>NC_133912.1:99200-821200 GCF_964199755.1 Larus michahellis
CTTCAAATCAACTAGATATCTTTGTGCTGTAAATCTCCCAACAGCCAAACTCAAAAGCAGCATACATCTCGCTGTATGTCCCACATCCAAAGTGCCAAGAGAGAGCTTGCTCTCCCTGTCTTTGAGTACTGTTTTCACTGTCCCGGTTACCTCTTTGCTAACATTCTCTTCAGAGCTGCAGTGCAAACAGGAACCACGTGGAGAAGGCACCCACACTGAAAATGACTGGAAGGAACTTTGGGGCTTCTTCTCAGTGTCTCTGATGTCGGGTTTTACTGTCCCGGGAAAGTCTCTGCTAACACCCTGCAGAGCGCAGTGCCCAATATACAGAAACGTTATGCGGTATCTCCTACAGGGAAAGTGCCAGGAGGGAATTGTCGAGCTTGTTCTCAGTGTCTCTGAGAATTGCTCTGATTATCCCTGTGACCTCTTTGCTAAGACTCTCCAGAGAGCCGTCCTCAAAACCAACACACATCTTGACGTATCTCCCACATTGATCGCAGTGTCTCCAGAAACGGCATTCAAGGAGCCAGGAACTTTTCTCCCTACACTGTCCATTGAGTTGTCCTCAAAACCAATATACATCCTGCTATATCTCCCACATGGAAAATGCCAGGAGGGAGAAGTGGGGATTATGTTTAGACTTTCTCGGAACTGCTTCAAATCAACTAGATATCTTTGTGCTGTAAATCTCCCAACAGACAAATGTAAAAGCAGCAAACATCTCGCTGTATGTCCCACATCCAAAGTGCCAAGAGAGAGCTTGCTCTCCCTGTCTTTGAGTACTGTTTTCAGTGTCCCGGTTACCTCTTTGCTAACATTCTCTTCAGAGCTGCAGTGAAACCAGGAACCACGTGGAGAAGGCACCCACACTGAAAATGCCTGGAAGGAACATTGGGGCTTCTTCTCACTTTCTCTGACATAGGGTTTCACTGTCCTGGGAAAGTCTCTGCTAACACCCTGCAGAGCCCTGTGCCCAATATACAGAAACGTCTTGCGGTATCTCCTACAGGGAAAGTGCCAGGAGGAATTGTGGAGCTTGTTCTCAGTGTCTCTGAGAATTGCTCTGATTATCCCTGTGACCTCTTTGCTAAGACTCTCCAGAGAGACGTCCTCAAAACCAACACACATCTTGACATATCTCCCACATTGATCGCAGTGTCTCCAGAAACGGCATTCAAGGAGCCAGGAATTTTTCTGCCCACACTCTCCGGGGACAGTTCCTTAAAACCAATATACATCCTGCTATATCTCCCACATGGAAAGTGCCAGGAGGGAGAAGTGGGGATTATGTTTAGACTTTCTCGGAACTGCTTCAAATCAACTAGATATCTTTGTGCTGTAAATCTCCCAACTGCCAAATGTAAAAGCAGCAAACATCTCGCTGTATGTCCCACATCCAAAGTGCCAAGAGAGAGCTTGCTCTCCCTGTCTTTGAGTACTGTTTTCAGTGTCCCGGTTACCTCTTGGCTAACATTCTCTTCAGAGCTGCAGTGAAACCAGGAACCACGTGGAGAAGGCACCCACACTGAAAATGACTGGAGGGAACATTGGGGCTTCTTCTCAGTGTCTCTGATGTCGGGTTTTACTGTCGCGGGAAAGTCTCTGCTAACACCCTGCAGAGCGCAGTGCCCAATATACAGAAACGTCTTGCGGTATCTCCTACAGGGAAAGTGCCAGGAGGGAATTGTGGAGCTTGTTCTCAGTGTCTCTGAGAATTGCTCTGATTATCCCTGTGACCTCTTTGCTAAGACTCTCCAGAGAGCTGTCCTCAAAACCAACACACATCTTGACGTATCTCCCACATTGATCGCAGTGTCTCCAGAAACGGCATTCAAGGAGCCAGGAACTTTTCTCCCTACACTGTCCATTGAGTTGTCCTCAAAACCAATATACATCCTGCTATATCTCCCACATGGAAAGTGCCAGGAGGGAGAAGTGGGGATTATGTTTAGACTTTCTCGGAACTGCTTCAAATCAACTAGATATCTTTGTGCTGTAAATCTCCCAACAGCCAAATGCAAAAGCAGCAAACATCTCGCTGTATGTCCCACATCCAAAGTGCCAAGAGAGTAATGTAGACCTTGCTCTCCCTGTCTTTGAGTACTGTTTCCACTGTCCCGATTACCTCTTGGTGAACATTCTCTTCAGAGCTGCAGTGAAACCAGGAACCATGTGGAGAAGGCACCCACACTGAAAATGACTGGAAGGAACATTGGGGCTTCTTCTCAGTGTCTCTGACATAGGGTTTCACTGTCCCGGGAAAGTCTCTGCTAACACCCTGCAGAGCGCTGTGCCCAATATACAGAAACGTCTTGCGGTATCTCCTACAGGGAAAGTGCCAGGAGGGAATTGTCGAGCTTGGTCTCAGTGTCTCTGAGAATTGCTCTGATTATCCCTGTGACCTCTTTGCTAAGACTCTCCAGAGAGACGTCCTCAAAACAAACACACATCTTGACATATCTCCCACATTGATCGCAGTGTCTCCAGAAACGGCATTCAAGGAGCCAGGAACTTTTCTCCCTACACTGTCCATTGAGTTGTCCTCAAAACCAATATACATCCTGCTATATCTCCCACATGGAAAATGCCAGGAGGGAGAAGTGGGGATTATGTTTAGACTTTCTCGGAACTGCTTCAAATCAACTAGATATCTTTGTGCTGTAAATCTCCCAACAGCCAAATGTAAAAGCAGCAAACATCTCGCTGTATGTCCCACATCCAAAGTGCCAAGAGAGAGCTTGCTCTCCCTGTCTTTGAGTACTGTTTTCAGTGTCCCGGTTACCTCTTGGCTAACATTCTCTTCAGAGCTGCAGTGAAACCAGGAACCACGTGGAGAAGGCACCCACACTGAAAATGACTGGAAGGAACATTGGGGCTTCTTCTCAGTGTCTCTGACATAGGGTTTCACTGTCCTGGGAAAGTCTCTGCTAACACCCTGCAGAGCGCAGTGCCCAATATACAGAAACGTCTTGCGGTATCTCCTACAGGGAAAGTGCCAGGAGGAATTGTGGAGCTTGTTCTCAGTGTCTCT
The DNA here is from genome assembly GCF_964199755.1 of Larus michahellis. Classification (NCBI taxonomy): domain Eukaryota; kingdom Metazoa; phylum Chordata; class Aves; order Charadriiformes; family Laridae; genus Larus; species Larus michahellis. Next base: position 102,235 of record NC_133912.1, read on the forward strand.
GAGAATTGCTCTGATTATCCCTGTGACCTCTTTGCTAAGACTCTCCAGAGAGACGTCCTCAAAACAAACACACATCTTGACATATCTCCCACATTGATCGCAGTGTCTCCAGGAACGGCATTCAAGGAGCCAGGAATTTTTCTGCCCACAGTCTCCGGGGACAGTTCCTTAAAACCAATATACATCCTGCTATATCTCCCACATGGAAAGTGCCAGGAGGGAGAAGTGGGGATTATGTTTAGACTTTCTCGGAACTGCTTCAAATCAACTAGATATCTTTGTGCTGTAAATCTCCCAACTGCCAAATGTAAAAGCAGCAAACATCTCGCTGTATGTCCCACATCCAAAGTGCCAAGAGAGAGCTTGCTCTCCCTGTCTTTGAGTACTGTTTTCACTGTCCCGGTTACCTCTTGGCTAACATTCTCTTCAGAGCTGCAGTGAAACCAGGAACCACGTGGAGAAGGCACCCACACTGAAAATGACTGGAAGGAACATTGGGGCTTCTTCTCAGTGTCTCTGATGTCGGGTTTTACTGTCCCGGGAAAGTCTCTGCTAACACCGTGCAGAGCGCAGTGCCCAATGTACAGAAACGTCTTGCGGTATCTCCTACAGGGAAAGTGCCAGGAGGGAATTGTCGAGCTTGTTCTCAGTGTCTCTGAGAATTGCTCTGATTATCCCTGTGACCTCTTTGCTAAGACTCTCCAGAGAGCTGTCCTCAAAACCAACACACATCTTGACGTATCTCCCACATTGATCGCAGTGTCTCCAGAAACGGCATTCAAGGAGCCAGGAACTTTTCTCCCTACACTGTCCATTGAGTTGTCCTCAAAACCAATATACATCCTGCTATATCTCCCACATGGAAAGTGCCAGGAGGGAGAAGTGGGGATTATGTTTAGACTTTCTCAGAACTGCTTCAAATCAACTAGATATCTTTGTGCTGTAAATCTCCCAACAGCCAAATGCAAAAGCAGCAAACATCTCGCTGTATGTCCCACATCCAAAGTGCCAAGAGAGAGCTTGCTCTCCCTGTCTTTGAGTACTGTTTTCAGTGTCCCGGTTACCTCTTGGCTAACATTCTCTTCAGAGCTGCAGTGAAACCAGGAACCACGTGGAGAAGGCACCCACACTGAAAATGACTGGAAGGAACATTGGGGCTTCTTCTCAGTGTCTCTGACATAGGGTTTCACTGTCCTGGGAAAGTCTCTGCTAACACCCTGCAGAGCCCTGTGCCCAATATACAGAAACGTCTTGCGGTATCTCCTACAGGGAAAGTGCCAGGAGGAATTGTGGAGCTTGTTCTCAGTGTCTCTGAGAATTGCTCTGATTATCCCTGTGACCTCTTTGCTAAGACTCTCCAGAGAGACGTCCTCAAAACCAACACACATCTTGACATATCTCCCACATTGATCGCAGTGTCTCCAGAAACGGCATTCAAGGAGCCAGGAATTTTTCTGCCCACACTCTCCGGGGACAGTTCCTTAAAACCAATATACATCCTGCTATATCTCCCACATGGAAAGTGCCAGGAGGGAGAAGTGGGGATTATGTTTAGACTTTCTCGGAACTGCTTCAAATCAACTAGATATCTTTGTGCTGTAAATCTCCCAACTGCCAAATGTAAAAGCAGCAAACATCTCGCTGTATGTCCCACATCCAAAGTGCCAAGAGAGAGCTTGCTCTCCCTGTCTTTGAGTACTGTTTTCAGTGTCCCGGTTACCTCTTGGCTAACATTCTCTTCAGAGCTGCAGTGAAACCAGGAACCACGTGGAGAAGGCACCCACACTGAAAATGACTGGAGGGAACATTGGGGCTTCTTCTCAGTGTCTCTGATGTCGGGTTTTACTGTCGCGGGAAAGTCTCTGCTAACACCCTGCAGAGCGCAGTGCCCAATATACAGAAACGTCTTGCGGTATCTCCTACAGGGAAAGTGCCAGGAGGGAATTGTGGAGCTTGTTCTCAGTGTCTCTGAGAATTGCTCTGATTATCCCTGTGACCTCTTTGCTAAGACTCTCCAGAGAGCTGTCCTCAAAACCAACACACATCTTGACGTATCTCCCACATTGATCGCAGTGTCTCCAGAAACGGCATTCAAGGAGCCAGGAACTTTTCTCCCTACACTGTCCATTGAGTTGTCCTCAAAACCAATATACATCCTGCTATATCTCCCACATGGAAAGTGCCAGGAGGGAGAAGTGGGGATTATGTTTAGACTTTCTCAGAACTGCTTCAAATCAACTAGATATCTTTGTGCTGTAAATCTCCCAACAGCCAAATGCAAAAGCAGCAAACATCTCGCTGTATGTCCCACATCCAAAGTGCCAAGAGAGTAATGTAGACCTTGCTCTCCCTGTCTTTGAGTACTGTTTCCACTGTCCCGATTACCTCTTGGTGAACATTCTCTTCAGAGCTGCAGTGAAACCAGGAACCATGTGGAGAAGGCACCCACACTGAAAATGACTGGAAGGAACATTGGGGCTTCTTCTCAGTGTCTCTGACATAGGGTTTCACTGTCCTGGGAAAGTCTCTGCTAACACCCTGCAGAGCGCTGTGCCCAATATACAGAAACGTCTTGCGGTATCTCCTACAGGGAAAGTGCCAGGAGGGAATTGTCGAGCTTGGTCTCAGTGTCTCTGAGAATTGCTCTGATTATCCCTGTGACCTCTTTGCTAAGACTCTCCAGAGAGACGTCCTCAAAACAAACACACATCTTGACATATCTCCCACATTGATCGCAGTGTCTCCAGAAACGGCATTCAAGGAGCCAGGAACTTTTCTCCCTACACTGTCCATTGAGTTTTCCTCAAAACCAATATACATCCTGCTATATCTCCCACATGGAAAGTGCCAGGAGGGAGAAGTGGGGATTATGTTTAGACTTTCTCGGAACTGCTTCAAATCAACTAGATATCTTTGTGCTGTAAATCTCCCAACAGCCAAATGTAAAAGCAGCAAACATCTCGCTGTATGTCCCACATCCAAAGTGCCAAGAGAGAGCTTGCTCTCCCTGTCTTTGAGTACTGTTTTCAGTGTCCCGGTTACCTCTTGGCTAACATTCTCTTCAGAGCTGCAGTGAAACCAGGAACCACGTGGAGAAGGCACCCACACTGAAAATGACTGGAAGGAACATTGGGGCTTCTTCTCAGTGTCTCTGACATAGGGTTTCACTGTCCTGGGAAAGTCTCTGCTAACACCCTGCAGAGCGCAGTGCCCAATATACAGAAACGTCTTGCGGTATCTCCTACAGGGAAAGTGCCAGGAGGAATTGTGGAGCTTGTTCTCAGTGTCTCTGAGAATTGCTCTGATTATCCCTGTGACCTCTTTGCTAAGACTCTCCAGAGAGACGTCCTCAAAACCAACACACATCTTGACATATCTCCCACATTGATCGCAGTGTCTCCAGGAACGGCATTCAAGGAGCCAGGAATTTTTCTGCCCACAGTCTCCGGGGACAGTTCCTTAAAACCAATATACATCCTGCTATATCTCCCACATGGAAAGTGCCAGGAGGGAGAAGTGGGGATTATGTTTAGACTTTCTCGGAACTGCTTCAAATCAACTAGATATCTTTGTGCTGTAAATCTCCCAACTGCCAAATGTAAAAGCAGCAAACATCTCGCTGTATGTCCCACATCCAAAGTGCCAAGAGAGAGCTTGCTCTCCCTGTCTTTGAGTACTGTTTTCACTGTCCCGGTTACCTCTTGGCTAACATTCTCTTCAGAGCTGCAGTGAAACCAGGAACCACGTGGAGAAGGCACCCACACTGAAAATGACTGGAAGGAACATTGGGGCTTCTTCTCAGTGTCTCTGATGTCGGGTTTTACTGTCCCGGGAAAGTCTCTGCTAACACCGTGCAGAGCGCAGTGCCCAATGTACAGAAACGTCTTGCGGTATCTCCTACAGGGAAAGTGCCAGGAGGGAATTGTCGAGCTTGTTCTCAGTGTCTCTGAGAATTGCTCTGATTATCCCTGTGACCTCTTTGCTAAGACTCTCCAGAGAGCTGTCCTCAAAACCAACACACATCTTGACGTATCTCCCACATTGATCGCAGTGTCTCCAGAAACGGCATTCAAGGAGCCAGGAACTTTTCTCCCTACACTGTCCATTGAGTTGTCCTCAAAACCAATATACATCCTGCTATATCTCCCACATGGAAAGTGCCAGGAGGGAGAAGTGGGGATTATGTTTAGACTTTCTCAGAACTGCTTCAAATCAACTAGATATCTTTGTGCTGTAAATCTCCCAACAGCCAAATGCAAAAGCAGCAAACATCTCGCTGTATGTCCCACATCCAAAGTGCCAAGAGAGAGCTTGCTCTCCCTGTCTTTGAGTACTGTTTTCAGTGTCCCGGTTACCTCTTTGCTAACATTCTCTTCAGAGCTGCAGTGAAACCAGGAACCACGTGGAGAAGGCACCCACACTGAAAATGACTGGAAGGAACATTGGGGCTTCTTCTCAGTGTCTCTGACATAGGGTTTCACTGTCCTGGGAAAGTCTCTGCTAACACCCTGCAGAGCCCTGTGCCCAATATACAGAAACGTCTTGCGGTATCTCCTACAGGGAAAGTGCCAGGAGGAATTGTGGAGCTTGTTCTCAGTGTCTCTGAGAATTGCTCTGATTATCCCTGTGACCTCTTTGCTAAGACTCTCCAGAGAGACGTCCTCAAAACCAACACACATCTTGACATATCTCCCACATTGATCGCAGTGTCTCCAGGAACGGCATTCAAGGAGCCAGGAATTTTTCTGCCCACACTCTCCGGGGACAGTTCCTTAAAACCAATATACATCCTGCTATATCTCCCACATGGAAAGTGCCAGGAGGGAGAAGTGGGGATTATGTTTAGACTTTCTCGGAACTGCTTCAAATCAACTAGATATCTTTGTGCTGTAAATCTCCCAACTGCCAAATGTAAAAGCAGCAAACATCTCGCTGTATGTCAGACATCCAAAGTGCCAAGAGAGAGCTTGCTCTCCCTGTCTTTGAGTACTGTTTTCAGTGTCCCGGTTACCTCTTGGCTAACATTCTCTTCAGAGCTGCAGTGAAACCAGGAACCACGTGGAGAAGGCACCCACACTGAAAATGACTGGAAGGAACATTGGGGCTTCTTCTCAGTGTCTCTGATGTCGGGTTTTACTGTCCCGGGAAAGTCTCTGCTAACACCCTGCAGAGCGCAGTGCCCAATATACAGAAACGTCTTGCGGTATCTCCTACAGGGAAAGTGCCAGGAGGGAATTGTGGAGCTTGTTCTCAGTGTCTCTGAGAATTGCTCTGATTATCCCTGTGACCTCTTTGCTAAGACTCTCCAGAGAGCTGTCCTCAAAACCAACACACATCTTGACGTATCTCCCACATTGATCGCAGTGTCTCCAGAAACGGCATTCAAGGAGCCAGGAACTTTTCTCCCTACACTGTCCATTGAGTTGTCCTCAAAACCAATATACATCCTGCTATATCTCCCACATGGAAAGTGCCAGGAGGGAGAAGTGGGGATTATGTTTAGACTTTCTCAGAACTGCTTCAAATCAACTAGATATCTTTGTGCTGTAAATCTCCCAACAGCCAAATGCAAAAGCAGCAAACATCTCGCTGTATGTCCCACATCCAAAGTGCCAAGAGAGTAATGTAGAGCTTGCTCTCCCTGTCTTTGAGTACTGTTTCCACTGTCCCGATTACCTCTTGGTGAACATTCTCTTCAGAGCTGCAGTTAAACCAGGAACCATGTGGAGAAGGCACCCACACTGAAAATGACTGGAAGGAACATTGGGGCTTCTTCTCAGTGTCTCTGACATAGGGTTTCACTGTCCTGGGAAAGTCTCTGCTAACACCCGGCAGAGCGCTGTGCCCAATATACAGAAACGTCTTGCGGTATCTCCTACAGGGAAAGTGCCAGGAGGGAATTGTCGAGCTTGGTCTCAGTGTCTCTGAGAATTGCTCTGATTATCCCTGTGACCTCTTTGCTAAGACTCTCCAGAGAGACGTCCTCAAAACAAACACACATCTTGACATATCTCCCACATTGATCGCAGTGTCTCCAGGAACGGCATTCAAGGAGCCAGGAATTTTTCTGCCCACAGTCTCCGGGGACAGTTCCTTAAAACCAATATACATCCTGCTATATCTCCCACATGGAAAGTGCCAGGAGGGAAAAGTGGGGATTATGTTTAGACTTTCTCGGAACTGCTTCAAATCAACTAGATATCTTTGTGCTGTAAATCTCCCAACAGCCAAACGCAAAAGCAGCAAACATCTCGTTGTATGTCCCACATCCAAAGTGCCAAGAGAGAGCTTGCTCTCCCTGTCTTTGAGTACTGTTTCCACTGTCCCGATTACCTCTTGGCTAACATTCTCTTCAGAGCTGCAGTGAAACCAGGAACCACGTGGAGAAGGCACCCACACTGAAAATGACTGGAAGGAACATTGGGGCTTCTTCTCAGTGTCTCTGATGTCGGGTTTTACTGTCCCGGGAAAGTCTCTGCTAACACCCTGCAGAGCGCAGTGCCCAATATACAGAAACATCTTGCGGTATCTCCTACAGGGAAAGTGCCAGGAGGGAATTGTCGACCTTGTTCTCAGTGTCTCTGAGAATTGCTCTGATTATCCGTGTGACCTCTTTGCTAAGACTCTCCAGAGAGACGTCCTCAAAACCAACACACATCTTGACATATCTCCCACATTGATCGCAGTGTCTCCAGAAACGGCATTCAAGGAGCCAGGAACTTTTCTCCCTACACTGTCCATTGTGTTGTCCTCAAAACCAATATACATCCTGCTATATCTCCCACATGGAAAGTGCCAGGAGGGAGAAGTGGGGATTATGTTTACACTTTCTCGGAACTGCTTCAAATCAACTAGATATCTTTGTGCTGTAAATCTCCCAACAGCCAAATGCAAAAGCAGCAAACATCTCGCTGTATGTCCCACATCCGAAGTGCCAAGAGAGTAATGTAGACCTTGCTCTCCCTGTCTTTGAGTACTGTTTTCACTGTCCCAGTTACCTCTTGGTGAACATTCTCTTCAGAGCTGCAGTGAAACCAGGAACCACGTGGAGAAGGCACCCACACTGAAAATGCCTGGAAGGAACATTGGGGCTTCTTCTCACTTTCTCTGACATAGGGTTTCACTGTCCTGGGAAAGTCTCTGCTAACACCCTGCAGAGCGCAGTGCCCAATATACAGAAACGTCTTGCGGTATCTCCTACAGGGAAAGTGCCAGGAGGGAATTGTGGAGCTTGTTCTCAGTGTCTCTGAGAATTGCTCTGATTATCCCTGTGACCTCTTTGCTAAGACTCTCCAGAGAGCTGTCCTCAAAACCAACACACATCTTGACGTATCTCCCACATTGATCGCAGTGTCTCCAGAAACGGCATTCAAGGAGCCAGGAACTTTTCTCCCTACACTGTCCATTGAGTTGTCCTCAAAACCAATATACATCCTGCTATATCTCCCACATGGAAAGTGCCAGGAGGGAGAAGTGGGGATTATGTTTAGACTTTCTCAGAACTGCTTCAAATCAACTAGATATCTTTGTGCTGTAAATCTCCCAACAGCCAAATGCAAAAGCAGCAAACATCTCGCTGTATGTCCCACATCCAAAGTGCCAAGAGAGTAATGTAGAGCTTGCTCTCCCTGTCTTTGAGTACTGTTTCCACTGTCCCGATTACCTCTTGGTGAACATTCTCTTCAGAGCTGCAGTTAAACCAGGAACCATGTGGAGAAGGCACCCACACTGAAAATGACTGGAAGGAACATTGGGGCTTCTTCTCAGTGTCTCTGACATAGGGTTTCACTGTCCTGGGAAAGTCTCTGCTAACACCCGGCAGAGCGCTGTGCCCAATATACAGAAACGTCTTGCGGTATCTCCTACAGGGAAAGTGCCAGGAGGGAATTGTCGAGCTTGGTCTCAGTGTCTCTGAGAATTGCTCTGATTATCTGTGTGACCTCTTTGCTAAGACTCTCCAGAGAGACGTCCTCAAAACAAACACACATCTTGACATATCTCCCACATTGATCGCAGTGTCTCCAGGAACGGCATTCAAGGAGCCAGGAATTTTTCTGCCCACAGTCTCCGGGGACAGTTCCTTAAAACCAATATACATCCTGCTATATCTCCCACATGGAAAGTGCCAGGAGGGAAAAGTGGGGATTATGTTTAGACTTTCTCGGAACTGCTTCAAATCAACTAGATATCTTTGTGCTGTAAATCTCCCAACAGCCAAACGCAAAAGCAGCAAACATCTCGTTGTATGTCCCACATCCAAAGTGCCAAGAGAGAGCTTGCTCTCCCTGTCTTTGAGTACTGTTTCCACTGTCCCGATTACCTCTTGGCTAACATTCTCTTCAGAGCTGCAGTGAAACCAGGAACCACGTGGAGAAGGCACCCACACTGAAAATGACTGGAAGGAACATTGGGGCTTCTTCTCACTTTCTCTGATGTCGGGTTTTACTGTCCCGGGAAAGTCTCTGCTAACACCCTGCAGAGCGCAGTGCCCAATATACAGAAACATCTTGCGGTATCTCCTACAGGGAAAGTGCCAGGAGGGAATTGTCGACCTTGTTCTCAGTGTCTCTGAGAATTGCTCTGATTATCCGTGTGACCTCTTTGCTAAGACTCTCCAGAGAGACGTCCTCAAAACCAACACACATCTTGACATATCTCCCACATTGATCGCAGTGTCTCCAGAAACGGCATTCAAGGAGCCAGGAACTTTTCTCCCTACACTGTCCATTGTGTTGTCCTCAAAACCAATATACATCCTGCTATATCTCCCACATGGAAAGTGCCAGGAGGGAGAAGTGGGGATTATGTTTACACTTTCTCGGAACTGCTTCAAATCAACTAGATATCTTTGTGCTGTAAATCTCCCAACAGCCAAATGCAAAAGCAGCAAACATCTCGCTGTATGTCCCACATCCGAAGTGCCAAGAGAGTAATGTAGACCTTGCTCTCCCTGTCTTTGAGTACTGTTTTCACTGTCCCAGTTACCTCTTGGTGAACATTCTCTTCAGAGCTGCAGTGAAACCAGGAACCACGTGGAGAAGGCACCCACACTGAAAATGCCTGGAAGGAACATTGGGGCTTCTTCTCACTTTCTCTGACATAGGGTTTCACTGTCCTGGGAAAGTCTCTGCTAACACCCTGCAGAGCGCTGTGCCCAATATACAGAAACGTCTTGCGGTATCTCCTACAGGGAAAGTGCCAGGAGGGAATTGTCGAGCTTGGTCTCAGTGTCTCTGAGAATTGCTCTGATTATCCCTGTGACCTCTTTGCTAAGACTCTCCAGAGAGACGTCCTCAAAACAAACACACATCTTGACATATCTCCCACATTGATCGCAGTGTCTCCAGAAACGGCATTCAAGGAGCCAGGAACTTTTCTCCCTACACTGTCCATTGAGTTTTCCTCAAAACCAATATACATCCTGCTATATCTCCCACATGGAAAGTGCCAGGAGGGAGAAGTGGGGATTATGTTTAGACTTTCTCGGAACTGCTTCAAATCAACTAGATATCTTTGTGCTGTAAATCTCCCAACAGCCAAATGTAAAAGCAGCAAACATCTCGCTGTATGTCCCACATCCAAAGTGCCAAGAGAGAGCTTGCTCTCCCTGTCTTTGAGTACTGTTTTCAGTGTCCCGGTTACCTCTTGGCTAACATTCTCTTCAGAGCTGCAGTGAAACCAGGAACCACGTGGAGAAGGCACCCACACTGAAAATGACTGGAAGGAACATTGGGGCTTCTTCTCAGTGTCTCTGACATAGGGTTTCACTGTCCCGGGAAAGTCTCTGCTAACACCCTGCAGAGCGCTGTGCCCAATATACAGAAACGTCTTGCGGTATCTCCTACAGGGAAAGTGCCAGGAGGGAATTGTGGAGCTTGTTCTCAGTGTCTCTGAGAATTGCTCTGATTATCCCTGTGACCTCTTTGCTAAGACTCTCCAGAGAGACGTCCTCAAAACCAACACACATCTTGACATATCTCCCACATTGATCGCAGTGTCTCCAGGAACGGCATTCAAGGAGCCAGGAATTTTTCTGCCCACACTCTCCGGGGACAGTTCCTTAAAACCAATATACATCCTGCTATATCTCCCACATGGAAAGTGCCAGGAGGGAGAAGTGGGGATTATGTTTAGACTTTCTCGGAACTGCTTCAAATCAACTAGATATCTTTGTGCTGTAAATCTCCCAACTGCCAAATGTAAAAGCAGCAAACATCTCGCTGTATGTCCCACATCCAAAGTGCCAAGAGAGAGCTTGCTCTCCCTGTCTTTGAGTACTGTTTTCAGTGTCCCGGTTACCTCTTGGCTAACATTCTCTTCAGAGCTGCAGTGAAACCAGGAACCACGTGGAGAAGGCACCCACACTGAAAATGACTGGAAGGAACATTGGGGCTTCTTCTCAGTGTCTCTGATGTCGGGTTTTACTGTCCCGGGAAAGTCTCTGCTAACACCGTGCAGAGCGCAGTGCCCAATGTACAGAAACGTCTTGCGGTATCTCCTACAGGGAAAGTGCCAGGAGGGAATTGTGGAGCTTGTTCTCAGTGTCTCTGAGAATTGCTCTGATTATCCCTGTGACCTCTTTGCTAAGACTCTCCAGAGAGCTGTCCTCAAAACCAACACACATCTTGACGTATCTCCCACATTGATCGCAGTGTCTCCAGAAACGGCATTCAAGGAGCCAGGAACTTTTCTCCCTACACTGTCCATTGAGTTGTCCTCAAAACCAATATACATCCTGCTATATCTCCCACATGGAAAGTGCCAGGAGGGAGAAGTGGGGATTATGTTTAGACTTTCTCAGAACTGCTTCAAATCAACTAGATATCTTTGTGCTGTAAATCTCCCAACAGCCAAATGCAAAAGCAGCAAACATCTCGCTGTATGTCCCACATCCAAAGTGCCAAGAGAGAGCTTGCTCTCCCTGTCTTTGAGTACTGTTTTCAGTGTCCCGGTTACCTCTTGGCTAACATTCTCTTCAGAGCTGCAGTGAAACCAGGAACCACGTGGAGAAGGCACCCACACTGAAAATGACTGGAAGGAACATTGGGGCTTCTTCTCAGTGTCTCTGACATAGGGTTTCACTGTCCTGGGAAAGTCTCTGCTAACACCCTGCAGAGCCCTGTGCCCAATATACAGAAACGTCTTGCGGTATCTCCTACAGGGAAAGTGCCAGGAGGAATTGTGGAGCTTGTTCTCAGTGTCTCTGAGAATTGCTCTGATTATCCCTGTGACCTCTTTGCTAAGACTCTCCAGAGAGACGTCCTCAAAACCAACACACATCTTGACATATCTCCCACATTGATCGCAGTGTCTCCAGGAACGGCATTCAAGGAGCCAGGAATTTTTCTGCCCACACTCTCCGGGGACAGTTCCTTAAAACCAATATACATCCTGCTATATCTCCCACATGGAAAGTGCCAGGAGGGAGAAGTGGGGATTATGTTTAGACTTTCTCGGAACTGCTTCAAATCAACTAGATATCTTTGTGCTGTAAATCTCCCAACTGCCAAATGTAAAAGCAGCAAACATCTCGCTGTATGTCCCACATCCAAAGTGCCAAGAGAGAGCTTGCTCTCCCTGTCTTTGAGTACTGTTTTCAGTGTCCCGGTTACCTCTTGGCTAACATTCTCTTCAGAGCTGCAGTGAAACCAGGAACCACGTGGAGAAGGCACCCACACTGAAAATGACTGGAAGGAACATTGGGGCTTCTTCTCAGTGTCTCTGATGTCGGGTTTTACTGTCCCGGGAAAGTCTCTGCTAACACCCTGCAGAGCGCAGTGCCCAATATACAGAAACGTCTTGCGGTATCTCCTACAGGGAAAGTGCCAGGAGGGAATTGTGGAGCTTGTTCTCAGTGTCTCTGAGAATTGCTCTGATTATCCCTGTGACCTCTTTGCTAAGACTCTCCAGAGAGCTGTCCTCAAAACCAACACACATCTTGACGTATCTCCCACATTGATCGCAGTGTCTCCAGAAACGGCATTCAAGGAGCCAGGAACTTTTCTCCCTACACTGTCCATTGAGTTGTCCTCAAAACCAATATACATCCTGCTATATCTCCCACATGGAAAGTGCCAGGAGGGAGAAGTGGGGATTATGTTTAGACTTTCTCAGAACTGCTTCAAATCAACTAGATATCTTTGTGCTGTAAATCTCCCAACAGCCAAATGCAAAAGCAGCAAACATCTCGCTGTATGTCCCACATCCAAAGTGCCAAGAGAGTAATGTAGAGCTTGCTCTCCCTGTCTTTGAGTACTGTTTCCACTGTCCCGATTACCTCTTGGTGAACATTCTCTTCAGAGCTGCAGTTAAACCAGGAACCATGTGGAGAAGGCACCCACACTGAAAATGACTGGAAGGAACATTGGGGCTTCTTCTCAGTGTCTCTGACATAGGGTTTCACTGTCCTGGGAAAGTCTCTGCTAACACCCGGCAGAGCGCTGTGCCCAATATACAGAAACGTCTTGCGGTATCTCCTACAGGGAAAGTGCCAGGAGGGAATTGTCGAGCTTGGTCTCAGTGTCTCTGAGAATTGCTCTGATTATCCCTGTGACCTCTTTGCTAAGACTCTCCAGAGAGACGTCCTCAAAACAAACACACATCTTGACATATCTCCCACATTGATCGCAGTGTCTCCAGGAACGGCATTCAAGGAGCCAGGAATTTTTCTGCCCACAGTCTCCGGGGACAGTTCCTTAAAACCAATATACATCCTGCTATATCTCCCACATGGAAAGTGCCAGGAGGGAAAAGTGGGGATTATGTTTAGACTTTCTCGGAACTGCTTCAAATCAACTAGATATCTTTGTGCTGTAAATCTCCCAACAGCCAAACGCAAAAGCAGCAAACATCTCGTTGTATGTCCCACATCCAAAGTGCCAAGAGAGAGCTTGCTCTCCCTGTCTTTGAGTACTGTTTCCACTGTCCCGATTACCTCTTGGCTAACATTCTCTTCAGAGCTGCAGTGAAACCAGGAACCACGTGGAGAAGGCACCCACACTGAAAATGACTGGAAGGAACATTGGGGCTTCTTCTCAGTGTCTCTGATGTCGGGTTTTACTGTCCCGGGAAAGTCTCTGCTAACACCCTGCAGAGCGCAGTGCCCAATATACAGAAACATCTTGCGGTATCTCCTACAGGGAAAGTGCCAGGAGGGAATTGTCGACCTTGTTCTCAGTGTCTCTGAGAATTGCTCTGATTATCCGTGTGACCTCTTTGCTAAGACTCTCCAGAGAGACGTCCTCAAAACCAACACACATCTTGACATATCTCCCACATTGATCGCAGTGTCTCCAGAAACGGCATTCAAGGAGCCAGGAACTTTTCTCCCTACACTGTCCATTGTGTTGTCCTCAAAACCAATATACATCCTGCTATATCTCCCACATGGAAAGTGCCAGGAGGGAGAAGTGGGGATTATGTTTACACTTTCTCGGAACTGCTTCAAATCAACTAGATATCTTTGTGCTGTAAATCTCCCAACAGCCAAATGCAAAAGCAGCAAACATCTCGCTGTATGTCCCACATCCAAAGTGCCAAGAGAGAGCTTGCTCTCCCTGTCTTTGAGTACTGTTTTCACTGTCCCGGTTACCTCTTGGCTAACATTATCTTCAGAGCTGCAGTGAAACCAGGAACCACGTGGAGAAGGCACCCACACTGAAAATGCCTGGAAGGAACATTGGGGCTTCTTCTCAGTGTCTCTGATGTCGGGTTTTACTGTCCCGGGAAAGTCTCTGCTAACACCCTGCAGAGCGCAGTGCCCAATATACAGAAACGTCTTGCGGTATCTCCTACAGGGAAAGTGCCAGGAGGGAATTGTCGAGCTTGTTCTCAGCGTCTCTGAGAATTGCTCTGATTATCCGTGTGACCTCTTTGCTAAGACTCTCCAGAGAGACGTCCTCAAAACCAACACACATCTTGACATATCTCCCACATTGATCGCAGTGTCTCCAGGAATGGCATTCAAGGAGCCAGGAACTTTTCTGCCCACACTCTCCGGGGACAGTTCCTTAAAACCAATATACATCCTGCTATATCTCCCACATGGAAAGTGCCAGGAGGGAGAAGTGGGGATTATGTTTAGACTTTCTCGGAACTGCTTCAAATCAACTAGATATCTTTGTGCTGTAAATCTCCCAACAGCCAAATGTAAAAGCAGCAAACATCTCGCTGTATGTCCCACATCCAAAGTGCCAAGAGAGAGCTTGCTCTCTCTTTCTTTGAGTACTCTTTTCACTGTCCCGGTTACCTCTTTGCTAACATTCTCTTCAGAGCTGCAGTGAAACCAGGAACCACGTGGAGAAGGCACCCACACTGAAAGTGCCTGGAGGGAACGTTGGGGCTTCTTCTCAGTGTCTCTGACATAGGGTTTCACTGTCCCGGGAAAGTCTCTGCTAACACCCTGCAGAGCGCTGTGCCCAATATACAGAAACGTCTTGCGGTATCTCCTACAGGGAAAGTGCCAGGAGGGAATTGTCGAGCTTGTTCTCAGTGTCTCTGAGAATTGCTCTGATTATCCCTGTGACCTCTTTGCTAAGACTCTCCAGAGAGACGTCCTCAAAACCAACACACATCTTGACATATCTCCCACATTGATCGCAGTGTCTCTAGAAACGGCATTCAAGGAGCCAGGACCTTTTCTCCCTACACTGTCCATTGAGTTGTCCTCAAAACCAATATACATCCTGCTATATCTCCCACATGGAAAGTGCCAGGAGGGAGAAGTGGGGATTATGTTTAGACTTTCTCGGAACTGCTTCAAATCAACTAGATATCTTTGTGCTGTAAATCTCCCAACAGCCAAACGCAAAAGCAGCAAACATCTCGCTGTATGTCCCACATCCAAAGTGCCAAGAGAGTAATGTAGACCTTGCTCTCCCTGTCTTTGAGTACTGTTTCCACCGTCCCGATTACCTCTTGGTGAACATTCTCTTCAGAGCTGCAGTGAAACCAGGAACCACGTGGAGAAGGCACCCACACTGAAAATGACTGGAAGGAACATTGGGGCTTCTTCTCAGTGTCTCTGACATAGGGTTTCACTGTCCCGGGAAAGTCTCTGCTAACACCCTGCAGAGCCCTGTGCCCAATATACAGAAACGTCTTGCGGTATCTCCTACAGGGAAAGTGCCAGGAGGAATTGTGGAGCTTGTTCTCAGTGTCTCTGAGAATTGCTCTGATTATCCCTGTGACCTCTTTGCTAAGACTCTCCAGAGAGACGTCCTCAAAACCAACACACATCTTGACATATCTCCCACATTGATCGCAGTGTCTCCAGGAATGGCATTCAAGGAGCCAGGAATTTTTCTGCCCACAGTCTCCGGGGACAGTTCCTTAAAACCAATATACATCCTGCTATATCTCCCACATGGAAAGTGCCAGGAGGGAGAAGTGGGGATTATGTTTAGACTTTCTCGGAACTGCTTCAAATCAACTAGATATCTTTGTGCTGTAAATCTCCCAACAGCCAAATGTAAAAGCAGCAAACATCTCGCTGTATGTCCCACATCCAAAGTGCCAAGAGAGAGCTTGCTCTCTCTTTCTTTGAGTACTCTTTTCACTGTCCCGGTTACCTCTTGGCTAACATTCTCTTCAGAGCCGCAGTGAAACCAGGAACCACGTGGAGAAGGCACCCACACTGAAAATGACTGGAGGGAACATTGGGGCTTCTTCTCAGTGTCTCTGACATAGGGTTTCACTGTCCCGGGAAAGTCTCTGCTAACACCCTGCAGAGCGCTGTGCCCAATATACAGAAACGTCTTGCGGTATCTCCTACAGGGAAAGTGCCAGGAGGGAATTGTCGAGCTTGTTCTCAGTGTCTCTGAGAATTGCTCTGATTATCCCTGTGACCTCTTTGCTAAGACTCTCCAGAGAGACGTCCTCAAAACCAACACACATCTTGACATATCTCCCAGATTGATCGCAGTGTCTCTAGAAACGGCATTCAAGGAGCCAGGACCTTTTCTCCCTACACTGTCCATTGAGTTGTCCTCAAAACCAATATACATCCTGCTATATCTCCCACATGGAAAGTGCCAGGAGGGAAAAGTGGGGATTATGTTTAGACTTTCTCGGAACTGCTTCAAATCAACTAGATATCTTTGTGCTGTAAATCTCCCAACAGCCAAACGCAAAAGCAGCAAACATCTCGCTGTATGTCCCACATCCAAAGTGCCAAGAGAGTAATGTAGACCTTGCTCTCCCTGTCTTTGAGTACTGTTTCCACCGTCCCGATTACCTCTTGGTGAACATTCTCTTCAGAGCTGCAGTGAAACCAGGAACCACGTGGAGAAGGCACCCACACTGAAAATGACTGGAAGGAACATTGGGGCTTCTTCTCAGTGTCTCTGACATAGGGTTTCACTGTCCCGGGAAAGTCTCTGCTAACACCCTGCAGAGCCCTGTGCCCAATATACAGAAACGTCTTGCGGTATCTCCTACAGGGAAAGTGCCAGGAGGAATTGTGGAGCTTGTTCTCAGTGTCTCTGAGAATTGCTCTGATTATCCCTGTGACCTCTTTGCTAAGACTCTCCAGAGAGACGTCCTCAAAACCAACACACATCTTGACATATCTCCCACATTGATCGCAGTGTCTCCAGGAATGGCATTCAAGGAGCCAGGAATTTTTCTGCCCACACTCTCCGGGGACAGTTCCTTAAAACCAATATACATCCTGCTATATCTCCCACATGGAAAGTGCCAGGAGGGAGAAGTGGGGATTATGTTTAGACTTTCTCGGAACTGCTTCAAATCAACTAGATATCTTTGTGCTGTAAATCTCCCAACAGCCAAATGTAAAAGCAGCAAACATCTCGCTGTATGTCCCACATCCAAAGTGCCAAGAGAGAGCTTGCTCTCCCTGTCTTTGAGTACTGTTTTCACTGTCCCGGTTACCTCTTGGCTAACATTCTCTTCAGAGCTGCAGTGAAACCAGGAACCACGTGGAGAAGGCACCCACACTGAAAATGCCTGGAAGGAACATTGGGGCTTCTTCTCAGTGTCTCTGATGTCGGGTTTTACTGTCCCGGGAAAGTCTCTGCTAACACCCTGCAGAGCGCTGTGCCCAATATACAGAAACGTCTTGCGGTATCTCCTACAGGGAAAGTGCCAGGAGGGAATTGTCGAGCTTGTTCTCAGTGTCTCTGAGAATTGCTCTGATTATCCCTGTGACCTCTTTGCTAAGACTCTCCAGAGAGACGTCCTCAAAACCAACACACATCTTGACGTATCTCCCACATTGATCGCAGTGTCTCCAGAAACGGCATTCAAGGAGCCAGGACCTTTTCTCCCTACACTGTCCATTGAGTTGTCCTCAAAACCAATATACATCCTGCTATATCTCCCACATGGAAAGTGCCAGGAGGGAGAAGTGGGGATTATGTTTAGACTTTCTCAGAACTGCTTCAAATCAACTAGATATCTTTGTGCTGTAAATCTCCCAACAGCCAAATGTAAAAGCAGCAAACATCTCGCTGTATGTCGCACATCCAAAGTGCCAAGAGAGTAATGTAGACCTTGCTCTCCCTGTCTTTGAGTACTGTTTCCACCGTCCCGATTACCTCTTGGTGAACATTCTCTTCAGAGCTGCAGTGAAACCAGGAACCACGTGGAGAAGGCACCCACACTGAAAATGACTGGAAGGAACATTGGGGCTTCTTCTCAGTGTCTCTGACATAGGGTTTCACTGTCCCGGGAAAGTCTCTGCTAACACCCTGCAGAGCCCTGTGCCCAATATACAGAAACGTCTTGCGGTATCTCCTACAGGGAAAGTGCCAGGAGGAATTGTGGAGCTTGTTCTCAGTGTCTCTGAGAATTGCTCTGATTATCCCTGTGACCTCTTTGCTAAGACTCTCCAGAGAGACGTCCTCAAAACCAACACACATCTTGACATATCTCCCACATTGATCGCAGTGTCTCCAGGAATGGCATTCAAGGAGCCAGGAATTTTTCTGCCCACAGTCTCCGGGGACAGTTCCTTAAAACCAATATACATCCTGCTATATCTCCCACATGGAAAGTGCCAGGAGGGAGAAGTGGGGATTATGTTTAGACTTTCTCGGAACTGCTTCAAATCAACTAGATATCTTTGTGCTGTAAATCTCCCAACAGCCAAATGCAAAAGCAGCAAACATCTCGCTGTATGTCCCACATCCAAAGTGCCAAGAGAGAGCTTGCTCTCCCTGTCTTTGAGTACTGTTTTCAGTGTCCCGGTTACCTCTTGGCTAACATTATCTTCAGAGCTGCAGTGAAACCAGGAACCACGTGGAGAAGGCACCCACACTGAAAATGCCTGGAAGGAACATTGGGGCTTCTTCTCAGTGTCTCTGATGTCGGGTTTTACTGTCCCGGGAAAGTCTCTGCTAACACCCTGCAGAGCGCAGTGCCCAATATACAGAAACGTCTTGCGGTATCTCCTACAGGGAAAGTGCCAGGAGGGAATTGTCGAGCTTGTTCTCAGCGTCTCTGAGAATTGCTCTGATTATCCGTGTGACCTCTTTGCTAAGACTCTCCAGAGAGACGTCCTCAAAACCAACACACATCTTGACATATCTCCCACATTGATCGCAGTGTCTCCAGGAATGGCATTCAAGGAGCCAGGAACTTTTCTGCCCACACTCTCCGGGGACAGTTCCTTAAAACCAATATACATCCTGCTATATCTCCCACATGGAAAGTGCCAGGAGGGAGAAGTGGGGATTATGTTTAGACTTTCTCAGAACTGCTTCAAATCAACTAGATATCTTTGTGCTGTAAATCTCCCAACAGCCAAATGTAAAAGCAGCAAACATCTCGCTGTATGTCCCACATCCAAAGTGCCAAGAGAGAGCTTGCTCTCTCTTTCTTTGAGTACTCTTTTCACTGTCCCGGTTACCTCTTGGCTAACATTCTCTTCAGAGCTGCAGTGAAACCAGGAACCACGTGGAGAAGGCACCCACACTGAAAATGACTGGAGGGAACATTGGGGCTTCTTCTCAGTGTCTCTGACATAGGGTTTCACTGTCCCGGGAAAGTCTCTGCTAACACCCTGCAGAGCGCTGTGCCCAATATACAGAAACGTCTTGCGGTATCTCCTACAGGGAAAGTGCCAGGAGGGAATTGTCGAGCTTGTTCTCAGTGTCTCTGAGAATTGCTCTGATTATCCCTGTGACCTCTTTGCTAAGACTCTCCAGAGAGACGTCCTCAAAACCAACACACATCTTGACATATCTCCCAGATTGATCGCAGTGTCTCTAGAAACGGCATTCAAGGAGCCAGGACCTTTTCTCCCTACACTGTCCATTGAGTTGTCCTCAAAACCAATATACATCCTGCTATATCTCCCACATGGAAAGTGCCAGGAGGGAAAAGTGGGGATTATGTTTAGACTTTCTCGGAACTGCTTCAAATCAACTAGATATCTTTGTGCTGTAAATCTCCCAACAGCCAAACGCAAAAGCAGCAAACATCTCGCTGTATGACCCACATCCAAAGTGCCAAGAGAGTAATGTAGACCTTGCTCTCCCTGTCTTTGAGTACTGTTTCCACCGTCCCGATTACCTCTTGGTGAACATTCTCTTCAGAGCTGCAGTGAAACCAGGAACCACGTGGAGAAGGCACCCACACTGAAAATGACTGGAAGGAACATTGGGGCTTCTTCTCAGTGTCTCTGACATAGGGTTTCACTGTCCCGGGAAAGTCTCTGCTAACACCCTGCAGAGCCCTGTGCCCAATATACAGAAACGTCTTGCGGTATCTCCTACAGGGAAAGTGCCAGGAGGAATTGTGGAGCTTGTTCTCAGTGTCTCTGAGAATTGCTCTGATTATCCCTGTGACCTCTTTGCTAAGACTCTCCAGAGAGACGTCCTCAAAACCAACACACATCTTGACATATCTCCCACATTGATCGCAGTGTCTCCAGGAATGGCATTCAAGGAGCCAGGAATTTTTCTGCCCACAGTCTCCGGGGACAGTTCCTTAAAACCAATATACATCCTGCTATATCTCCCACATGGAAAGTGCCAGGAGGGAGAAGTGGGGATTATGTTTAGACTTTCTCGGAACTGCTTCAAATCAACTAGATATCTTTGTGCTGTAAATCTCCCAACAGCCAAATGTAAAAGCAGCAAACATCTCGCTGTATGTCCCACATCCAAAGTGCCAAGAGAGAGCTTGCTCTCCCTGTCTTTGAGTACTGTTTTCACTGTCCCGGTTACCTCTTGGCTAACATTCTCTTCAGAGCTGCAGTGAAACCAGGAACCACGTGGAGAAGGCACCCACACTGAAAATGCCTGGAAGGAACATTGGGGCTTCTTCTCAGTGTCTCTGATGTCGGGTTTTACTGTCCCGGGAAAGTCTCTGCTAACACCCTGCAGAGCGCAGTGCCCAATATACAGAAACGTCTTGCGGTATCTCCTACAGGGAAAGTGCCAGGAGGGAATTGTGGAGCTTGTTCTCAGTGTCTCTGAGAATTGCTCTGATTATCCGTGTGACCTCTTTGCTAAGACTCTCCAGAGAGACGTCCTCAAAACCAACACACATCTTGACGTATCTCCCACATTGATCGCAGTGTCTCCAGAAACGGCATTCAAGGAGCCAGGACCTTTTCTCCCTACACTGTCCATTGAGTTGTCCTCAAAACCAATATACATCCTGCTATATCTCCCACATGGAAAGTGCCAGGAGGGAGAAGTGGGGATTATGTTTAGACTTTCTCGGAACTGCTTCAAATCAACTAGATATCTTTGTGCTGTAAATCTCCCAACAGCCAAATGTAAAAGCAGCAAACATCTCGCTGTATGTCCCACATCCAAAGTGCCAAGAGAGAGCTTGCTCTCTCTTTCTTTGAGTACTCTTTTCACTGTCCCGGTTACCTCTTGGCTAACATTCTCTTCAGAGCTGCAGTGAAACCAGGAACCACGTGGAGAAGGCACCCACACTGAAAATGACTGGAGGGAACATTGGGGCTTCTTCTCAGTGTCTCTGACATAGGGTTTCACTGTCCCGGGAAAGTCTCTGCTAACACCCTGCAGAGCGCTGTGCCCAATATACAGAAACGTCTTGCGGTATCTCCTACAGGGAAAGTGCCAGGAGGGAATTGTCGAGCTTGTTCTCAGTGTCTCTGAGAATTGCTCTGATTATCCCTGTGACCTCTTTGCTAAGACTCTCCAGAGAGACGTCCTCAAAACCAACACACATCTTGACATATCTCCCAGATTGATCGCAGTGTCTCTAGAAACGGCATTCAAGGAGCCAGGACCTTTTCTCCCTACACTGTCCATTGAGTTGTCCTCAAAACCAATATACATCCTGCTATATCTCCCACATGGAAAGTGCCAGGAGGGAGAAGTGGGGATTATGTTTAGACTTTCTCGGAACTGCTTCAAATCAACTAGATATCTTTGTGCTGTAAATCTCCCAACAGCCAAACGCAAAAGCAGCAAACATCTCGCTGTATGTCCCACATCCAAAGTGCCAAGAGAGTAATGTAGACCTTGCTCTCCCTGTCTTTGAGTACTGTTTCCACCGTCCCGATTACCTCTTGGTGAACATTCTCTTCAGAGCTGCAGTGAAACCAGGAACCACGTGGAGAAGGCACCCACACTGAAAATGCCTGGAAGGAACATTGGGGCTTCTTCTCAGTGTCTCTGACATAGGGTTTCACTGTCCCGGGAAAGTCTCTGCTAACACCCTGCAGAGCCCTGTGCCCAATATACAGAAACGTCTTGCGGTATCTCCTACAGGGAAAGTGCCAGGAGGAATTGTGGAGCTTGTTCTCAGTGTCTCTGAGAATTGCTCTGATTATCCCTGTGACCTCTTTGCTAAGACTCTCCAGAGAGACGTCCTCAAAACCAACACACATCTTGACATATCTCCCACATTGATCGCAGTGTCTCCAGGAATGGCATTCAAGGAGCCAGGAATTTTTCTGCCCACACTCTCCGGGGACAGTTCCTTAAAACCAATATACATCCTGCTATATCTCCCACATGGAAAGTGCCAGGAGGGAGAAGTGGGGATTATGTTTAGACTTTCTCGGAACTGCTTCAAATCAACTAGATATCTTTGTGCTGTAAATCTCCCAACAGCCAAATGTAAAAGCAGCAAACATCTCGCTGTATGTCCCACATCCAAAGTGCCAAGAGAGAGCTTGCTCTCCCTGTCTTTGAGTACTGTTTTCACTGTCCCGGTTACCTCTTGGCTAACATTCTCTTCAGAGCTGCAGTGAAACCAGGAACCACGTGGAGAAGGCACCCACACTGAAAATGCCTGGAAGGAACATTGGGGCTTCTTCTCAGTGTCTCTGATGTCGGGTTTTACTGTCCCGGGAAAGTCTCTGCTAACACCCTGCAGAGCGCAGTGCCCAATATACAGAAACGTCTTGCGGTATCTCCTACAGGGAAAGTGCCAGGAGGGAATTGTGGAGCTTGTTCTCAGTGTCTCTGAGAATTGCTCTGATTATCCCTGTGACCTCTTTGCTAAGACTCTCCAGAGAGACGTCCTCAAAACCAACACACATCTTGACGTATCTCCCACATTGATCGCAGTGTCTCCAGAAACGGCATTCAAGGAGCCAGGACCTTTTCTCCCTACACTGTCCATTGAGTTGTCCTCAAAACCAATATACATCCTGCTATATCTCCCACATGGAAAGTGCCAGGAGGGAGAAGTGGGGATTATGTTTAGACTTTCTCAGAACTGCTTCAAATCAACTAGATATCTTTGTGCTGTAAATCTCCCAACAGCCAAATGTAAAAGCAGCAAACATCTCGCTGTATGTCGCACATCCAAAGTGCCAAGAGAGTAATGTAGACCTTGCTCTCCCTGTCTTTGAGTACTGTTTCCACCGTCCCGATTACCTCTTGGTGAACATTCTCTTCAGAGCTGCAGTGAAACCAGGAACCACGTGGAGAAGGCACCCACACTGAAAATGACTGGAAGGAACATTGGGGCTTCTTCTCAGTGTCTCTGACATAGGGTTTCACTGTCCCGGGAAAGTCTCTGCTAACACCCTGCAGAGCCCTGTGCCCAATATACAGAAACGTCTTGCGGTATCTCCTACAGGGAAAGTGCCAGGAGGAATTGTGGAGCTTGTTCTCAGTGTCTCTGAGAATTGCTCTGATTATCCCTGTGACCTCTTTGCTAAGACTCTCCAGAGAGACGTCCTCAAAACCAACACACATCTTGACATATCTCCCACATTGATCGCAGTGTCTCCAGGAATGGCATTCAAGGAGCCAGGAATTTTTCTGCCCACAGTCTCCGGGGACAGTTCCTTAAAACCAATATACATCCTGCTATATCTCCCACATGGAAAGTGCCAGGAGGGAGAAGTGGGGATTATGTTTAGACTTTCTCGGAACTGCTTCAAATCAACTAGATATCTTTGTGCTGTAAATCTCCCAACAGCCAAATGCAAAAGCAGCAAACATCTCGCTGTATGTCCCACATCCAAAGTGCCAAGAGAGAGCTTGCTCTCCCTGTCTTTGAGTACTGTTTTCAGTGTCCCGGTTACCTCTTGGCTAACATTATCTTCAGAGCTGCAGTGAAACCAGGAACCACGTGGAGAAGGCACCCACACTGAAAATGCCTGGAAGGAACATTGGGGCTTCTTCTCAGTGTCTCTGATGTCGGGTTTTACTGTCCCGGGAAAGTCTCTGCTAACACCCTGCAGAGCGCCGTGCCCAATATACAGAAACGTCTTGCGGTATCTCCTACAGGGAAAGTGCCAGGAGGGAATTGTCGAGCTTGTTCTCAGCGTCTCTGAGAATTGCTCTGATTATCCGTGTGACCTCTTTGCTAAGACTCTCCAGAGAGACGTCCTCAAAACCAACACACATCTTGACATATCTCCCACATTGATCGCAGTGTCTCCAGGAATGGCATTCAAGGAGCCAGGAACTTTTCTGCCCACACTCTCCGGGGACAGTTCCTTAAAACCAATATACATCCTGCTATATCTCCCACATGGAAAGTGCCAGGAGGGAGAAGTGGGGATTATGTTTAGACTTTCTCGGAACTGCTTCAAATCAACTAGATATCTTTGTGCTGTAAATCTCCCAACAGCCAAATGTAAAAGCAGCAAACATCTCGCTGTATGTCCCACATCCAAAGTGCCAAGAGAGAGCTTGCTCTCCCTGTCTTTGAGTACTCTTTTCACTGTCCCGGTTACCTCTTGGCTAACATTCTCTTCAGAGCTGCAGTGAAACCAGGAACCACGTGGAGAAGGCACCCACACTGAAAATGACTGGAGGGAACATTGGGGCTTCTTCTCAGTGTCTCTGACATAGGGTTTCACTGTCCCGGGAAAGTCTCTGCTAACACCCTGCAGAGCGCTGTGCCCAATATACAGAAACGTCTTGCGGTATCTCCTACAGGGAAAGTGCCAGGAGGGAATTGTCGAGCTTGTTCTCAGTGTCTCTGAGAATTGCTCTGATTATCCCTGTGACCTCTTTGCTAAGACTCTCCAGAGAGACGTCCTCAAAACCAACACACATCTTGACATATCTCCCAGATTGATCGCAGTGTCTCTAGAAACGGCATTCAAGGAGCCAGGACCTTTTCTCCCTACACTGTCCATTGAGTTGTCCTCAAAACCAATATACATCCTGCTATATCTCCCACATGGAAAGTGCCAGGAGGGAAAAGTGGGGATTATGTTTAGACTTTCTCGGAACTGCTTCAAATCAACTAGATATCTTTGTGCTGTAAATCTCCCAACAGCCAAACGGAAAAGCAGCAAACATCTCGCTGTATGTCCCACATCCAAAGTGCCAAGAGAGTAATGTAGACCTTGCTCTCCCTGTCTTTGAGTACTGTTTCCACCGTCCCGATTACCTCTTGGTGAACATTCTCTTCAGAGCTGCAGTGAAACCAGGAACCACGTGGAGAAGGCACCCACACTGAAAATGACTGGAAGGAACATTGGGGCTTCTTCTCAGTGTCTCTGACATAGGGTTTCACTGTCCCGGGAAAGTCTCTGCTAACACCCTGCAGAGCCCTGTGCCCAATATACAGAAACGTCTTGCGGTATCTCCTACAGGGAAAGTGCCAGGAGGAATTGTGGAGCTTGTTCTCAGTGTCTCTGAGAATTGCTCTGATTATCCCTGTGACCTCTTTGCTAAGACTCTCCAGAGAGACGTCCTCAAAACCAACACACATCTTGACATATCTCCCACATTGATCGCAGTGTCTCCAGGAATGGCATTCAAGGAGCCAGGAATTTTTCTGCCCACACTCTCCGGGGACAGTTCCTTAAAACCAATATACATCCTGCTATATCTCCCACATGGAAAGTGCCAGGAGGGAGAAGTGGGGATTATGTTTAGACTTTCTCGGAACTGCTTCAAATCAACTAGATATCTTTGTGCTGTAAATCTCCCAACAGCCAAATGTAAAAGCAGCAAACATCTCGCTGTATGTCCCACATCCAAAGTGCCAAGAGAGAGCTTGCTCTCCCTGTCTTTGAGTACTGTTTTCACTGTCCCGGTTACCTCTTGGCTAACATTCTCTTCAGAGCTGCAGTGAAACCAGGAACCACGTGGAGAAGGCACCCACACTGAAAATGCCTGGAAGGAACATTGGGGCTTCTTCTCAGTGTCTCTGATGTCGGGTTTTACTGTCCCGGGAAAGTCTCTGCTAACACCCTGCAGAGCGCAGTGCCCAATATACAGAAACGTCTTGCGGTATCTCCTACAGGGAAAGTGCCAGGAGGGAATTGTGGAGCTTGTTCTCAGTGTCTCTGAGAATTGCTCTGATTATCCCTGTGACCTCTTTGCTAAGACTCTCCAGAGAGACGTCCTCAAAACCAACACACATCTTGACGTATCTCCCACATTGATCGCAGTGTCTCCAGAAACGGCATTCAAGGAGCCAGGACCTTTTCTCCCTACACTGTCCATTGAGTTGTCCTCAAAACCAATATACATCCTGCTATATCTCCCACATGGAAAGTGCCAGGAGGGAGAAGTGGGGATTATGTTTAGACTTTCTCAGAACTGCTTCAAATCAACTAGATATCTTTGTGCTGTAAATCTCCCAACAGCCAAATGTAAAAGCAGCAAACATCTCGCTGTATGTCGCACATCCAAAGTGCCAAGAGAGTAATGTAGACCTTGCTCTCCCTGTCTTTGAGTACTGTTTCCACCGTCCCGATTACCTCTTGGTGAACATTCTCTTCAGAGCTGCAGTGAAACCAGGAACCACGTGGAGAAGGCACCCACACTGAAAATGACTGGAAGGAACATTGGGGCTTCTTCTCAGTGTCTCTGACATAGGGTTTCACTGTCCCGGGAAAGTCTCTGCTAACACCCTGCAGAGCCCTGTGCCCAATATACAGAAACGTCTTGCGGTATCTCCTACAGGGAAAGTGCCAGGAGGAATTGTGGAGCTTGTTCTCAGTGTCTCTGAGAATTGCTCTGATTATCCCTGTGACCTCTTTGCTAAGACTCTCCAGAGAGACGTCCTCAAAACCAACACACATCTTGACATATCTCCCACATTGATCGCAGTGTCTCCAGGAATGGCATTCAAGGAGCCAGGAATTTTTCTGCCCACAGTCTCCGGGGACAGTTCCTTAAAACCAATATACATCCTGCTATATCTCCCACATGGAAAGTGCCAGGAGGGAGAAGTGGGGATTATGTTTAGACTTTCTCGGAACTGCTTCAAATCAACTAGATATCTTTGTGCTGTAAATCTCCCAACAGCCAAATGCAAAAGCAGCAAACATCTCGCTGTATGTCCCACATCCAAAGTGCCAAGAGAGAACTTGCTCTCCCTGTCTTTGAGTACTGTTTTCAGTGTCCCGGTTACCTCTTGGCTAACATTATCTTCAGAGCTGCAGTGAAACCAGGAACCACGTGGAGAAGGCACCCACACTGAAAATGCCTGGAAGGAACATTGGGGCTTCTTCTCAGTGTCTCTGATGTCGGGTTTTACTGTCCCGGGAAAGTCTCTGCTAACACCCTGCAGAGCGCAGTGCCCAATATACAGAAACGTCTTGCGGTATCTCCTACAGGGAAAGTGCCAGGAGGGAATTGTCGAGCTTGTTCTCAGCGTCTCTGAGAATTGCTCTGATTATCCGTGTGACCTCTTTGCTAAGACTCTCCAGAGAGACGTCCTCAAAACCAACACACATCTTGACATATCTCCCACATTGATCGCAGTGTCTCCAGGAATGGCATTCAAGGAGCCAGGAACTTTTCTGCCCACACTCTCCGGGGACAGTTCCTTAAAACCAATATACATCCTGCTATATCTCCCACATGGAAAGTGCCAGGAGGGAGAAGTGGGGATTATGTTTAGACTTTCTCGGAACTGCTTCAAATCAACTAGATATCTTTGTGCTGTAAATCTCCCAACAGCCAAATGTAAAAGCAGCAAACATCTCGCTGTATGTCCCACATCCAAAGTGCCAAGAGAGAGCTTGCTCTCTCTTTCTTTGAGTACTCTTTTCACTGTCCCGGTTACCTCTTGGCTAACATTCTCTTCAGAGCTGCAGTGAAACCAGGAACCACGTGGAGAAGGCACCCACACTGAAAATGACTGGAGGGAACATTGGGGCTTCTTCTCAGTGTCTCTGACATAGGGTTTCACTGTCCTGGGAAAGTCTCTGCTAACACCCTGCAGAGCGCTGTGCCCAATATACAGAAACGTCTTGCGGTATCTCCTACAGGGAAAGTGCCAGGAGGGAATTGTGGAGCTTGTTCTCAGTGTCTCTGAGAATTGCTCTGATTATCCCTGTGACCTCTTTGCTAAGACCCTCCAGAGAGACGTCCTCAAAACCAACACACATCTTGACATATCTCCCAGATTGATCGCAGTGTCTCTAGAAACGGCATTCAAGGAGCCAGGACCTTTTCTCCCTACACTGTCCATTGAGTTGTCCTCAAAACCAATATACATCCTGCTATATCTCCCACATGGAAAGTGCCAGGAGGGAGAAGTGGGGATTATGTTTAGACTTTCTCGGAACTGCTTCAAATCAACTAGATATCTTTGTGCTGTAAATCTCCCAACAGCCAAATGTAAAAGCAGCAAACATCTCGCTGTATGTCCCACATCCAAAGTGCCAAGAGAGAGCTTGCTCTCCCTGTCTTTGAGTACTGTTTTCACTGTCCCGGTTACCTCTTGGCTAACATTCTCTTCAGAGCTGCAGTGAAACCAGGAACCACGTGGAGAAGGCACCCACACTGAAAATGACTGGAAGGAACATTGGGGCTTCTTCTCAGTGTCTCTGATGTCGGGTTTTACTGTCCCGGGAAAGTCTCTGCTAACACCCTGCAGAGCGCTGTGCCCAATATACAGAAACGTCTTGTGGTATCTCCTACAGGGAAAGTGCCAGGAGGGAATTGTCGAGCTTGTTCTCAGTGTCTCTGAGAATTGCTCTGATTATCCCTGTGACCTCTTTGCTAAGACTCTCCAGAGAGCCGTCCTCAAAACCAACACACATCTTGACATATCTCCCACATTGATCGCAGTGTCTCCAGGAATGGCATTCAAGGAGCCAGGAACTTTTCTGCCCACACTCTCCGGGGACAGTTCCTTAAAACCAATATACATCCTGCTATATCTCCCACATGGAAAGTGCCAGTAGGGAGAAGTGGGGATTATGTTTAGACTTTCTCGGAACTGCTTCAAATCAACTAGATATCTTTGTGCTGTAAATCTCCCAACAGACAAATGTAAAAGCAGCAAACATCTCGCTGTATGTCCCACATCCAAAGTGCCAAGAGAGAGCTTGCTCTCCCTGTCTTTGAGTACTGTTTTCACTGTCCCGGTTACCTCTTGGCTAACATTCTCTTCAGAGCTGCAGTGAAACCAGGAACCACGTGGAGAAGGCACCCACACTGAAAATGACTGGAAGGAACATTGGGGCTTCTTCTCAGTGTCTCTGACATAGGGTTTCACTGTCCCGGGAAAGTCTCTGCTAACACCCTGCAAAGCGCTGTGCCCAATATACAGAAACGTCTTGCGGTATCTCCTACAGGGAAAGTGCCAGGAGGGAATTGTCGATCTTGTTCTCAGTGTCTCTGAGAATTGCTCTGATTATCCCTGTGACCTCTTTGCTAAGACTCTCCAGAGAGCCGTCCTCAAAACCAACACACATCTTGACATATCTCCCACATTGATCGCAGTGTCTCCAGAAACGGCATTCAAGGAGCCAGGAACTTTTCTCCCTACACTGTCCATTGAGTTGTCCTCAAAACCAATATACATCCTGCTATATCTCCCACATGGAAAGTGCCAGGAGGGAAAAGTGGGGATTATGTTTAGACTTTCTCGGAACTGCTTCAAATCAACTAGATATCTTTGTGCTGTAAATCTCCCAACAGCCAAATGCAAAAGCAGCAAACATCTCGCTGTATGTCCCACATCCAAAGTGCCAAGAGAGTAATGTAGACCTTGCTCTCCCTGTCTTTGAGTACTGTTTCCACTGTCCCGATTACCTCTTGGTGAACATTCTCTTCAGAGCTGCAGTTAAACCAGGAACCATGTGGAG
Source organism: Larus michahellis (assembly GCF_964199755.1). Lineage (NCBI taxonomy): Eukaryota > Metazoa > Chordata > Aves > Charadriiformes > Laridae > Larus > Larus michahellis. Next base: position 131,711 of record NC_133912.1, read on the forward strand.
AAGGCACCCACACTGAAAATGACTGGAAGGAACATTGGGGCTTCTTCTCAGTGTCTCTGACATAGGGTTTCACTGTCCTGGGAAAGTCTCTGCTAACACCCTGCAGAGCGCTGTGCCCAATATACAGAAACGTCTTGCGGTATCTCCTACAGGGAAAGTGCCAGGAGGAATTGTCGAGCTTGGTCTCAGTGTCTCTGAGAATTGCTCTGATTATCCCTGTGACCTCTTTGCTAAGACTCTCCAGAGAGACGTCCTCAAAACAAACACACATCTTGACAGATCTCCCACATTGATCGCAGTGTCTCCAGGAACGGCATTCAAGGAGCCAGGAATTTTTCTGCCCACAGTCTCCGGGGACAGTTCCTTAAAACCAATATACATCCTGCTATATCTCCCACATGGAAAGTGCCAGGAGGGAAAAGTGGAGATTATGCTTAGACTTTCTCAGAACTGCTTCAAATCAACTAGATATCTTTGTGCTGTAAATCTCCCAACAGTGAAACTCAAAAGCAGCAAACATCTCGCTGTATGTCCCACATCCAAAGTGCCAAGAGAGTAATGTAGAGCTTGCTCTCCCTGTCTTTGAGTACTGTTTCCACTGTCCCGATTACCTCTTTGCTAACATTCTCTTCAGAGCTGCAGTGAAACCAGGAACCACGTGGAGAAGGCACCCACACTGAAAATGACTGGAAGGAACATTGGGGCTTCTTCTCAGTGTCTCTGACATAGGGTTTCACTGTCCCGGGAAAGTCTCTGCTAACACCCTGCAGAGCGCAGTGCCCAATATACAGAAACGTCTTGCGGTATCTCCTACAGGGAAAGTGCCAGGAGGGAATTGTCGAGCTTGTTCTCAGTGTCTCTGAGAATTGCTCTGATTATCCCTGTGACCTCTTTGCTAAGACTCTCCAGAGAGCCGTCCTCAAAACAAACACACATCTTGACGTATCTCCCACATTGATCGCAGTGTCTCCAGAAACGGCATTCAAGGAGCCAGGACCTTTTCTCCCTACACTGTCCATTGAGTTGTCCTCAAAACCAATATACATCCTGCTATATCTCCCACATGGAAAGTGCCAGGAGGGAAAAGTGGGGATTATGTTTAGACTTTCTCACAACTGCTTCAAATCAACTAGATTTTTGTGCTGTAAATCTCCCAACAGCCAAACGCAAAAGCAGCAAACATCTCGCTGTATGTCCCACATCCAAAGTGCCAGGAGAGTAATGTAGACCTTGCTCTCCCTGTCTTTGAGTACTGTTTCCACTGTCCCGATTACCTCTTGGCTAACATTATCTTCAGAGCTGCAGTGAAACCAGGAACCACGTGGAGAAGGCACCCACACTGAAAATGACTGGAAGGAACGTTGGGGCTTCTTCTCACTGTCTCTGACATAGGGTTTCACTGTCCCGGGAAAGTCTCTGCTAACACCCTGCAGAGCGCTGTGCCCAATATACAGAAACGTCTTGCGGTATCTCCTACAGGGAAAGTGCCAGGAGGGTATTGTGGAGCTTGTTCTCAGTGCCTCTGAGAATTGCTCTGATTATCCCTGTGACCTCTTTGCTAAGACTCTCCAGAGAGCCGTCCTCAAAACCAACACACATCTTGACATATCTCCCACATTGATCGCAGTGTCTCCAGAAACGGCATTCAAGGAGCCAGGACCTTTTCTCCCTACACTGTCCATTGAGTTGTCCTCAAAACCAATATACATCCTGCTATATCTCCCACATGGAAAGTGCCAGGAGGGAGAAGTGGGGATTATGCTTAGACTTTCTCACAACTGCTTCAAATCAACTAGATATCTTTGTGCTGTAAATCTCCCAACAGCCAAACGCAAAAGCAGCAAACATCTCGCTGTATGTCCCACATCCAAAGTGCCAAGAGAGTAATGTAGAGCTTGCACTCCCTGTCTTTGAGTACATTTTTCACTCTCCTGATTACCTCTTTGCTAACATTCTCTTCAGAGCTGCAGTGAAACCAGGAACCACGTGGAGAAGGCACCCACACTGAAAATGACTGGAAGGAACGTTGGGGCTTCTTCTCAGTGTCTCTGATGTCGGGTTTTACTGTCCCGGGAAAGTCTCTGCTAACACCGTGCAGAGCGCTGTGCCCAATATACAGAAACGTCTTGTGGTATCTCCTACAGGGAAAGTGCCAGGAGGAATTGTGGAGCTTGGTCTCAGTGTCTCTGAGAATTGCTCTGATTATCCCTATGACCTCTTTGCTAAGACTCTCCAGAGAGACGTCCTCAAAACCAACACACATCTTGACATATCTCCCACATTGATCGCAGTGTCTCCAGGAATGGCATTCAAGGAGCCAGGAACTTTTCTGCCCACACTCTCCGGGGACAGTTCCTTAAAACCAATATACATCCTGCTATATCTCCCACATGGAAAATGCCAGGAGGGAGAAGTGGGGATTATGTTTAGACTTTCTCAGAACTGCTTCAAATCAACTAGATATCTTTGTGCTGTAAATCTCCCAACTGCCAAATGTAAAAGCAGCAAACATCTCGCTGTATGTCCCACATCCAAAGTGCCAAGAGAGAGCTTGCTCTCCCTGTCTTTGAGTACTGTTTTCACTGTCCCGGTTACCTCTTGGCTAACATTCTCTTCAGAGCTGCAGTGAAACCAGGAACCACGTGGAGAAGGCACCCACACTGAAAATGACTGGAAGGAACATTGCGGCTACTTCTCAGTGTCTCTGATGTCGGGTTTTACTGTCCCGGGAAAGTCTCTGCTAACACCGTGCAGAGCGCTGTGCCCAATATACAGAAACGTCTTGCGGTATCTCCTACAGGGAAAGTGCCAGGAGGAATCATCGAGCTTGGTTTCAGTGTCTCTGAGAATTGCTCTGATTATCCCTGTGACCTCTTTGCTAAGACTCTCCAGAGAGACGTCCTCAAAACAAACACACATCTTGACATATCTCCCACATTAATCGCAGTGTCTCCAGAAACGGCATTCAAGGAGCCAGGAACTTTTCTCCCTACACTGTCCATTGAGTTGTCCTCAAAACCAATATACATCCTGCTATATCTCCCACATGGAAAGTGCCAGGAGGGAGAAGTGAGGATTATGCTTAGACTTTCTCGGAACTGCTTCAAATCAACTAGATATCTTTGTGCTGTAAATCTCCCAACAGCCAAACGCAAAAGCAGCAAACATCTCGCTGTATGTCCCACATCCAAAGTGCCAAGAGAGAGCTTGCTCTCCCTGTCTTTGAGTACTGTTTTCACTGTCCCGGTTACCTCTTTGCTAACATTCTCTTCAGAGCTGCAGTGAAACCAGGAACCACGTGGAGAAGGCACCCACACTGAAAATGCCTGGAAGGAACATTGGGGCTTCTTCTCAGTGTCTCTGACATAGGGTTTCACTGTCCCGGGAAAGTCTCTGCTAACACCGTGCAGAGCGCTGTGCCCAATATACAGAAACGTCTTGCGGTATCTCCTACAGGAAAAGTGCCAGGAGGAATTGTGGAGCTTTGTCTCAGCGTCTCTGAGAATTGCTCTGATTATCCCTGTGACCTCTTTGCTAAGACTCTCCAGAGAGACGTCCTCAAAACCAACACACATCTTGACATATCTCCCACATTGGTCGCAGTGTCTCCGGGAACGGCATTCAAGGAGCCAGGAATTTTTCTGCCCACAGTCTCCGGGGACAGTTCCTTAAAACCAATATACATCCTGCTATATCTCCCACATGGAAAGTGCCAGGAGGGAGAAGTGGGGATTATGTTTAGACTTTCTCGGAACTGCTTCAAATCAACTAGATATCTTTGTGCTGTAAATCTCCCAACAGCCAAATGTAAAAGCAGCAAACATCTCGCTGTATGTCCCACATCCAAAGTGCCAAGAGAGAGCTTGCTCTCCCTGTCTTTGAGTACTGTTTTCACTGTCCAGATTACCTCTTTGCTAACATTCTCTTCAGAGCTGCAGTGAAACCAGGAACCACGTGGAGAAGGCACCCACACTGAAAATGACTGGAAGGAACATTGGGGCTTCTTCTCAGTGTCTCTGACATAGGGTTTCACTGTCCCGGGAAAGTCTCTGCTAACACCCTGCAGAGCGCTGTGCCCAATATACAGAAACGTCTTGCGGTATCTCCTACAGGGAAAGTGCCAGGAGGGAATTGTCGAGCTTGTTCTCAGTGTCTCTGAGAATTGCTCTGATTATCCCTGTGACCTCTTTGCTAAGACTCTCCAGAGAGACGTCCTCAAAACCAACACACATCTTGACATATCTCCCACATTGATCGCAGTGTCTCCAGAAACGGCATTCAAGGAGCCAGGACCTTTTCTCCCTACACTGTCCATTGAGTTGTCCTCAAAACCAATATACATCCTGCTATATCTCCCACATGGAAAGTGCCAGGAGGGAGAAGTGAGGATTATGCTTAGACTTTCTCAGAACTGCTTCAAATCAACTAGATATCTTTGTGCTGTAAATCTCCCAACAGCCAAACGCAAAAGCAGCAAACATCTCGCTGTATGTCCCACATCCAAAGTGCCAAGAGAGTAATGTAGAGCTTGCTCTCCCTGTCTTTGAGTACTGTTTCCACTGTCCCGGTTACCTCTTTGCTAACATTCTCTTCAGAGCTGCAGTGAAACCAGGAACCACGTGGAGAAGGCACCCACACTGAAAATGACTGGAAGGAACGTTGGGGCTTCTTCTCAGTGTCTCTGACATAGGGTTTCACTCTCCCGGGAAAGTCTCTGCTAGCACCCTGCAGAGCGCAGTGCCCAATATACAGAAACGTCTTGCGGTATCTCCTACAGGGAAAGTGCCAGGAGGGAATTGTCGAGCTTGGTCTCAGTGTCTCTGAGAATTGCTCTGATTATCCCTGTGACCTCTTTGCTAAGACTCTCCAGAGAGCCGTCCTCAAAACCAACACACATCTTGACATATCTCCCACATTGATCGCAGTGTCTCCAGGAATGGCATTCAAGGAGCCAGGAACTTTTCTGCCCACACTCTCCGGGGACAGTTCCTTAAAACCAATATACATCCTGCTATATCTCCCACATGGAAAGTGCCAGGAGGGAAAAGTGGGGATTATGTTTAGACTTTCTCGGAACTGCTTCAAATCAACTAGATTTTTGTGCTGTAAATCTCCCAACAGCCAAATGCAAAAGCAGCAAACATCTCGCTGTATGTCCCACATCCAAAGTGCCAAGAGAGTAATGTAGACCTTGCTCTCCCTGTCTTTGAGTACTGTTTCCACTGTCCCGATTACCTCTTGGCTAACATTATCTTCAGAGCTGCAGTGAAACCAGGAACCACGTGGAGAAGGCACCCACGCTGAAAATGACTGGAAGGAACGTTGGGGCTTCTTCTCACTGTCTCTGACATAGGGTTTCACTGTCCCGGGAAAGTCTCTGCTAACACCCTGCAGAGCGCTGTGCCCAATATACAGAAACGTCTTGCGGTATCTCCTACAGGGAAAGTGCCAGGAGGGTATTGTGGAGCTTGTTCTCAGTGCCTCTGAGAATTGCTCTGATTATCCCTGTGACCTCTTTGCTAAGACTCTCCAGAGAGCCGTCCTCAAAACAAACACACATCTTGACATATCTCCAACATTAATCGCAGTGTCTCCAGAAACGGCATTCAAGGAGCCAGGACCTTTTCTCCCTACACTGTCCATTGAGTTGTCCTCAAAACCAATATACATCCTGCTATATCTCCCACATGGAAAGTGCCAGGAGGGAGAAGTGGGGATTATGTTTAGACTTTCTCGGAACTGCTTCAAATCAACTAGATATCTTTGTGCTGTAAATCTCCCAACAGCCAAACGCAAAAGCAGCAAACATCTCGCTGTATGTCCCACATCCAAAGTGCCAAGAGAGTAATGTAGAGCTTGCACTCCCTGTCTTTGAGTACATTTTTCACTCTCCTTATTACCTCTTTGCTAACATTCTCTTCAGAGCTGCAGTGAAACCAGGAACCACGTGGAGAAGGCACCCACACTGAAAATGACTGGAAGGAACGTTGGGGCTTCTTCGCAGTGTCTCTGATGTCGGGTTTCACTGTCCCGGGAAAGTCTCTGCTAACACCGTGCAGAGCGCTGTGCCCAATATACAGAAACGTCTTGTGGTATCTCCTACAGGGAAAGTGCCAGGAGGAATTGTCGAGCTTGGTCTCAGTGTCTCTGAGAATTGCTCTGATTATCCCTATGTCCTCTTTGCTAAGACTCTCCAGAGAGACGTCCTCAAAACCAACACACATCTTGACATATCTCCCACATTGATCGCAGTGTCTCTAGAAACGGCATTCAAGGAGCCAGGAACTTTTCTGCCCACACTCTCCGGGGACAGTTCCTTAAAACCAATATACATCCTGCTATATCTCCCACATGGAAAATGCCAGGAGGGAGAAGTGGGGATTATGTTTAGACTTTCTCAGAACTGCTTCAAATCAACTAGATATCTTTGTGCTGTAAATCTCCCAACAGCCAAATGTAAAAGCAGCAAACATCTCGCTGTATGTCCCACATCCAAAGTGCCAAGAGAGAGCTTGCTCTCCCTGTCTTTGAGTACTGTTTTCACTGTCCCGGTTACCTCTTTGCTAACATTCTCTTCAGAGCTGCAGTGAAACCAGGAACCACGTGGAGAAGGCACCCACACTGAAAATGACTGGAAGGAACATTGGGGCTTCTTCTCAGTGTCTCTGATGTCGGGTTTTACTGTCCCGGGAAAGTCTCTGCTAACACCGTGCAGAGCGCTGTGCCCAATATACAGAAACGTCTTGCGGTATCTCCTACAGGGAAAGTGCCAGGAGGAATCGTCGAGCTTGGTCTCAGTGTCTCTGAGAATTGCTCTGATTATCCCTGTGACCTCTTTGCTAAGACTCTCCAGAGAGACGTCCTCAAAGCCAACACACATCTTGACGTATCTCCCACATTAATCGCAGTGTCTCCAGAAACGGCATTCAAGGAGCCAGGAACTTTTCTCCCTACACTGTCCATTGAGTTGTCCTCAAAACCAATATACATCCTGCTATATCTCCCACATGGAAAGTGCCAGGAGGGAGAAGTGGGGATTATGTTTAGACTTTCTCAGAACTGCTTCAAATCAACTAGATATCTTTGTGCTGTAAATCTCCCAACAGCCAAACTCAAAAGCAGCAAACATCTCGCTGTATGTCCCACATCCAAAGTGCCAAGAGAGTAATGTAGAGCTTGCTCTCCCTGTCTTTGAGTACTGTTTCCACTGTCCCGGTTACCTCTTTGCTAACATTCTCTTCAGAGCTGCAGTGAAACCAGGAACCACGTGGAGAAGGCACCCACACTGAAAATGACTGGAAGGAACATTGGGGCTTCTTCTCACTGTCTCTGACATAGGGTTTCACTGTCCCGGGAAAGTCTCTGCTAACACCCTGCAGAGCGCTGTGCCCAATATACAGAAACGTCTTGCGGTATCTCCTACAGGGAAAGTGCCAGGAGGGAATTGTCGAGCTTGTTCTCAGTGTCTCTGAGAATTGCTCTGATTATCCCTGTGACCTCTTTGCTAAGACTCTCCAGAGAGACGTCCTCAAAACCAACACACATCTTGACATATCTCCCACATTGATCGCAGTGTCTCCAGGAACGGCATTCAAGGAGCCAGGAATTTTTCTGCCCACAGTCTCCGGGGACAGTTCCTTAAAACCAATATACATCCTGCTATATCTCCCACATGGAAAGTGCCAGGAGGGAGAAGTGGGGATTATGTTTAGACTTTCTCGGAACTGCTTCAAATCAACTAGATATCTTTGTGCTGTAAATCTCCCAACAGCCAAATGCAAAAGCAGCAAACATCTCGCTGTATGTCCCACATCCAAAGTGCCAAGAGTGTAATGTAGACCTTGCTCTCCCTGTCTTTGAGTACTGTTTCCACTGTCCCGATTACCTCTTGGCTAACATTATCTTCAGAGCCGCAGTGAAACCAGGAACCACGTGGAGAAGGCACCCACACTGAAAATGACTGGAAGGAACGTTGGGGCTTCTTCTCACTGTCTCTGACATAGGGTTTCACTGTCCCGGGAAAGTCTCTGCTAACACCCTGCAGAGCGCTGTGCCCAATATACAGAAACGTCTTGCGGTATCTCCTACAGGGAAAGTGCCAGGAGGGTATTGTGGAGCTTGTTCTCAGTGTCTCTGAGAATTGCTCTGATTATCCCTGTGACCTCTTTGCTAAGACTCTCCAGAGAGCCGTCCTCAAAACCAACACACATCTTGACATATCTCCCACATTGATCGCAGTGTCTCCAGAAACGGCATTCAAGGAGCCAGGACCTTTTCTCCCTACACTGTCCATTGAGTTGTCCTCAAAACCAATATACATCCTGCTATATCTCCCACATGGAAAGTGCCAGGAGGGAGAAGTGGGGATTATGCTTAGACTTTCTCACAACTGCTTCAAATCAACTAGATATCTTTGTGCTGTAAATCTCCCAACAGCCAAACGCAAAAGCAGCAAACATCTCGCTGTATGTCCCACATCCAAAGTGCCAAGAGAGTAATGTAGAGCTTGCACTCCCTGTCTTTGAGTACATTTTTCACTCTCCTGATTACCTCTTTGCTAACATTCTCTTCAGAGCTGCAGTGAAACCAGGAACCACGTGGAGAAGGCACCCACACTGAAAATGACTGGAAGGAACGTTGGGGCTTCTTCTCAGTGTCTCTGATGTCGGGTTTCACTGTCCCGGGAAAGTCTCTGCTAACACCGTGCAGAGCGCTGTGCCCAATATACAGAAACGTCTTGTGGTATCTCCTACAGGGAAAGTGCCAGGAGGAATTGTGGAGCTTGGTCTCAGTGTCTCTGAGAATTGCTCTGATTATCCCTATGACCTCTTTGCTAAGACTCTCCAGAGAGACGTCCTCAAAACCAACACACATCTTGACATATCTCCCACATTGATCGCAGTGTCTCTAGAAACGGCATTCAAGGAGCCAGGACCTTTTCTGCCCACACTCTCCGGGGACAGTTCCTTAAAACCAATATACATCCTGCTATATCTCCCACATGGAAAGTGCCAGGAGGGAGAAGTGAGGATTATGTTTAGACTTTCTCGGAACTGCTTCAAATCAACTAGATATCTTTGTGCTGTAAATCTCCCAACAGCCAAACTCAAAAGCAGCATACATCTCGCTGTATGTCCCACATCCAAAGTGCCAAGAGAGTAATGTAGAGCTTGCTCTCCCTGTCTTTGAGTACTGTTTTCACTGTCCCGGTTACCTCTTTGCTAACATTCTCTTCAGAGCTGCAGTGAAACCAGGAACCACATGGAGAAGGCACCCACACTGAAAATGACTGGAAGGAACGTTGGGGCTTCTTCTCAGTGTCTCTGATGTCGGGTTTTACTGTCCCGGGAAAGTCTCTGCTAACACCGTACAGAGCGCTGTGCCCAATATACAGAAACATCTTGCGGTATCTCCTACAGGGAAAGTGCCAGGAGGGAATTGTCGAGCTTGTTCTCAGTGTCTCTGAGAATTGCTCTGATTATCTGTGTGACCTCTTTGCTAAGACTCTCCAGAGAGACGTCCTCAAAACCAACACACATCTTGACATATCTCCCACATTGATCGCAGTGTCTCCAGGAACGGCATTCAAGGAGCCAGGAATTTTTCTGCCCACAGTCTCCGGGGACAGTTCCTTAAAACCAATATACATCCTGCTATATCTCCCACATGGAAAGTGCCAGGAGGGAGAAGTGGGGATTATGTTTAGACTTTCTCGGAACTGCTTCAAATCAACTAGATATCTTTGTGCTGTAAATCTCCCAACAGCCAAACGCAAAAGCAGCAAACATCTCGCTGTATGTCCCACATCCAAAGTGCCAAGAGAGACCTTGCTCTCCCTGTCTTTGAGTACTGTTTTCACTGTCCAGATTACCCCTTTGCTAACATTCTCTTCAGAGCTGCAGTGAAACCAGGAACCACGTGGAGAAGGCACCCACACTGAAAATGACTGGAAGAAATGTTGGGGCTTCTTCTCAGTGTCTCTGACATAGGGTTTCACTGTCCCGGGAAAGTCTCTGCTAACACCCTGCAGAGCGCAGTGCCCAATATACAGAAACGTCTTGCGGTATCTCCTACAGGGAAAGTGCCAGGAGGGAATTGTCGAGCTTGGTCTCAGTGCCTCTGAGAATTGCTCTGATTATCCCTGTGACCTCTTTGCTAAGACTCTCCAGAGAGACGTCCTCAAAACCAACACACATCTTGACATATCTCCCACATTGATCGCAGTGTCTCCAGAAACGGCATTCAAGGAGCCAGGAACTTTTCTCCCTACACTGTCCATTGAGTTGTCCTCAAAACCAATATACATCCTGCTATATCTCCCACATGGAAAGTGCCAGGAGGGAGAAGTGAGGATTATGTTTAGACTTTCTCGGAACTGCTTCAAATCAACTAGATATCTTTGTGCTGTAAATCTCCCAACAGCCAAACGCAAAAGCAGCAAACATCTCGCTGTATATCCCACATCCACTGTGCCAAGAGAGTAATGTAGAGCTTGCTCTCCCTGTCTTTGAGTACTGTTTCCACTGGCCCGGTTACCTCTTTGCTAACATTCTCTTCAGAGCTGCAGTGAAACCAGGAACCACGTGGAGAAGGCACCCACACTGAAAATGACTGGAAGGAACGTTGGGGCTTCTTCTCAGTGTCTCTGACATAGGGTTTCACTGTCCCGGGAAAGTCTCTGCTAGCACCCTGCAGAGCGCTGTGCCCAATATACAGAAACGTCTTGCGGTATCTCCTACAGGAAAAGTGCCAGGAGGAATTGTCGAGCTTGGTCTCAGTGTCTCTGAGAATTGCTCTGATTATCCCTGTGACCTCTTTGCTAAGACTCTCCAGAGAGCCGTCCTCAAAACCAACACACATCTTGACATATCTCCCACATTGATCGCAGTGTCTCCAGGAATGGCATTCAAGGAGCCAGGAACTTTTCTGCCCACACTCTCCGGGGACAGTTCCTTAAAACCAATATACATCCTGCTATATCTCCCACATGGAAAGTGCCAGTAGGGAGAAGTGGGGATTATGTTTAGACTTTCTCAGAACTGCTTCAAATCAACTAGATATCTTTGTGCTGTAAATCTCCCAACAGTGAAACTCAAAAGCAGCAAACATCTCGCTGTATGTCCCACATCCAAAGTGCCAAGAGAGTAATGTAGAGCTTGCTCTCCCTGTCTTTGAGTACTGTTTCCACTGTCCCGATTACCTCTTTGCTAACATTCTCTTCAGAGCTGCAGTGAAACCAGGAACCACGTGGAGAAGGCACCCACACTGAAAATGACTGGAAGGAACGTTGGGGCTTCTTCTCACTGTCTCTGACATAGGGTTTCACTGTCCCGGGAAAGTCTCTGCTAACACCGTGCAGAGCGCTGTGCCCAATATACAGAAACGTCTTGCGGTATCTCCTACAGGGAAAGTGCCAGGAGGGTATTGTGGAGCTTGTTCTCAGTGCCTCTGAGAATTGCTCTGATTATCCCTGTGACCTCTTTGCTAAGACTCTCCAGAGAGCCGTCCTCAAAACAAACACACATCTTGACATATCTCCCACATTGATCGCAGTGTCTCCAGAAACGGCATTCAAGGAGCCAGGACCTTTTCTCCCTACACTGTCCATTGAGTTGTCCTCAAAACCAATATACATCCTGCTATATCTCCCACATGGAAAGTGCCAGGAGGGAGAAGTGGGGATTATGTTTAGACTTTCTCGGAACTGCTTCAAATCAACTAGATATCTTTGTGCTGTAAATCTCCCAACAGCCAAACGCAAAAGCAGCAAACATCTCGCTGTATGTCCCACATCCAAAGTGCCAAGAGAGTAATGTAGAGCTTGCACTCCCTGTCTTTGAGTACATTTTTCACTCTCCTTATTACCTCTTTGCTAACATTCTCTTCACAGCTGCAGTGAAACCAGGAACCACGTGGAGAAGGCACCCACACTGAAAATGACTGGAAGGAACGTTGGGGCTTCTTCTCACTGTCTCTGACATAGGGTTTCACTGTCCCGGGAAAGCCTCTGCTAACACCGTACAGAGCGCTGTGCCCAATATACAGAAACGTCTTGTGGTATCTCCTACAGGGAAAGTGCCAGGAGGAATTGTGGAGCTTGGTCTCAGTGTCTCTGAGAATTGCTCTGATTATCCCTATGACCTCTTTGCTAAGACTCTCCAGAGAGACGTCCTCAAAACCAACACACATCTTGACATATCTCCCACATTGATCGCAGTGTCTCTAGAAACGGCATTCAAGGAGCCAGGACCTTTTCTGCCCACACTCTCCGGGGACAGTTCCTTAAAACCAATATACATCCTGCTATATCTCCCACATGGAAAGTGCCAGGAGGGAGAAGTGAGGATTATGCTTAGACTTTCTCGGAACTGCTTCAAATCAACTAGATATCTTTGTGCTGTAAATCTCCCAACAGCCAAACTCAAAAGCAGCATACATCTCGCTGTATGTCCCACATCCAAAGTGCCAAGAGAGTAATGTAGAGCTTGCTCTCCCTGTCTTTGAGTACTGTTTTCACTGTCCCGGTTACCTCTTTGCTAACATTCTCTTCAGAGCTGCAGTGAAACCAGGAACCACATGGAGAAGGCACCCACACTGAAAATGACTGGAAGGAACGTTGGGGCTTCTTCTCAGTGTCTCTGATGTCGGGTTTTACTGTCCCGGGAAAGCCTCTGCTAACACCGTACAGAGCGCTGTGCCCAATATACAGAAACATCTTGCGGTATCTCCTACAGGGAAAGTGCCAGGAGGGAATTGTCGATCTTGTTCTCAGTGTCTCTGAGAATTGCTCTGATTATCTGTGTGACCTCTTTGCTAAGACTCTCCAGAGAGCCGTCCTCAAAACCAACACACATCTTGACATATCTCCCACATTGATCGCAGTGTCTCCAGGAACGGCATTCAAGGAGCCAGGAATTTTTCTGCCCACAGTCTCCGGGGACAGTTCCTTAAAACCAATATACATCCTGCTATATCTCCCACATGGAAAGTGCCAGGAGGGAGAAGTGGGGATTATGTTTAGACTTTCTCGGAACTGCTTCAAATCAACTAGATATCTTTGTGCTGTAAATCTCCCAACAGCCAAACGCAAAAGCAGCAAACATCTCGCTGTATGTCCCACATCCAAAGTGCCAAGAGAGACCTTGCTCTCCCTGTCTTTGAGTACTGTTTTCACTGTCCAGATTACCTCTTTGCTAACATTCTCTTCAGAGCTGCAGTGAAACCAGGAACCACGTGGAGAAGGCACCCACACTGAAAATGACTGGAAGAAATGTTGGGGCTTCTTCTCAGTGTCTCTGACATAGGGTTTCACTGTCCCGGGAAAGTCTCTGCTAACACCCTGCAGAGCGCAGTGCCCAATATACAGAAACGTCTTGCGGTATCTCCTACAGGGAAAGTGCCAGGAGGGAATTGTCGAGCTTGGTCTCAGTGCCTCTGAGAATTGCTCTGATTATCCCTGTGACCTCTTTGCTAAGACTCTCCAGAGAGACGTCCTCAAAACCAACACACATCTTGACATATCTCCCACATTGATCGCAGTGTCTCAGAAACGGCATTCAAGGAGCCAGGAACTTTTCTCCCTACACTGTCCATTGAGTTGTCCTCAAAACCAATATACATCCTGCTATATCTCCCACATGGAAAGTGCCAGGAGGGAGAAGTGAGGATTATGTTTAGACTTTCTCGGAACTGCTTCAAATCAACTAGATATCTTTGTGCTGTAAATCTCCCAACAGCCAAACGCAAAAGCAGCAAACATCTCGCTGTATATCCCACATCCACTGTGCCAAGAGAGTAATGTAGAGCTTGCTCTCCCTGTCTTTGAGTACTGTTTCCACTGGCCCGGTTACCTCTTTGCTAACATTCTCTTCAGAGCTGCAGTGAAACCAGGAACCACGTGGAGAAGGCACCCACACTGAAAATGACTGGAAGGAACGTTGGGGCTTCTTCTCAGTGTCTCTGACATAGGGTTTCACTGTCCCGGGAAAGTCTCTGCTAGCACCCTGCAGAGCGCTGTGCCCAATATACAGAAACGTCTTGCGGTATCTCCTACAGGAAAAGTGCCAGGAGGAATTGTCGAGCTTGGTCTCAGTGTCTCTGAGAATTGCTCTGATTATCCCTGTGACCTCTTTGCTAAGACTCTCCAGAGAGCCGTCCTCAAAACCAACACACATCTTGACATATCTCCCACATTGATCGCAGTGTCTCCAGGAATGGCATTCAAGGAGCCAGGAACTTTTCTGCCCACACTCTCCGGGGACAGTTCCTTAAAACCAATATACATCCTGCTATATCTCCCACATGGAAAGTGCCAGGAGGGAAAAGTGGGGATTATGTTTAGACTTTCTCGGAACTGCTTCAAATCAACTAGATTTTTGTGCTGTAAATCTCCCAACAGCCAAATGCAAAAGCAGCAAACATCTCGCTGTATGTCCCACATCCAAAGTGCCAAGAGAGTAATGTAGACCTTGCTCTCCCTGTCTTTGAGTACTGTTCCACTGTCCCGATTACCTCTTGGCTAACATTATCTTCAGAGCTGCAGTGAAACCAGGAACCACGTGGAGAAGGCACCCACGCTGAAAATGACTGGAAGGAACGTTGGGGCTTCTTCTCACTGTCTCTGACATAGGGTTTCACTGTCCCGGGAAAGTCTCTGCTAACACCCTGCAGAGCGCTGTGCCCAATATACAGAAACGTCTTGCGGTATCTCCTACAGGGAAAGTGCCAGGAGGGTATTGTGGAGCTTGTTCTCAGTGCCTCTGAGAATTGCTCTGATTATCCCTGTGACCTCTTTGCTAAGACTCTCCAGAGAGCCGTCCTCAAAACAAACACACATCTTGACATATCTCCAACATTAATCGCAGTGTCTCCAGAAACGGCATTCAAGGAGCCAGGACCTTTTCTCCCTACACTGTCCATTGAGTTGTCCTCAAAACCAATATACATCCTGCTATATCTCCCACATGGAAAGTGCCAGGAGGGAGAAGTGGGGATTATGTTTAGACTTTCTCGGAACTGCTTCAAATCAACTAGATATCTTTGTGCTGTAAATCTCCCAACAGCCAAACGCAAAAGCAGCAAACATCTCGCTGTATGTCCCACATCCAAAGTGCCAAGAGAGTAATGTAGAGCTTGCACTCCCTGTCTTTGAGTACATTTTTCACTCTCCTTATTACCTCTTTGCTAACATTCTCTTCAGAGCTGCAGTGAAACCAGGAACCACGTGGAGAAGGCACCCACACTGAAAATGACTGGAAGGAACGTTGGGGCTTCTTCGCAGTGTCTCTGATGTCGGGTTTCACTGTCCCGGGAAAGTCTCTGCTAACACCGTGCAGAGCGCTGTGCCCAATATACAGAAACGTCTTGTGGTATCTCCTACAGGGAAAGTGCCAGGAGGAATTGTCGAGCTTGGTCTCAGTGTCTCTGAGAATTGCTCTGATTATCCCTATGTCCTCTTTGCTAAGACTCTCCAGAGAGACGTCCTCAAAACCAACACACATCTTGACATATCTCCCACATTGATCGCAGTGTCTCTAGAAACGGCATTCAAGGAGCCAGGAACTTTTCTGCCCACACTCTCCGGGGACAGTTCCTTAAAACCAATATACATCCTGCTATATCTCCCACATGGAAAATGCCAGGAGGGAGAAGTGGGGATTATGTTTAGACTTTCTCAGAACTGCTTCAAATCAACTAGATATCTTTGTGCTGTAAATCTCCCAACAGCCAAATGTAAAAGCAGCAAACATCTCGCTGTATGTCCCACATCCAAAGTGCCAAGAGAGAGCTTGCTCTCCCTGTCTTTGAGTACTGTTTTCACTGTCCCGGTTACCTCTTTGCTAACATTCTCTTCAGAGCTGCAGTGAAACCAGGAACCACGTGGAGAAGGCACCCACACTGAAAATGACTGGAAGGAACATTGGGGCTTCTTCTCAGTGTCTCTGATGTCGGGTTTTACTGTCCCGGGAAAGTCTCTGCTAACACCGTGCAGAGCGCTGTGCCCAATATACAGAAACGTCTTGCGGTATCTCCTACAGGGAAAGTGCCAGGAGGAATCGTCGAGCTTGGTCTCAGTGTCTCTGAGAATTGCTCTGATTATCCCTGTGACCTCTTTGCTAAGACTCTCCAGAGAGACGTCCTCAAAGCCAACACACATCTTGACGTATCTCCCACATTAATCGCAGTGTCTCCAGAAACGGCATTCAAGGAGCCAGGAACTTTTCTCCCTACACTGTCCATTGAGTTGTCCTCAAAACCAATATACATCCTGCTATATCTCCCACATGGAAAGTGCCAGGAGGGAGAAGTGGGGATTATGTTTAGACTTTCTCAGAACTGCTTCAAATCAACTAGATATCTTTGTGCTGTAAATCTCCCAACAGCCAAACTCAAAAGCAGCATACATCTCGCTGTATGTCCCACATCCAAAGTGCCAAGAGAGTAATGTAGAGCTTGCTCTCCCTGTCTTTGAGTACTGTTTCCACTGGCCCGGTTACCTCTTTGCTAACATTCTCTTCAGAGCTGCAGTGAAACCAGGAACCACGTGGAGAAGGCACCCACACTGAAAATGACTGGAAGGAACATTGGGGCTTCTTCTCACTGTCTCTGACATAGGGTTTCACTGTCCCGGGAAAGTCTCTGCTAACACCCTGCAGAGCGCTGTGCCCAATATACAGAAACGTCTTGCGGTATCTCCTACAGGGAAAGTGCCAGGAGGGAATTGTCGAGCTTGTTCTCAGTGTCTCTGAGAATTGCTCTGATTATCCCTGTGACCTCTTTGCTAAGACTCTCCAGAGAGACGTCCTCAAAACCAACACACATCTTGACATATCTCCCACATTGATCGCAGTGTCTCCAGGAACGGCATTCAAGGAGCCAGGAATTTTTCTGCCCACAGTCTCCGGGGACAGTTCCTTAAAACCAATATACATCCTGCTATATCTCCCACATGGAAAGTGCCAGGAGGGAGAAGTGGGGATTATGTTTAGACTTTCTCGGAACTGCTTCAAATCAACTAGATATCTTTGTGCTGTAAATCTCCCAACAGCCAAATGCAAAAGCAGCAAACATCTCGCTGTATGTCCCACATCCAAAGTGCCAAGAGTGTAATGTAGACCTTGCTCTCCCTGTCTTTGAGTACTGTTTCCACTGTCCCGATTACCTCTTGGCTAACATTATCTTCAGAGCCGCAGTGAAACCAGGAACCACGTGGAGAAGGCACCCACACTGAAAATGACTGGAAGGAACGTTGGGGCTTCTTCTCACTGTCTCTGACATAGGGTTTCACTGTCCCGGGAAAGTCTCTGCTAACACCCTGCAGAGCGCTGTGCCCAATATACAGAAACGTCTTGCGGTATCTCCTACAGGGAAAGTGCCAGGAGGGTATTGTGGAGCTTGTTCTCAGTGTCTCTGAGAATTGCTCTGATTATCCCTGTGACCTCTTTGCTAAGACTCTCCAGAGAGCCGTCCTCAAAACCAACACACATCTTGACATATCTCCCACATTGATCGCAGTGTCTCCAGAAACGGCATTCAAGGAGCCAGGACCTTTTCTCCCTACACTGTCCATTGAGTTGTCCTCAAAACCAATATACATCCTGCTATATCTCCCACATGGAAAGTGCCAGGAGGGAGAAGTGGGGATTATGCTTAGACTTTCTCACAACTGCTTCAAATCAACTAGATATCTTTGTGCTGTAAATCTCCCAACAGCCAAACGCAAAAGCAGCAAACATCTCGCTGTATGTCCCACATCCAAAGTGCCAAGAGAGTAATGTAGAGCTTGCACTCCCTGTCTTTGAGTACATTTTTCACTCTCCTGATTACCTCTTTGCTAACATTCTCTTCAGAGCTGCAGTGAAACCAGGAACCACGTGGAGAAGGCACCCACACTGAAAATGACTGGAAGGAACGTTGGGGCTTCTTCTCAGTGTCTCTGATGTCGGGTTTCACTGTCCCGGGAAAGTCTCTGCTAACACCGTGCAGAGCGCTGTGCCCAATATACAGAAACATCTTGCGGTATCTCCTACAGGGAAAGTGCCAGGAGGGAATTGTCGATCTTGTTCTCAGTGTCTCTGAGAATTGCTCTGATTATCTGTGTGACCTCTTTGCTAAGACTCTCCAGAGAGCCGTCCTCAAAACCAACACACATCTTGACATATCTCCCACATTGATCGCAGTGTCTCCAGGAACGGCATTCAAGGAGCCAGGAATTTTTCTGCCCACAGTCTCCGGGGACAGTTCCTTAAAACCAATATACATCCTGCTATATCTCCCACATGGAAAGTGCCAGGAGGGAGAAGTGGGGATTATGTTTAGACTTTCTCGGAACTGCTTCAAATCAACTAGATATCTTTGTGCTGTAAATCTCCCAACAGCCAAACGCAAAAGCAGCAAACATCTCGCTGTATGTCCCACATCCAAAGTGCCAAGAGAGACCTTGCTCTCCCTGTCTTTGAGTACTGTTTTCACTGTCCAGATTACCTCTTTGCTAACATTCTCTTCAGAGCTGCAGTGAAACCAGGAACCACGTGGAGAAGGCACCCACACTGAAAATGACTGGAAGAAATGTTGGGGCTTCTTCTCAGTGTCTCTGACATAGGGTTTCACTGTCCCGGGAAAGCCTCTGCTAACACCCTGCAGAGCGCAGTGCCCAATATACAGAAACGTCTTGCGGTATCTCCTACAGGGAAAGTGCCAGGAGGGAATTGTCGAGCTTGGTCTCAGTGCCTCTGAGAATTGCTCTGATTATCCCTGTGACCTCTTTGCTAAGACTCTCCAGAGAGACGTCCTCAAAACCAACACACATCTTGACATATCTCCCACATTGATCGCAGTGTCTCCAGAAACGGCATTCAAGGAGCCAGGAACTTTTCTCCCTACACTGTCCATTGAGTTGTCCTCAAAACCAATATACATCCTGCTATATCTCCCACATGGAAAGTGCCAGGAGGGAGAAGTGAGGATTATGTTTAGACTTTCTCGGAACTGCTTCAAATCAACTAGATATCTTTGTGCTGTAAATCTCCCAACAGCCAAACGCAAAAGCAGCAAACATCTCGCTGTATATCCCATATCCACTGTGCCAAGAGAGTAATGTAGAGCTTGCTCTCCCTGTCTTTGAGTACTGTTTCCACTGGCCCGGTTACCTCTTTGCTAACATTCTCTTCAGAGCTGCAGTGAAACCAGGAACCACGTGGAGAAGGCACCCACACTGAAAATGACTGGAAGGAACGTTGGGGCTTCTTCTCAGTGTCTCTGACATAGGGTTTCACTGTCCCGGGAAAGTCTCTGCTAGCACCCTGCAGAGCGCTGTGCCCAATATACAGAAACGTCTTGCGGTATCTCCTACAGGAAAAGTGCCAGGAGGAATTGTCGAGCTTGGTCTCAGTGTCTCTGAGAATTGCTCTGATTATCCCTGTGACCTCTTTGCTAAGACTCTCCAGAGAGCCGTCCTCAAAACCAACACACATCTTGACATATCTCCCACATTGATCGCAGTGTCTCCAGGAATGGCATTCAAGGAGCCAGGAACTTTTCTGCCCACACTCTCCGGGGACAGTTCCTTAAAACCAATATACATCCTGCTATATCTCCCACATGGAAAGTGCCAGTAGGGAGAAGTGGGGATTATGTTTAGACTTTCTCAGAACTGCTTCAAATCAACTAGATATCTTTGTGCTGTAAATCTCCCAACAGTGAAACTCAAAAGCAGCAAACATCTCGCTGTATGTCCCACATCCAAAGTGCCAAGAGAGTAATGTAGAGCTTGCTCTCCCTGTCTTTGAGTACTGTTTCCACTGTCCCGATTACCTCTTTGCTAACATTCTCTTCAGAGCTGCAGTGAAACCAGGAACCACGTGGAGAAGGCACCCACACTGAAAATGACTGGAAGGAACGTTGGGGCTTCTTCTCACTGTCTCTGACATAGGGTTTCACTGTCCCGGGAAAGTCTCTGCTAACACCGTGCAGAGCGCTGTGCCCAATATACAGAAACGTCTTGCGGTATCTCCTACAGGGAAAGTGCCAGGAGGGTATTGTGGAGCTTGTTCTCAGTGCCTCTGAGAATTGCTCTGATTATCCCTGTGACCTCTTTGCTAAGACTCTCCAGAGAGCCGTCCTCAAAACAAACACACATCTTGACATATCTCCCACATTGATCGCAGTGTCTCCAGAAACGGCATTCAAGGAGCCAGGACCTTTTCTCCCTACACTGTCCATTGAGTTGTCCTCAAAACCAATATACATCCTGCTATATCTCCCACATGGAAAGTGCCAGGAGGGAGAAGTGGGGATTATGTTTAGACTTTCTCGGAACTGCTTCAAATCAACTAGATATCTTTGTGCTGTAAATCTCCCAACAGCCAAACGCAAAAGCAGCAAACATCTCGCTGTATGTCCCACATCCAAAGTGCCAAGAGAGTAATGTAGAGCTTGCACTCCCTGTCTTTGAGTACATTTTTCACTCTCCTTATTACCTCTTTGCTAACATTCTCTTCACAGCTGCAGTGAAACCAGGAACCACGTGGAGAAGGCACCCACACTGAAAATGACTGGAAGGAACGTTGGGGCTTCTTCTCACTGTCTCTGACATAGGGTTTCACTGTCCCGGGAAAGCCTCTGCTAACACCGTACAGAGCGCTGTGCCCAATATACAGAAACGTCTTGTGGTATCTCCTACAGGGAAAGTGCCAGGAGGAATTGTGGAGCTTGGTCTCAGTGTCTCTGAGAATTGCTCTGATTATCCCTATGACCTCTTTGCTAAGACTCTCCAGAGAGACGTCCTCAAAACCAACACACATCTTGACATATCTCCCACATTGATCGCAGTGTCTCTAGAAACGGCATTCAAGGAGCCAGGACCTTTTCTGCCCACACTCTCCGGGGACAGTTCCTTAAAACCAATATACATCCTGCTATATCTCCCACATGGAAAGTGCCAGGAGGGAGAAGTGAGGATTATGCTTAGACTTTCTCGGAACTGCTTCAAATCAACTAGATATCTTTGTGCTGTAAATCTCCCAACAGCCAAACTCAAAAGCAGCATACATCTCGCTGTATGTCCCACATCCAAAGTGCCAAGAGAGTAATGTAGAGCTTGCTCTCCCTGTCTTTGAGTACTGTTTTCACTGTCCCGGTTACCTCTTTGCTAACATTCTCTTCAGAGCTGCAGTGAAACCAGGAACCACATGGAGAAGGCACCCACACTGAAAATGACTGGAAGGAACGTTGGGGCTTCTTCTCAGTGTCTCTGATGTCGGGTTTTACTGTCCCGGGAAAGTCTCTGCTAACACCGTACAGAGCGCTGTGCCCAATATACAGAAACATCTTGCGGTATCTCCTACAGGGAAAGTGCCAGGAGGGAATTGTCGATCTTGTTCTCAGTGTCTCTGAGAATTGCTCTGATTATCTGTGTGACCTCTTTGCTAAGACTCTCCAGAGAGCCGTCCTCAAAACCAACACACATCTTGACATATCTCCCACATTGATCGCAGTGTCTCCAGGAACGGCATTCAAGGAGCCAGGAATTTTTCTGCCCACAGTCTCCGGGGACAGTTCCTTAAAACCAATATACATCCTGCTATATCTCCCACATGGAAAGTGCCAGGAGGGAGAAGTGGGGATTATGTTTAGACTTTCTCGGAACTGCTTCAAATCAACTAGATATCTTTGTGCTGTAAATCTCCCAACAGCCAAACGCAAAAGCAGCAAACATCTCGCTGTATGTCCCACATCCAAAGTGCCAAGAGAGACCTTGCTCTCCCTGTCTTTGAGTACTGTTTTCACTGTCCAGATTACCTCTTTGCTAACATTCTCTTCAGAGCTGCAGTGAAACCAGGAACCACGTGGAGAAGGCACCCACACTGAAAATGACTGGAAGAAATGTTGGGGCTTCTTCTCAGTGTCTCTGACATAGGGTTTCACTGTCCCGGGAAAGTCTCTGCTAACACCCTGCAGAGCGCAGTGCCCAATATACAGAAACGTCTTGCGGTATCTCCTACAGGGAAAGTGCCAGGAGGGAATTGTCGAGCTTGGTCTCAGTGCCTCTGAGAATTGCTCTGATTATCCCTGTGACCTCTTTGCTAAGACTCTCCAGAGAGACGTCCTCAAAACCAACACACATCTTGACATATCTCCCACATTGATCGCAGTGTCTCAGAAACGGCATTCAAGGAGCCAGGAACTTTTCTCCCTACACTGTCCATTGAGTTGTCCTCAAAACCAATATACATCCTGCTATATCTCCCACATGGAAAGTGCCAGGAGGGAGAAGTGGGGATTATGTTTAGACTTTCTCGGAACTGCTTCAAATCAACTAGATATCTTTGTGCTGTAAATCTCCCAACAGCCAAACGCAAAAGCAGCAAACATCTCGCTGTATATCCCACATCCACTGTGCCAAGAGAGTAATGTAGAGCTTGCTCTCCCTGTCTTTGAGTACTGTTTCCACTGGCCCGGTTACCTCTTTGCTAACATTCTCTTCAGAGCTGCAGTGAAACCAGGAACCACGTGGAGAAGGCACCCACACTGAAAATGACTGGAAGGAACGTTGGGGCTTCTTCTCAGTGTCTCTGACATAGGGTTTCACTGTCCCGGGAAAGTCTCTGCTAGCACCCTGCAGAGCGCTGTGCCCAATATACAGAAACGTCTTGCGGTATCTCCTACAGGAAAAGTGCCAGGAGGAATTGTCGAGCTTGGTCTCAGTGTCTCTGAGAATTGCTCTGATTATCCCTGTGACCTCTTTGCTAAGACTCTCCAGAGAGCCGTCCTCAAAACCAACACACATCTTGACATATCTCCCACATTGATCGCAGTGTCTCCAGGAATGGCATTCAAGGAGCCAGGAACTTTTCTGCCCACACTCTCCGGGGACAGTTCCTTAAAACCAATATACATCCTGCTATATCTCCCACATGGAAAGTGCCAGTAGGGAGAAGTGGGGATTATGTTTAGACTTTCTCAGAACTGCTTCAAATCAACTAGATATCTTTGTGCTGTAAATCTCCCAACAGTGAAACTCAAAAGCAGCAAACATCTCGCTGTATGTCCCACATCCAAAGTGCCAAGAGAGTAATGTAGAGCTTGCTCTCCCTGTCTTTGAGTACTGTTTCCACTGTCCCGATTACCTCTTTGCTAACATTCTCTTCAGAGCTGCAGTGAAACCAGGAACCACGTGGAGAAGGCACCCACACTGAAAATGACTGGAAGGAACGTTGGGGCTTCTTCTCACTGTCTCTGACATAGGGTTTCACTGTCCCGGGAAAGTCTCTGCTAACACCGTGCAGAGCGCTGTGCCCAATATACAGAAACGTCTTGCGGTATCTCCTACAGGGAAAGTGCCAGGAGGGTATTGTGGAGCTTGTTCTCAGTGCCTCTGAGAATTGCTCTGATTATCCCTGTGACCTCTTTGCTAAGACTCTCCAGAGAGCCGTCCTCAAAACAAACACACATCTTGACATATCTCCCACATTGATCGCAGTGTCTCCAGAAACGGCATTCAAGGAGCCAGGACCTTTTCTCCCTACACTGTCCATTGAGTTGTCCTCAAAACCAATATACATCCTGCTATATCTCCCACATGGAAAGTGCCAGGAGGGAGAAGTGGGGATTATGTTTAGACTTTCTCGGAACTGCTTCAAATCAACTAGATATCTTTGTGCTGTAAATCTCCCAACAGCCAAACGCAAAAGCAGCAAACATCTCGCTGTATGTCCCACATCCAAAGTGCCAAGAGAGTAATGTAGAGCTTGCACTCCCTGTCTTTGAGTACATTTTTCACTCTCCTTATTACCTCTTTGCTAACATTCTCTTCACAGCTGCAGTGAAACCAGGAACCACGTGGAGAAGGCACCCACACTGAAAATGACTGGAAGGAACGTTGGGGCTTCTTCTCACTGTCTCTGACATAGGGTTTCACTGTCCCGGGAAAGCCTCTGCTAACACCGTACAGAGCGCTGTGCCCAATATACAGAAACGTCTTGTGGTATCTCCTACAGGGAAAGTGCCAGGAGGAATTGTGGAGCTTGGTCTCAGTGTCTCTGAGAATTGCTCTGATTATCCCTATGACCTCTTTGCTAAGACTCTCCAGAGAGACGTCCTCAAAACCAACACACATCTTGACATATCTCCCACATTGATCGCAGTGTCTCTAGAAACGGCATTCAAGGAGCCAGGAACTTTTCTGCCCACACTCTCCGGGGACAGTTCCTTAAAACCAATATACATCCTGCTATATCTCCCACATGGAAAGTGCCAGGAGGGAGAAGTGGGGATTATGTTTAGACTTTCTCAGAACTGCTTCAAATCAACTAGATATCTTTGTGCTGTAAATCTCCCAACAGCCAAACTCAAAAGCAGCAAACATCTCGCTGTATGTCCCACATCCAAAGTGCCAAGAGAGTAATGTAGAGCTTGCTCTCCCTGTCTTTGAGTACTGTTTTCAGTGTCCCGGTTACCTCTTGGCTAACATTCTCTTCAGAGCTGCAGTGAAACCAGGAACCACGTGGAGAAGGCACCCACACTGAAAATGACTGGAAGGAACATTGGGGCTTCTTCTCAGTGTCTCTGATGTCGGGTTTTACTGTCCCGGGAAAGTCTCTGCTAACACCCTGCAGAGCGCAGTGCCCAATATACAGAAACGTCTTGCGGTATCTCCTACAGGGAAAGTGCCAGGAGGGAATTGTCGATCTTGTTCTCAGTGTCTCTGAGAATTGCTCTGATTATCCCTGTGACCTCTTTGCTAAGACTCTCCAGAGAGACGTCCTCAAAACCAACACACATCTTGACGTATCTCCCACATTGATCGCAGTGTCTCCAGAAACGGCATTCAAGGAGCCAGGAACTTTTCTCCCTACACTGTCCATTGAGTTGTCCTCAAAACCAATATACATCCTGCTATATCTCCCACATGGAAAGTGCCAGGAGGGAAAAGTGAGGATTATGTTTAGACTTTCTCGGAACTGCTTCAAATCAACTAGATATCTTTGTGCTGTAAATCTCCCAACAGCCAAATGCAAAAGCAGCAAACATCTCGCTGTATGTCCCACATCCAAAGTGCCAAGAGAGTAATGTAGACCTTGCTCTCCCTGTCTTTGAGTACTGTTTCCACTGTCCCGATTACCTCTTGGTGAACATTCTCTTCAGAGCTGCAGTTAAACCAGGAACCACGTGGAGAAGGCACCCACACTGAAAATGACTGGAAGGAACATTGGGGCTTCTTCTCAGTGTCTCTGACATAGGGTTTCACTGTCCTGGGAAAGTCTCTGCTAACACCCTGCAGAGCCCTGTGCCCAATATACAGAAACGTCTTGCGGTATCTCCTACAGGGAAAGTGCCAGGAGGAATTGTGGAGCTTGTTCTCAGTGTCTCTGAGAATTGCTCTGATTATCCCTGTGACCTCTTTGCTAAGACTCTCCAGAGAGCCGTCCTCAAAACAAACACACATCTTGACGTATCTCCCACATTGATCGCAGTGTCTCCAGAAACGGCATTCAAGGAGCCAGGAACTTTTCTCCCTACACTGTCCATTGAGTTGTCCTCAAAACCAATATACATCCTGCTATATCTCCCACATGGAAAGTGCCAGGAGGGAAAAGTGGGGATTATGTTTAGACTTTCTCGGAACTGCTTCAAATCAACTAGATATCTTTGTGCTGTAAATCTCCCAACAGCCAAATGTAAAAGCAGCAAACATCTCGCTGTATGTCCCACATCCAAAGTGCCAAGAGAGAGCTTGCTCTCCCTGTCTTTGAGTACTGTTTTCAGTGTCCCGGTTACCTCTTGGCTAACATTCTCTTCAGAGCTGCAGTGAAACCAGGAACCACGTGGAGAAGGCACCCACACTGAAAATGACTGGAAGGAACATTGGGGCTTCTTCTCAGTGTCTCTAATGTCGGGTTTTACTGTCCCGGGAAAGTCTCTGCTAACACCCTGCAGAGCGCAGTGCCCAATATACATAAACGTCTTGCGGTATCTCCTACAGGGAAAGTGCCAGGAGGGAATTGTCGAGCTTGTTCTCAGTGTCTCTGAGAATTGCTCTGATTATCCCTGTGACCTCTTTGCTAAGACTCTCCAGAGAGACGTCCTCAAAACAAACACACATCTTGACATATCTCCCACATTGATCGCAGTGTCTCCAGGAACGGCATTCAAGGAGCCAGGAATTTTTCTGCCCACAGTCTCCGGGGACAGTTCCTTAAAACCAATATACATCCTGCTATATCTCCCACATGGAAAGTGCCAGGAGGGAGAAGTGGGGATTATGTTTAGACTTTCTCGGAACTGCTTCAAATCAACTAGATATCTTTGTGCTGTAAATCTCCCAACAGCCAAACGCAAAAGCAGCAAACATCTCGCTGTATGTCCCACATCCAAAGTGCCAAGAGAGACCTTGCTCTCCCTGTCTTTGAGTACTGTTTTCACTGTCCAGATTACCTCTTTGCTAACATTCTCTTCAGAGCTGCAGTGAAACCAGGAACCACGTGGAGAAGGCACCCACACTGAAAATGACTGGAAGAAATGTTGGGGCTTCTTCTCAGTGTCTCTGACATAGGGTTTCACTGTCCCGGGAAAGTCTCTGCTAACACCCTGCAGAGCGCAGTGCCCAATATACAGAAACGTCTTGCGGTATCTCCTACAGGGAAAGTGCCAGGAGGGAATTGTCGAGCTTGGTCTCAGTGCCTCTGAGAATTGCTCTGATTATCCCTGTGACCTCTTTGCTAAGACTCTCCAGAGAGACGTCCTCAAAACCAACACACATCTTGACATATCTCCCACATTGATCGCAGTGTCTCCAGAAACGGCATTCAAGGAGCCAGGAACTTTTCTCCCTACACTGTCCATTGAGTTGTCCTCAAAACCAATATACATCCTGCTATATCTCCCACATGGAAAGTGCCAGGAGGGAGAAGTGAGGATTATGTTTAGACTTTCTCGGAACTGCTTCAAATCAACTAGATATCTTTGTGCTGTAAATCTCCCAACAGCCAAACGCAAAAGCAGCAAACATCTCGCTGTATATCCCACATCCACTGTGCCAAGAGAGTAATGTAGAGCTTGCTCTCCCTGTCTTTGAGTACTGTTTCCACTGGCCCGGTTACCTCTTTGCTAACATTCTCTTCAGAGCTGCAGTGAAACCAGGAACCACGTGGAGAAGGCACCCACACTGAAAATGACTGGAAGGAACGTTGGGGCTTCTTCTCAGTGTCTCTGACATAGGGTTTCACTGTCCCGGGAAAGTCTCTGCTAGCACCCTGCAGAGCGCTGTGCCCAATATACAGAAACGTCTTGCGGTATCTCCTACAGGAAAAGTGCCAGGAGGAATTGTCGAGCTTGGTCTCAGTGTCTCTGAGAATTGCTCTGATTATCCCTGTGACCTCTTTGCTAAGACTCTCCAGAGAGCCGTCCTCAAAACCAACACACATCTTGACATATCTCCCACATTGATCGCAGTGTCTCCAGGAATGGCATTCAAGGAGCCAGGAACTTTTCTGCCCACACTCTCCGGGGACAGTTCCTTAAAACCAATATACATCCTGCTATATCTCCCACATGGAAAGTGCCAGTAGGGAGAAGTGGGGATTATGTTTAGACTTTCTCAGAACTGCTTCAAATCAACTAGATATCTTTGTGCTGTAAATCTCCCAACAGTGAAACTCAAAAGCAGCAAACATCTCGCTGTATGTCCCACATCCAAAGTGCCAAGAGAGTAATGTAGAGCTTGCTCTCCCTGTCTTTGAGTACTGTTTCCACTGTCCCGATTACCTCTTTGCTAACATTCTCTTCAGAGCTGCAGTGAAACCAGGAACCACGTGGAGAAGGCACCCACACTGAAAATGACTGGAAGGAACGTTGGGGCTTCTTCTCACTGTCTCTGACATAGGGTTTCACTGTCCCGGGAAAGTCTCTGCTAACACCCTGCAGAGCGCTGTGCCCAATATACAGAAACGTCTTGCGGTATCTCCTACAGGGAAAGTGCCAGGAGGGTATTGTGGAGCTTGTTCTCAGTGCCTCTGAGAATTGCTCTGATTATCCCTGTGACCTCTTTGCTAAGACTCTCCAGAGAGCCGTCCTCAAAACAAACACACATCTTGACATATCTCCCACATTGATCGCAGTGTCTCCAGAAACGGCATTCAAGGAGCCAGGACCTTTTCTCCCTACACTGTCCATTGAGTTGTCCTCAAAACCAATATACATCCTGCTATATCTCCCACATGGAAAGTGCCAGGAGGGAGAAGTGGGGATTATGTTTAGACTTTCTCGGAACTGCTTCAAATCAACTAGATATCTTTGTGCTGTAAATCTCCCAACAGCCAAACGCAAAAGCAGCAAACATCTCGCTGTATGTCCCACATCCAAAGTGCCAAGAGAGTAATGTAGAGCTTGCACTCCCTGTCTTTGAGTACATTTTTCACTCTCCTTATTACCTCTTTGCTAACATTCTCTTCACAGCTGCAGTGAAACCAGGAACCACGTGGAGAAGGCACCCACACTGAAAATGACTGGAAGGAACGTTGGGGCTTCTTCTCACTGTCTCTGACATAGGGTTTCACTGTCCCGGGAAAGCCTCTGCTAACACCGTACAGAGCGCTGTGCCCAATATACAGAAACGTCTTGTGGTATCTCCTACAGGGAAAGTGCCAGGAGGAATTGTGGAGCTTGGTCTCAGTGTCTCTGAGAATTGCTCTGATTATCCCTATGACCTCTTTGCTAAGACTCTCCAGAGAGACGTCCTCAAAACCAACACACATCTTGACATATCTCCCACATTGATCGCAGTGTCTCTAGAAACGGCATTCAAGGAGCCAGGAACTTTTCTGCCCACACTCTCCGGGGACAGTTCCTTAAAACCAATATACATCCTGCTATATCTCCCACATGGAAAGTGCCAGGAGGGAGAAGTGGGGATTATGTTTAGACTTTCTCAGAACTGCTTCAAATCAACTAGATATCTTTGTGCTGTAAATCTCCCAACAGCCAAACTCAAAAGCAGCAAACATCTCGCTGTATGTCCCACATCCAAAGTGCCAAGAGAGTAATGTAGAGCTTGCTCTCCCTGTCTTTGAGTACTGTTTTCAGTGTCCCGGTTACCTCTTGGCTAACATTCTCTTCAGAGCTGCAGTGAAACCAGGAACCACGTGGAGAAGGCACCCACACTGAAAATGACTGGAAGGAACATTGGGGCTTCTTCTCAGTGTCTCTGATGTCGGGTTTTACTGTCCCGGGAAAGTCTCTGCTAACACCCTGCAGAGCGCAGTGCCCAATATACAGAAACGTCTTGCGGTATCTCCTACAGGGAAAGTGCCAGGAGGGAATTGTCGATCTTGTTCTCAGTGTCTCTGAGAATTGCTCTGATTATCCCTGTGACCTCTTTGCTAAGACTCTCCAGAGAGACGTCCTCAAAACCAACACACATCTTGACGTATCTCCCACATTGATCGCAGTGTCTCCAGAAACGGCATTCAAGGAGCCAGGAACTTTTCTCCCTACACTGTCCATTGAGTTGTCCTCAAAACCAATATACATCCTGCTATATCTCCCACATGGAAAGTGCCAGGAGGGAAAAGTGAGGATTATGTTTAGACTTTCTCGGAACTGCTTCAAATCAACTAGATATCTTTGTGCTGTAAATCTCCCAACAGCCAAATGCAAAAGCAGCAAACATCTCGCTGTATGTCCCACATCCAAAGTGCCAAGAGAGTAATGTAGACCTTGCTCTCCCTGTCTTTGAGTACTGTTTCCACTGTCCCGATTACCTCTTGGTGAACATTCTCTTCAGAGCTGCAGTTAAACCAGGAACCACGTGGAGAAGGCACCCACACTGAAAATGACTGGAAGGAACATTGGGGCTTCTTCTCAGTGTCTCTGACATAGGGTTTCACTGTCCTGGGAAAGTCTCTGCTAACACCCTGCAGAGCCCTGTGCCCAATATACAGAAACGTCTTGCGGTATCTCCTACAGGGAAAGTGCCAGGAGGAATTGTGGAGCTTGTTCTCAGTGTCTCTGAGAATTGCTCTGATTATCCCTGTGACCTCTTTGCTAAGACTCTCCAGAGAGCCGTCCTCAAAACAAACACACATCTTGACGTATCTCCCACATTGATCGCAGTGTCTCCAGAAACGGCATTCAAGGAGCCAGGAACTTTTCTCCCTACACTGTCCATTGAGTTGTCCTCAAAACCAATATACATCCTGCTATATCTCCCACATGGAAAGTGCCAGGAGGGAAAAGTGGGGATTATGTTTAGACTTTCTCGGAACTGCTTCAAATCAACTAGATATCTTTGTGCTGTAAATCTCCCAACAGCCAAATGTAAAAGCAGCAAACATCTCGCTGTATGTCCCACATCCAAAGTGCCAAGAGAGAGCTTGCTCTCCCTGTCTTTGAGTACTGTTTTCAGTGTCCCGGTTACCTCTTTGCTAACATTCTCTTCAGAGCTGCAGTGAAACCAGGAACCACGTGGAGAAGGCACCCACACTGAAAATGACTGGAAGGAACATTGGGGCTTCTTCTCAGTGTCTCTAATGTCGGGTTTTACTGTCCCGGGAAAGTCTCTGCTAACACCCTGCAGAGCGCAGTGCCCAATATACATAAACGTCTTGCGGTATCTCCTACAGGGAAAGTGCCAGGAGGGAATTGTCGAGCTTGTTCTCAGTGTCTCTGAGAATTGCTCTGATTATCCCTGTGACCTCTTTGCTAAGACTCTCCAGAGAGACGTCCTCAAAACAAACACACATCTTGACATATCTCCCACATTGATCGCAGTGTCTCCAGGAACGGCATTCAAGGAGCCAGGAATTTTTCTGCCCACAGTCTCCGGGGACAGTTCCTTAAAACCAATATACATCCTGCTATATCTCCCACATGGAAAGTGCCAGGAGGGAGAAGTGGGGATTATGTTTAGACTTTCTCGGAACTGCTTCAAATCAACTAGATATCTTTGTGCTGTAAATCTCCCAAC
This sequence comes from Larus michahellis, assembly GCF_964199755.1. Lineage (NCBI taxonomy): Eukaryota > Metazoa > Chordata > Aves > Charadriiformes > Laridae > Larus > Larus michahellis. The sequence goes on from NC_133912.1 coordinate 162,672, forward strand.
AGCCAAACGCAAAAGCAGCAAACATCTCGCTGTATGTCCCACATCCAAAGTGCCAAGAGAGAGCTTGCTCTCCCTGTCTTTGAGTACTGTTTTCACTGTCGAGATTACCTCTTTGCTAACATTCTCTTCAGAGCTGCAGTGAAACCAGGAACCACGTGGAGAAGGCACCCACACTGAAAATGACTGGAAGGAATGTTGGGGCTTCTTCTCAGTGTCTCTGACATAGGGTTTCACTCTCCCGGGAAAGTCTCTGCTAACACCGTGCAGAGCGCTGTGCCCAATATACAGAAACGTCTTGCGGTATCTCCTACAGGGAAAGTGCCAGGAGGGAATTGTCGAGCTTGGTCTCAGTGCCTCTGAGAATTGCTCTGATTATCCCTGTGACCTCTTTGCTAAGACTCTCCAGAGAGACGTCCTCAAAACAAACACACATCTTGACATATCTCCCACATTGATCGCAGTGTCTCCAGAAACGGCATTCAAGGAGCCAGGACCTTTTCTCCCTACACTGTCCATTGAGTTGTCCTCAAAACCAATATACATCCTGCTATATCTCCCACATGGAAAGTGCCAGTAGGGAGAAGTGGGGATTATGTTTAGACTTTCTCAGAACTGCTTCAAATCAACTAGATATCTTTGTGCTGTAAATCTCCCAACAGTGAAACTCAAAAGCAGCAAACATCTCGCTGTATGTCCCACATCCAAAGTGCCAAGAGAGTAATGTAGAGCTTGCTCTCCCTGTCTTTGAGTACTGTTTCCACTGTCCCGATTACCTCTTTGCTAACATTCTCTTCAGAGCTGCAGTGAAACCAGGAACCACGTGGAGAAGGCACCCACACTGAAAATGACTGGAAGGAACGTTGGGGCTTCTTCTCACTGTCTCTGACATAGGGTTTCACTGTCCCGGGAAAGTCTCTGCTAACACCCTGCAGAGCGCTGTGCCCAATGTACAGAAACGTCTTGCGGTATCTCCTACAGGGAAAGTGCCAGGAGGGTATTGTGGAGCTTGTTCTCAGTGCCTCTGAGAATTGCTCTGATTATCCCTGTGACCTCTTTGCTAAGACTCTCCAGAGAGCCGTCCTCAAAACAAACACACATCTTGACATATCTCCCACATTGATCGCAGTGTCTCCAGAAACGGCATTCAAGGAGCCAGGACCTTTTCTCCCTACACTGTCCATTGAGTTGTCCTCAAAACCAATATACATCCTGCTATATCTCCCACATGGAAAGTGCCAGGAGGGAGAAGTGGGGATTATGCTTAGACTTTCTCACAACTGCTTCAAATCAACTAGATATCTTTGTGCTGTAAATCTCCCAACAGCCAAACGCAAAAGCAGCAAACATCTCGCTGTATGTCCCACATCCAAAGTGCCAAGAGAGTAATGTAGAGCTTGCACTCCCTGTCTTTGAGTACATTTTTCACTCTCCTTATTACCTCTTTGCTAACATTCTCTTCACAGCTGCAGTGAAACCAGGAACCACGTGGAGAAGGCACCCACACTGAAAATGACTGGAAGGAACGTTGGGGCTTCTTCTCACTGTCTCTGACATAGGGTTTCACTGTCCCGGGAAAGTCTCTGCTAACACCGTACAGAGCGCTGTGCCCAATATACAGAAACGTCTTGTGGTATCTCCTACAGGGAAAGTGCCAGGAGGAATTGTGGAGCTTGGTCTCAGTGTCTCTGAGAATTGCTCTGATTATCCCTATGACCTCTTTGCTAAGACTCTCCAGAGAGACGTCCTCAAAACCAACACACATCTTGACATATCTCCCACATTGATCGCAGTGTCTCTAGAAACGGCATTCAAGGAGCCAGGAACTTTTCTGCCCACACTCTCCGGGGACAGTTCCTTAAAACCAATATACATCCTGCTATATCTCCCACATGGAAAGTGCCAGGAGGGAAAAGTGGGGATTATGTTTAGACTTTCTCGGAACTGCTTCAAATCAACTAGATATCTTTGTGCTGTAAATCTCCCAACAGCCAAATGTAAAAGCAGCAAACATCTCGCTGTATGTCCCACATCCAAAGTGCCAAGAGAGAGCTTGCTCTCCCTGTCTTTGAGTACTTTTTTCACTGTCCAGATTACCTCTTTGCTAACATTCTCTTCAGAGCTGCAGTGAAACCAGGAACCACGTGGAGAAGGCACCCACACTGAAAATGACTGGAAGGAATGTTGGGGCTTCTTCTCAGTGTCTCTGACATAGGGTTTCACTCTCCCGGGAAAGTCTCTGCTAACACCGTGCAGAGCGCTGTGCCCAATATACAGAAACGTCTTGCGGTATCTCCTACAGGGAAAGTGCCAGGAGGGAATTGTGGAGCTTGGTCTCAGTGCCTCTGAGAATTGCTCTGATTATCCCTGTGACCTCTTTGCTAAGACTCTCCAGAGAGACGTCCTCAAAACAAACACACATCTTGACATATCTCCCACATTGATCGCAGTGTCTCCAGAAACGGCATTCAAGGAGCCAGGACCTTTTCTCCCTACACTGTCCATTGAGTTGTCCTCAAAACCAATATACATCCTGCTATATCTCCCACATGGAAACTGCCAGGAGGGAGAAGTGAGGATTATGCTTAGACTTTCTCAGAACTGCTTCAAATCAACTAGATATCTTTGTGCTGTAAATCTCCCAACAGCCAAACGCAAAAGCAGCAAACATCTCGCTGTATATCCCACATCCACAGTGCCAAGAGAGTAATGTAGAGCTTGCTCTCCCTGTCTTTGAGTACTGTTTCCACTGTCCCGGTTACCTCTTTGCTAACATTCTCTTCAGAGCTGCAGTGAAACCAGGAACCACGTGGAGAAGGCACCCACACTGAAAATGACTGGAAGGAACGTTGGGGCTTCTTCTCAGTGTCTCTGACATAGGGTTTCACTGTCCCGGGAAAGTCTCTGCTAGCACCCTGCAGAGCGCTGTGCCCAATATACAGAAACGTCTTGCGGTATCTCCTACAGGAAAAGTGCCAGGAGGAATTGTCGAGCTTGGTCTCAGTGTCTCTGAGAATTGCTCTGATTATCCCTGTGACCTCTTTGCTAAGACTCTCCAGAGAGACGTCCTCAAAACCAACACACATCTTGACATATCTCCCACATTGATCGCAGTGTCTCCAGGAACGGCATTCAAGGAGCCAGGAACTTTTCTGCCCACACTCTCCGGGGACAGTTCCTTAAAACCAATATACATCCTGCTATATCTCCCACATGGAAAGTGCCAGTAGGGAGAAGTGGGGATTATGTTTAGACTTTCTCAGAACTGCTTCAAATCAACTAGATATCTTTGTGCTGTAAATCTCCCAACAGTGAAACTCAAAAGCAGCAAACATCTCGCTGTATGTCCCACATCCAAAGTGCCAAGAGAGTAATGTAGAGCTTGCTCTCCCTGTCTTTGAGTACTGTTTCCACTGTCCCGATTTCCTCTTTGCTAACATTCTCTTCAGAGCTGCAGTGAAACCAGGAACCACGTGGAGAAGGCACCCACACTGAAAATGACTGGAAGGAACGTTGGGGCTTCTTCTCACTGTCTCTGACATAGGGTTTCACTGTCCCGGGAAAGTCTCTGCTAACACCCTGCAGAGCGCTGTGCCCAATATACAGAAACGTCTTGCGGTATCTCCTACAGGGAAAGTGCCAGGAGGGTATTGTGGAGCTTGTTCTCAGTGCCTCTGAGAATTGCTCTGATTATCCCTGTGACCTCTTTGCTAAGACTCTCCAGAGAGCCGTCCTCAAAACAAACACACATCTTGACATATCTCCCACATTGATCGCAGTGTCTCCAGAAACGGCATTCAAGGAGCCAGGACCTTTTCTCCCTACACTGTCCATTGAGTTGTCCTCAAAACCAATATACATCCTGCTATATCTCCCACATGGAAAGTGCCAGGAGGGAGAAGTGGGGATTATGCTTAGACTTTCTCACAACTGCTTCAAATCAACTAGATATCTTTGTGCTGTAAATCTCCCAACAGCCAAACGCAAAAGCAGCAAACATCTCGCTGTATGTCCCACATCCAAAGTGCCAAGAGAGTAATGTAGAGCTTGCACTCCCTGTCTTTGAGTACATTTTTCACTCTCCTTATTACCTCTTTGCTAACATTCTCTTCACAGCTGCAGTGAAACCAGGAACCACGTGGAGAAGGCACCCACACTGAAAATGACTGGAAGGAACGTTGGGGCTTCTTCTCACTGTCTCTGACATAGGGTTTCACTGTCCCGGGAAAGTCTCTGCTAACACCGTACAGAGCGCTGTGCCCAATATACAGAAACGTCTTGTGGTATCTCCTACAGGGAAAGTGCCAGGAGGAATTGTGGAGCTTGGTCTCAGTGTCTCTGAGAATTGCTCTGATTATCCCTATGACCTCTTTGCTAAGACTCTCCAGAGAGACGTCCTCAAAACCAACACACATCTTGACATATCTCCCACATTGATCGCAGTGTCTCTAGAAACGGCATTCAAGGAGCCAGGAACTTTTCTGCCCACACTCTCCGGGGACAGTTCCTTAAAACCAATATACATCCTGCTATATCTCCCACATGGAAAGTGCCAGGAGGGAAAAGTGGGGATTATGTTTAGACTTTCTCGGAACTGCTTCAAATCAACTAGATATCTTTGTGCTGTAAATCTCCCAACAGCCAAATGTAAAAGCAGCAAACATCTCGCTGTATGTCCCACATCCAAAGTGCCAAGAGAGAGCTTGCTCTCCCTGTCTTTGAGTACTTTTTTCACTGTCCAGATTACCTCTTTGCTAACATTCTCTTCAGAGCTGCAGTGAAACCAGGAACCACGTGGAGAAGGCACCCACACTGAAAATGACTGGAAGGAATGTTGGGGCTTCTTCTCAGTGTCTCTGACATAGGGTTTCACTGTCCCGGGAAAGTCTCTGCTAACACCGTGCAGAGCGCTGTGCCCAATATACAGAAACGTCTTGCGGTATCTCCTACAGGGAAAGTGCCAGGAGGAATCGTCGAGCTTGGTCTCAGTGTCTCTGAGAATTGCTCTGATTATCCCTGTGACCTCTTTGCTAAGACTCTCCAGAGAGCCGTCCTCAAAACAAACACACATCTTGACGTATCTCCCACATTGATCACAGTGTCTCCAGAAACGGCATTCAAGGAGCCAGGAACTTTTCTCCCTACACTGTCCATTGAGTTGTCCTCAAAACCAATATACATCCTGCTATATCTCCCACATGGAAAGTGCCAGGAGGGAGAAGTGGGGATTATGTTTAGACTTTCTCAGAACTGCTTCAAATCAACTAGATATCTTTGTGCTGTAAATCTCCCAACAGACAAATGTAAAAGCAGCAAACATCTCGCTGTATGTCCCACATCCAAAGTGCCAAGAGAGAGCTTGCTCTCCCTGTCTTTGAGTACTGTTTTCACTGTCCCGGTTACCTCTTTGCTAACATTCTCTTCAGAGCTGCAGTGAAACCAGGAACCACGTGGAGAAGGCACCCACACTGAAAATGACTGGAAGGAACATTGGGGCTTCTTCTCAGTGTCTCTGACATAGGGTTTCACTGTCCCGGGAAAGTCTCTGCTAACACCCTGCAAAGCGCTGTGCCCAATATACAGAAACGTCTTGCGGTATCTCCTACAGGGAAAGTGCCAGGAGGGAATTGTCGAGCTTGTTCTCAGTGTCTCTGAGAATTGCTCTGATTATCCCTGTGACCTCTTTGCTAAGACTCTCCAGAGAGCCGTCCTCAAAACCAACACACATCTTGACATATCTCCCTCATTGATCGCAGTGTCTCCAGGAACGGCATTCAAGGAGCCAGGAACTTTTCTGCCCACACTCTCCGGGGACAGTTCCTTAAAACCAATATACATCCTGCTATATCTCCCACATGGAAAGTGCCAGGAGGGAGAAGTGGGGATTATGTTTAGACTTTCTCAGAACTGCTTCAAATCAACTAGATATCTTTGTGCTGTAAATCTCCCAACAGCCAAATGTAAAAGCAGCAAACATCTCGCTGTATGTCCCACATCCAAAGTGCCAAGAGAGAGCTTGCTCTCCCTGTCTTTGAGTACTGTTTTCACTGTCCCGGTTACCTCTTGGCTAACATTCTCTTCAGAGCTGCAGTGAAACCAGGAACCACGTGGAGAAGGCACCCACACTGAAAATGACTGGAAGGAACGTTGGGGCTTCTTCTCAGTGTCTCTGACATAGGGTTTTACTGTCCCGGGAAAGTCTCTGCTAACACCCTGCAGAGCGCTGTGCCCAATATACAGAAACGTCTTGCGGTATCTCCTACAGGGAAAGTGCCAGGAGGAATCGTCGAGCTTGGTCTCAGTGTCTCTGAGAATTGCTCTGATTATCCCTGTGACCTCTTTGCTAAGACTCTCCAGAGAGACGTCCTCAAAACAAACACACATCTTGACGTATCTCCCACATTGATCGCAGTGTCTCCAGAAACGGCATTCAAGGAGCCAGGACCTTTTCTCCCTACACTGTCCATTGAGTTGTCCTCAAAACCAATATACATCCTGCTATATCTCCCACATGGAAAGTGCCAGGAGGGAGAAGTGGGGATTATGCTTAGACTTTCTCACAACTGCTTCAAATCAACTAGATATCTTTGTGCTGTAAATCTCCCAACAGCCAAACGCAAAAGCAGCAAACATCTCGCTGTATGTCCCACATCCAAAGTGCCAAGAGAGTAATGTAGAGCTTGCACTCCCTGTCTTTGAGTACATTTTTCACTCTCCTTATTACCTCTTTGCTAACATTCTCTTCACAGCTGCAGTGAAACCAGGAACCACGTGGAGAAGGCACCCACACTGAAAATGACTGGAAGGAACGTTGGGGCTTCTTCTCACTGTCTCTGACATAGGGTTTCACTGTCCCGGGAAAGTCTCTGCTAACACCGTACAGAGCGCTGTGCCCAATATACAGAAACGTCTTGTGGTATCTCCTACAGGGAAAGTGCCAGGAGGAATTGTGGAGCTTGGTCTCAGTGTCTCTGAGAATTGCTCTGATTATCCCTATGACCTCTTTGCTAAGACTCTCCAGAGAGACGTCCTCAAAACCAACACACATCTTGACATATCTCCCACATTGATCGCAGTGTCTCTAGAAACGGCATTCAAGGAGCCAGGAACTTTTCTGCCCACACTCTCCGGGGACAGTTCCTTAAAACCAATATACATCCTGCTATATCTCCCACATGGAAAGTGCCAGGAGGGAAAAGTGGGGATTATGTTTAGACTTTCTCGGAACTGCTTCAAATCAACTAGATATCTTTGTGCTGTAAATCTCCCAACAGCCAAATGTAAAAGCAGCAAACATCTCGCTGTATGTCCCACATCCAAAGTGCCAAGAGAGAGCTTGCTCTCCCTGTCTTTGAGTACTTTTTTCACTGTCCAGATTACCTCTTTGCTAACATTCTCTTCAGAGCTGCAGTGAAACCAGGAACCACGTGGAGAAGGCACCCACACTGAAAATGACTGGAAGGAACATTGGGGCTTCTTCTCAGTGTCTCTGACATAGGGTTTCACTGTCCCGGGAAAGTCTCTGCTAACACCCTGCAAAGCGCTGTGCCCAATATACAGAAACGTCTTGCGGTATCTCCTACAGGGAAAGTGCCAGGAGGGAATTGTCGAGCTTGTTCTCAGTGTCTCTGAGAATTGCTCTGATTATCCCTGTGACCTCTTTGCTAAGACTCTCCAGAGAGCCGTCCTCAAAACCAACACACATCTTGACATATCTCCCTCATTGATCGCAGTGTCTCCAGGAACGGCATTCAAGGAGCCAGGAACTTTTCTGCCCACACTCTCCGGGGACAGTTCCTTAAAACCAATATACATCCTGCTATATCTCCCACATGGAAAGTGCCAGGAGGGAGAAGTGGGGATTATGTTTAGACTTTCTCAGAACTGCTTCAAATCAACTAGATATCTTTGTGCTGTAAATCTCCCAACAGCCAAATGTAAAAGCAGCAAACATCTCGCTGTATGTCCCACATCCAAAGTGCCAAGAGAGAGCTTGCTCTCCCTGTCTTTGAGTACTGTTTTCACTGTCCCGGTTACCTCTTGGCTAACATTCTCTTCAGAGCTGCAGTGAAACCAGGAACCACGTGGAGAAGGCACCCACACTGAAAATGACTGGAAGGAACGTTGGGGCTTCTTCTCAGTGTCTCTGACATAGGGTTTTACTGTCCCGGGAAAGTCTCTGCTAACACCCTGCAGAGCGCTGTGCCCAATATACAGAAACGTCTTGCGGTATCTCCTACAGGGAAAGTGCCAGGAGGAATCGTCGAGCTTGGTCTCAGTGTCTCTGAGAATTGCTCTGATTATCCCTGTGACCTCTTTGCTAAGACTCTCCAGAGAGACGTCCTCAAAACAAACACACATCTTGACGTATCTCCCACATTGATCGCAGTGTCTCCAGAAACGGCATTCAAGGAGCCAGGAACTTTTCTCCCTACACTGTCCATTGAGTTGTCCTCAAAACCAATATACATCCTGCTATATCTCCCACATGGAAAGTGCCAGGAGGGAGAAGTGGGGATTATGCTTAGACTTTCTCACAACTGCTTCAAATCAACTAGATATCTTTGTGCTGTAAATCTCCCAACAGCCAAACGCAAAAGCAGCAAACATCTCGCTGTATGTCCCACATCCAAAGTGCCAAGAGAGTAATGTAGAGCTTGCACTCCCTGTCTTTGAGTACATTTTTCACTCTCCTTATTACCTCTTTGCTAACATTCTCTTCACAGCTGCAGTGAAACCAGGAACCACGTGGAGAAGGCACCCACACTGAAAATGACTGGAAGGAACGTTGGGGCTTCTTCTCACTGTCTCTGACATAGGGTTTCACTGTCCCGGGAAAGTCTCTGCTAACACCGTACAGAGCGCTGTGCCCAATATACAGAAACGTCTTGTGGTATCTCCTACAGGGAAAGTGCCAGGAGGAATTGTGGAGCTTGGTCTCAGTGTCTCTGAGAATTGCTCTGATTATCCCTATGACCTCTTTGCTAAGACTCTCCAGAGAGACGTCCTCAAAACCAACACACATCTTGACATATCTCCCACATTGATCGCAGTGTCTCTAGAAACGGCATTCAAGGAGCCAGGAACTTTTCTGCCCACACTCTCCGGGGACAGTTCCTTAAAACCAATATACATCCTGCTATATCTCCCACATGGAAAGTGCCAGGAGGGAAAAGTGGGGATTATGTTTAGACTTTCTCGGAACTGCTTCAAATCAACTAGATATCTTTGTGCTGTAAATCTCCCAACAGCCAAATGTAAAAGCAGCAAACATCTCGCTGTATGTCCCACATCCAAAGTGCCAAGAGAGAGCTTGCTCTCCCTGTCTTTGAGTACTTTTTTCACTGTCCAGATTACCTCTTTGCTAACATTCTCTTCAGAGCTGCAGTGAAACCAGGAACCACGTGGAGAAGGCACCCACACTGAAAATGACTGGAAGGAATGTTGGGGCTTCTTCTCAGTGTCTCTGACATAGGGTTTCACTCTCCCGGGAAAGTCTCTGCTAACACCGTGCAGAGCGCTGTGCCCAATATACAGAAACGTCTTGCGGTATCTCCTACAGGGAAAGTGCCAGGAGGGAATTGTCGAGCTTGGTCTCAGTGCCTCTGAGAATTGCTCTGATTATCCCTGTGACCTCTTTGCTAAGACTCTCCAGAGAGACGTCCTCAAAACCAACACACATCTTGACATATCTCCCACATTGATCGCAGTGTCTCCAGAAACGGCATTCAAGGAGCCAGGACCTTTTCTCCCTACACTGTCCATTGAGTTGTCCTCAAAACCAATATACATCCTGCTATATCTCCCACATGGAAAGTGCCAGGAGGGAGAAGTGAGGATTATGCTTAGACTTTCTCACAACTGCTTCAAATCAACTAGATATCTTTGTGCTGTAAATCTCCCAACAGCCAAACGCAAAAGCAGCAAACATCTCGCTGTATATCCCACATCCACAGTGCCAAGAGAGTAATGTAGAGCTTGCTCTCCCTGTCTTTGAGTACTGTTTCCACTGTCCCGGTTACCTCTTTGCTAACATTCTCTTCAGAGCTGCAGTGAAACCAGGAACCACGTGGAGAAGGCACCCACACTGAAAATGACTGGAAGGAACGTTGGGGCTTCTTCTCAGTGTCTCTGACATAGGGTTTCACTGTCCCGGGAAAGTCTCTGCTAGCACCCTGCAGAGCGCAGTGCCCAATATACAGAAACGTCTTGCGGTATCTCCTACAGGAAAAGTGCCAGGAGGAATTGTCGAGCTTGGTCTCAGTGTCTCTGAGAATTGCTCTGATTATCCCTGTGACCTCTTTGCTAAGACTCTCCAGAGAGACGTCCTCAAAACAAACACACATCTTGACATATCTCCCACATTGATCGCAGTGTCTCTAGGAATGGCATTCAAGGAGCCAGGAACTTTTCTGCCCACACTCTCCGGGGACAGTTCCTTAAAACCAATATACATCCTGCTATATCTCCCACATGGAAAGTGCCAGGAGGGAAAAGTGGGGATTATGTTTAGACTTTCTCGGAACTGCTTCAAATCAACTAGATTTTTGTGCTGTAAATCTCCCAACAGCCAAACGCAAAAGCAGCAAACATCTCGCTGTATGTCCCACATCCAAAGTGCCAAGAGAGTAATGTAGAGCTTGCTCTCCCTGTCTTTGAGTACTGTTTCCACTGTCCCGATTACCTCTTGGCTAACATTCTCTTCAGAGCTGCAGTGAAACCAGGAACCACGTGGAGAAGGCACCCACACTGAAAATGACTGGAAGGAACATTGGGGCTTCTTCTCAGTGTCTCTGATGTCGGGTTTTACTGTCCCGGGAAAGTCTCTGCTAACACCCTGCAGAGCGCTGTGCCCAATATACAGAAACGTCTTGCGGTATCTCCTACAGGGAAAGTGCCAGGAGGAATCGTCGAGCTTGGTCTCAGTGTCTCTGAGAATTGCTCTGATTATCCCTGTGACCTCTTTGCTAAGACTCTCCAGAGAGCCGTCCTCAAAACAAACACACATCTTGACGTATCTCCCACATTGATCACAGTGTCTCCAGAAACGGCATTCAAGGAGCCAGGAACTTTTCTCCCTACACTGTCCATTGAGTTGTCCTCAAAACCAATATACATCCTGCTATATCTCCCACATGGAAAGTGCCAGGAGGGAGAAGCGGGGATTATGTTTAGACTTTCTCAGAACTGCTTCAAATCAACTAGATATCTTTGTGCTGTAAATCTCCCAACAGACAAATGTAAAAGCAGCAAACATCTCGCTGTATGTCCCACATCCAAAGTGCCAAGAGAGAGCTTGCTCTCCCTGTCTTTGAGTACTGTTTTCACTGTCCCGGTTACCTCTTTGCTAACATTCTCTTCAGAGCTGCAGTGAAACCAGGAACCACGTGGAGAAGGCACCCACACTGAAAATGACTGGAAGGAACATTGGGGCTTCTTCTCAGTGTCTCTGACATAGGGTTTCACTGTCCTGGGAAAGTCTCTGCTAACACCCTGCAAAGCGCTGTGCCCAATATACAGAAACGTCTTGCGGTATCTCCTACAGGGAAAGTGCCAGGAGGGAATTGTCGAGCTTGTTCTCAGTGTCTCTGAGAATTGCTCTGATTATCCCTGTGACCTCTTTGCTAAGACTCTCCAGAGAGCCGTCCTCAAAACCAACACACATCTTGACATATCTCCCTCATTGATCGCAGTGTCTCCAGGAACGGCATTCAAGGAGCCAGGAACTTTTCTGCCCACACTCTCCGGGGACAGTTCCTTAAAACCAATATACATCCTGCTATATCTCCCACATGGAAAGTGCCAGGAGGGAGAAGTGGGGATTATGTTTAGACTTTCTCAGAACTGCTTCAAATCAACTAGATATCTTTGTGCTGTAAATCTCCCAACAGCCAAATGTAAAAGCAGCAAACATCTCGCTGTATGTCCCACATCCAAAGTGCCAAGAGAGAGCTTGCTCTCCCTGTCTTTGAGTACTGTTTTCACTGTCCCGGTTACCTCTTGGCTAACATTCTCTTCAGAGCTGCAGTGAAACCAGGAACCACGTGGAGAAGGCACCCACACTGAAAATGACTGGAAGGAACGTTGGGGCTTCTTCTCAGTGTCTCTGATGTCGGGTTTTACTGTCCCGGGAAAGTCTCTGCTAACACCCTGCAGAGCGCTGTGCCCAATATACAGAAACGTCTTGCGGTATCTCCTACAGGGAAAGTGCCAGGAGGAATCGTCGAGCTTGGTCTCAGTGTCTCTGAGAATTGCTCTGATTATCCCTGTGACCTCTTTGCTAAGACTCTCCAGAGAGACGTCCTCAAAACAAACACACATCTTGACGTATCTCCCACATTGATCGCAGTGTCTCCAGAAACGGCATTCAAGGAGCCAGGACCTTTTCTCCCTACACTGTCCATTGAGTTGTCCTCAAAACCAATATACATCCTGCTATATCTCCCACATGGAAAGTGCCAGGAGGGAGAAGTGAGGATTATGTTTAGACTTTCTCAGAACTGCTTCAAATCAACTAGATATCTTTGTGCTGTAAATCTCCCAACAGACAAATGTAAAACCAGCAAACATCTCGCTGTATGTCCCACATCCAAAGTGCCAAGAGAGAGCTTGCTCTCCCTGTCTTTGAGTACTGTTTTCACTGTCCCAGTTACCTCTTTGCTAACATTCTCTTCAGAGCTGCAGTGAAACCAGGAACCACGTGGAGAAGGCACCCACACTGAAAATGACTGGAAGGAACATTGGGGCTTCTTCTCAGTGTCTCTGATGTCGGGTTTTACTGTCCTGGGAAAGTCTCTGCTAACACCCTGCAGAGCGCTGTGCCCAATATACAGAAACGTCTTGTGGTATCTCCTACAGGGAAAGTGCCAGGAGGGAATTGTCGATCTTGTTCTCAGTGTCTCTGAGAATTGCTCTGATTATCCCTGTGACCTCTTTGCTAAGACTCTCCAGAGAGACGTCCTCAAAACCAACACACATCTTGACGTATCTCCCACATTGATCGCAGTGTCTCCAGAAACGGCATTCAAGGAGCCAGGACCTTTTCTCCCTACACTGTCCATTGAGTTGTCCTCAAAACCAATATACATCCTGCTATATCTCCCACATGGAAAGTGCCAGGAGGGAGAAGTGGGGATTATGTTTAGACTTTCTCGGAACTGCTTCAAATCAACTAGATATCTTTGTGGTGTAAATCTCCCAACAGCCAAATGTAAAAGCAGCAAACATCTCGCTGTATGTCCCACATCCAAAGTGCCAAGAGAGTAATGTAGAGCTTGCTCTCCCTGTCTTTGAGTACTGTTTTCACTGTCCCGGTTACCTCTTTGCTAACATTCTCTTCAGAGCTGCAGTGAAACCAGGAACCACGTGGAGAAGGTACCCACACTGAAAATGACTGGAAGGAACATTGGGGCTTCTTCTCAGTGTCTCTGATGTCGGGTTTTACTGTCCCGGGAAAGTCTCTGCTAACACCGTGCAGAGCGCTGTGCCCAATATACAGAAACGTCTTGCGGTATCTCCTACAGGGAAAGTGCCAGGAGGAATCGTCGAGCTTGGTCTCAGTGTCTCTGAGAATTGCTCTGATTATCCCTGTGACCTCTTTGCTAAGACTCTCCAGAGAGACGTCCTCAAAACCAACACACATCTTGACGTATCTCCCACATTAATCGCAGTGTCTCCAGAAACGGCATTCAAGGAGCCAGGAACTTTTCTCCCTACACTGTCCATTGAGTTGTCCTCAAAACCAATATACATCCTGCTATATCTCCCACATGGAAAGTGCCAGGAGGGAGAAGTGAGGATTATGTTTAGACTTTCTCGGAACTGCTTCAAATCAACTAGATATCTTTGTGCTGTAAATCTCCCAACAGCCAAACGGAAAAGCAGCAAACATGTCGCTGTATGTCCTACATCCAAAGTGCCAAGAGAGAGCTTGCTCTCCCTGTCTTTGAGTACTGTTTCCACTGTCCCGGTTACCTCTTTGCTAACATTCTCTTCAGAGCTGCAGTGAAACCAGGAACCACGTGGAGAAGGCACCCACACTGAAAATGACTGGAAGGAACGTTGGGGCTTCTTCTCAGTGTCTCTGACATAGGGTTTCACTGTCCCGGGAAAGTCTCTGCTAGCACCCTGCAGAGCGCTGTGCCCAATATACAGAAACGTCTTGCGGTATCTCCTACAGGAAAAGTGCCAGGAGGAATTGTCGAGCTTGGTCTCAGTGTCTCTGAGAATTGCTCTGATTATCCCTGTGACCTCTTTGCTAAGACTCTCCAGAGAGACGTCCTCAAAACCAACACACATCTTGACATATCTCCCACATTGATCGCAGTGTCTCTAGAAACGGCATTCAAGGAGCCAGGAACTTTTCTGCCCACACTCTCCGGGGACAGTTCCTTAAAACCAATATACATCCTGCTATATCTCCCACATGGAAAATGCCAGGAGGGAGAAGTGGGGATTATGTTTAGACTTTCTCAGAACTGCTTCAAATCAACTAGATATCTTTGTGCTGTAAATCTCCCAACAGCCAAACTCAAAAGCAGCATACATCTCGCTGTATGTCCCACATCCAAAGTGCCAAGAGAGAGCTTGCTCTCCCTGTCTTTGAGTACTGTTTTCACTGTCCCAGTTACCTCTTTGCTAACATTCTCTTCAGAGCTGCAGTGAAACCAGGAACCACGTGGAGAAGGCACCCACACTGAAAATGACTGGAAGGAACATTGGGGCTTCTTCTCAGTGTCTCTGATGTCGGGTTTTACTGTCCTGGGAAAGTCTCTGCTAACACCCTGCAGAGCGCTGTGCCCAATATACAGAAACGTCTTGTGGTATCTCCTACAGGGAAAGTGCCAGGAGGGAATTGTCGATCTTGTTCTCAGTGTCTCTGAGAATTGCTCTGATTATCCCTGTGACCTCTTTGCTAAGACTCTCCAGAGAGACGTCCTCAAAACCAACACACATCTTGACGTATCTCCCACATTGATCGCAGTGTCTCCAGAAACGGCATTCAAGGAGCCAGGACCTTTTCTCCCTACACTGTCCATTGAGTTGTCCTCAAAACCAATATACATCCTGCTATATCTCCCACATGGAAAGTGCCAGGAGGGAGAAGTGGGGATTATGTTTAGACTTTCTCGGAACTGCTTCAAATCAACTAGATATCTTTGTGGTGTAAATCTCCCAACAGCCAAATGTAAAAGCAGCAAACATCTCGCTGTATGTCCCACATCCAAAGTGCCAAGAGAGTAATGTAGAGCTTGCTCTCCCTGTCTTTGAGTACTGTTTTCACTGTCCCGGTTACCTCTTTGCTAACATTCTCTTCAGAGCTGCAGTGAAACCAGGAACCACGTGGAGAAGGTACCCACACTGAAAATGACTGGAAGGAACATTGGGGCTTCTTCTCAGTGTCTCTGATGTCGGGTTTTACTGTCCCGGGAAAGTCTCTGCTAACACCGTGCAGAGCGCTGTGCCCAATATACAGAAACGTCTTGCGGTATCTCCTACAGGGAAAGTGCCAGGAGGAATCGTCGAGCTTGGTCTCAGTGTCTCTGAGAATTGCTCTGATTATCCCTGTGACCTCTTTGCTAAGACTCTCCAGAGAGACGTCCTCAAAACCAACACACATCTTGACGTATCTCCCACATTAATCGCAGTGTCTCCAGAAACGGCATTCAAGGAGCCAGGAACTTTTCTCCCTACACTGTCCATTGAGTTGTCCTCAAAACCAATATACATCCTGCTATATCTCCCACATGGAAAGTGCCAGGAGGGAGAAGTGAGGATTATGTTTAGACTTTCTCGGAACTGCTTCAAATCAACTAGATATCTTTGTGCTGTAAATCTCCCAACAGCCAAACGGAAAAGCAGCAAACATGTCGCTGTATGTCCTACATCCAAAGTGCCAAGAGAGAGCTTGCTCTCCCTGTCTTTGAGTACTGTTTCCACTGTCCCGGTTACCTCTTTGCTAACATTCTCTTCAGAGCTGCAGTGAAACCAGGAACCACGTGGAGAAGGCACCCACACTGAAAATGACTGGAAGGAACGTTGGGGCTTCTTCTCAGTGTCTCTGACATAGGGTTTCACTGTCCCGGGAAAGTCTCTGCTAGCACCCTGCAGAGCGCTGTGCCCAATATACAGAAACGTCTTGCGGTATCTCCTACAGGAAAAGTGCCAGGAGGAATTGTCGAGCTTGGTCTCAGTGTCTCTGAGAATTGCTCTGATTATCCCTGTGACCTCTTTGCTAAGACTCTCCAGAGAGACGTCCTCAAAACCAACACACATCTTGACATATCTCCCACATTGATCGCAGTGTCTCTAGAAACGGCATTCAAGGAGCCAGGAACTTTTCTGCCCACACTCTCCGGGGACAGTTCCTTAAAACCAATATACATCCTGCTATATCTCCCACATGGAAAATGCCAGGAGGGAGAAGTGGGGATTATGTTTAGACTTTCTCAGAACTGCTTCAAATCAACTAGATATCTTTGTGCTGTAAATCTCCCAACAGCCAAACTCAAAAGCAGCATACATCTCGCTGTATGTCCCACATCCAAAGTGCCAAGAGAGTAATGTAGAGCTTGCTCTCCCTGTCTTTGAGTACTGTTTTCACTGTCCCGGTTACCTCTTGGCTAACATTCTCTTCAGAGCTGCAGTGAAACCAGGAACCACGTGGAGAAGGCACCCACACTGAAAATGACTGGAAGGAACATTGGGGCTTCTTCTCAGTGTCTCTGATGTCGGGTTTTACTGTCCCGGGAAAGTCTCTGCTAACACCCTGCAGAGCGCAGTGCCCAATATACAGAAACGTCTTGCGGTATCTCCTACAGGGAAAGTGCCAGGAGGGAATTGTCGATCTTGTTCTCAGTGTCTCTGAGAATTGCTCTGATTATCCCTGTGACCTCTTTGCTAAGACTCTCCAGAGAGCCGTCCTCAAAACCAACACACATCTTGACGTATCTCCCACATTGATCGCAGTGTCTCCAGAAACGGCATTCAAGGAGCCAGGAACTTTTCTCCCTACACTGTCCATTGAGTTGTCCTCAAAACCAATATACATCCTGCTATATCTCCCACATGGAAAGTGCCAGGAGGGAGAAGTGGGGATTATGTTTAGACTTTCTCGGAACTGCTTCAAATCAACTAGATATCTTTGTGCTGTAAATCTCCCAACAGCCAAATGCAAAAGCAGCAAACATCTCGCTGTATGTCCCACATCCAAAGTGCCAAGAGAGTAATGTAGACCTTGCTCTCCCTGTCTTTGAGTACTGTTTCCACTGTCCCGATTACCTCTTGGTGAACATTCTCTTCAGAGCTGCAGTTAAACCAGGAACCATGTGGAGAAGGCACCCACACTGAAAATGACTGGAAGGAACATTGGGGCTTCTTCTCAGTGTCTCTGACATAGGGTTTCACTGTCCTGGGAAAGTCTCTGCTAACACCCTGCAGAGCGCTGTGCCCAATATACAGAAACGTCTTGCGGTATCTCCTACAGGGAAAGTGCCAGGAGGAATTGTTGAGCTTGGTCTCAGTGTCTCTGAGAATTGCTCTGATTATCCCTGTGACCTCTTTGCTAAGACTCTCCAGAGAGCCGTCCTCAAAACCAACACACATCTTGACATATCTCCCACATTGATCGCAGTGTCTCCAGGAACGGCATTCAAGGAGCCAGGAATTTTTCTGCCCACACTCTCCGGGGACAGTTCCTTAAAACCAATATACATCCTGCTATATCTCCCACATGGAAAGTGCCAGGAGGGAGAAGTGGGGATTATGTTTAGACTTTCTCGGAACTGCTTCAAATCAAATAGATATCTTTGTGCTGTAAATCTCCCAACAGCCAAATGTAAAAGCAGCAAACATCTCGCTGTATGTCCCACATCCAAAGTGCCAAGAGAGGGCTTGCTCTCCCTGTCTTTGAGTACTGTTTTCACTGTCCCGGTTACCTCTTGGCTAACATTCTCTTCAGAGCTGCAGTGAAACCAGGAACCACGTGGAGAAGGCACCCACACTGAAAATGACTGGAAGGAACATTGGGGCTTCTTCTCAGTGTCTCTGATGTCGGGTTTTACTGTCCCGGGAAAGTCTCTGCTAACACCCTGCAGAGCGCAGTGCCCAATATACAGAAACGTCTTGCGGTATCTCCTACAGGGAAAGTGCCAGGAGGGAATTGTCGATCTTGTTCTCAGTGTCTCTGAGAATTGCTCTGATTATCCCTGTGACCTCTTTGCTAAGACTCTCCAGAGAGACGTCCTCAAAACCAACACACATCTTGACATATCTCCCTCATTGATTGCAGTGTCTCCAGAAAAGGCATTCAATGAGCCAGGAACTTTTCTCCCTACACTGTCCATTGAGTTGTCCTCAAAACCAATATACATCCTGCTATATCTCCCACATGGAAAGTGCCAGGAGGGAGAAGTGGGGATTATGTTTAGACTTTCTCGGAACTGCTTCAAATCAACTAGATATCTTTGTGCTGTAAATCTCCCAACAGCCAAACGCAAATGCAGCAAACATCTCGCTGTATGTCCCACATCCAAAGTGTCAAGAGAGAGCTTGCTCTCCCTGTCTTTGAGTACTGTTTGCACTGTCCCGGTTACCTCTTTGCTAACATTCTCTTCAGAGCTGCAGTGAAACCAGGAACCACGTGGAGAAGGCACCCACACTGAAAATGCCTGGAAGGAACATTGGGGCTTCTTCTCAGTGTCTCTGACATAGGGTTTCACTGTCATGGGAAAGTCTCTGCTAACACCCTGCAGAGCGCTGTGCCCAATATACAGAAACGTCTTGTGGTATCTCCTACAGGGAAAGTGCCAGGAGGAATTGTGGAGCTTGTTCTCAGTGTCTCTGAGAATTGCTCTGATTATCCCTGTGACCTCTTTGCTAAGACTCTCCAGAGAGACGTCCTCAAAACCAACACACATCTTGACATATCTCCCACATTGATCGCAGTGTCTCCAGAAACGGCATTCAAGGAGCCAGGAATTTTTCTGCCCACAGTCTCCGGGGACAGTTCCTTAAAATAATATACATCCTGCTATATCTCCCACATGGAAAGTGCCAGGAGGGAGAAGTGGGGATTATGTTTAGACTTTCTCAGAACTGCTTCAAATGAACTAGATATCTTTGTGCTGTAAATCTCCCAACAGCCAAACGGAAAAGCAGCAAACATCTCGCTGTATGTCCCACATCCAAAGTGCCAAGAGAGAGCTTGCTCTCCCTGTCTTTGAGTACTGTTTCCACTGTCCCGGTTACCTCTTTGCTAACATTCTCTTCAGAGCTGCAGTGAAACCAGGAACCACGTGGAGAAGGCACCCACACTGAAAATGACTGGAAGGAACATTGGGGCTTCTTCTCAGTGTCTCTGACATAGGGTTTCACTGTCCCGGGAAAGTCTCTGCTAACACCCTGCAGAGCGCTGTGCCCAATATACAGAAACGTCTTGCGGTATCTCCTACAGGGAAAGTGCCAGGAGGAATTGTCGAGCTTGGTCTCAGTGTCTCTGAGAATTGCTCTGATTATCTGTGTGACCTCTTTGCTAAGACTCTCCAGAAAGCCGTCCTCAAAACCAACACACATCTTGACATATCTCCCACATTGATCGCAGTGTCTCCAGGAACGGCATTCAAGGAGCCAGGAACTTTTCTGCCCACACTCTCCGGGGACAGTTCCTTAAAACCAATATACATCCTGCAATATCTCCCACATGGAAAGTGCCAGGAGGGAGAAGTGGGGATTATGTTTAGACTTTCTCGGAACTGCTTCAAATCAACTAGATATCTTTGTGCTGTAAATCTCCCAACAGCCAAACGTAAAAGCAGCAAACATCTCGCTGTATGTCCCACATCCAAAGTGCCAAGAGAGAGCTTGCTCTCCCTGTCTTTGAGTACTGTTTTCACTGTCCCGGTTACCTCTTGGCTAACATTCTCTTCAGAGCTGCAGTGAAACCAGGAACCACGTGGAGAAGGCACCCACACTGAAAATGACTGGAAGGAACATTGGGGCTTCTTCTCAGTGTCTCTGATGTCGGGTTTTACTGTCCTGGGAAAGTCTCTGCTAACACCCTGCAGAGCGCTGTGCCCAATATACAGAAACGTCTTGCGGTATCTCCTACAGGGAAAGTGCCAGGAGGAATTGTGGAGCTTGGTCTCAGTGTCTCTGAGAATTACTCTGATTATCCCTATGACCTCTTTGCTAAGACTCTCCAGAGAGACGTCCTCAAAACCAACACACATCTTGACATATCTCCCACATTGATCGCAGTGTCTCTAGAAACGGCATTCAAGGAGCCAGGAACTTTTCTGCCCACACTCTCCGGGGACAGTTCCTTAAAACCAATATACATCCTGCTATATCTCCCACATGGAAAATGCCAGGAGGGAGAAGTGGGGATTATGTTTAGACTTTCTCAGAACTGCTTCAAATCAACTAGATATCTTTGTGCTGTAAATCTCCCAACAGCCAAACTCAAAAGCAGCATACATCTCGCTGTATGTCCCACATCCAAAGTGCCAAGAGAGTAATGTAGAGCTTGCTCTCCCTGTCTTTGAGTACTGTTTTCACTGTCCTGGTTACCTCTTGGCTAACATTCTCTTCAGAGCTGCAGTGAAACCAGGAACCACGTGGAGAAGGCACCCACACTGAAAATGACTGGAAGGAACATTGGGGCTTCTTCTCAGTGTCTCTGATGTCGGGTTTTACTGTCCCGGGAAAGTCTCTGCTAACACCCTGCAGAGCGCATTGCCCAATATACAGAAACGTCTTGCGGTATCTCCTACAGGGAAAGTGCCAGGAGGGAATTGTCGAGCTTGTTCTCAGTGTCTCTGAGAATTGCTCTGATTATCCCTGTGACCTCTTTGCTAAGACTCTCCAGAGAGCCGTCCTCAAAACCAACACACATCTTGACGTATCTCCCACATTGATCGCAGTGTCTCCAGAAACGGCATTCAAGGAGCCAGGAACTTTTCTCCCTACACTGTCCATTGAGTTGTCCTCAAAACCAATATACATCCTGCTATATCTCCCACATGGAAAGTGCCAGGAGGGAAAAGTGGGGATTATGTTTAGACTTTCTCGGAACTGCTTCAAATCAACTAGATATCTTTGTGCTGTAAATCTCCCAACAGCCAAATGCAAAAGCAGCAAACATCTCGCTGTATGTCCCACATCCAAAGTGCCAAGAGAGTAATGTAGAGCTTGCTCTCCCTGTCTTTGAGTACTGTTTCCACTGTCCCGATTACCTCTTGGTGAACATTCTCTTCAGAGCTGCAGTTAAACCAGGAACCATGTGGAGAAGGCACCCACACTGAAAATGACTGGAAGGAACATTGGGGCTTCTTCTCAGTGTCTCTGACATAGGGTTTCACTGTCCCGGGAAAGTCTCTGCTAACACCCTGCAGAGCGCTGTGCCCAATATACAGAAACGTCTTGCGGTATCTCCTACAGGGAAAGTGCCAGGAGGAATTGTTGAGCTTGGTCTCAGTGTCTCTGAGAATTGCTCTGATTATCCCTGTGACCTCTTTGCTAAGACTCTCCAGAGAGCCGTCCTCAAAACAAACACACATCTTGACATATCTCCCACATTGATCGCAGTGTCTCCAGGAACGGCATTCAAGGAGCCAGGAATTTTTCTGCCCACACTCTCCGGGGACAGTTCCTTAAAACCAATATACATCCTGCTATATCTCCCACATGGAAAGTGCCAGGAGGGAGAAGTGGGGATTATGTTTAGACTTTCTCAGAACTGCTTCAAATCAAATAGATATCTTTGTGCTGTAAATCTCCCAACAGCCAAATGTAAAAGCAGCAAACATCTCGCTGTATGTCCCACATCCAAAGTGCCAAGAGAGAGCTTGCTCTCCCTGTCTTTGAGTACTGTTTTCACTGTCCCGGTTACCTCTTGGCTAACATTCTCTTCAGAGCTGCAGTGAAACCAGGAACCACGTGGAGAAGGCACCCACACTGAAAATGCCTGGAAGGAACATTGGGGCTTCTTCTCAGTGTCTCTGATGTCGGGTTTTACTGTCCCGGCAAAATCTCTGCTAACACCCTGCAGAGCGCTGTGCCCAATATACAGAAACGTCTTGCGGTATCTCCTACAGGGAAAGTGCCAGGAGGGAATTGTCGATCTTGTTCTCAGTGTCTCTGAGAATTGCTCTGATTATCCCTGTGACCTCTTTGCTAAGACTCTCCAGAGAGACGTCCTCAAAACCAACACACATCTTGACATATCTCCCTCATTGATCGCAGTGTCTCCAGAAAAGGCATTCAATGAGCCAGGACCTTTTCTCCCTACACTGTCCATTGAGTTGTCCTCAAAACCAATATACATCCTGCTATATCTCCCACATGGAAAGTGCCAGGAGGGAGAAGTGGGGATTATGTTTAGACTTTCTCGGAACTGCTTCAAATCAACTAGATATCTTTGTGCTGTAAATCTCCCAACAGCCAAATGTAAAAGCAGCAAACATCTCGCTGTATGTCCCACATCCAAAGTGCCAAGAGAGAGCTTGCTCTCCCTGTCTTTGAGTACTGTTTTCACTGTCCCGGTTACCTCTTGGCTAACATTCTCTTCAGAGCTGCAGTGAAACCAGGAACCACGTGGAGAAGGCACCCACACTGAAAATGACTGGAAGGAACATTGGGGCTTCTTCTCAGTGTCTCTGATGTCGGGTTTTACTGTCCTGGGAAAGTCTCTGCTAACACCCTGCAGAGCGCAGTGCCCAATATACAGAAACGTCTTGTGGTATCTCCTACAGGGAAAGTGCCAGGAGGGAATTGTCGATCTTGTTCTCAGTGTCTCTGAGAATTGCTCTGATTATCCCTGTGACCTCTTTGCTAAGACTCTCCAGAGAGACGTCCTCAAAACCAACACACATCTTGACATATCTCCCACATTGATCGCAGTGTCTCCAGAAACGGCATTCAAGGAGCCAGGACCTTTTCTCCCTACACTGTCCATTGAGTTGTCCTCAAAACCAATATACATCCTGCTATATCTCCCACATGGAAAGTGCCAGGAGGGAAAAGTGAGGATTATGTTTAGACTTTCTCGGAACTGCTTCAAATCAACTAGATATCTTTGTGCTGTAAATCTCCCAACAGCCAAACGCAAAAGCAGCAAACATCTCGCTGTATGTCCCACATCCAAAGTGCCAAGAGAGAGCTTGCTCTCCCTGTCTTTGAGTACTGTTTTCACTGTCCAGATTACCTCTTTGCTAACATTCTCTTCAGAGCTGCAGTGAAACCAGGAACCACGTGGAGAAGGCACCCACACTGAAAATGCCTGGAAGGAACGTTGGGGCTTCTTCTCAGTGTCTCTGACATAGGGTTTCACTGTCCCGGGAAAGTCTCTGCTAACACCCTGCAGAGCGCTGTGCCCAATGTACAGAAACGTCTTGCGGTATCTCCTACAGGGAAAGTGCCAGGAGGAATTGTGGAGCTTGTTCTCAGTGTCTCTGAGAATTGCTCTGATTATCCCTGTGACCTCTTTGCTAAGACTCTCCAGAGAGACGTCCTCAAAACCAACACACATCTTGACATATCTCCCACATTGATCGCAGTGTCTCCAGAAACGGCATTCAAGGAGCCAGGAATTTTTCTGCCCACAGTCTCCGGGGACAGTTCCTTAAAATAATATACATCCTGCTATATCTCCCACATGGAAAGTGCCAGGAGGGAGAAGTGCGGATTATGTTTAGACTTTCTCGGAACTGCTTCAAATCAACTAGATATCTTTGTGCTGTAAATCTCCCAACAGCCAAACGGAAAAGCAGCAAACATCTCGCTGTATGTCCTACATCCAAAGTGCCAAGAGAGAGCTTGCTCTCCCTGTCTTTGAGTACTGTTTCCACTGTCCCGGTTACCTCTTTGCTAACATTCTCTTCAGAGCTGCAGTGAAACCAGGAACCACGTGGAGAAGGCACCCACACTGAAAATGACTGGAGGGAACATTGGGGCTTCTTCTCAGTGTCTCTGACATAGGGTTTCACTGTCCCGGGAAAGTCTCTGCTAGCACCCTGCAGAGCGCTGTGCCCAATATACAGAAACGTCTTGCGGTATCTCCTACAGGGAAAGTGCCAGGAGGGAATTGTCGATCTTGTTCTCAGTGTCTCTGAGAATTGCTCTGATTATCCCTGTGACCTCTTTGCTAAGACTCTCCAGAGAGACGTCCTCAAAACCAACACACATCTTGACATATCTCCCACATTGATCGCAGTGTCTCCAGGAACGGCATTCAAGGAGCCAGGAACTTTTCTGCCCACACTCTCCGGGGACAGTTCCTTAAAACCAATATACATCCTGCTATATCTCCCACATGGAAAGTGCCAGGAGGGAGAAGTGGGGATTATGTTTAGACTTTCTCGGAACTGCTTCAAATCAACTAGATATCTTTGTGCTGTAAATCTCCCAACAGCCAAACGCAAAAGCAGCAAACATCTCGCTGTATGTCCCACATCGAACGTGCCAAGAGAGTAATGTAGAGCTTGCTCTCCCTGTCTTTGAGTACTGTTTTCAGTGTCCCGATTACCTCTTTGCTAACGTTGTCTTCAGAGCTGCAGTGAAACCAGGAACCACGTGGAGAAGGCACCCACACTGAAAGTGCCTGGAGGGAACATTGGGGCTTCTTCTCAGTGTCTCTGACATAGGGTTTCACTGTCCCGGGAAAGTCTCTGCTAACACCCTGCAGAGCGCTGTGCCCAATGTACAGAAACGTCTTGCGGTATCTCCTACAGGGAAAGTGCCAGGAGGGAATTGTCGAGCTTGTTCTCAGTGTCTCTGAGAATTGCTCTGATTATCTCTGTGACCTCTTTGCTAAGACTCTCCAGAGAGCCGTCCTCAAAACAAACACACATCTTGACATATCTCCCTCATTGATCGCAGTGTCTCCAGAAACGGCATTCAATGAGCCAGGAACTTTTCTCCCTACACTGTCCATTGAGTTGTCCTCAAAACCAATATACATCCTGCTATATCTCCCACATGGAAAATGCCAGGAGGGAGAAGTGGGGATTATGTTTAGACTTTCTCGGAACTGCTTCAAATCAACTAGATATCTTTGTGCTGTAAATCTCCCAACAGCCAAACGCAAAAGCAGCAAACATCTAGCGTCTGACATTCACTAGTTATCTCATCCGTAATCCACTTGTAACGCAGAGGAGCTGCTCAGCATATTCCTGCAGGAAAACCTCAAGGGAGCTCCTGGTTGTCCTAAAGCTTCAGTGACATGAGCAGAGCCATCTCACTCCTCAGCCTTGTCGGGGGGGAAAGGCCACGCAGCTCTTCACTCGCTCTTCCTGAAACACCTGCAGTGGGATAGGGAGAAGAGGGAGAAAAAGGAATATAATCTCATGGGTTGAGATACAGACAGTTTGATAGACCAGTAACGGGAAAGAAAATGACAATCATTGTAAAAGAATATAGGAAACCAGGAGTGATGCAGTACAATTGCTTACCACCCGATGCCCATCCCGAGCAGCGAACACAGATTCCTGCCGCCCGGCCAACCCCCATTTCTATACTGTGCATGACGTCTGTGGTATGGAATATTCCTAGGCCCAGCTTGTCCTGCCTGTGCTCCCTCTCACTTTCTACGAGAAACCGAACAAGTCCTTGACTTAACATACACACTACTTAGCAGCAACTCAACCAAAATGTCTCATCATCATTAGTCTCATACTAAATCCAAACCACAGCAGCTTCTAGGAAGAAAATGAACTCTCTCCCAGCTGAAACCAGGACAACTCCCAGGTAGCGCTTGTCTTGAGGTGCTTCTGGCAAAGTCCCTGTGAAATGTCCACTGCCTCTGATGGTGCAGCAGAGAATCTCTGATCTTGGGCATGTCCTCCTGCTCTACACAGGAGAGAGATCCCATAGGTTTTGGGCTATGAGAGCTTTAGGAGATCCCTGCAGGAACTGCAGCGGCATTGCCCTGCACCCAGAGACTTACCGTGTCAAGGGCTGTGAAGATTTCTCTCTCTGTGAGCTCTCAGTGTCCTCCCACTCCCAGCTGCCTTTAACCTCTCTCTGCCTGCTCGTCTCCTCTCACACTTTGCAGAGGAGACAGCAAAAGAGATATGCCATGTCTTTCCTCCATCCCGGAAGCCTGGACCAGTTTAGTGGCAGAGGACCAGCTCAAGGCATTTTATTGACCTCTCTGGTGGTTTTGGTGCTGAGCCCATGAAGCTCAGACACAGGGGAAGCTGATGAAACCTCTCCAGAAGTCAACGTCAGATGCAAACTGCAAAGTTTCTTGGAGCGTTAATGGGTCCCACTGAGGGCCATTACTGCCAAAGGCTCCTGGGGGCTCGTTTGAGGGAAAACTGGAGGCAGTGAGGGCAGGTAGGCAAAGGCAATGGAAAGGTGTCTGATGCTGGCTAATCCTGAATGTGTGAGAGGAAGGCAAAGGGCCAAGCCCTGGCCTCCAGCCCCTGGGAAGGGAGATCCTGCCCCACAACCACAGCTCAGGGCGCTTCCTGGGGCATTGTGATGGGAAGACGTGCAACGCCAAGGGCAGAAACACAGAATGACATCTCCCGGGTGGGGAAGAGGAGGCGCTAAGGCCCTAGCGCTGTAAGGATAAGGTGTCTTCTGGTAGCCTTGGTGGCACAGACAACAGCCACAGCCAAGAGGAGAAAGACATAAGCACTGTTGGGGGCTTTCAGCCTTGCCAAGCTCCCTTGATCGTCTCCACCACAGGCTGTGCTATGGTGTCCCACATCTGCTCCTCTTCCCCTGCAGGCTGCAGACATGCCCCCTGCTTCCCCGTCTTGCTCTCCCCTCAGCATCTCACTGCCATTACTGACCTCTCTCCATCGTCCTAGGCTCTTCTTGAAACACAACACCTTGGGCTGATCCCGACTCCCTCTGGGTGATCTGTTGTAGCACAGCACTGCCCTTGCAGTTGCATTTCTTTCTCCTGGTTTCCAGTCTCAACCTCCCAAGCTGACCTTTGTTGCATTATTTCTTTCTCCTGCTGTTTCCTACCAAAGAAAAGCTCCATCGTCTCTGAAATAACCCTGCAACCAGCTTCAGGCTATTCCAATACTGCCCAGAGCCTCCCTGCCACTGGGCCAGAGAAGCCCAGGTCCCTCAGCCTCTCCACAAAGCACACGTGCACTGGGCCCTCAAGCCCATCGTGGTGGACCTCCTCTGGACACTCTCCTGGTCCTCTCCACTTCTCCAAAATGGGGAGCCGCACACTGGGACACAGCTGTGTGTGTTGGGCCACAGCAGTGCTGAGGCAAAGGGGAAGGTGACTCAAGTTACCTGGGGGGCACACGCTCCTCCTCCTGCAGCCCCATAGACAGCCGGCCTTGTCCACAGTGAGCGTGCACCACTGGCTCATGAGGCGTCCCTCAGGCTGCCCAGCCCCTTCTCCGCAGGGTCCCTGCTCGGCACATCAGGTCCCAGCCTGTCCTGCTGCATTGGGGTTATTCTTTGCCGGGATGCAGGACTGGACACTTCTCCTTGGAATACCTCAAGACATTTCTGTTGGCCAGTTCCCAGCATCTCTCCAGCTGCCCCTGGACTCAAGCTCCATTTGGTCATCTGTTGGATCGAATGCACCCTGACTAACTTTGCAGATGACACCAAGTCGATTGGGAGTGTCAACCTGCTTGAGGATAGGAATGCATTGCAGAGGGATCTGGAGAGTCTGGATCGATGGACCAAGGCCAGTGGTCTGAGGTTCAACAAGGCCAAGTGCCGGGTCCTGCACTTGGGTCACACCAACCCCATGCAGCATTACAAGCCTGGGGAGGAGTGGCTGGAGAGCTGCCCTGCAGCAAAGGACCTAGGGGTGTTGGTCGACTGCCGGCTGAATATGAGCCAGCAGTGTGCCCAGGTGGCCAAGAAGGCCAACGGCATCCTGGCCTGTATCGGGAACAGTGTGGTGAGCAGGAGTAGGGAAGTGATCGTCCCCCTGTACTCGGCACTGGTGAGGCCCCACCTCGAGTACTGCGTCCTGTTTTGGGCCCCTCACCACAAAAAAGGTATTAAGGCACTGGAGCGGGTCCAGGGAAGGGCAACGGAGCTGGTGAGGGATCTGGAGAATAAACTTTATGTGGAGTGGCTGAGAGAGTTGGGATTGTTAAGCCTGGAGAAAAGTAGGCTGAGGGGAGACCTTCTCACCCTCTAAAACTCCCGGAAAGGAGGTTGTAAGGATGTGGGGTCGGTCTCTTCTCCCAAGTAAGAGGCAATAGGACAAAAGGAAATGGCCTCAAGTTGTGCCGGGGAGGTTTAGGCAGGATATTAGGAAAAATTTTTACACTGAAGGGGTTACCTAGCATTGGAACAGACTGCCCAGGAAGTGGTTGAGGCACCATCCATGGAGGTATTTAAAAGATGGGAAGATACAGTGCTTCGAGCTATGGTTTAGTGATGGTTTTTCTCAGAGGTAGGTTGATGGTTGGACTAGGTGATCTGAAAGGTCCCTTCCAACCAAGACAATTCTATGATTCTATACAACTTTCATTCCCTTTTCCAGTCTTTTTCCACTCTCAAGTTCTTCTCTTGGATCACCCTCATCTCCTCCCATACAAACAGCCAACTCTTTTTCACCGTTTCCTTGTTGGCCCTTCCCTTGGTGTTTCTGAGATGGTTACAGTGGCACTTTCCGCCTTCCTCATGACGTCCATTACGCTAGTAACCCCTTTTTCTTACCTCTGCTGTCCTACAGCTACACAAGTTGTCTTGCTAGAGGAACCACGACTCAGCATGAGCCATCTGCACATGCAATTTAAATGCTGGCATGCTGGAGCTTCAGTGCACAGGCACCTTGAGACACCTGGGCATGTGGCCAACAGAAACCTCCTCAAGTTTTTCAAGGAGAAGAGGCAAAGTGGGAGAGGACCAGGTGAGGAGTGAGTCTGAGGAGAGGGGCCTGGGCATTTTGAGGGATGCCATATGAGCCTCTGGTAAAGGCTCAGCACCATTAAGGCCAGCTGCATATGAGGTGGTGTTAGAAGGACCGCGGCCACCCAGACATGGGGATTTATCGTCCCCCTCGACTCGGCACTGGTGTGGCCACATCTGCTCTCCTAGTATCCCAGAATGGTTTGGGTTTGAAGGGACTTTTAAAGGTCATCTAGTCCTATGCCTTTTTTTTAGGGACATCTGTGACTTGATCAGGATGCTCAAAGCCCCGCCCTACCTGACCCTGAACACCGACAAGGATGGGGAATCCACAACTTCTCTGGGCAACCTTTTCCAGTGTCTCACACCTCTCTCAGTGAAAAATTTCTTCCCTATGTCCAATCTAAATCTACCCTCTTTCAGTGTAAAGCCATTGCCCCTTGTCCTGTCATTACTGGCCCTGGAAAAACCTCTCTCTCTCTCTCTTATAAACCTCCCTCATAGATTAAGAGGCCACAAGAAGGTCTCCTTGCAGCTTTTTTGTTTCCAGGCTCAACAACGTCAACTCTCTCAGCTGTTCTTCCTAGGAGAGGTCTTCCAGCCCTCCAATGCTTTTTGGTGATCCATGTCTTGACCCGCTCTAACAGCTTTAGGCGTGAGGCATGTGGTGAGGGTTTCAGCTTTGGTGTTCGTGTTCGTGGAAGGGCTACAGATGAGAGCTGCAGGTGAGGGATTAGGGTTAGGGTCCAGGCAAAGGCTTAGTGGGAGCTGCGTCCTGCCGAGTCTGAGGGGCAAGAGTGTGGAAGGCACTCAGCGTGTCTGGGCCTTTGCGGTGAGCAGAGGGAAAGCTCATGTGGTGATGACCAAAAGCATCCCCATTTCAATGAGCTGGGGGTTAGCACTGCGCCCCTTGTCTTGACCGGGCACATCCAGGGGGCTACAGCACACAGGATGTCTCTGCCTCCTTTCTTTGTCACCCTGCAATCACTGCCTCTGGCTTTCGGCTCTAATCAGCCCCCAGGCAGGCATGCTTCCATTGCCTGAAGCAGCTTCATCACCCACAGCCCTCAGCAGACCCTGCTGAACCTCCAAGGCTCTTTATTCCTGCCAGGGCCCTCCACACTCCGTGATGTTCCCTTAGGAGCTTGTTAACGTGAAGGAACTGTAATGAGTTTATTCTTGCATCTCAATTGGCCATAGGGTTGCAAGGGGACTTTGAGGGGAGACTGTCTCCAAGGAGGAGTTTTGCTAGAGTTTGCTGGAGAAGAAAAGTTTTGTTTAACAAGCACATAATGTAATATGGGCAGGGACATCGCTAGAGACATGAGTTGGTGATAAGGCTCTGGGATGGAATTTTGGCCAAGAATAAGGCAAAGTTTACTTAATCTGCCACACTGTCTCTTTAGCCAACTCACTAATTGTACGTATATTTATAATTTCCTATCAGTCTCTCCAACATATATCTTTTATGGTGGTCGTTTGAGGAAGGTGGACCTTATTGGAGGCTTGGACTTGGCATAAAGTGGAGGAATGCATTGGGTTTCTTTAATTAATTGGTATCATTTTTTTCCTTCTGGTTGCTCAAATTTAATAAGAATCCCTTGTCTATTTACAGCCAAGTCTGCGGGGGAATCAGGCAGGAATTGGTGCAAAGGAGCTGTTAACATTCAGCTGCAGACTCAGCGCACAAGTCTGATGTAGGAAAAGAATGCAAGTCCCAGGCAGCCCCAAGAGAAACGGCGGGGAGGAGGAGGTGGGGGGGCAAGTTGTCCGTATAGTGGGGGACCTCGAGGAGCTGGCAGTTGCTACCTCTCCGGTCCTCCTTAGGAGACCCTCTGGTTCAGTATCAGTTGGAGAAAGCTGCAAGCATTTCCTCTGGAAGAATAAAAAGACTAATAAAAAGCCCTTTCAAAATGAAAAATTTCCTTTTTATTAAGTTCTTCTTGAAACCTTCCACTTTAAGTAGACTCCTGAGACCTCTCCAATGAACTGTAGCAGGCTAGAAGCCCTGAAGAAAATCATGGAAGAGCTGTGGCTCATTAGGGCTTTCTGCACTTTAACGAGCCCCAGGGGGCATTTGCTGCTGAGCCCAGGAATGCCAGATACTGAGAGGAGCTGGAACAACCTGTGCAGGAATTCAAGTCAGAAGCAAACGCCAAAGTGTCTTGGAGCATTAATTGTCCCCACTGAGGGCCATTACAGACCAAGCCTCCCCATGGATTTGTTGGAGCAGGCAAGTGGAGGCTGTGATTACAGGGAGGCAAAGGCACTGTGCAGGTGGAGCTGGTGCTGAGTAAAGCCTTGATGTATTTTATCCCGCCAAGCGGCCAGCCCTGGGAAGGGGGATCCTGTCCCTCACACTGGCTCAGGGCTCCTCCTGGGGCAGTGAGGTGTGGGGTGTGCAATGCCGAGTGAAGGACAACGGCACCACACCTCCCGGCCTCCCTGGCAGGTGCGAGGAAGCAGTGAGGCCCCGCTTCCATGAGATTAAGGTGTCTCCTTTCAGGCCTTGGTAGCAAAGACAACAGCCACAGCCAAGGGGACAAAGACCTGCAGGCTGTGGACACCCAACCTGTTTCCTCCCCTTGCGCCCACTGGGGCATCTCCTCGCCTTTACTCACAGCTCTTCTTCCTCCCTGCCTGTTCCTTGGAACACCCAGCGTTGCGCTGATCCAGGCTCCCTCTGGGTGACCTCAGCACTCACAGCACTGTCCTTCATGGGACATTTCTTTCTCCTCATGTCCAGTCTTCTTGGGAATGTTGATTTGGGATCCTGCCCAACTTTGATGTGGCAGCAATTTAAGAATTATTATCACAGGGTTTACTTGTATGATGTTAACAATATTAATCACCTGGCAATTATCAAAATGATTTAACAAAATTTGCTGTAATCAACACAGCGTCTTATTGACAGATTCAAACATGGCAAGGTTCGCCTGAGACATACGAGAGTTTATATAGTTTAAAGGGGAGTTATGCGTAAGAAAGGGACTCTTGACCAAGGCCTGTAGTGACAGGACAAGAGACAACAGTTCTAAACTGGAAAAGAGTAGATTTAGCATAGGCCTGAGGAAGAATTTTTTTATGAAAAGGGTTGTGAGACGATGGAACAGGTTTTCCAGAGATGTTGTGGGTGCCCCAGGACATCGAGGATATCAGGCTATCAAAGCGTGCAGGAGGATATGAGGATATGAAGACATCAAAGTGTAGATTTTCCAAGGATATCAAAGTATAGGTTTTGAGAGGATTTCAAAAGTAGATTTCATGAGGCTTTTGAAGGTTGGATTTCAGAGTAGATTTCGCAAGGATTTCAGAGCTCATCTGCTGACAAATGCAGACGAAGGAAAAGAGTGAGTCATTCACTACTATTGGATTTCTCGAGGTGACCAAGATCGTTTGGCACCAGGAATTTACTACTTTTTGCAAAAAGAGAAACATCTTAATTCTATAGGTTAACCTCTGTATCTGTTTGTGTGTGCGCGATTCGATTTAAAAAGCTCTCTTGTAAGCCTTGTGTTTGTGTGTGTCTGTGTGTGTGATTTGATTCTGGAAGCTCATTAGAATGATGATGCTTTTGGTCATCAGCAGCTGAGTTTTCCCCTGGTCATCACGAGGGCAGAAACACGCGAAGTGGCTATGCACCCTTCCCCTCTGACCCAGCACTGCCCAACTCACACTGAGACTTTGCTGGACCCTAACCCTAATCCCTCACCTGCAGCTCTCATCTGTAGCCCTTCCCCGAAAACCAATGCCAAAGCTGAAACCCTCACCACATGCCTCACGCCTAAACCCAAAGCCAACTCCCTAATCCTGTCCCTCAACCTCCTTTCGTCTTCAACCCCTCCCCTAAGTCTTACTCATGTTTCCCAGGATGTAGGAGGAGGGCAGGGATTGTGAAGTTCTGGAGGGAAAGGCCAGGGAGATGATGAGATGTTAGGGGCAGGCAAGAGGAGGATGAAGGCAAAGGTGCCCTTGCTGGCGAGTAGATTGTGGTGTCATTAATGCTGGAGGAAGCTGCGTGTGAGGAGCAGCGTGATGAAGTGCTCGAGACGCCTGAGAGTTTCATCAAAGAGAGAAGGGAGCATGGGATAGGTGAAGGGAGAAGCGTGTGGGAGGGACAGCACTTGGCGAGGTTCCTGCTCTTGAAATGCCTTAACTCTGGCCTAACCCTAAGCCTCTAGCCCTAACCCAACCCCCTAACCCACAAAGCTGAGCAGGACTCAGATCAATTACAAGAAGCCCTAAGAAGAATCATCCTGAGCCTCACCATGACCCCTAGCCCTAAAAGGGGAGCTCTTACCCCCAGCCCTACCCCGATCATGAAGCAGAAACTCTGACCAGAGTTTTTGGTTCGCATGGAAGAGAACTGGTAACAGAAACCCCTAACCCAAAAGCCCTAGCGGCCTCCCTCGGAAACCCTAACCTTCCCTTGTCCTCCAAACCTCACTCTAAGCTGTTTTTCCCCCAGAGGCAGAGTGAATGCACAGGTTGTGAGGTCCTGGAACGGTCGCCTGACTTTGGAAGATGAAATGTGAGATGACGTGTATCAGATCAGCTTGTGGGTGACAAGGTGGGTGATGGTGGGGAAGCTACTCTTATGTCAGCTGTGCCTCGGAACCTCACAGGTGAGTAAGAGGCAGGTGTCTGTGAAGGTGCCTGAAGTCAATTCTGTCTGAGAACCTCACAGGCCAGAAATAGGAAAATGGCTTGGCTGCTGATCGTGAAGTCACAACCTGTCTCTGCCAGTGAAAGGGAAGAAAGGTCCCATGGCTGGGTCAAGCACTGGGATAAGCCTGGTCTCAGGCACGGTCACCAGGCAGGCCAGCCAGGACAGCAGGGCATGGACACAAAAGGACTTTCTTTGGGTATTTTGGCACTCTAACAATGCTGGAAATGTTCATGGAGACCCCTCCAGTGGTAGTGGTGGGAAGGGATTCCCCTGTCATGGGGAATCTTTGGCCAGATTATCTCCAGCACCTCCAGTTTCTCTTCATGGAGTCAGAGCTTGGGCTTTCTCCTCCTCTTGTTCTCTTGGACTTTGCTGGGAAACCCTCTCAGTATTGCTGCAGTCTCCACAGAGTGCCCTTCTTGGAGAGTGAACAGCCAAGCCTGAACTGGGGGCCATCTAGAGCCCTAATGCCCACCTGGGAGAAGGAGTTAACATTAAGGGGGACAAATGATTCACCATGAACCACAATAAGGTCACCTGCCTAGTGGATGAAGGGAAGGTGGTGGATGTAGTGTTGCTGGATTTGAGTAAAGCTTTTGATAGTGTCCCTCAAAGTCTCCTTCTGGACAAGTTGCCCAACTTGGAGATGAGCAGGTAGAGGGTGCGGTGAGTGTAGAACTGCCTGAACGGTAGGGCTCGACCCATGCGTAGAGTTGCAGAGTAAGAAATGAAGGGCTGCGTGAGCCTCACAGGAGGGCAGGAGATGGTCTCTTCTGGAAGGACCATTTGTGCTGTTGGTGATAGAGCCACGCAAGGCTGCCTTGGTCAGACACACTCATCCATTGTTCGTGTCACGTTAAACTGTGCAAACGTAGACATCTGCAGTGCAGTGACAGGACACAGGCCTTCTAACCTTCCCATGAACCTCCAGCCTGAGCTTTCTCCCTGCACCCCCTTTGGAGGTGAACCTGAGCACAGAGCATGAGCCATTGGAGTTTGACCACTCAAGACCATCTCCACCTTGGAGCTAATACGGGGCACAGCCAAGGTGGAGGCCCAGGGAGGAGGTGTTGCGGAGCAGCCTTTTCTGTTGCTGCAAACTAAAGCTAATCACAGACTGAATTTACTTATTTCCTGCTCCCTCCTTGATCTTTTTCTTTTTTTTCTTTTGCCTCTCACAAGCTTAGCAGTTTTCTTTTGAGCTGCCCAGTCTCATTTCTCAATTTCTCTATTTTTGAAAGTCATGTTCTGTAAGTTGCTCAGAGCCTGCTGATGACGCAAATGTCCGTTATTCTGATAGTCTTTCTAAAGTTGTTAATGATGCGATGGGTGTCTGGGGAGGAGCACAGGTAGCACTAGCATTGCTGTCATCTTTCCTGGGGTTGTTCACTAACTGACTTATACCCAGGTAGGAATATGAGTCGCCAGAGAACCCCACGCAGGTGGTTTCCAGGGAAATGACAGAGAGGAAAAGAGGTCACCGCCGTCTCCTGCGGCACCGTGGAGTGAGCAGTGTGTTCCTGCATTGTGGCTTCTGCCAATGGTAAATCCCTTTCGGCATGCTCTGAAGTGCTGAGGCACTGTGGCGGCACAGCCACTGCCAAAAGCGGCTGCAGGCATGGGGGTGGCTTGGCTGGGCTCAGAGGAGCAGGTTTTGTTCGGCTTGGAGAAATGCTGCTGGTGAGACAGTCACTGTGCGAAGAGTCCTCCAGCAGTTTCCCACGCCCAAAGTCAGTCCAGCCCATGCACTAGGTGTGATCTCATGAAGCACCGAGTTATCTGGGCGTTAGAAAGAATATGCTGTAGGTTTGGGGCCGGGGGGTGGCGGAATGTGTTTATACAAGCAGAAAATGCTGCTTATGGGCAACCTGCCTATAAATGGTTTCTTTCACTTAAAAATTTGTGTATGATAAATGCAAGTATCTGACGGTATTTCAGGAAATAAAAATATTTCATTTTTCTACATGTTTGCATGCAGAAATGGGGAGATTAGGAAAGAAATCATGGTCACTTTTCCCTCACATAAACCCTGATTTTATCTTGGAGATTTTGAATGGCAGCTCTAGGAGAACTCACTAGGCAGGAGCAGTAAGAAAAAAAGAAAAAGTAATAGTGATCACGCTCTTAAGACTGCATGTCTCTGGGAATTCAAGCGTCCTCTTGAACAAGACATTTGTGTTGGTTTTTTTTCACTTGGCTAATGTGAATGCTTTTATGATATGTGTTCTAAACCGCTATTCTCGTTATTCATATGTCAGAGTTTAAGATGACAAACAGAGCTGCTTGTTAATGGCTCACGTTCTTCACGTGTGAGCCGTGAGAAGTCCGTGTGCTCTGGGAAATGCAAAAGGGAAGGCTCAGTCTCTCAGCCGACGCGAGCATCGCTCTGCTCTGCAAGGGCTTACAGGGACTGGGGAACGTTTCTGCGCTGGGAACGGAGCCATGGAGCCCTCAGTAAGCTGCCATGAATCCATGCGACAGAGCAGCAGGGTCAGGAACAGGAACCGGAACCAGGCAGAGCTTGTCCAGAAGTTATAAAAGCCCGACCTTTTCAGGAAAACTAGATATCTCGGGAGATCACCCACTGGTCTCCATTCCTCTATCTTTCATCACCTTCATTTTTTGAATGCTTTGAAAGCACTTTGAGGTAGTGTTGTGATTGCTTGCATAACGCCTCCTTTTAGCACCCTGAAAGCTCGTGATATATGCACAAATAGCACCTTTTCTGCCTTGTTGAAATGCCCCATGGGTGCATCAATGTACCTGATTCATTGACAGGTAGCAGTTTGTTTTCTTTCTTATAGACTTCACCTGTCAGCCATGTAAAAATGAATAATTTGGATCTAAGGCATGTCCCCCTGGTCTCTGTGTGTGTCGACAGAGCTTTGGGAGGTGAGATCTTATCTCTGAGAAGAGCTGAGGGAACCATCTCTCACTAAAATCTAAGAGTGAAAGCTGGTGTTGCCCTTCCCTTCCCTTCCCTTCCCTTCCCTTCCCTTCCCTTCCCTTCCCTTCCCTTCCCTTCCCTTCCCTTCCATCATCCTAGCAGAAAAAATATTTTTTTCTGGTCCATACATCATTTGGACTGAAGAGATCTGTTCTGTTTTCTCCTGAGAAGCCTTTGCTCAATGAGCAACTGGTGTTCCGCTCCCATACAGCCATGCAGATCTCGTTTGGGCTTTCCTAATTACTGCAGTCACACCTGTGCTGGTCTCTGTAGTCTTTCACTGTGCTTGAGGGGTGCGTGATGGTGCGTGGGCCACTGCCGTTGTCCAGTGAGCGTGTTGTTTGGGTTGCTCTGTGGACAGAAAATGTCCCAAAGAAAAGGCTTGGAGAACCACACAGCAGGACCTGGCTTTCTTCTTCTGGGATTCTCTGACCACGCCAACCTGCAAGGCCTGCACTTCACAGTCTTCCTGGTCATCTACCTCATGGTCCTCACAGGGAATGGCCTCATGCCAAAAATGCTGCGGGCTTTCCTGACGGGAGACGGCAGCATTTCCTTCCTTGGCTGTGCTGCCCAGCTGTATTTCCTGGTTTTGCTGGGCAGCACCGAAAGCCTTCTCCTGGTTGCCGTGTCCTACGACTGGTATGTAGCTACCTGTGACCCCCTGCACTATGGCCTCATCCTGAATGGGAGGCTCTGTGTCAGACTGGTGGTGGGCTCATGGGTGGCTGTCATCCCAGTACAAGTAGGGCAGACTTACCAGCTGTTCACTTTGCCTGGCTGTGCATCCCATAGCCTTCATCACTTCTTCTGTGATGTCCCCTCTCTGTTGGAACTGGCCTGTGCAGACACTTTCTGGAACCAAGTGATGCTGCACACCATCATCCTGCTCTTTGCAGTCCTTGCCTTTTCCTTGATGGTCGTTTCTTACACTCAAATTGTCAGGGCAATGCTGAAAATGCCTTCAGTTCTGGGCAGACGCAAAGCCTTTTCCACCTGCTCCTCACACCTGGGGGTGGTGACTCTCTTCTATGGCTCCCTCATGGTTGTCTACTTTAAACGACGGTCAAGAGACTCTGCAGACACTGACAAATACCTTGCCCTGTTTTACACGATTGTGACCCCCATGCGCAACCCCGTCATCTATAGCCTGAGAATAAGGAAGTGAGAATTGCCCTGAAGAGGCTCCTATGGAGAAAGTGATAGAGCAGAGTATGTGAAAGGAGCCCAAATAGTACCAAAAGTCCCAACAAGGTATTTGGTTGTGTGAACACAGGTGTCCCATAGTAGCTTAGACAAAACCCGTCTCCTGCCTGGCTATAATCCTCCTCAGGAGGGGGACAGCTCTCCTGGGGCATTCCTGTTATCTCTGATAACTCCACCTAGGTATCTTCATACTCCAGAGCAGCTTCAGCTCCCCTGGAGAGATGACTGCAAACAGCTTGTTCACACTGTGTCTGCCCAAGCTGCCAGTACCTTTAAAGGAAAACAGTCGAATCAGTCAAGAGGGATTAGAGGGTGACTCATCCAGTGAGAAGACGACTAACCTCAGGCTGGGAAATCATTTGCTGGACCCCATTGACTATCCAGAGTGTCCATGGATGGCATCAGCTTAGGAGAATTGAAGGACCTGAAAGTCATCTTCCCATCCTATCATATTTTGCATTGAGCTGTACAATGCTTGACAAACTCAACATGAATAGACCAAAAGCAAAACCAAACCCGAAATCACTAGGAGATTTTCATGACACAAATAGGCAAAGCTGTGAGTAACAGAGCCTGAAATCGACGTGCAGCCTGCTTTGAGCAAGAGGTTATGCTGGAGACTTCCCATGATCCGTTGCCATCTGAATGGTTTTATGAGTCTACACAGCATTTCTTCGAAACTGACTTTGCTGATAAGATGGAGAAACAAGACTGAGACTGATTGACTGAGCTTTTGCAATGTCTGCCTTAGAATGAGATGGGTTCTCCCTGTGTCTCTCCAGTGGTGGCAAAGTGGGCTGAGATCATCACGTGCACATGGAAACCAGTGACGAGTGGCGTTCCTCAGGGGTCAGTACTGGGACCAGTGCTGTTTAACATCTTTGTTGGTGACATGGACAATGGGATTGAGTGCACCCTCAGCAAGTTTGCCGACGACGCCAAGCTGTGTGGCACAGTCAACACGCTGGAGGGAAGGGATGCCATCCAGAGGGACATGGACAGGCTTGAGAGGTGGGCCTGTGTGAACCTCATAAAGTTCAGCCAGGCCACGCGCAATGTCCTGCACCTGGGTCATGGCAATCCCAGGCACAAATCCAGGTTGAGCGGAGAATTGCTTGAGAGCTGCCCTGAGGAGAAGGTGGTGCTGGTGGGCGAGAAGCTCAACATGAGCAGGCAAAGTGCACTTGCAGCCCAGAAAGCCAACCGCATCCTCGGCTGCATCAAAAGATGCATGGCCAGCAGTGCGAGACAGGGGATTCTGCCCCTCTGCTCCGCTCTGGTGAGACCCCACCTGCAGTACTGTGTCGAGCTCTGGAGTCCTCAGCACAAGAAGGACATGGACCTGTTGGAAGGGGTCCAGCGGAGGGCCACAAAGATGATCAGAGAGCTGGAGCCCCTCTGCTCTGAGGACAGGCTGAGAGAGTTGGGGTTGTTCAGCCTGGAGAAGGGAAGGCTCCGCGGAGACCTTACAGCGGCCTTCCAGTCCCTAAAGGGTGCCTACCGGAAGGATGGGGAGGGACTCTTTATCAGGGAGTGTGATGATAGGGCATGGGGTAATGGCCTCAAATTGAAAGAGGGTAGATTTAGAATGGATATCAGGAAAAAATTCTTTACTGTGAGGGTGGTGAGGCACTGGAACAGGTTGCCCAGAGAAATTGACAATGCCCCATCCCTGGAGGTGTTCAAGGCCAGGCTGGGTGAGGCTTTGAGCAACGTGGTCTAGTGCGAGGTGTCCCTGCCCAGGGCAGGGGGGTTGGAACTGGGTGATCTTTAAGGTCTCTTCCAACTCAAACCATCCTGTGATTCTGTGTGATTCTGTAAAGATATTAAAGTGATCTGTCCCCAAATATCAAGCACTGAGGAACAAGCATCAGGGTGACCATCTGCACACAAACATTAACAGCTGACCAAATGGAGCTTGAGGCCAGGGGCAGCTGGAGAAATGCTGGGATTTGGCCAACAGAAATGTCTTGAAGTTTTCCAAGGAGAAGTGTCCAGTCCTGCATCCCAGCGAAGAATAACCCCAATGCAGCAGGACAGGCTGGGACCTGATGTGCTGAGCAGGGACCCTGCGGAGAAGGGGCTGGGCAGCCTGAGGGACGCCTCATGAGCCAGTGGTGCACGCTCACTGTGGACAAGGCCGGCTGTCTATGGGGCTGCAGGAGGAGGAGCGTGTGCCCCCCAGGCAACTTGAGTCACCTTCCCCTTTGACTCAGCACTGCTGTGGCCCAACGCACACAGCTGTGTCCCAGTGTGCGGCTCCCCATTTTGGAGAAGTGGAGAGGACCAGGAGAGTGTCCAGAGGAGGTCTGCCACGATGGGCTTGAGGGCCCAGTGCACGTGTGCTTTGTGGAGAGGCTGAGGGACCTGGGCTTCTCTGGCCCAGTGGCAGGGAGGCTCTGGGCAGTATTGGAATAGCCTGAAGCTGGTTGCAGGGTTATTTCAGAGACGATGGAGCTTTTCTTTGGTAGGAAACAGCAGGAGAAAGAAATAATGCAACAGAGGTCAGCTTGGGAGGTTGAGACTGGACACCAGGAGAAAGAAATGCCACTGCAAGGGCAGTGCTGTGCTGCAACAGATCACCCAGAGGGAGTCGGGATCAGCCCAAGGTGTTGTGTTTCAAGAAGAGCCAAGGACGATGGAGAGAGGTCAGTAAAAGCAGTGAGATGCCGAGAGGAGAGCAAGACGAGCAAGACGGGGAAGCAGGGGGGATGTCTGCAGCCTGCAGGGGAAGAGGAGCAGATGTGGGACACCATAGCACAGCCTGTGGTGGAGACGATCAAGGGAGCTTGGCAAGGCTGAAAGCCCCCAACAGTGCTTATGTCTTTCTCCTCTTGGCTGTGGCTGTTGTCTGTGCCACCAAGGCTACCAGAAGACACCTTATCCTTACAGCACTAGGGCCTTAGCGCCTCCTCTTCCCCACCCGAGAGCCGTCATTCTGTGTTTCTGCCCTTGGCGTTGCACGTCTTCCCATCACAATGCCCCAGGAAGCGCCCTGAGCTGTGGTTGTGGGGCAGGATCTCCCTTCCCAGGGGCTGGAGGCCAGGGCTTGGCCCTTTGCCTTCCTCTCACACATTCAGGATTAGCCAGCATCAGACACCTTTCCATTGCCTTTGCCTACCTGCCCTCACTGCCTCCAGTTTTCCCTCAAATGAGCCCCCAGGAGCCTTTGGCAGTAATGGCCCTCAGTGGGACCCATTAACACTCCAGGAAACTTTCAAAATTACATCTGACATTGACTTCTGGAGAGGTTTCATCAGCTTCCCCTGTGTCTGAGCTTCATGGGCTCTGCACCAAAACCACCAGAGAGGTCAATAAAATGCCTTGAGCTGGTCCTCTGCCAC
Organism: Larus michahellis; assembly: GCF_964199755.1. Classification (NCBI taxonomy): domain Eukaryota; kingdom Metazoa; phylum Chordata; class Aves; order Charadriiformes; family Laridae; genus Larus; species Larus michahellis. The sequence goes on from NC_133912.1 coordinate 203,683, forward strand.
TAAACTGGTCCAGGCTTCCGGGATGGAGGAAAGTCATGGCAAGGAGCTCCTCTGCCAAGCGTGAGAGGAGACGAGCAGGCAGAGAGAGGTTAAAGGCAGCTGGGAGTGGGAGGACACTGAGAGCTCACAGAGAGAGAAATCTTCACAGCCCTTGACACGGTAAGTCTCTGGGTGCAGGGCAATGCCGCTGCAGTTCCTGCAGGGATCTCCTAAAGCTCTCATAGCCCAAAACCTATGGGATCTCTCTCCTGTGTAGAGCAGGAGGACATGCTCAAGATCAGAGATTCTCTGCTGCACCATCAGAGGCAGTGGACATTTCACAGGGACTTTGCCAGAAGCACCTCAAGACAGGCGCTACCTGGGAGTTGTCCTGGTTTCAGCTGGGAGAGAGTTCATTTTCTTCCTAGAAGCTGCTGTGGTTTGGATTTAGACTAATGATGATGAGACATTTTGGTTGAGTTGTTGCTAAGTAGTGTGTATGTTAAGTCAAGGACTTGTTCAGTTTCTCGTAGAAAGTGAGAGGGAGCACAGGCAGGACAAGCTGGGCCTAGGAATATTCCATACCACAGACGTCATGCTCAGTATAGAAATGGGGATTGGCCGGGCGGCAGGAATCCGTGTTCGCTGCTCGGGATGGGCATCGGGTGGTAAGCAATTGTACTGCATCACTCCTGGTTTCCTATATTCTTTTACAATGATTGTCATTTTCTTTCCCGTTACTGGTCTATCAAACTGTCTGTATCTCAACCCATGAGATTTTTACTCTTTTTTCTCCCTCTTCTCCCTATCCCACTGCAGGCGTTTCAGGAAGATCGAGTGTGTGGTCATTCCCCACCGACAAGGCTGAGGAGTGAGCTGGCTCTGCTCATGTCACTGCGGCTTTAGGACAACCAGGAGCTTCCTTGAGGTTTTCCTGCAGGAATATGCTGAGCAGCTCCTCTGCGTTACAAGTGGATTACAGATGAGGTAACTAGTGAATGTCAGACGCTGTAACCCCTTTCCCAAATCCCCGCTGCTGTGGAGCAGGGATGACTCCTTGGGAGCCCACAAGCAGAGCTCTGCTCCTCACGGCACACTTGGCCAGCAACAATGAGAGCTCCAACAAGGGCAATGCAGAAAGCTCCTGGAAGGAAGGACACAGGCAAAGAGTGTTTTCGGGGCTTGGGTTTGGAAGGGCAGGCAATGGGAAGAGATTTGCTCAGAGCTGTCCTGACTTGTGAGTGTGCTTTCCTCCTTTGGCAGTACCTCAGGAATAAAGGGATCGGATGTCCAACGGCAGCTCCATCACCCACTTCCTCCTGCTGGCATTCGCAGACACGCGGGAGCTGCAGCTCTTGCACTTCTGGCTCTTCCTGGCCATCTACCTGGCTGCCCTCCTGGGCAATGGCCTCATCATCACTGCCGTAGCCTGTGACCACCGCCTCCACACCCCCATGTACTTCTTCCTCCTCAACCTCGCCCTCCTCGACCTGGGCTGCATCTCCACCACTCTCCCCAAAGCCATGGCCAGTTCCCTCTGGGACACCAGGGCCATCTCCTTCTCAGGATGTACTGCCCAGGTCTTTCTCTTTCTGTTTTTGATATCATCAGTGTTTTATCTTCTGACAGTCATGGCCTACGACCACTACGTTGCCATCTGCAAACCCCTGCACTATGGGTCCCTCCTGGGCAGCAGAGCTTGTTTCAAAATGGCAGCAGCTGCCTGGGGCAGTGGCTTTCTCCATGCTCTACTGCACACTGCCAATACTTTTTCAATACCTCTCTGCCACGGCAATTCTGTGGACCAGTTCTTCTGTGAAATCCCCCAGATCCTCAAGCTCTCCTGCTCAGACACAGACTACCTCAGGGAAGCTGGGCTTATTGTATTTGCTGTCTTTTTTTCTTTTGCCTGTTTTGTTTTCATTGTGATGTCCTATATGCAGATCTTCAGGGCTGTGCTGAGGATCCCCTCAGAGCAGGGACGGCACAAAGCCTTTTCCACGTGCCTCCCTCACCTGGCCGTGGTCTCTCTGTTTCTCAGCACTGCCACATTTGCCTACCTGAAGCCCTCCTCCATCTCCTCCCCAGATCTAGACCTAGCGATGTCCGTTCTGTACTCAGTGGTGCCTCCGGCAGTGAACCCCCTCATCTACAGCATGAGGAACCAGGAGCTCAGGGATGCCCTGAGAAAACTATTGCAATATACTGCAATATTCACAGAAAACAGCAGGACAACCTTCTGTTCATAACCTTTTTACAGTCCTTCTTTCTTTTTCTTTCTTTCTTTCTTTCTTTCTTTCTTTCTTTCTTTCTTTCTTTCTTTCTTTCTTTCTTTCTTTCTTTCTTTCTTTTCTTTCTTTTTGTTCCTTTTTTTCCTTCCTATATTCCTTGCTTTCTTTATCTCTTCCTCTCTTTCTCTCTTTCACTGTTTCTCTTTTTTCTCTCTTCCTCTTATTTTAGCCTTGTTATAATATTATTCCTAATCTCGCTTTTTGAGCATTTCAGTGTTCTTTCTTCCCAATGACCTGATGTACATCAGAAGCCAGACTCCCTCTATACTTGAAACAAAATAAAGGCAGCAGCAGAAAATCAAGCAGCGAATGAATGCTTTATTTTGCTTTGCTTACACACGCAGCTTTTGCTTTACCTGGGCTGAGCTGGGAAGCGCTCGGGAGAGGAAAACACCAGTGCAGAGCTCAGCTGTGTGAGTGTGAAGGCTGGGTGCACACAGCAGTGTTCTCACACAGCCAGGCCTTCTGGAGAGACAGGAAGGACCAGCAGAGCAGGACCTGCTCTGTGCCACGGTCCACGGACACCCCGGGGAACCTGCCCCAGGGTAATCGTCACCAACCAGCCCCTCACAGCTGCAGCAACAGCCACTCACCTTCGCTCAGAGAGCTGCTCTGTCCCTCCATGGAGGGACACAAAATGACTGCATCAGAAGTTTGTTCTTGCTTTACAGACTCTTGAATGCACATGTCATGTGGGTGATGAGATGAATTTGAGGGAGCACAAGTGCCAGCAGCTACTGCTAGGAGTGTCCTGTTGTGGGAAACTCAGTCTCTTGAGATCACTTCAGGTTTTGAGTAACACCCCCTGGGTAACCACCACTGCCATGTGCTTCCTTGTATGTGGGTCATAGAGACATCGAATCACAGAATCACAGCATGGTTCGGGTTGCAAAGAACCTTTAAAGGTCATCTAGTCCAATCCCCTCTCCACACACAGGGACATCTTTCACTACATCAGGTTTCTCAAAGCATTGTCCAACCCGACTTTAAACACTTCCAATGATGGGCCATCGTCAGCTTTTCTGGGCAACCTGTTCCCTTCTCTCACCACCATTATCGCAATATATTTCTCCCTTATCTCCAATCTAAACCTGCCCTCTCTCCCTTTAAAACCCTTGGCCCTCGTCCTGTCACTGCAGGCCTTGGTACAAAGTCTCTCCTCCACTGTCCTACAAGCCTCCATTTATATTGGATTCCTGCAATAAGGTCTCCCTGGAGCCTTCTCTTCTCTGACTAAACAACCCCAACTCTCTCAGCTTTTCTCCATGAGAGGTGTTCCAGCTTTCAGAGCATTTTTGTGGCCCTACTCTACACGCACGCTCACAGGTCTATATTGGTCTTGTGCTTGGCACCCCTGAGCTGGACACTGTTCTCCAGCTGGGGTCTCACCACAGCAGCGTAGAGGAGGACAATCCCCTACCTACACCTGTTGGCCACGCTTCTTTTCATGCAGCCCAGGATGTGCTTGGCTTTCTGGTCCTGCACTTGGACCACAATAACCCCATGCATCGCTACAGCCTTGGGGCAGTGTGGCTGGAGAGCTGCCTGGCAGAAAAGGACCTGGGGGTTCTAATTGACAAGCAGCTGAAAGTGAGCCAGCAGTGTGCCCAGGTGGCCAAGAGGGCCAATGCCATCCTGGCTTGTATTAGAAATAGTGTGACCAGCAGAAGGAGGGAGGTGATTGTCCCCCTGTACTCAGCACTGGGGAGGCCACCCCTTGAGTATTGTGTCCAGTTCTGGGCACTTCAATATGAGAGAGATCTCGAGGTGCTGGAGCGAGTGCAGAGGAGGGCAACGAAGCTGGTGAAGGGCCTGGAGAATAAATCTGATGAGGAGCGATTGAAGGAGCTGGGACTGTTTAGTTTGAGGAAGAGGAGGCTGAAGGGAGACCTCATCACTCTCTACAACTACTTGAAAGGCCATTGTAGAGAGGTTGGTGCTGGTCTCTTCTCACAGGTCATTAGTGATAGAACAAGAGGGAATGGGTTCAAGCTGCAGCAGGGGAGGGTTAGGCTGGACATTAGGAAAAAATTCTTCCCAGAAAGAGTGGTCAGACACTGGAATGGCCTGCCCAGGGAGGTGGTGGAGTCACCATCCCTGAATGTGTTTAAGACTCGTTTAGATGTGGTGTTAAGGGATATGGTGTAAGGGAGAACTTCGTAGAGTGGAGTTGATGCTCGGACTCGATCATCCCAAGGGTCTTTTCCAACCTAAATGATTCTATGATTCTATGATTGCCAGCTCATGTTCAGTTACTCAAACCCCAGTATCCTCAAGCCCTTCTCTGCAGGGCTGCTCTCAGTCCCTTCGTCAACACACTCCATGAGTCTCCCGCACTGCTTACAGCTTGCTGGGATGCTCTTCCAGCAGCTGTCAGGGTGACTGGAATTCCCCAGGAGGATCGGAGTGTCTGTGGTGCTTCCTGTAGGAGAAGTAAGAACGCTTCGTCAAAAGGCTCCTCTTGGTTGGGTGGCCTGGAGCAAAGCCCAGCCATGAGGATTCCAGCTGCACAAGGGTGCTCAGCTCCTCCTCTTTGTTCCCCAGGCTGCGTGCATTGGTACAGAGGCACTTCAGCTGGGCCATTGACCAGGACAACTTCTTTAGAGGAACACACCCGAAATCACAGAATCATAGAATTGTTAGGGTTGGAAGGGACCTTAAAGATCATCTAGTTCCAACCCCCCTGCCATGGGCAGGGACATCTCCCACTAGATCAGGGTTGGTTCTGAATATACCAGCAGCCCCTGGCCCTTCTCTCTTCCTAAAACTCCATCCCCTTCCCCCGGTCAATCCAGTCGGACATGCAACTGGCCTCTTTTATACCGTCTTCTGCCTCCTCCCTCTTGGTTCCTCCCTGCTCCCCCTTCCGCTGCATGTCCCTCAGGGCTTTGCACAGCTCTAGTCATTCCCGCATCCCTCCCAGACCAGGCTCCCTCTGAGTCACAACGTTCTCATTTCAAACGGCCACTTGATCTTCCTGGAGCTGCCACCTGGACTTTCTTGATGGCCCACCAATTCCTGGGACTGGCAAAAGTTCTTTCTTGTCATGGACTCCATGGTTCTTTGCTCAAGTTTGTGGCTCAGTGCATTCTGCTTCTGGTTTTTCTCCCTTTTTTCTCCCCGTTTCCCCATTAACAAGGTCCCCGCTCAGATGACCTTGCTGGAATAAACACTCCACCTCTCACACGCCTCCATCCCTCAGCGTGACTGACCACCTTTGGCTCCCATCGCTGCCTCCCTGAGCCTTTGCCCTCAGGTTTGGGGCCCTGCACCTTCTTCTTTATGGCCACTCGGCCTGACAGCTGCCCCGCCCACCAGCTTCCGGCGGAAGTCCCGCCCCCTCTCCTCTACCGGGCCTCTGCTCTCTTCTGATTGGCTGCCAGCACCGGCCACCCTGCCTGGATAGACCCGGAGCTGCATGGGACCCGGAAGGCCCTTCCCCTCCATGCACGGGGGCGCCATTTTGGTTTGTCCACCATTTTCTGCCGAGATGCCGCCATTCCCTGGCAGGGAGCTGCCGTTTGGTTAAAGATCACACAGCTCCGTGATTGGCTAACGGCCAGTTCTTGACACCGTCACACCCGCGTGTTCTCAGGCAGCCTATGGGATGGGCTGCCTGCCTCGTTTGGATATAAAAATAGAATATTTCTAGACAATATATTCATATATTGTATATATCTATGAAAGGAAGTGTATCATTCTACTAATGAATTTATTTTTTTTAATACTACACACACTATTTTTATATATATACTTATGTGTATGTGTATAGATTTCTACAATGGTAAACATTAATAAACATATAGAAATTAAGTTAATAATTTTTGTTTCCAAAGTTTAAATAACTATAAATTTGAATTGGAGCTATACTTTTGAATTGAGTAAATCCCCCTTCAATAAGATTTAGTGTAGTGAAGAATTACAGTTTAAATGTGAACGGAAGCAGAAAGAAAAGGCCGGGTGGGGGTCCCCCACTTTACCAGGCTGCAGAACAAGCCCTGACAGGGTGGGCTGGGGGGAATTCAAGAGGGCGGAGGGGTGCCCGAAAGGTGGTGGGGCACGGACACGCTGGAACGTGCCCAGGGACTACGGCCCCCTTCTAGGAGGGGTGAGCAAGTGACGGAGAGGGTGGTCAGTACTGGCTTGGGTCACCCCAAAAGACGAGCACGCAGCAAATAGGTTGGTATGTGCTTGTGAGGAGCTGCTGCCTGAGTAGCCAACAGGCCAAGAGGAGGCTTCTGGTATGTGTAGGAGCTTGTGAGGAGTCATATCTCAGAGGTGAGCAGACAGCAAGCACGGGGAGACGGGGTGGTCAGGTCTCTGGTGCCTGAGTAGCGGATAGACCAGGAGCAAGGCCAGGGCTCCTGCAGGGGCTGGTGAGGTCACTGGTGCTGCTGTAGCTGATAGGAGACACGTGGCTCAGGTTTGTACTTGTGATGTCACTCTTGGCTGAGTAGCTGATAAGGCAGGACCAGGTGCACAGCTCATGTAGGTGTTTGTGAGGTCACTGGTCCCTGCACAGATGACAGGCCAGGAGCTGTCACCTGCCTTGTGGATGTCTTTGCGATGGCACTGGTGCCTGAGGAGCCCAGGAGAAACATGTCTTGTGTTGGGTATTTTGAGGTCCCAGGTGCCTGAGAATCTGGTAGGCCAGGACTAGGCACCCATCTTGCGTAGGTGTTTGCAAGGTCACCTGTGACCATTCAGCTTGTAATAAATAGCCAGATCCCTTAAACAGAAATGGCACTTATTTTATTATAGGGACAGAGCCAATAAAGCAAAAGCACAGCGCTGGGTGCATGACTCAAGTCAGAGGCACACCAGCTAACACTTCAACCATGTCTTATATACATTCAATATTGCATACGTATTCACTATTTTAGACAGAGTAATTGTTGATAAGGATTGATTATTATTAATCCTTTTTCTCTTCTATTTGTGTGTTTCCTTCTGAATTGTTTCTGAGGATCGATGATCTTCAGTTCCCTTTTCCCATGCATGTGTTTCCTTCTGGTAGGATCGATTATCATCAGCTCCCTTCTCCTATGCATCTGTTTCCTTCTGTTAATCACTTGTGGAGTCTTTTGGAGAAGTTCTCTTTTGTTTCTCTCGGATGTTTTTCTTCATGATGTTTTTCTTCATAGTTGCTGTTAGTTCTTATCTTTGAGGTTTCTCATGTTTCCTAATTTACTAAAGGTTAGTTATCCTTATAAGTCAAAGATTTATAGCCTTGTTATTATGGCGAAAGCCAACAATACCTTCACTATTTTTTACAAGCTGATAGGCCAGGAAGAGGCCCATGGGTTGTGTAGGTGCTGGTGAAGTCACTGCTGCCCGCGTACCTGGTAGGGCAGGAGCAGGAACATGGCCTGTGATTTCCCCACTGCCTGTGTAACTTTTAGGCAAGGAGCCGGTGTATGGTTTGTGTGAGTGCTTCTGATGTCATTAAAATGGACCTCTCCTTGATAGAACACATCAGAGGTTGACTCAGCATCAGAGCCATCTGACTTGAACTTCTGACTTTAACTTCTCAAGTGGTTTGATCACTCTCCTCACGGTAACTGAGGTCCATGGGAGTCAGCACCAAATACATCACAGGGTCGTTAAAATGCAAAAAGCTCTGATGAGCCATGCCTTTCCCCATAAGATTCTTCAAGTCTTCAAGTCTTGTACAGCCGGTTGGAGAGGTTTCAGGACTTTAAAGAGGGAGATTTCAATGAATATCAATAGGGAATGGACTTTTTGAGATTTTTGGTTTCGTCAGTTTTTTTTCCCAGCTGACAGAGTAAGTGTTGCCAATATTCTTCGGCTGATATTCATCCAGGGTGCCTCCTAAGGAGCTCTGGACATGTAGGAAAAGCAGTCTCCTCGATGGCAAACACCATATAGACAGTTCCTCCTCACCGCCCCAACCCCGCCATTTCTCTCCGTGGCCACCTGGCCATGATTTTAACATCTCAATGTTAAAATCTAACCTTTTCCCACTGAAGTCTGTAGTTGAACGTTACAGCTCCTGGGCATCTTCATTTTATGAAATGTATTCATTCATCTCTGCTGCTGAAAACGTGCTCGTATTTTTTTAAATGTGGAAAACAATTCCTCAGCTTCTCAGGTAGACCTCAGTTGCTCGACACCCCAGTTACCTGATGCCTTTGCCTGGGACTGGCAGCCAGCACATGAGAGCTGAGGGACACCAGAGCCCCCAGCAGCTGCACAGGGAGGCTGGGCAGAGGGTCTCAGGGCATCTGCACTGACAAGAGGCACCTGGGTCCCTGCAGCTGAGGACGTTTGTGTCCTGTTAAATGCATCGCATCTGAAAATCTAAAAATCACTTTCCCTTCCAAATGGAGACAGCACACCAAATCGCCCCTCTAAGTCTGCAACATTAAAACACAACTAAACCAAACAAGGAGGATGAGAACCGCATGAAGGGCTGAGTCACCATCCCTGAATGTGTTTAAGACTCGTTTAGATGTGGTGTTAAGGGAGTAAGGGAGAACTTCGTAGAGTGGAGTTGATGCTCGGACTCAATGATCCCAAGGGTCTTTTCCAACCTAAATGACTCTATGATTCTATGGCCCAGGTGCTGTGTAGCTAGGGATTGTTTACTTATCCCACGCTTTGCCGCCAGGGAGAGCGATGAGAAGTCCAGGGCTCGTTCCAGGTGCTGTGTCCGCACGTCCTTCGGCATCCACAATTCCCCCTTCTTCATTTACTACAAAAACAGTGGCTAAGGTTTTATCTGTAAGACGCTGCGCACGCCGTAGCACACAGGGAATACAAAGCATAATGCACAAGAATATGCTTATACAAAAAAGCAAGAATTTTAGAGCTGATTGCAACCATCCAGTTAAGCCCCAACTGTTAAAAAGGTTATCCAGCCATCCCCAACTTCCCCCCATTCGTAATTTCTGCACGTTTTGCTCTAACTGTTGTATACTTTTATGGATTGATTCAGAGTGGTCTGATAAATTCATACAGCACGTGCCATCAAAATCTTCACATCCATGGCCATGAGCTAATAACAGAAAATTGACGGCTGCTCTATTTTACAGAGTTGCATGGCGTACTGAATCTACATCTAATAAAAGGCCAGGAGGAGCTACTGAAGTAGCCTTACTTTGTTCCACAAGCCAACAACCTAGCTTTTTTTAAGAGCGTTAGCGCTTTTGCAGAAGCCACACCGGGAGCAGAGAAAGAAGAAATGGCAACCACAGGTGGCTGCCAAAAGTGTACCTGGTAATCAAGAGGGGTGACCTTTTGGAGATATGTTGCGTTTCGAGAGCATTTGGCAAAGTTAAAACACTTACGAGCATCCATCTGAATTTAGCCTAGAATACCAACCTCCTGTGGCTCTAAAGGCAGGGGAGAGAATAATTTATTTGCCCAATATAATCTACTGGGGCAATCTGTAGGTTAAGACTTTGTGATAACCAAGGGTCAAGGTCGTCCTTTTTGACAGGGACATGTATGTGGCTTGGATCCATTCCAGAAAGCTGCTGACAGCACAAACGACCCTGGGAAAACAATCGTGGTAACATTTCAGTCATCATAGTTACTGTTTTGGAAAAGGTACGTGGCAAAACTACCCACTCTAATGCAGTCGGGCTCTTTGCGAGTGCATCATCCCACTGTCCTATCAGGGCGTAAGGTTGAAATTCTTGTAGGAAGGTGTTCAACATGTCTTGCAGCAGTAGTAGACTGTATCTTACCTGCAACGTGCTGTAATGCCTTCTGAGCTGTTGGGGTTAATGAACATAGAACTTATGGGAGGGGGGGCGGGGACAGAGACAGCGCTCCAGGGCGTCCCCTGTATCTTCAAAGTGCGCTCATTTCTCTCTCCCTCTCTCCGGCCCGAGACAGACCCCTTATATCCTGCACCGGATTGAGTGGAGAAGTACAGGCTAGAGTCGCTGCACGTGTGGCCAGCGCATGCAGCGAGTCCCACCAGACTCGTGATCCGGCTTTGCTAACGGCGGCTGTCTGATACGTGACCACATTGTTGTAATCCCTTCTTGTTATCTTCTTCTGTGAAGGTCAGGTTCTCATGGATACACACGCAGTTTTTACAGCAACATATTCTACAACTCGTACCAGGGTACGATGCAAAGCGGCATCTACAACTGATCGTATAATGCTTATTAAACACAGCAAACAGCGTACTAAACATAACAGACAAATTCCTTCCACACAGGCAAACGAGTACAATTTGCTTCAACCAACCCCACCCCCAAGTCCATCCAAAAAAGATTGCACCCAGTGGTCTCCACAAGTTGCTGGTTGGGTCAGTGCCGTTCTTGCAACTGGGCATGGATGGATTTGGAGTGGTCACTTAGATTCATACAACACAGTCCTTTAAAATCTTGACAACCATGTCTGTGAGCTGAAAGCAAAAAGTCAATAGCAGCTCTGTTTTGCAGCGTCGCATGTCGACTACTATCTACATCAGCAATAACTCAGAAATAGCTGTACCAGTAGCATTGCTAAACTTATCCTTGGCAGCAAGAGAGTCCTTGTTCTCAAGAGCACATGCGGACTCCCTGTTCTTCCTGGTACAGTTTTCTCACTGTGCTTTGATCTTCCACAACTGCGTCCATGCCTGCTCGTTGGGACTCCGTAGACCGAACCAGGATAGCAGACTCATTCAATCCTTTTGGCTTTGCTGTTGCCTGTAAGGGCGCACATACCGGGCTGGAACCCACCGAGGTCCCGTTCCTGTGGAGACACAAGCATAGCCTCTCCCCCACGTTATCAACTGCTATGGACCCTCCATAATTCCTCATTCTAAATTATGTACTAGCACTTGAGCTTTACCCTTGATATTGTGTTTGTCCACTCGCAAAGAAGAATAATGTCGGCTAATGGTTGACTCGGCACTGTCAGATAAATTCAAAAAATTGAGTACATACAATGCCTTAGCCAAGCCTTCCTGTGGTGAGAGAGACTCAACTTCCCCTTTTTGGCGCAACAACATGCCTTTTAATGAACTATGCGATCGTTCTACAATGCCTCAGCCGGTAGGGGAGTGCGGAATGCCTGTAAGGTGCTTGACCCCCCAATCTTGAAAGAATTTTTGAAGGCGGAGGGAGATGTAAGCTGGGCCATTAGCCGTCTTAACCATATGGGTGACACCTAGAGCAAAAGCTAGAGTAAAACGTTTGATAACAACATGAGCTTTTTCACCAGTAGGACAAGTGGCATGTATGGCTCCGGAGAAGGTATCTATAGAAACATGGATGTATTTAAGGCGTCCAAATTCGGAAAAGTGAGTTACATCAGTTTGCCACAGCTCAAGAGCAGTAAGGCCTCGCGGGTTAATGCCAAAGGGTGATGAACTTGTGTATAACCGCTGGCAATCTGGACAGGCAGCAATGACATTTCTTGCCTGCCAGGGCATCAAGGAAAAGGTTTTTTGCAATGCTTTTGCATTCTGATGGAAAAATGCATGACAGATTCGGGCTTGCTCTATTACCTGGGGCACTACTTGAGCTGTGAGAGTTAATGCATCAGCTCGTCCATTGCCTTCCACTAGGGGCCCTGGAAGGGCGGTGTGAGCTCTGATGTGCATGATCAAATAAGGATGCTGTCTATTGTTCAGCAAATGCAAAAGCGTTGACAGTAGAGTAAAAAGTAAGGGGTTGGAGACTTCCCTTAAACAAGCATTTTCTATGCGGGGTACAAGTCCCGCAACAGAGGCAGAATCAGTTATTATAGTGACAGGAGCGTCCCATTTCTGGAACACTCGTACAGCAGCGGCGAGCTCTACGATTTGTGGGGACCCACTAGTTCGGCGTACATCAGAATCCCACAATTTACTCTGCGGGTCTTGCCTTCCTACGACTGAGCGGCTGGTTCGTCCAGAACCATCAGTAAAGACAGTCAAAGCTTGTAAAGGTACATGACTCACTTTCGGGGCTACATACAAAATAAAATCTTTTCATAAGAGTCTATGGCTAGGGCTATGAATATCTGTTTGTCCCGGCTGGTCAATAGTCGCTGTTTGAAACATCACTGAGGTTTGTAGAAGCCATTGCAGCACTTGCGTGGCTATTGGTAAGATAATACGGGAAAAGTCCTGCCCAGCTAATAGCATAAGCCGTTGTCTTCCTTTTGTGATCAACATAGCAAAGCATTCTGGGCGAGTTACCACTGTCTTATACAGCTGGTGAGAAAGGAAGACCCATTCAATAACATTGTGTATATACAAACTTCTTCACTTGACGGAGTGTCAGCCCCAGTCGTGTACGAGAACAGGACCACACCGGGCAGAACACCTGCTCCAGGGGAGTCACCTAACGACACTGCACACAACAAAAACCAAACAGTAGCACAGATGATGATCAGCAGGTAGAAGCTGGCGCCCATGCACACTCACACAGCAGACATACAAAAACAACACTTCTATCTCAGGGAGATGACTGGGGAGGGGAGGGGGCCAGGCGGGTGGTGGCAGGAGCGAAACGGCTCCGGCTCCGTCCTTCTCTGCTGACATTCTGACAATACACCGCAATACCCCGATTCCGGCTGCGCACGTATAAGCGGTTGATAAGGGGGAACAGATGCGGTACCTGGCGCAAATGGAGAAGGGCTAAGAACGGAGGAGCGCGATAACAACTTTCGTCGCTGTTGCTGTAAAATGTCCTCCGCAATAGGAGCAGATGCAGGAATAGCTTTAATTGGGGTTAAAGGTGGATAGAAATCAGGTTCAGTCTCTGGATTTATTGGACCAGGATCAAAGGGGTCCCCAGGATCATCCTCAGGGCTATTACAGAATAGGGTAGAGTGAACTTGAGTGCCTCCTTTCCCTTCGCCTTGTTCTGATCTCGGCAAGACTGGGCGACAATTGTCCGCTTGAAAATTAGGAGTTGCGGCGGTTGCCCGAAACGGAGCTTGCAGCTTATCTGATATCCTCCCGTTTCCGTAACATCTCTAGAATTTGCCGCCAAGGGGTTAATAATTCAGCAGCAACCTTGTCCGCCTTAGTGGCTCTGGCCCAAAGTTTAACCCCTCCGGCGTCCCACGTTTTTATACTAAAAATAGTGATTGCATCGACACCATCGCAATTAACGGACACCCATTTCAGTATCTTTTTTAAGGTCTGGAGGCTCGTATATACATGATGTTTCCGCAAGAGTCCCTCCATTAGTCCTAGTACTGACTTTTCTTCCCAAGATATGTTACTCCCCATAGCTCCCCACAGCTCACCTCTCTTGAAGAGATGCCTGAAGCCGGCTCCTGCTTCCTTTCAGCAGCACTTAAGTTCTGTGGGGCTTGACACCCGTCAAACCTCGTTAATCGCTCCGTCTCACACGGGGCACCATTGGTGGCAATTAGGCACGGACTCCATTTGGTGCACAAACGAAAACGCTTTATTTTAGGCAGCAGCCTCTTTAAATACCCTCTGCTACAGAGCTAGCAATTTCCCACTGCTACCTCCTTATCATGAGATTACACAGCACATACCACACATATCACAGCCCATACATGCTGTAAACCAAGACAAGCTATTCATCTTTAGCAACCCGGCCGGCCTTCAGCGCTCTCTCCTTTTCTCCTTCGTCTCGTGGCCCAGGTGCTGTGTAGCTAGGGCTTGTTTACTTATCCCAGGGTTTGCCGCCAGGGAGAGCGAGGAGAACTCCAGGGCTCCTTCCGGGTGCTGTGTCCGCAGCTCCTTCGGCATCCACAGAACGGGGCTGGCTGCAGTGCTGCGCCTGCAAGTGAGCGCCTCCCACCCACAGGAACACCAGGAGCGACACAACACACTCCCTTTTACGTGGCACGGTGATTTATGATCAAAGCGCAACAAATTGCTGCTCCTGAGCACTGCAGCACAGTTTGCACGTGCAAACCTAGAGGTGCCCAGGCAGTTCATCGTGCTGGCCCCGTTCTTCTTCCAGATGCACCAGGAAGGGACGCCTCAGCCCTAACAAGAGGCAGCAGCCACCAGCTGTGCATTAACTGTGGGCAACATTCAGAGAGCCACCCCCACTCTTGTAGAAGCCGACACACGCACCGCGGGCATCTTACGGACGCGCATTTAGCCCAGAGTGCTTCCAGGGTGTTCGGGGACAGCAGTTCAGTGTTCAGCTACAGCAGAGCAGAGCGGGAAGAAAAGCAGAGCCAAGTACCAGCTGCTCATTCCCACGAAGGCCCCCGCCGCTCTCAGCGCGCACGGAGCGGCCACGGAGCACCCGGCCCCGACCGCCGCCAGCCACGCAGGGACGGAGCTCCGCTCCTCGCCCGCCCGCTCTGCGCCGGCCTCCCCGCCCCGAGGCGAAGGAGCCCGGGCAGGCAGGAGGGCGACGCGACAGCCGGTGGCACGGCGGCAGCGGCTCTCCCGCACCCCAGGGCGCCCCGCCCCGCCCCGCAGCCGGCCCGGCCCCTCCGGCACTCACCTTCTCCCACCAGCCACGGCCTACGGGCCCCTCACACCGCGGCCCCTCCGCGCGCTCGGCTTCCTCCTACGGCGGCGCGCGAGGGACAAGCGCGGGAGCGGCGGCGGCGCGCGCCTGCGCGGGAGGGTGCGGGCCGCGCGCCGCCCTGAGGCGAGTCCTGCCGCCGGGGCGCGGAGGGAGAGAGCGGGGTGAGGGGCGGCCCTGGCGGGCTGTGCGGGAAGAAACCCAGAGCCAGGGGGCTCCGCAGCGGCTCCGTGCCCCCGCGGCCCCGATCCGGGGTGCCCGCAGCCGCCGCCATCCGTTTGTTTGTCGATATTTCTCCCGCCGGTCCCTCCCCTGCCCGGCTGCAGGGATGCTGGTGGGGGCCCCGTCGCCCGGCAGTGCCTCCGTGCTGCTCCTTCCTTCTCTGCGCGTTTATGTACGTTAGATGCATTTATATATGATAGCTACATATTAAAAAAAAATAAAAATGGGGAGAAAAGGCTGGCTAGAAGCTCTCGTGGGCTGATGCCCCCCCCATCAGCGTGTGTGTCCCCCCATAAAAATAGGAATAAAACGTAGAAAATGGCTGCAGTGCGTTTCTAGGGGAGTCCCCACTCCCAAGGCCCTGGCCCAGAGCCCCCCAATTCCTCCCCGCCCCCCTCCCCGTGTCTATTACAAAAGTGGAAAGGTGAATACCAGAGATTTTGCAATAAGCGAGGTGCTAGATGTTAGATCTACATTTTGGAACAGATACCCTGTTTCTGCAGGATCTGGTGTTAGGACTGGCAGAATATAGAAAAAACCCAACAAAAAATAGGGTCAAAGGCTTTTTATTAGTCAAATAAGAAATCACTTTCTGGAGAGCAGCTGTCCCTGCCCAGCTGCCCGGCTCCTGGGTCTGTCCCGCGGGGGCCTTGGTGCGTGAGGGAGGTGGCAGTCGGACGAGTCGCTCTTGCTCTCCGCTGCCTTGTGCAGCCCGGGCTGGTGCTGTGCTGGCCCTGTCAGGCAGCAGGGGTGGCAGGAGAGAGCAGCGTGAGCTGGGGTGGGGGCAGTGGGGGGGACACGGGTGGGGAAAACCCAGCACCTCGTGGGTGCCCTGCCCTCCCCGCTGTCCCCTTCACACCCATGGGATCCTCTCCCCAAGCCAGCCCCGGCCGTACCCTCTTTGTCTGTGAGCACGGGACTGTCCAGCTGCTCCCTGGACATGCAGCCGTCCTTTGCCAACAGGTCCCCCACGTTGCACTGGGAATGAGAGAGCGGGCTGGCTGAGCCACGGGGCCGAACTCGGCATCCCTTGGCAAGCCTCCCACGGCCAGCTCTCCCTGGGGAAAGTGAGGCACAGATGCCCCCCCCGCCCCCGCAGAGGCTCAGCCTCAGTCGCCCCCGCCATATCCCTACCTTTGTCATCCCTACCTTGTTGGGGAGCAGGAGCGGCCGGAGGCGCCGGGGGAGCTGGAGGTCCTGGCGATGCTGCAGCGGGGTGGTGAGAGTGTGCCGGCCCCCGCAGCTCCGCGGCACGGTGGGGTACTTGACCTCGGGGGGCGGCTGCCTGTGGGACGGGGTACGCGGATGCTCAGTGCCCGGCACCGTGGCAGCCCGTGCTTCAGCCTGCTATACCAGGGAGGGGGCAGTGGCAGGTCCCTGCACCCCACGCCGAGGACAGCAGGAGGCAGGAGCTGGGCTGTCCCAGCTGCAGCACTTGATTTCAGCAACTTGTTTCAGAGAAGGAACCTGACCTCCCTAAGCCCGAGGTCAGGCTGAGACCAGACACAGCTCATCCCATGTGGCTTCAGCGCCCTTGAGACAGAGGCTTGGGCCAGATGGGCAGCGAGGGGGGGCTGTAAAGCCCCACAGAGGTGGGGTAAGCACAGCTGACCCTCTGCAGCACAGCTCTGCTCCCCTGCCCTGCCCAGGTCCGCCCGGACCCCTGTGCCCCCACCTGGGGAAGAGCTCTCCCTCGCCGGGGCCAGGCCACCCTGCACCCCAGTGGGACAGGGATGGGTCCCCGTGTCCCCTACCTGTGGTTGTGCTGCTGTTCCTGCTCTGGCTTGAGAATGGGACGGGGGTGCTCGGCGAGGCGGGGGGACAGCAGCGGCAGGGATGGGATGGTCACGATGTGCCTGGGGAGGGCAGGAGCCGTAGATGGGTGACGGGGCAGTGCCCTGAAACCCATGGGCTTGTAGCCCACGGCAACCCCTGCTCCCTGGGGAGGGCTCTGTGTCCCCCTGCTCCCAGGCAGTGCCGCGAGGGGGCTGGGCAGGGTCAGACCCCCCAGGCAGAGCCCCGAACCCCTGTGCCTGGCACGGCGGGGCACTGCCAGCACCCATCGCCCCCCCGTCCCGCCCACAGTGCCAGGTGCTACTCACGGGCCAGGCACCGACATGTCGAGGGGCCGGTCGCAGGAGAGGCAGTGGAAATGGGTCAGCAGCAGGCTGGAGTGGGGAGAAAAGGGCTGGGTGAGCTCCTGGGGGGGACACAGGCAGGCAGCTCGCAGGCAGCAGCGAGGTGTCCCTGAAGGCGCCGCTCTCCCCGTTGCACTCACTTCTTAATGCCAGCTGCATCATCAGCCCCTGCCTGTGAGCCCTTCTGGAGCTGCTTCAGGTTGCTCTCCCAGTGCCCCTCCAGCTGCTTCTGCAGAGCCCCCAGCTCCTGGCGGTCCAGCTGTGGACAGGTGCCCCCCCTCAGCCAGCTGCCCCAGGATGGGACATGGTGGTCCCCGGCTGGGACAGCTGGCAGAGGGATCCTCGGCGGGATGCCAAGCCCTGAAGAAGCAAGTTTTGCGTGGCAGAGACGAGACACCCCTCACCTTGGAGGCCACCTCTTCACGAAGCTGTTGCTGGACCTTCTCCTGGCCCGTCTGCCGGCTCAGCATCTCCTCGAGCATCTCAGTCAGCCGCTCCATCCTTGTGTCGAACTCGCTGCGGTTGACTTTGCCAGCCAGGCTGGTTTTGTCTGCTTTCTAGCAAGAGGGAAGGGCAGGAGAGCGGTGGGGAAAGGACGAAGGTAGCCTAGGCAGGGCCAGCTCGTGCTGGGAGGAGAGGGAGAAGTGGCTACGTGGCCCTGCTTGCCCCATCACCCCCATGGGGCTGGTGCCAGCAGCCAAAGGGTCCCGTGGGGAGACAGAAGGACCTGGCGAGGGAGCCGCAGCCAGTCTGGAAATCTTCCCTCCCCCCGGCAGGTTCTGCCACCAAGCAGCCAAGGGACAAGGGGTGATTGTCACCCTGCCTGGGACCCCCTTGGCTGGTGCTGGGGACCCTCGAGGCCATACCACATCGAGTGCCAGCATCAGGTCATTCTTGTCCGCTTTGCCCTTCACCAGCTTCTCCAGGGACTGGAACAGAGCCTTCCAACACAGAAAGCACCCCATGATGCCACGGCAGCGTCGGAGCTGCCTCCCGGCCAGCTCAGCACCCCCCATCTCCCACCCCCCTTAAAAACCTGCGGGAAAGGGACAAATCCCTGGTGGTGCCCAGGCTCTGCCTGGAGGATGCTCTGACCCCGTGGGGCTTTCAGCCACCCACCTTGGTATCTTGCTGCTGCCGCTGACTGTCACGCAGGAGGTTCCCCACGACGGAGCTGAGCTTTTCATAGCTCCCTTGCACCTGCACAAGGGTGGCCTGGACGCGCTTCGGCACCTCCTCATCCTGCTGCAGGGAGGAAGATGACAAGGCGGTGCTGTGCAAGGGGGGACTGGCTGCCCCGTGGGGACAGAGCCAGGTTACTTGGCCGCTGGCCAAAGGCTCTCAGTGCCAGCAGGACATTTGCACCAAGGCTTTCATTTCCTTCCGTGTTGCTGACGTGTACAAGCCAATGTGGGGAGCAGCGAGGGGCTCCCCCATGTTACAGCAAAGCACGACCAGCCAGGGGAGTCCCGGCAGCCCCCTCCCAAGCCCCCCATGCCAGCACCTCCCTACCTGGCTCTGCCTCGGCAGCTGCCTCAGCACCTCGCCCACCGCCCGCCGGGACATTAGGGAGTCCACCACCTCCTGGAGCTTCTCGTAGCGCTGCAGGAGCTGCCCCACCTGCGCTCCGGTGTCCCCACAGCAGGCAGGGCATGCTGCCTGCGCCTCTGCCTGCTCCTGCCCTGCACTCTCCGTCGCCTTCAGCTTGTCCTGCTGCAGGAAGGGGAGAAGGAATGGGCTCTCAGATGGAACGGATGCAGCCAACAAGCCAAGGTGCTGTGGAGGCTTGATGGCTGCAGCCGGCCAGGGGCCGTGGCCGGGAACCCTGCCAGGACCCCCCCACCCAGCCGACGGGCAGTGGGAGCACTCCCCCTAGACCTCACCTGAGCCTGCATCTGCTTGGCCACCTGTGTCACCAGCTGCTTCAGCGTGGCCTCGGTCATGTCCTGCTGCTCTCCCAGCTCCTTCAGCTCACGCTTTATCTTCTCTAATTCCAGCTCCTTCAGCCCCAACACCTCTCGCTTTAACTCCTGCAGCATGGACCTGGCCAGCAAGATGGGTGCACCGGCAGGCTTAGCCGCATCAGGGCCACTCAGGGGGCTGTCCCTCGCCCCCCAAACTGGGCTGGTCCCAGCCACTGGGCTCCCTTGCAGCCCCATGGGGTAGCAAACCCTCTCCCGTCCTTTTACCCCAGTTGCAGGGCGATCTGGTCGCTGCCATCTGCTCTCCAGTCCGCTCCGGCCACCCACAACTTTGCAAGGGCATCCTCCAGCTGCCTGATCTGGGAACGGCGGTGGTGGCAGAGTCAGGGCATGGCACCCCGTGCTGTCCCTTTGTGGGGGGGCCCTTTGGCTGCCCCTCCCTCTCCCAATCCCCCCTGGCATCCCTGCAGCCCCCTCGGGGACTGCCACCGGCTCACCTTCTCCTTCACTTCCTGCAGCTCGCTGGCGAGGCTCTGCAGGGAGGACACCTGACCCCGGAGGGCGATGCTGTTGTCATCTAGAGGGACATGGTCCAAGGAGACATGCTGTCAGTGAGGGGGTCTCGCCCTTGGGGCCAGCCTCTGAGCACGATGAGCCCCCAGCCCAGGGTGTTCCCACGCCAAACACCCCCCCACCAGCCCCCTCAGGGTTCCTACCTCCCTCCGGGGAGAGCAGGTGCGTCTGCTCACGCACGGCGTGGTCTGACTTGGTGGCTTCCAGGTGGGTGTGGAATAATTACTAAATTGGCCAAGAATACAAAAATACAGCATTGTTCACACATTAAGGAAAGTCATAAAATCAAGAGGCTTCTGAGGTAGAATACAGCCGCAGCTAGCACACGAAGAATGCAACATCTGTGATTCCCTGTACAAGGTTGTTTGCGAAACTACATGAGGGATGGAACGGAACACGCTTGTTCCGTGGCCTTCCCTTGTGACGAATAGCAGATATGGGGACGAGATGGTACTACGGAACTGATAAGCGGCCTACACGCTACCCGAGCCAACATTTCGTCAAATGTTGATGAAATGCTGTCCTTTTGTGCGAACTTTGCTCACCACAATGTACCAAAACACACCTCCATCCCGGAGGCTATCCGCCCCCGAGGTGTGAACACTCCTCCTTGAATACATTAATCATAATAAAAGTACGTATGACTAAAGTCACTCAAACTCCACTTTGAAGATAAAAAAATAATATAAAAATAGCCCAAGAGAGAGGGGATGTCAGGGAAGACACCATCGCAAAGAATTCCACCGCCGATTTCCGGGATCAGTCGACGGGCTGAGCCTCTCTTCCCCCCCATAGGGACGCCTTTGGGTAAGACTTCGATTACACCGAGCGCTTTCTCGGGGACTTAGAAATTTCTCTAGAGAATCTCTACCCTACATTTATAGCCAGGCTGTATCGTTTATAATTTTGTCGTGCGTTTGTATACTTAGCAATATCTTTATTTGCACGTGCTTTGCAGACAGTGTATTTATCACCGGCAATCCTAAAGAACCTGTATATCTGTTGTTTAAATAAACTGCACTGTTTAAGTAGCTAGCCGTTTCGCTTTCTCACTGAACGCGACCAAAACTTGAGAGAGGCCGTGCTAGTTCAGGAGCACGACTAGACTGAAGGTGCAGTCCACTATTAGTGTATCCAAATCGTAATAGTTTAATACATATTAAACGCGATTGGACTGATAGTGCTGAATTGGGCATCACTCAGAATTTAAACTTAGCCGCACCTAGCCTCCCACCTCGGTGAGGAGTGTTAGAACGCAAGGGGGTTTATCTTCTGCCAAAACCACTTGGCCCCGTTTCACGCAACAGTGGGCCACCTGCTTCTTCGGGTGGCCAAGCTGCCCAGACTGGCCGAGAGCCTCCACCATCTCCATGCCATGGCCAGAGGCACTGCTGAAGGCTGAGGACCCCCAGGGCATTGCTGGCTCTTGCAAATGGGACATGCCGGGAGATCCTGGCTGCACCCCTGGGGTGGCTGTCCCGGTGCCAGGGGACTCTGGCTTCTCTCCTGGGCTGGTGGTCTTGATGCCTGGGAATGCTGGCTGCATGCCCGGAGTGGTGATTTGGGTGCTGGAGGGTTCTGCCTGCATCACTGGGGTAGTGCTCTGACCAACAGGGGACCCTGGCTGCTTTCCTGGGCTGGTGGTCTTGATGCGAGGGAATGCTGGCTGCGTGCCCGGGGTGGTGATTTGGGTGCTGGAGGGTCCTGGCTGCATCCCTGGGGTGGTGCTCGGAGTGCCAGGGGACCCTGGCTGCTTTCCTGGGCTGGTGGTCTTGATGCCAGGGAATGCTGGCTGCATGCCCGGGGTGGTGATTTGGGTGCCGGGGTATCCTGGCTCCATCCCCTGTGTGGTGCTCTGAGCGCCAGGGGACCCTGGCTGCATGCTGGGGGTTGTGGCGCTGGCATCAGAAATGCTCTTCCCATCTGAAGGAGCGCCTGCCGCCTTCTCAGGGCTCACTGGTGCTCTGTGTGTCCCTGCTTGCGTCTCCTCGGAGCCAGGCTGTGTCCCTGGAGCCCCCTTGCTTGTGCTGGGCTCAGGTTGTGCCCCTGGTTCCTCCGTCCCCGGCACGGAGCTTGCCCCGTGCTGGGTGTCCACGGCCGCCTGGGGGGACTCTGTGGGGGAAGAAAGGCTCCCACTGCCCTCCTGGGAAGAGGAGGCCAAGGGGAGCAGGGTTACAGGCAGCCATGCAGCGGCAAGGACAGAGCCCAGGCCCCCCCGCCATGTCCCCACTGCCTGTCTCCAAGGCACCGCCTCACGGGGCCAAACTCAAGGACACCACGAGAGCCCCAAGGCAAAGGCTGCCCCCCCTGCACAGAGCCCCGCGTCCCACGGCTACAGCCTCCTGCAACCTCCCCAGCCCCCTTAGTGCTTTGCTGGCCTCTGGGCCGGCAGCGTCTGAGCAGTCGAGCCTGGGGAGCGGCAAACCCTCCCTGACTCCCCGGGCCACGGCAGCGAGGCCTTTTGCTCTCCAGCAGGGGGATTCAGTGCTCCAGGCCTGCTGCCCAGACCCGCTTCCCAGCCCAAGGGGCTGCGCTGGTGTTTCAGGAGCAGCAGCCCCCGGCGGGATTTGGAAACCATCTCACAGTGCCAAATGCTGGGATCTGCCCCCTCCTCCTCCCGCTTCTGCTTCGCTGCCCGCCAGGCGAGCCACCCCCCAGCACCTCCCAGCCCACCATGCTGCGCACCTCCTCCGGGACTGGGCTGAGTCTCCGCATTTCCTTCAGGCTTTTCTGGGGAAGGAAGGGATCAAGGGCTCAGCCCGGCCACGTAGCTGGCAGGGACGGCACCCTCGGGGACAGGGCCCCCCAGCATCACTGCCCAGCACCCACCACCCATGGACCATGCCCCAGCACAGGAGGGACGGTCCCCCCAGGGGAGCTGGGGACACAGCTACCTCCTGTCTCAGTGCAGGATCCAGGACCCCCCGCGGCCATACTTCACCACGACACTTCTTGTGAGGGGGGCCTGGCAGCTGGCTGGCGGTGTCCTGGAGTTTCCCCTGGAGCAGGGAGAGGACAGGGACACCAGTCTGGCTGTGGGAGCGGATGTCAAAGGAGCATCCACACCTTGCCTTGGGCACAAGGGAGAGGGGCGCTGGGAAGGGCTGTGCCCGGGGGGTGTGGCTGTGTTGTCCGGGGCAGAGCTTTATCTCCCTCCTTCCCAGCTCCCACGTGTCGTGCCTTTTTTGATGGCTCTTTGGTTGCAAAGTGCCTGAGCATCCCTTTGGGTGATGCCCACAGTTCCTTCTAGCCCCAGCCTGAGCTGCAGGCAGCGGTGCCCGTTTCTGCCCTCCCTGGGGCTGTGCTGGCGGGCAGAGGGTGGGGAGCTCTGGGTGGGGGTGGCTGAGCTGCCCTGCTGCCCTCCTTGGGACATCCTTCCCACTCTGCCCTCCTGGTGCCCTTCCTGCTGGGGGACAGGGAGGGCTGATGGCCGCGGGGCAGGGGCTGGGGTGGTGATGGGGAGAGGGGCAGGGAGGGGGCGAGGGCCCAGCTCCCTCTCGGGGCACTGGCGGCAGCTCACCAAGCCGAGTGCCTCCTGCATCGCCCACAGCTCCTCTTCCAGGTGGGACTGCGCCTCCTTCATCGCGCCCATCTCCTGGAGGAACTCCTCGGAGAGAGCTGTGGCCTGGCAGAAAGGGGTGGTGGGGGTGAGCCCCAGAAGAGGGTCCCTGGGGACCAGGACCATTGCCGCCGCTGTGGCCTGCCCAGAGCCGGGGGGCAGTGCCAGGCTGGCAGGGCAGCGCGGGCAGCACATCCCATCCATCACATCTTCAAGAGCTGAGATGGGGCAGCAGCTCCCCAGAGACCCCCACCCCAGCCCCGGGGGGGCAGCACAACGGCGGCGTGGACCCCGGAGGACGGGGTGTTGTGCAGGGGAGCACCCAGGGGATGGGCAAGAGCCTCTACCTTGGAGATGCCGCTCTCGTTGGCTTTGATCTTGTCCTTCATCCACCCCACGTCGGTGGCCACGGAGGCCAGCTGGGGGCTGCTCGTGCTCTCCTGGAGCAAGTCCTTCCCAGGCAGCCGCTCCCCCGGTTCCTGGGGCTGCTGCCCCCTGTCCTGGGCCCTGTCCCCCTCCTTCTCCAGCACAGGGGGTGCCTCTGCAGGCTGGTCCCCCTCCCAGAGCAGGGTCAGGCTGTCCCCCTGCTTCTGGGCGGGCAGGTCCCGCAGGCCCAGGTGCCCGAGCATGGCGAGCAGCAGGCTGCGCAACGCCACGAAGTTGACTGCCCCGAGCTCGGGCGTCCCGATGGCCTCGTCCAGCAGCTGGTACAGGCTGAGCTGGGCCATGGCTGCTGCCCTGCCCAAAGCCATGGAGGCACCTGAGGGGGATGGGAACCTTTCTGCCTGAGGGGGGCCCGGGATGACTGGAAGGGATGGGCAGTTGAGGCTTTCCTCTTCCTCTTCCTCCTCTTCTTCCTCCTCCTCCTCTGCTGGCTCCTCGCAGCAGAGTGATCGCACCAGCTGGACGGGTGACAAGGGACAATGCAGTGTCCCCTGTTGCTAGGCGATGCCACACCCCCCGCAGCCACCTACCAAGGGGGACGCTGCATTGTCCATTGTCACCCGTCCACCGCGGAGTGGACGCCCTAATGGCGAAGGTGGAAGCAGACAAGAACAACCTGATGCTGGGACTCGATGTGGTGGGACCAGCCCCATAGGGGCGATGGGGCGAGCAGGGCCACGTAGCCACTTCTCCCTCTCCTCCCAACACAAGAATGTTTCTTCATCTCTGTGCCACGCTGACAGCTGCTCTTTGGGACCTAGCCATTCTGCACACCAGGAATGCTCCCTTCTTCCTAATTTGTCCCTTTTTCCAGTAAGTTCATGAGGAAATAATTTCATGTGTCCTGGGGAGAATTAACCCTGTCCCCGCCAGAACCAGGACATTATCCACGCCTTGTTCCGTACCATCTATGCCATGCCCAGATCTTACAGATTCCAATGAATTGCCACCACTTTCCCCTGTCATGTATATATCTACATATATATTCATGCAGATATAATGCCCTTAGTTTATGGGCCATCCCTCCAAAGTGTTCGTTGAGTTCATTTCATCCATGGCTCTGGGCTCCATTAGAACAGTCTCTTGGGCTGTTTGATTGCAGCGCATGTCTCACATTCATGGATGACCTGTGCAATAGTGTCCATGGTCAAGGCCACCCCTCGGTCACGAGCCCATCTATATGTCGCATCTCTTCCTTCATGGCCTGAGGTGTCATGGGCCCACCGAGCTATGAAGAGTTCACCCCTATGTTGCCAGTCCAGATCCAGCTGAGCCACTTCAATCCTAGCAGCCCGATCCACCTGCTGCTTGTTCTGATGTTCCTCCGTGGCCCGATTGTTTGGTACATGGGCATCTACGTGGCGTACTTTCACAACCAGATTCTCTATCCAGGCGGCAATATCTTGCCATAGGTCAGCAGCCCAGATGGGTTTGCCTCTGTGCTGCCAGTTGCCCTGCTTCTGCTGCTGTAGCCACCCCCACAGAGCATTTGCCACCATCCATGAGTCAGCCTGGTGGCAGAGCTGCGAGAGGAAGTCGACAGGTTAAGGAGCATTAGGGAGGCTGAAGAAGACACAGACTGGTGGAGCCAGGCTCTGCCCTCCTTGAAACAGGAGCAGGAGCACCTATCAGATAGTAACCGGGATCCAGGGGCCCCTGTATCCTGCCCCTGCCAGGCAGAAGGTAGAAGCCTAAATGCAAAGAGTGAATGGAGACAAATTCATGGTCGGGGCAGCAGGCGAACTCCCTCCTTGCCCACCTTGTCCCCCACCCCGGTACCTCTGAACAACAGATATGAGGTTCTGGTTGAGGAAGGCCAGTCAAATGAGGATGTGGATGATGGGCAAACCACACCAGAGATGTCTCCACAGTCAGAATGGTGTACCGCCCTTATCTCAACCACAACCACAAGGAAGAAAAGAAGGGTTATAGTCGTTGGTGACTCCTTCCTGAGGAGAACAGAGGGTCCAATATGCCGGGTAGACCCTCCTCATAGAGAAGTCTGCTGTCTTCCTGGAGCCCGGGTGAAGGACATCACCAGGAAACTTCCTCGCTTGATACAGTCCTCAGGCTATTCCCCATTACTGATCTTCCTTGTAGGTGGAGAGGAAGCTGCAACTCATAGACCAAGAGCAATCAAAGGGGACTTCAGGGCCTTGGGAAGGTTGGTGAGGGAATCTGGGACACCGGTTATTTTTTCCTCACTCCTTCCAGTTGCAGGCAGTGACATTGGAAGAAACAGACGGATCCAGTCTATTAATACATGGCTCTGTGGCTGGTGTCACCGCCACAATTTCTTTTTTGTTGACAATGGGATGGCCTACACGGCACTGGGCTTTCTGGCATCACCTGGGAGACACCTTTCTCAAAGGGGGAAGAGGGTCTTTGCTCAAGAGATTGTCGGTCTGATCAACAGGGCTTTAAACTAGATGTGAAGGGGGAGGGGGATGGTAATATCAGGCTTGTCTGTGACAAGCTGTGGGATAACACGTCAGGGTTAGAGGGACAGGGCGGTAGGAAGGGCCTTTGACCTGTTGCCCGGAGGCATGCTGGGGACACTGCATCATAGTCAAAGTCTTACAGAGACGAGCCAGGGGCTTCTGAGTTTGTTGGAGTCAACAGGGAAACAGCCGTGAAACAGCTCAAGGTGATCTCCTCTAAGAAGGTAACACAGGCAACAGCCCAGCTGAAGTGCCTCTTCACAAACGCACACAACATGGGTAACAAACAGGAGGAGCTGGAAACTACCATGCCGCTGGAAAGCTATGACCATTAGGTCATTAGGCCGTTATTGAAACCTAGTGGGACAAATCCTATGACTGGAGTGTGGCTATCAATGGCTACAAGCTGTTTGGAAGGGACAGGGGAGGAAGGAGGGGCAGAGGTGTTGCCCTCTCTCTTACAGAATGGATAGAGTGTGAAGAGATGTCCCTAAAGAACAGCCAAGAGGAAGTCAAAAGCTTATGGGTAGGAATTAGAGACCGAGGCAACAAGGGGAACCTGGTGGTTGGTGTCTACTACAGGCTGCCTGATCAAGGGGAACTTGCTGATGAAGCCTTCTTCCTCCAGCTACAGGAGGCATTGCGCTCGAAGGCTCTCGTCCTACTGGGGGATTTCAGCCACCCCGGCATCTGCTGGAAAAGGAACATGGTGAGCTGTAGACAATCCAGGAGGTTCCTGGAGTGCCTCGACGATAACTTCCTAAGACAGGCAATAGACAGCTCTGCCCGAGGGGATGCCATACCGGACCTGACAGTCACCAATGCGAGTGAGCTCATTGGGGATGTCAAGATTGGAGGCAGGCTGGTGAGCAGTGACCACGCACTGGTGGAGTTCACAGTCCTAAGGGATACGTGTCAGACAAGGAGCGTAGTCAGGACCTTGAATTTTAGGAAAGCAAACCTCCGGATCGTCATGGAGTTAGTCAATAGGACCCCCTGGGAAACGGTTCTCACGGACAAGGGGGCAGAAGAGAGCTGGCAGATCTTCAAGGACACTTTCCATAGAGCACAAGGGCTCTCGATGCCCAGGTGTAAGAAATCAAGCAAGAAAGGGAAGAGACCAGCATGGCTGAGTTGGGACCTGCTGGTCAAATTAAAAGGCAAGAAGGAAGTGCAGATGCAGTTCAAGCAGGATCAGGTGTCCTGGGAAGAGTATAGGGATGCTGCCCGGTTACATAGGGTTGAGGTCAGGAAGGCCAAGGCGTGGCCGGAGCTGAACTTGGCAAGGGATGCTAAGAATAACAAGAAGGGCTTCTACAGGTCAGTCAACCAGAAAAGGAAGGTTAAAGAAAGCGTGCCCTCCCTGATGACTGAGAATGGCAAACTGGTAACAAGAGATGAGGAGAAGGCTGAGGTTCTGAACAATTTTTTTGCCTCAGTCTTCACTGCCAGCCTCTCTCCTCACACCTCCCAAGTGAAAGGACTTCAAGATGGGGAGTTGGGGTCAAAGTCCCTCCCACTGTAAGTGAAGACAAAGTTTGTGATCACCTGAGGAACGTGAACGTACACAAGTCCATGGGGCCTGATGCACCCCAGAGTCCTGAGGGAATTGGCTGATGAAGTTGCCGAGACACTGTCCATGATATTGGAAAAGTCATGGCAGTCAGGTGAAGTCCCTGGTGACTGGCAGAAGGGAAACATTACACCCATTTTTAAAAAGGGTAGAAAGGAGGACCCCGGAACTACCGCCCTGTCATCCTCACCTCTGTGCCTGGGCACATCACAGCACAGACACTCCTAGAATCTATGCTAAGGCACATGGAGGACAGGGAGGTGATTCGAGACAGCCAGCATGGCTTCACCAGGGGCAAGTCCTGCCTGACCAACCTGGTGGCTTTCTCCAATGGAGTGACTGCATCAGTGGACAAGGGAAGAGCAACGGATATCCTTTGTCTGGACTTCTGCAAGGCCTTTGACACTGTCCTGCATGACATCCTGGTCTCCAAGCTGATAAAACATGGGTTTGATGGACTGACAATTCAGTGGATGAAGAACTGGCTTCACGGCCGCACCCAAGGAGTGGCTGTCAATGGGTCCATGTCCAAGTGGAGGCCAGTGACAAGTGGAGTCCCCCAAGGATCAGTACTGGGTCCGGTATTCTTTAACATCTTCGTCAGCAACATGGACAGTGGCGTAGAGTGCACCCTCAGCAAGTTTGCCAACGACACCAAGCTGTGTGGGGCGGCTGACAGGCTGGAGGGAAGGGATGCCATCCAGAGGGACCTTGACAGGCTGGAGAGGTGGCCAATACCAACCTCATGAAGTTCAACAAGACCAAGTGCAAGGTCCTCCATCTGGGTCGGGGCAATCCCAAGCACCGATAAAGGCTGGGCAGTGACTGGCTTGAGAGCAGCCCTGAAGAAAAGGACTTGGGGGTGCTGGTAGATGAGAGGCTCAACATGAGCCGTCAGTGTGCACTAACAGCCCAGAAAGCCAATCATCTCCTGGGCTGCATCAGGAGAAGCCTGGCCAGCAGGTCGAGGCAGGTGATTCTCCCCCTCTACTCCACTCTCGTGAGACCCCACCTGGAGCACTGCGTCCAGTTCTGGAGCCCCTACTACAAGAAAGATACGGACGTGCTGGAACGCGTCCAGCGAAGGGCCACGAGGATGATCAGAGGGCTGGAGCACCTCTCCTATGAGGACAGAGTGAGTGAGTTGGGGTTGTTCAGTCTGGAGAAAAGAAGGCTCCGAGGAGACCTTCTAGTGGCCTACCGGTGTCTTAAGGGGGCCTACAAGAATGCTGGTGAGGGACTTTTTAGGATGTCGGGTAACAGTAGGACTAGAGGGAATGGATGAAAGCTAGAGATGGGACTATTCAGACTGGACGTTAGGAAGTTCTTCACCCTGAGGGTGGTGAGACACTGGAACAGGTTACCCAGAGGGGTGGTGAAAGCCCCATCCCTGGAAGTTTTTAAGGCCAGGCTGGATGGGGCTCTGAGCAACCTAATCTAGTGGGAGGTGTCCCTGCCCATGGCAGGGGGGTTGCAACTAGATGATCTTTAAGGTCCCTTCCAACCCTAGCAATTCTATCATTCTATGATTCAGCCTGGAGAAGAGAAGGCTCCAGGGAGACCTGATAGCAGCCTTCCAGTACCTGAAGGGGGCCTACAAGAAAGCAGGGGAGGGGCTGTTTGCAAGGGCGTGTAGCCATAGGATGAGGGGCAATGGTTTTAAACTAGAGCAGGGTGGGTTTAGATTAGACATGGGGAAGAAGTTCTTTTCCATGAGGGTGATGAGACACTGGCCCAGGTTTCCCAGAGAGGGGGTGGAGGCCCCATCCCCAGAGACATTCAAGGCCAGGCTTGATGAGGCTCTGAGCAACCTGATCTAGTTGAAGATGTCCCTGCTTGCTGCAGGGGGGTGGGACTAGATGGCCTTTAGAGGTCCCTTCCAACCCAACACATTCTATGATTCTATGATTCTAAACAGACATAAAAGTGAACCGATATAGCTAAGATGTATCTCTTTTTGCAAAAAGTAGTGAATTATTGGTACCAAATGATCTTTGAAACCTCAAAAGCAGGTGTTTCTATACATTTCCACAACTCTCTAGAAAAACTTCTTTAGCTGCCATTGCAGACTTGTAAAGTTAGAAGTGAATCTCACCCTGGGAGTCTAGAGTAAAACTGAAGGTCAGTTGAAAATATTGTATTAAACCAAAGTCGGCGGCACTCAATACAGCAAGGGAAAATGTAACGACCTCAGATTCAAATTCACAGTCTCTATGAGAGCTAACACCACGTGAAGATTTAGTCTTACAGATATCTGGAAAAATACACAAAAATAAAAGAGCCTTAAAAAAGCAACAGGAAAGACCTGATGAGAATTAGCAGAGACGCACATTAGTAGTCTCTACGGTTTAGCTAACCAGCGGGGAAATCAGAGGAAATGGGAGCAGAGAAAAAAATTCAAGCTAAGCCAACTAGAAGGTTTTTAGGAATTCTTAAGACATTGAGAAGCCTAAACAAAAGTGCCGCATTCAGTTGGAGAAATTGACAGGAAGGGAAGTAAGAGAAAAGCAGAGGTTTCCGTAGCCCCAGACAGAATTGCCACATCCCACAGAAGGGTCTGCGTGACTGTAAAAGTAAGGCTGCTGGAAGAGGGGGTTCATATTGCAGGGAGGACGCTGCATTAGGAGGAGCGTGGGTCACCCACACCAGGGGAGCTGTCATCTCACTCTGCTTAAACCTGGAGTGGCTGCCTCGGGACTCGTGTGCCCCTCACTGGGGCTTCCTGTTGTAGACAAGGGGAGAGGAATGGAGAGTGCCCAGAGAAGCTCTGCCAATATGGGATTCATGGCCTCAAGCACACGCCCCGTGAGGGGAGGCTGAGGGTCCTGGTCTCCTACAGCCTGGTGAAGTGGGGGCTCAGAGCGTCACAGTCATGACCTGTAGCTGCTTGAAGGGTGGTTTCAGAGATGGTGGAGCTTTTCTTCATGGTGGAAAAAAAGCAGGAGAAAGGAAGAATGCCCCAAAGTGTGGCTTGGGATGTTGGGACCAGAAATGGAGAGAGGGAAATGTCACCCTGAGGGCAGTGCTTGGGTACAAGAGGACACCCAGGGGGAGGCTGGACCAGCCCATGGCTTTGTCTTTCCCAGAACAGCCAGGGAGGATGGAGAGATATCAGTAAGGGTAGTGAGCTATTGGGGGGAAAATTAAAAGACAATTGGGTGCCTTCAAAGAAAGAGGTGCAGGTATGGGACACTGAAGGATTAACACCTTCAGGTTTGCTCAGCATCAGAGCCACCTTTAATTTCCCTTTCCCTACCTGTCATTATTGCCTCCAGTTTTCTGCTCTAATGAGCCCCTAGGGAGGCTTTGTTGGTAATGGTCCTCAGTGGGACCCATTAACACTCCAAGAAACTTTGGAGTTTACATCTGAGTTTGTCATCTTGAGAGGTTTCTTCAGCTTCCTCTCAGTGTCTGAGGTTCATGGACTCCACCTCAGACCCACCCGAGGGGTCATTAAAAGTCCTTGGGCTGCTCCTCTGCTGCTGAGCTGGGCCAGGCTCTTGGGACAAAGGTGGGTGATGTGAAGCGGGCAGCAGGGCTGGGGGCACTGCCTGCAGGCACCGAGGATGAGACCATCAATGCAGAGGGAGCGTGAAGGCAGTTGTGACTGGGAGGAGAGCTGAGAGCTCACTGTGGGAGAAGGATTCCCAGCCCTCTGCACGGTAAGTGTCATGCTGCAGGGCAATGCCAGTGCCGATCCTGAAGGGTTCTCATAAAGCTGTCGTAGCCCACAGCCTGTGGGATCTTTCTCTGGTGTAGAGGAGGAGAAGGGTGTGCTGCAGAGCAGGGCTTCCCTGCAGCACCGTCAGAGGGACAGGACACGATGGCTGCCTTCTCCTGGGGATGGTTGCAGGGGCATGAAGGCGGGTGTGCAGCCAGGGGTGCCCAGGGCTGTCCTTCAGAGCAGGGTCCCTGTGCTTCAGAGGAACTCTGCCTCCTGCCAGTGCCAACTCTAACCCTGCCCAGTGAGCTTCTGCCCTCAAGGACGTGGGATCCAGGGAAGCAGCTGCCTCATCCGTGGCCAGAGCTGCAGCAGAAGGGACTCTCCTGAGCACCCTCTGTCCCTCCCAGGCCTTGTCTCCCTTTGGCAGAAGCATCGGGGCATTTCTCCTTGCTTCTCCACCCATCCCTGCTGCTGCTGTTGCTCTTGTTTTCAGTCTCTCTGGGGTGGGGGCTTCAGCAGCCGCTCAGCAACTGACTCTGCAGGTCCTGCCATGCAGATGTGTCCCTGGTGCCCAAGGCCTCTTCTAACCTCTGGGTCTCTAGGCAATGCAGTCCATGGGGTGGGGATAACGTTAACTCTCCACAAAGGGCACCCCATCTTCTGGGCATCCAAAAGCTGACAGCTCTTCCCTGGGGAGGGGAATTTGGAGATCTGCACTTTGGAACTGGACTCCTCTGCTCTCCATGGGATCATCCTCCAGACAAAAGCGGTGCTGGCAAAAAGCAGCCGAGAGCAGGACGGATGGAGAGACCAGCTCTCCTCCTTCTGCACTAAGGGTCTGTCCTACTCCCTCCCAGGACTCTCACAATAGCACTCATAGGGTAGCAAAAATGCGGATTTCTACCTTCAAACATGACTCCTCAAGTGGGACAGGGGTAACAGGAGCAAAATAAACAAAACAACCCCCCCCAGCTCTGTTCTGCAGCCAGGGGAACTGGGAGTGACGGTGGTCAAAAGCTCTTTTATATCAGGGATAGATTTAACCTGCGATCACTCCTGGCTCCTCTCTGCCTCTTGCTCCACAGCATGACTGAGTCCTCTGGAGCCCACAGCAGAGTCCCCTGCTCCCCATTGCACCCTCAGCCAGCACAAACCAAGCATCACACCAGGATCTGCACAAACGCCTTCCTGGACGGACGGAGGTCATTTGGGGGGCCTTAATGTGACCAATGCAACAGGTTCTACTCGGACGCGTCTGTCCTAACTCTTCACTGTCTTTTCCTCCTTGGACAGGCCACCATGTGCAGAGGGAACAAATGTCCAACGGCAGCTCCATCACCCACTTCCTCCTGCTGGCATTCGCAGACGCGCGGGAGCTGCAGCTCTTGCACTTCTGGCTCTTCCTGGCCATCTGCCTGGCTGCCCTCCTGGGCAATGGCCTCATCATCACTGCCGTAGCCTGTGACCACCGCCTCCACACCCCCATGTACTTCTTCCTCCTCAACCTCGCCCTCCTCGACCTGGGCTGCATCTCCACCACTGTTCCCAAAGCCATGGCCAATTCCCTCTGGAACACAAGGGGCATCTCCTACTCAGGCTGTGCTGCCCAGCTCTTTCTCTTTCTCACCTTGTTGGCAGCAGAGTTTTATCTTCTGACAGTCATGGCCTACGACCGCTACGTTGCCATCTGCAAACCCCTGCACTATGGGTCCCTCCTGGGCAGCAGAGCTTGTGTCCACATGGCAGCAGCTGCCTGGGGCAGTGGCTTTCTCCATGCTCTGCTGCACACGGCCAATACATTTTCAATACCGCTCTGCCAAGGCAATGCCCTAGACCAGTTCTTCTGTGAAATCCCCCAGATCCTCAAGCTCTCCTGCTCAGACTCAGACTATCTCAGGGAAGTTGGGCTTATTCTATTCAGTGCCTGTTTATTCTTTGCCTGTTTTGTTTTCATTGTGGTGTCCTATGTGCAGATCTTCAGGGCTGTGCTGAGGATCCCCTCGCAGCAAAGACGACACAAAGCCTTTTCCACGTGCCTCCCTCAGCTGGCCGTGGTCTCTCTGTTAATCAGCACTGCACTATTTGCCTATCTGAAGCCCTCCTCCATCTCGTCCCCATCCCTCGATCTGGTGATGGCTGTTGTGTACTCGGTGGTGCCTCCAGCAGTGAACTCCCTCATCTACAGCATGAGGAACCGGGAGCTCAAGGATGCCCTGAGGAAACTCATCTGATGGATCCTGAGGCAGTAACAATAATGGGCCTCCTGTTCTCTGTGTAGATCCAAAGGTTTATTCTAGGCCAGGTTTTTGCCTTTGTTTTTTCTCTGATAATCATCCTTTGAGGTAGTTCTTTGGGTTCACAGCACTTCTCTTGAGGATTTGTCCTGTTGTGTCTGATCCTTGAAGAACAATGTGTCACATGTTACCTCCCTAATAGCATATCTGCAATAAAAGGGGATCTCCTGAGGATGATGTCTGAAGACTGGGCTCTCCTTTAATAAAGTTGGGGCTAAGAACAAGCCCAAGGTATTGGACTTTCCAAGCATCTTTCCACCTTGTTTTCTCCTTGTCTTTGGGGGAATAATCTCGACGAATCACTGAGATTAGTGAGATACCAAGCACTTAGTTGAAGGCTCTCTTCGTGGTGTCCAAGATCAGTGGAAATAGTACATGAGTGACCAGTCCCATTCCTCAGGCTGTCACAGGTATGATGGCAGATATCAGTCCATGTAGAAAAGACAGGACGCTGGAGTGGTCAGGAAAAGAGGGGAACACCCCTTGTACGCTGGGGTGGGAAGTGAATGATTTCCAAGAGTTTAAGTCTCAGAGATTAGGTCCCTCCAGAACAAATAACTACAGCCAGGTACCCACAAGCCAGGACTCTGCAGGGCCGTGGGAGGCAGTGAAGATGCAGCGGGCAGAGGGAAGGGAGACTGGAGAGATGCGGGAGCTGCCTGAGGAGCCCCAGGGCCAGGACTCTCCTGCTGTCCTGGGGAGCAGGGCAGGCGGGGAGGCAGAGGGGGGCAAAGGCAGTTTGGGCTGGGGATCAGCTGCAGCTGAAGGCAGGAGAGCCAGAGAGTGAGTGGCCTCTGCTGGCCCTTGGGGCCAGCTCCAGCCCTGGGGTGATGGGGAGGCTGAGAGCCCTCTCTGCCCCCAGCAGCTGCGGTGCCCGTCAGAGGGGCTGGGGCTGTGGGGGGAGTGCCCAGAGCTCTGCAGTACCCTGTGGGGAGCACTGCTGTGGGGCCAGCCCAGACCAGGGGGGCTCTTTTGGGCTGGGCTGGGGAGAGGGCAGGGTTGGTGGGAGAGAGCCAGAGAGGGTCTGCAGTGGTGTGGGAAGTGCCGAGGAGAGGAAAACCCCAATGTTAGTGGAGCTCTGCGACCATGCAGGGTGAAGACACTCTCTAGTGGGCATGTGGGGCAGAGCCAGGTCTCCTGGAGAAGGAAGCAAGTCATCAAAGGTGCAGGAGAGAGGAGCTGGTCGGTGCCATGTTCCCTGGCTACCCTGAAGACACTGCCCCTTGGCATGGGGAGGGGAGCTGACAAGTGGGTGTCTGCTGGGGGTGGTGGCTCGGAGGGCAGCCATGGGGACTGTGCGGGTGTGGACCTCTCTCCACCTCATGAACGCACCCTGCTCTAGGTAGTGCCTGCACTGCAGGGCTGTGGGGCCGTGTTGGGCAGTGGGGCTTGGCCAGTGCTGACTCCTGGTGATGATGTCCTCTGATCACCACATGCCTGTCTGCTGACAGCTGCATTATGAAGCCCTGATGAGGGACAGATCCGGCCTGCAGCTGGCAGCTGGGCCATGGATCAGTGGTTCTTGGCACACCTCCTTGCTCTCAGGCACAATCTTATGTGGCCACACTCCACCATTTTATTTGTGACTTTCGTCTTCTCCATCTGCTGTATTTACTTCATCTCCATTGATCGTAAAGTTGAACCCTACCCCAGGTCATTGACAAGTGGAGCAGCACAGGAGTCTTTTCTGCATCCTCTGCAATTTATATCGTTTGCTTTTAGAAGGTAACCTGGAGGAAGCAACCCTGCTCGGGTCTGTTGATGACACGTAGTTGGGAGGACCATTCATAGAATCACGAATCATAGAATCGTACAACGGTTTGGGTAGGAAGGGGTCTTAAAGATTATCTAGTTCCAAACCCCCTGCCCTGGGCAGGGACTCCTCCCACTAGACCAGGTGGCTCAAAGCCCCATCCAACCTGGCCTTGAACACTCCTAGCAACGGGGCATCCACAACTTCTCTGGGCAACGTATTCCAGTGTCTCACCACCCTCACAGTAAAGAACTTCTTCCTAATATCCAACCTAAATATACCATCTTTCAGTATAAAACCCTTGCCCATTGTCCTATCACTACACTCCCTGATAAAGAGTCCCTCCCCAGCTTTACTTTAGGTCCCATTTAGGTACTGGAAAGCCACTAGAAGGTCTCCCTGGAGCCTTCTCTTCTCCAGGCTGAAAAACCCCAACTCTCTCAGCCTGTCTTCATAGCAGAGGTGCTCCAGTGCTCTGACAATTTCTGTGTCCCTCCTCTGGACTCACTCCAACAGGTCCATGTCCTGCAGTTCCGGAGCCCCAAACATAAGAAGGACCTGGACCGGTTGCCTTCAGGCCTGTTCCTGTTCCTTCAGGATGCCCTTCAGAGAAACCCTAGACGTCACAGGGACGCCTTGCCAGAAACCTCCTGAAATTCAACAAGAAGTAGTACTGGGTCCTGAACTGGGGATAGACCAGTCCCC
This sequence comes from Larus michahellis, assembly GCF_964199755.1. Lineage (NCBI taxonomy): Eukaryota > Metazoa > Chordata > Aves > Charadriiformes > Laridae > Larus > Larus michahellis. The sequence goes on from NC_133912.1 coordinate 239,660, forward strand.
TCCAGTGATACGGGCTGGGGATCATCAAGTGTCCAGGGCTGTATGAACAGGAGCCTCTCCGAAAGGAGGAGGGAAGTGTTTATCTCCCCCTCCTCATCACTCATTAGATCACATGCACAACACAGGGTCAAGTTTTGGGCTCCCAGTATAAGATGTTAATAACTGGGAGCAAAATCAGTAGAGGGCCATGAAGATGCTCCAGGTCTGGAGCACTTCCCTGCAAGAAGAAGCTGCAGAACAGGGCATTTTCATACTCTAAGATGGTGGGGCCGTGGGACCCTTATAGCAGCCTGTCAGTCCCTACGGAGAGGTTTTCAGGAAAATGGATCCAACTTCATCATTGTGCTGCTTGGCAGAAGGAAAACAGACAAAATCTTGATGAAGTTAAAATAAGAAAGCTTCAGGCTGGAGATAAGGAAAACCTTTTTTCCCATCAGGGCAGACAAACATGGGAGCAGGTTGCCCAGAGGGGCTGCACTGTCTTCATCCTTTAGTATTTTTAATTCCTTACTGGATAAATTCCTTAGCAACCTGGTCTGATCCCATAGCTCATCCTGTTGGGAGCACCAGCTACAAGCAGAGACCTCCTGAGGTGCCTAAATGCTGACTAATGCGGATTTCTTCCCCTCTCTCTCTCCCCTTGATGATGGTGGGGGAAGCGCTTGGGTTCCCTATGACCATGGAAGTGAATGAGATGCCAGTACAGTCAGATCAACAGCCGCTTCCTTCTCCTGCTGCAGGCAGCGTTGCTCACATGCAGGGCTGCCCCACAGGTACCCCCTAACAGCCCTCATCGAATCCATTGCTTCACTTTTCATTCCCTTTTCCACTCTTTTCCCCCTCTCAAGTTCTTCTCTTGGACCATCCTCATCCCCTCCAATACAAACAGACAAGTCCTTTTCACTGCTTCCTTTCTTTGTTCTTCCCTTGGTGTTTCTGAGATGGTGACAGTGGCACTTTCCACCTTTGACATGACTTGATTACACTAGGAACCCCTTTCCTTACCTCTGCTGTCCTACAGCTACTCAAGTTGGGAGAGGAACCAGGACTCAGGATGAGCCATAAATAATGAACCTTAAATACTGACGTGCTAGAGCTTCAGTGCACAGGGACCTTGAGACACCTGGGGACATGGCCAACAGAAACCTCCTCAAGTTTTCCAAGGAGAAGGGGCAAAGTGGGAGAGTACCAGGTGAGGAGTGAGTCTGAGGAGAGGGGCCTGGGCATTTTGAGGGATGCCATATGAGGCTCTGGTAAAGGCTCAGCACCATTAAGGCCAGCTGCATATGGGGTGGTGTTAGAAGGACCGTGGACACCCAGACAAGGGTAGGTATTGTCCCCCTCGACTCGGCACTGGTGTGGCCACATCTGCTCTCCTAGTATCCCAGAATGGTTTGGGTTTGAAGGGACCTTTAAAGATCATCTAGTTTATTCCCTTCTTTTCAGAGAAATCTTTCGTGAGATCAGGTTGCTCAAAGCTCCCTCCAACCTGTCCTTTGTCACTTCCAGTGATGGGTCACCCACAGCTTCATGCAGCAACCCTTTCCAGTGCCTCACCTCCCTCACTGTGAAACATTTGTTCCTTATATCCAATACAAATCTTCCCTCATTCAGTTTAAAACCATTGTCCCTTGTCCTGGCATTACTGTCTCTGGTAAAATGTCTCTCTCTCTCTTCCTTTTAAGCCTTCTTTAGGTATTGAAAGGCCACAGGAAGATTTCCTCTGAGCTTTTTGTTCTCCAGGGTGAATAAGCCAGCTGTCAGCCTTTCTTCATAGGAGAGTTATTCCAGCCCTCAAGTTGTTTGTGTGATCCTTCTCTTGACCCTCTTTTACAGGTCCATGTCCTTTTTGTGTTACGGAAGAACTGGACGTCGTCTTCCAGGTGAACTAGCATGGGATCACTGTAGAGAGGGAGAATCCCCTTCCTCTACACTTCTATTGATGCAGCCCAGGGTGTGATTGGCTTTTCAAGCACACATTGCCAGCTCATGTCCATTTTCTCACCCACCAGTATCCCCAAGTCCTTCTTCACAGGGCTGCTCTCAATCCATTCATCCCCCAGTCTGTCTTGATACTGGGGATTGGCCTGAGCCAGCTGCAGATCTTTGCACTTGGCCTTGATGAAATTCCAGAGGTTCACATGTGTCCCATTTACCAGTTACTAAAAACCCTGAAGGTTTCCTCCCCAAGGTTTAGATTCTTGACTCTACTTTTCACCAGGCATATACCCTTTCAGGTCATGAATTCCACCAGGCCATGAAGACTGCAGCCCAGGCTGCCACCAGTTTTGGTCTCTTCAATACATTTCTCAGTTTTTGAGCAACAGGACTAGTAATGCTTCTCCTCTGGTATTTCTATCACCTGGATTAGGAAGATATCCTAATCCTGCTTGAAGGTTCCTGTGGGGCTTTTCCAGCAGATGGCAGGGGGATTGAAATCCCCCAGCCAGATCTGGGCCTGGGAGAGTGATGCTTCCTGCAGCTGAAGTTAAAACCCTTCATCAACAGGCTCCTCTTGACCAGGCAGCCTGTTGTAGACACCAGCCACGAGGATTCCTTTGTTGGCTTGGTCTCTGGTTTTCACTTGGGAACTCTTGATTTGTGCATTGCTGTCTTTCAGGGAGAGATCTGTGTGATTTATCCATTGCGTTTAGCTGGAGGGCAATCCCTCCCACATTTCTTTTCTTTTGGGTGCCTCCTGAACAGTTTATAGCCATCAGTTGTAGTGCTCCAGTCATGTGATTCATCCCACCTTGTTTCAGTGTACAGTGATTAGCCAGGAGCTTTCCAGCTGCCCAGCAGCTTTCAGCTCCTCCTGTTTGTTCCCCGTGCTGTGTGCATTGGGACACAGACACTTCAGTTGAACCGTCGACTGTCTCACCATTTGGGCAGAATCTTTTTGAAGGGTTGGGGGGCATTCCTCACTCACGCGCTGGGTTTGCTCATCCACCCTGTTGCATTTCATGGCTTTGACCCTCCCCGCCAAGTTTGTATGGACCAAGCACGTTTCACTAAGTCAGCCAATCTGCCAGCAAAGCTTCTCCTTCCTCTTCTAGATAGGTGTGTCCCATCTCTCCCCAATAATCTGTGTGCATCAAGAAGGACCAGTGATCATAATGTGTTCCCATGTGGGGTTTCCTCTTCTGGAGGACTGGGGAGGAGATGGAGAGTGTCCAGAGGATGTCTGCAAAGCACGTGACCTGTGTGGAGAGGCCGAGGGACGTGGACCTCTCTAGTTCACGACAGTAAGAGAGTAGCCAGAAAGTAGCAGTTTCAGGTGGTTTCAAGGTGGTTTCAGAGATGACAGAGCTTTCCTTGGTATTGGGAAACCACCTGAGAAAGGAAAACCATCACAAAGTGCAGCTTGGAAAGTCGAGATTGACCATAAGGAGAAGGAAATATCCCTTGAAGGGCAGTGCTGTGGTAGAACAGGTCACCCTGAGGAGCCTGGATCAGCGCAATGCCGGGTGTTTCAAGGCAAGAGCAGGGAGGAAGAAGAGCTACCAGTAAAGGCAGAGAGATGTCACGGTGGGAGCAAGGTGGAGAAGTAGGTCGTGTGTCCCCAGCCTGCAGGGAAACAGTGGCAGGTGTAGGACAGCGTAGGGCAGCCTGCGATGGACACAGGCAAGGGCAGTGGCAGGGCAGGAAGGCCCCAGCAGAAGTGAGGTCTTTGTCCCCTTAGCCGTACCAGTTGTCACTGCCACCAAAGCCTGAAAGGAGACCCATTAATCTCATGGAACTGGGCCATTGGTGCTTCCTTGCACCCCCACAGGGCGGCTGGGAGGTGTGGTACTACACTCTGCATCGCACACCCCACGTGACACTGCCCCAGGAAGAGCCCCAGGTCATTTGCCTCTGAGAGAGAAGATCCTTGGGAAGGATTCAACTCTCCCAGCTCTACCGTTACTCAGTCTGCCCCACAGAAACCTCCCCATGGCAGGGCGCTGTGCACGTGCCTCTCCATGGTTTTGGTGCTGAACCCCAATGATCCGACAAAGGTGGCGTTGGTGCTGCTTGAAGACGGAGCGGTGGCTGAAGGGACTTTATGAGGTTCCTCACAGACCTACGGAATTCTTGATGTAACACTCTAGGGAAGTCAGGCTCCTGTCCAAGTGGGACATCTGCCTTAACATTTCTCTCCCTGCCAACAGCGGGAAACTGAAAACAAAAACTGAAGTAAGGTCTTTCTCTTTAAGGTAAATCCCTGCCTGTGTTTGCAGGGACTGTGAACACCAGGCTGCTGCTGTCTGTCTGTTGAGGGCGTGATCCACTTGGTCTTCCCAGTCTAAGAACACTACGAAGTTCTCCCTTACACCATACCCCTTAACACCACATCTAAACGACTCCTAAACACATTCAGGGATGGTGTTGTGGTTTAGCCTCAGATGGCAACAAAGAACCACGTGCCGCTCGCACGTGCCTTCCTAACACAGGAAGGATCGTAAGAAAAGGCAAGACTCTTGGGTTGGGACAAAAGCAGTTTAACAGAACAGCAAAGGGAACAGGCAAACAACAACAACACGGACAGGGGAATATACAAACGCGATTACGGGACCGCCGCTCCGCCGCTCCCCGCCGCTCGCCGACCGGCCGGACCCGGGACGCCCCAGCCCGCTTTTAAGCAGCAACTTCCTGCCCCCTCCCCCGGCAGCTCAGGGTGGGCGTGGCTCACATGGCATGGAATACCAGGAAAAGTTAACCCTATCCCCACCGGAACCAGGACAGATGGTGACTCCAGCACCTCCCTGGGCAGCCTATTCCAGTGTCTGACCACTCTTTCTGGGAAGAATTTTTTCCTAATGTCCAGCCTAACCCTCCCCTGCTGCAGCTTGAACCCATTCCCTCTTGTTCTAATGACCTGTGAGAAAAGACCAGCACCAACCTCTCTACAATGGCCTTTCAAGTAGTTGTAGAGAGTGATGAGGTCTCCCCTCAGCCTCCTCTTCCTCAAACTAAACAGTCCCAGCTCCTTCACTCGCTCCTCATCAGATTTATTCTCCAGGCCCTTCACCAGCTTCATTGCCCTCCTCTGCACTCGCTCCAGCACCTCGAGATCTCTCTCGTATTGAGGTGCCCAGAACTGGACACAATACTCAAGGGGTGGCCTCCCCAGTGCTGAGTACAGGGGGACAATCACCTCCCTCTTTCTGCTGGTCACACTATTTCTCATACAAGCCAGGATGCCGTTGGCTTTCTTGGCCACCTGGGCACACTGCTGGCTCACTTTCAGCCGCTTGTCAATTAGAACCCCCAGGTCCTTTTCTGCCAGGCAGCTCTCCAGCCACACTTCCCCAGGCCTGTAGCGATGCATGGGGTTGTTGTGGCCCAAGTGCAGGACCCGGCACTTGGCCTTGTTGAAGCTCATTCCATTAGCATTGGCCCATCGGTCCAATCTATCCAAGTCTCTCCGTAGAGCCTCCCTATCTTCATGCAGATCAACACTCCCACTTAGCTTCGTGTCATCTGCAAACTTGCCGATGATACACTCTATGTCCTTATCAAAGTTATCAATAAAGATGTTAAACAGAAGTGGTCCCAACACTGGGCCCTGAGGGACACCACTTGTGACCACCCACCAGCTGGATTTAACTCCATTGACCACCACTCTTTGGGACCGCCCATCCAGCCAGTGCTTGATCCAGCAGATCGTATGCTCATCCAGGCCATGAGCCGCCAGTTTTTCCATGGAAGTTCTATGGGGGACAGTGTCAAATGATTTTCAACAGTCCAGGTAGACAATGTCCACAGCCTTTCCCTCATCCAATAATTGGGTCATCTTGTCATAGAAGGAGGTCATGCACCAACTTCTGGGAAAATTGAGTGATACAATACACTGTTAAAAACTAGCCTGAAAGCAAAGAGTGGTGCAACCTTTAAAAATGGGGACAAGCATTTAGCACAAGCTACCTGGTTAGTTAACACCAGGGGATCCATCAATTGAGCTGGTCCTGCTCAGTCAGACCCTTTACATGCTATAGAAGGGGATAAAGTCCCTGTGGTGCATGAAAGGAATATGTCAGGGAAAACTGCATTTTTCCTGCTTCAGGCAAAGGCAAACCAATTCATGAGATTGTTTTTGCTGAAGGATCTTTACGTTCTTGGTGGATGATGCTGAAGAATGGAAAATTTCAACGTGTGCCTCAAGGAAATTTAACCCTTGGTGAGAGTACTTAATCCTGACATGTAGGATGTTAATGGTTCTATAATACTAACAATGTACAATAAGTATTTTTCACAATAGCACAGCAGTGATGAAACCTGAGCTAACTTCATCAAGTGGTGTTGAGCAAAGTCTTTGAGATGGACATGCTACCCATGGGCATGAAATACAATGAATTTCACACCTTTTTCCCTACCCTGAGAATCTGCTATGATAGATGAAATCCTGTAGTTATGGACTAAATAGACTTAGCGAACTTTTGTATATAAAGATAAGTCATAAATGAGTGACCTGCATGTATCTATCTATATATATGTGTGTACAGATTTGATAGATAAAAGCAATAGTGATCTGAGCAAGGCACAAATGGTATGGAATAAAGGTGGAATATCCTGGTTTAAGGTAAAACAGAACCAACTTTCTGTTCAGTAATTTTACTTTCATCTAAGCCTCTTCTAACTCACTCTGAAATTAACAGCATATTATGCAGAAACTGGTCCTTCCCGGAGTGATAAGACCTGTGTTTATAGTTTCTGCCAAGGAATGGTACGCAGAGAGGCTCTTGCTTATACTTATTGCTATAACAACCAAGGCCAGTTCACTTTGTCATTTGCCCCGTTGGAGGGTTGGAAGCAGAAAAGCGTAGAGGGGTCACACTTGCAGGTAGGAGCAGACAGGACAGGTGACACAAAACTGACCAATAGGGTATTCCATCCCATCTGCATCACGGTCAGTATAAAAGCTGAGGGATCAAAGGATCAGTCCTCGTTTTTCAATGGCCAAGGTCCAAGGAAGACTCCATCAGTTCGTCTGCTGTTGATCCCGAACCCAGCATTCCTGACTCCAGATCTGGAATCCAGCTCCTGCCCTTCACTGAGTCCAGCCTGGGACTTACCCTGTGCCTGCTGGTGACACAATAATTATCCTGGGAGCTTGATATGATTTTGTATATATTGCATCAATGTCATTATTTTCTTGTATTTATTATTTTATTATTTTATTAATATTTTCAATTAAGTAGCTTAGTTTTTTCTAAACTCATAAATGTCTTTATCTCTCTTCCTCCTCTCTTTGGAGAGAGAGGTGGAGGGGGAGCATCTGTCATTCTGAACAGCAAATCTGACGCAAACCACAACAAAACCCCACATCATGATTGTGTGGTGAAAACCCATGACGCCAAAAACACTCAAACCTATTTAATATGTGTTTATATATTATATATATATATAATATTATATATTAATTAAGACGTGACATTGTGAGATCCTAATCTTAAACTATGTGTAGGTAGGTCCTAATATTATTTGAATCGTAATAGGGTTACAGGTTATTCAGTATTTACTGAAAATAAAGTAGTGGAGGCTTTATAGCTGAGTCCAAAGCTGAGTGCGGAAGCAGCAGAAACGATTGTATTAACCAAGACTTTCTTATATCCCAGTAAATGACACCCGCTCCTCTCCCTTCGCCCACAGTTGTGGTCCTGTCAGCATAGGAAGCAATGAGGATGGTCAGGCATGACCAGCCCTGGGTTCCTTCAGTCCCCTTCTCTTTCAGACAGCCAGAAAGGCAATCCAAGGGGATTGCATTAACCAAGACTTTCCACCTGTCCAAAGAAAAGACTAACTATTTATACTGAGTCTCAGTATTCTTTTGGAGTATGCCATGTCCCTGGACAGTTATGGAAGCAGTGTAGGTTCATAACTTCTAGTGAGAGCAAGTACTGACCTGTAGAAAAATCTACAATTGCCAAAGAAATTAGCTATCATTCACCAGCATGGTCAGTTGACCTTGGGTGTCTGCCAATTGCCCACCAAGCTGCTCTACCATTCCCCCTCCTAAGCAGGATGGGGGAGAATTAAGATGGAGAACTTGTGGGTCAAGATAAAGGCAGTCTAATAAAGAAAAGCAAAGGCCACAAGTGGAAGCAAAGGAAACACAAAAATTATTCTCTACTTCCCAGCAGCAGGGGATGTCCAGCCACTTCCCGGGAAGAAAGGCCTCAGTAAACATAGTGGTTATTTCAGTAGACAAATGCCTAAATAATTAATGCCCCACCCTGTCCTTTCTCTTAGCTTTGAATGCTGACCATGACATCATATGGTATGGAATATCCCTTTGGTCAGTTTGGGTCAGCTGTCATGACTATGTCTCCTCCCAGCCTCTTGCCCACCTACAGCATACTGGTCTTTGAGTGGGGTGGTCAGAAAGAACCTCCAGTATGGCTGCTGTGCAAACACTGCTCAGCAGTAGCCAAAACATTGGTGTGTTATCAACACCGTTCTAAATACAAAAACAAAGCACAGCACCATGAGGGCCACGCTGTGGGGAGAGTTAATTCCATCCCAGCCACACCCTGTGTCTGTACATGGGCTTGCAATGGTTTCTGTATGCGTATGTTTATTTGGAATTTCTATGTGCAGAAGTAATTCTCTCGCTACCTGAAATAGTATCAGCAACAGTATCTCTAATGGAATCTGTACCACTGATGGTTTCGGTATCGTGGTATGTGTAATGTTATGGACACCAGCAATGGGATCAGTATCGGCAATGGTGCATGCATCTGCAATGGCATTTGCAATAGTCCCTGCATCTTCAGTGATATCTGCAATGGCATCTGCTTCTCCTATTGTACCTGCATCTGACTTTGCATCAGCAAGGCTATCTGCAGCGGTTGCTACAATGGTATCAGCATCTGAAATGGTATCTGTATCTGCAGTGGTATATGCTCTGGTATCTGCAACAGCAACATTATGAGGAATGGCATGGGCATCTGAAAAGTTTTCTGCAGAGGTTTCTGCAATGGTATTTGAGTCTGCAATCCCCTTTGCAATGGTATCTGCATCTGAAATGGTACCGGCATCTGCAATGGTGCCAGCACCTGCTATGGCATCAGCAGCGCTAACTGCATTCTCAATAGCATCTGTAGAGAGCGTTCTAGTCAAAGGCACAATATCCAAGTGGAAACCAGTAAGGAATGGTGTCCATCAGGGGTCTGTGCTGGGACCAATACTATTTAATATCTTCTACAGGGACACAGACAGTGGGATTGAGTGCACCATCAGCAAGTTTGCAGATGACACCAAGCTGAGTAGTGCAGTTGATTTGCTGAAGGGAAGGGATGCCCTCGAGAGGGACCTTGGCAGCCTTGGGGAGGTGGCCCGTGCAAACCTCATGAAGTTCAACAAGGCCAAGTGCAATCCCCACTATCAGTACAGGCTGGGGAATGAAGGGAATAATGAGAACAGCCCTGCAGAGGACTTACAGATATCGATGGCTGATAAATTGGACACGAGTCAGCAATGTGCACTTGCAGCCCAGAAAGTCAATCATATCCTGGGCTGCATCAGAAGAAGCGTGGCCAGCAGGTTGAGGGAGGTGATTCTTCTCCTCTACTCAGTTCTTGTGAGACTCCGCTTGGAGCACTGCAGCCAACAACCGTCTGAATTTGACCCTCATAATATCATAAGATCATTTAGTTTGAAAAAGACCCTTAAGGTCATCACAGGCAGCGGGGTGAGGGAAAAATTCCAAATGTAAAAGTCAGTGGTAATTCAGTGTGTGCCTGGAGAGACAAAACCAAAGCACGTGGCTCTGAAAGTCCCTGTGAATCCGGGAGGTCTGACTCCACAGGGCAGGGAACCACCACTCCTCCAAGAGCGAGGCAGAGGACCCAGGGCTCCAGGCTGCCTGTCCGTGCTCCTCTCCTGTCCCAACACCAAATGGTGCTGTTTGAGGATGGAGCTCACTAGAACCCAAGTAAGAACCTGTTTCCTGCCATGCCTCCAAAGTACAGTCTAGCCCTTCGCATGTTGCAGCCTCATGGCGGGGACACTCCAGTTTGCCCTAATCTGCCCTTATCTGGGGGCACACGGTGGGTGGGAAGGGAATCTCCTTTACAGAGACACCCCAGGTGTCCAGGCTCCCTCAGTCACTCTGTTCGTTGCTGTGGTACAGGCAGAGAGGACTCAGGTGCCTGGCCCTGGCAGATGACAGGGGACATGGACATGGAAACATAGACATGGAAACATGGACACACATGCAGAGCATAGCTTTGCTGATGGACTTTATTGGTCTTTAGAGGGAAATGGCCCAGCGTTCCCAGGGGGAAAAGTGGCATCATCCAGAGATGAACATTTCATGTGCTGGTGGGGAAAAGGACAAGGATGTCACCACCAGTTCCAGTCCTGAAAGACGGAGCTCAAAATAATAGCCCAGTGTAAGTGTGAAAAAGAGAGTGGCCTAAAACACCATGTCCCTCTGCAGACACCTGGCGAGGGAGAAGGGAACTGGAGCACTCAATACACCTAGAAGAGGACTTGGCTCTCCTGAGATCCATATAACACCCAGAGGGCCTTGCCCAGTGTACCATATCCCCGAGAAGCCCCTAAATCTCCCAGATCCCTGCCCAGCCCTCAGTCTGGTCCTTGGGGTCTGTATGGCACCAGAGCCCCCTGCCTGGCCTGCATGGTGACCCTCAGGGTCCGTAGAGCCCCCCTGGGTGCAGGGAAAGGCACGGGGGGAGCTGTGTCCAGCTCCCCCTGGGCCATGGATCGTGCACAATCCCCTCTCTTTCCCTCTCCCACACCCAAATTCTGGCCATCCCAGTGGGCTCAGGGATCCCCCAGGGCCCAGCATCCTTTGTGGGGCTGGAGACTCCCTGATGCCGCTCACCTAGGCATGAAGGGATGCGGCCACACGTCTCTGGCGCAAAAGGTCTGCATCCACGTCAGCCAGAGGGGGCTGGGGAGAAATCAAGGGTTAGAGAAAGGTGTGGCTGCAGTGGGCTGTACTGGGAAGCAGTAGAGGGGAAAGCAAGGGGGTCCTTGGGGAAGGTGCCTGCGGGGAGAAATGCGGTACATGAGCTTGTGTGGTGGTGCACAGGAAGCAGCGGGGGTCCTGGGGAAGGGGCCCAGCTGGGTGCATGGCTGTGTAGTGGGGCATCGTGGGGTGTACTGGGTTGTAATGGGCTGGATGGGAATGGCATGGGGGCCCCAGGGATGGGACCCTCCCTGGGAAAAGAGTGGGGTGCAGGGGTGTTTTCTGGGGCTGCAGTGGGGTGCATTGGGGTGTCCTGGGGCACTCTGGGATGCACTGGAGTGTGGCGGCCATGGAGAGGAGGGACTGGGGACAGCAGAACTCATGGTACCCACCACAGCCCTCTTCAATAGCAGACGTCTGAGTAGTGCCATCTGTAAAGAGAACACGAGACCTCACTGATGGCTGGGGTGTCCCCGGTCCCAGCAAGGGATGGGATGACCAAAGTGCCCTCCTGTTCCCCAGTCTGGAGGCCCTCCAACTCCACCCAAGTACTTACATCCATGTCACTAAGTCCACTTCCTTCCAAGAATGCCTAGGAAAGGAGAGCAAAGGGGTGGTCTGGATTGAGCTTGTTGGGGCTGAGGGTGCGACACAGGTGTCCCCAGTCCCCCCAGGCCCGTGGCTTCCCCCTGGTGTGAGCGGGAAAATCCTTCCTGCTCCTCGCAGCTCCATGCCTCAGAGTTTCACCTGGGATACCTGTTCATGCAGGGAGGAGGGGTGGGGATGGAGACGAGGATAGCGTGGGGAATTCAGGGCCTCCAGAGAGGATGGGTGTGGGGAGAACCCAAAGACAGGGCACTGGGGTGAATGAGGGGACCCCAAGGGAGTGGGCAGGGGGTGTTGAATGGACAGCACTGTGCGGGATGCAAGTTAGGTGTAAAGGAATTCAAGTGGAGGGGATAGAGGGACTTCAAGCGAGGTGGTTGGTGGGGGCAGAAGAGGACTGCAGAGGACCAAACAAAGGGGATTGGGAGAGTGTTTGGGAGTGGGGGTTCAAGGAAGGTAATCGGGGGACAGTACCGCAGTGGAGAGGGTGAAAGGCAAAGGACTGAAGGGAAAGAGTGAAAGGCAGGTGTTGGGAACGATCAATGGAAGGTCATTTGGGGACACTAGAAAGGACACGGAGGAGATCCCGGGGAGGTGAAGCGTGAGGGGACCAAAAGGATGGGGTGGGGAGGCCAGAAAGGGAGAGCTGTGGGGGCACCAAGACAAGAAACGGGTGGGGGCCCTCAGAGGCGTTTGTGGTGGACCCTCCCAGGGAGGGGACAGGTCTGACCACTCACTGAGGAACTCGGGCTCTGGGCAGCAGAAGCTTAATGGTGGGGGAAGTGGATGAAGAGACAGAGTTGTGGGAGGGAGAAAGCTGCATTGCCCAGGGCTGGCGGTGCCTGGGAGCCTGGAGGAGCTCCTTGCTTGGGAAAGGGAGAGGCCAATTCACGGGGTTTTTTGCTCACCAGTACGATTTCAGTCTGCAGGAGAGCGGATGTCCTGTTGCTAAGCCCCATCCCCAGCCTTGAGGCCCTCCCCATGGTGCTGGGGACTCACCTGAGCATCTACTGGGGTGCACAGCAGGATGGTGAAGAGCAGGGCCACGCTGAGGACTGCGACCTTCATCTTCCTCTGCGGTGTGGTAAGTGCTGGGTGAAGCGTGAGAAGGTGAGGCGCCAATTTATTCCTCCCAGGACTCCTCCTTGTCCCTCCCCACCCCGAGAGCCCCCAGGGCAAAGCCAGGTCTGGCAGAGACACCAGCCCTGGCAACAAGCCCAGCCCCAGCACAGAGTCACCCCCCACCTCCGGCACTGGCCCAGCCACCTTCCCTGGCATCAGTCCAGCTTCCTGCATGGGGCAGCTGCATGGCGAAGTGCCCAGGCATCTGCAGGTGGCGACGGGGCGGGCAGTGCACCCCTGACAGCTGGACACCCTGCGATGATGACCCACTGCTCCAAGGAAAAGCCATCCTCCAACAGCCCCCTCAAAGCCACATCCCCCCATCTCCCAGTGCCCCTCACCTCCCAGCGCTGCCATCCCCCAGTGCCACTCAGCTCCCAGGCCCGTTTTTCCCCCCGGGACTCCCCCAGAGATGGCGCCAGCCCCAAGCTAGGGGTCTCTCCCCTTGAGTAAACAGGGGGCTGGGACTGACCCCTCTTCTTGGGACACCCTGGACTGCAGGATTGGGGAACACTGGGAGGTAGGAGGGAAACTCACGGCGTGGACAATGAGGACAGCCAGATGACTGGGATCTTCAGTCACTGAAGGCAATGGGGAGCACTGCTGCATGTTGGGCACCGGGAGATGCGGGCTGGGCTTTGGGGAAGTGCTGCAGTTGTCGAAGTTCCCTGCTCCAGGCCACCCCATTTCCCTTGCACGGCGCATTATAATCTGGTCGAGTTCCCAGCCATGTCCTCCCCAGAGCAGAAAACAGAGGGGAATATCCCTTGTCCTGGCCCTCACCATGCCCCTCTCTGGGTCCACCGTGCCCTCCAGAGAACAGGGGTCCTACTCTGCAGAGCTTCCCCTGGATGGTGGGTCCCAGTGACACCGTCCCCAAGAAGGCTCTGGCTCGTTCTGGGAGTTCCTGGCTACTTGGCCACTGGGAGCACTTGGCCACAACTCACCAAAGGCCCTTGTCCCCACGGAGCGTCCCTCCAATGCCCTCATCCTTGGCCCAGGCCAGTGCTGTCCCTGAGCAGGATGTGGCCATTCAGAGGGACACAATGAAATGGTTGCTTGTCCGCAGGCAGCCACCCGGAGGTAACTGTGGGGAAAGAGCTCCGCTGGCAGGAGGAGGAATGTTTGTTCCCGCAGCATCTCTGATAAGCCCTGTTTGCCCAGGGCCCATGGCACAATGGGCCTGTTGAGTAAGACTGATGCTTCAGAAGAGTGCCCAAGTTGGGGGAGTCTGGTGCGGGTTCAAGCAGCCTTGATGGCTGGGCTCCCTCCAGCCCTGGCAGTGAGGAGATCCACAGAGGAGGGAGAGTAGGGAGGAGCAGTCCTGGGGTACCCTGCACGCCTGGGGTTCCCTGGCTCCCCTGGGGACAGGCTGAAGCCCGGAGGCAGGGGCAGTCCTGAGTGAGCAGCCTGGCACCTGGAGTGTCGCCGTCCTTCAGGAAAGCCTGGTGGCAGGGGAGTCCTGAAGGAGTGGGCCTTAGAGCAGCCGGGGTGATGGAGCTGTCTCCCCAGGGGCACTGCGTCCCTGTCCCTCCCTTCCCTTGCCTGCCCGGCAGCTTTGCCTAGGGCTTTCCAGGGTGTTTTCCTTCACAGCCCCCCCTGGCTCAGACATCACCACCCTGGGGGCCCTTGACAGCATCCTCTGACCAGAGAGGGGCAGGGGCAGTGTGGGACTCAGAGAACCGTAGAATGGTCAGAGTTGTGAGGGACCTTAAAGATCATGTAGTTGCAACCCCCCTGCCATGGGCAGGGACACCTCCCACTAGACCAGGTTGATCAAAGCCCCATCCAAACTGCCCTTGAACACTTCCATGGAAGGGGCATCCTCTGCTTCTCTGGGCAACCTGTCCCAGTGTCTCGCCACCCTCACAGGAAAGAATTTCTTCCTAATATCTAATCTATATCTCCCGTCTTTCAGTTTAAAACCATTACCCTTTGTCCTATCGCTACACTCCCAGGCAAAGGGTCCCTCCCCATCTTTCCCATAGTCCCCCTGTAAGTACTGGAAAGCTGCTATAAGGCCTCCCCGGAGCCTTCTCTTCTCCAGGCTCAACAGCCCCAACTCTCTCAGCCTGTCCTCACAGCAGAGGGTCTTCGATCCTCCGACCATCTTCCTGGCCCTCCTCTGGACTCATTCCAGGAGGTCCATGTCCCTCTTATGTAGGGTCTCTCCAGAGCAGATTAAAGGGGCAGAATCACCTCCCGCATCTTGCTGGCCACGCTTCTTTTGATGCAGCCAGGATGCGGTTGGCTGCCATTGGTGCTCTCTTCAAGGATGGCAGCGCCCCAAACAGCAGAGGGTACCTCTGTTAGCAGGGACACACTCCTAATGAAGATGGGCATAGTTTGGATCAACAAGCTCAGGCCCCCCTGTTTTGCCTCCTGTAGGTGCACGCATCTGTCAGACAAGATAGAGGAACGGACCAATATTTACTGATTTCTGCCTAACGAGAAGACCAGCATTTTTACGAGTGGTGTGAGGTAGCGCTGGGAGGAGGTAGGGCCAGGAAGGTCTCAGTGAAGAGATGCGATATGCATTTACTTGTTTCTTTCGGTAGCTGACAGTCAGAAGTAACCCCATGGAACGACCAGCAAACCCTCTAGCTGCACTGAGCAAGAGCAGCACAGAATGCATTGGACTCCACGTCTGTCCTGAGTTCATGGGACATCAGTCTTCTGAGAGCAGATCCATGGATACTTTGTAGGGAGGTTTTCCTGAGTTTCAGTGAACGCAAGGTGTCACTGCTTTTGTTCCCTTGATGATACAGACTGCTGTCACGGCTTCAAAGAAATAAAAATACACTGACAAGTGGTTCACAAGAACTGGAAATGGCTCAGCTTCTTCAGTGACATTCTATGTCACGTTCAAGGATTTTGGGTATGATTATATCTTTACGGGCCACTAGTTATAAAGAAGAGAAGTGTTGTGGATCATCTGTGAAAAGATTTAAGGCAACTGACTTGAATACTTGCTTTGGAAATTGCCCAAAGAGCAGGCAGTCACCTGGAAGATTATCATGTTGACTGCTTCTGCTCTGTGTGTTATTTATTAGATAGCGAAGTTACCCAGTGTTGAATTCTTGATCATCTTTAAACATGCTGTGACGCTATTTGTATTCTGAAGTTATTCTGAAAAGACTTGGTGAATTGTGCACGCTGTCATAATGGAGGAATATTGACTTAGGAGAGGTCAAGGCTGCCTTGGAGATAAGTGCAAATGAGGGACAAATGCATTTGATAGCCACTCAACACTCAAGGTGCTATTCAGGAAGATCCCATCTGCTGCTTGAATGACATCTGAAAGGACTCACATCTGTGGGGACAGAGAAAGAGTGTGGGCCCTTTTTTCCCCCACAGTTACATTTTGCT
Organism: Larus michahellis; assembly: GCF_964199755.1. NCBI lineage: Eukaryota > Metazoa > Chordata > Aves > Charadriiformes > Laridae > Larus > Larus michahellis. Next base: position 255,675 of record NC_133912.1, read on the forward strand.
TCCCATCTCCCAGCACCCTCCAGTCTCCAGCATCCCTCAGTACCCACGGAGGGTGAGGGGAAGGACAGGACTCAGCAGGGGGTCTCTGTCCTGCTGTCCCGCTTTTGGCTGGGATATAGAGTTTACAAGAGGTTTGAGCCGAGCACATTAGAGGGAACTTAGAACTGTTCTATCTGTTTAACAGTTGCTGGTCATGCTATTGACATATCTGTTGCGGACATTAGTTTCTCTGCTCTGTGCCGTGCTCCCTTTTTTGTTGTAGAAAGGTGGCGAAAGCGAGAGCAGCGCTCAGGCAGTGAGGAACGCAGCGGTGGCAAGGGTAAGTTCTGCGGCTGGTCTCAGAGGAGAGGGGCTCCAGCCCTCTGATCATCTTCGTGACTGCCTCTGTCCCTGCTCCAACGGGTCCATGTCCTTCCTGTGCTTGTGATCTCCAAAGCTGGACACAGTACTCCAGGTGCGGTCTCATGAGAGCGGAGTAGAGGGGCAGAATCGCCTCCCTCCACCTGCTGGCTATGTGTCTTTTGATGCAGCCCAGGATGCGGGTGGCTTTCTGGGCTGCCAGCACACATTGCTGGCTTTTGTTGAGCTTCTCATACACGAACACCCCCAAGTCCTTCTCTTCAGGGCTGTTCTCAATCTGTTCTCTGCCCAGCCTGGATTTGTCCTTGGGATTGCCTCGACCCACATGCAGGACCTTGCACTCAGCCTTGTTGAACTCTATGAGGTATGCACACACCTACCTCTCAAGCCTGCCCAGGTCCCTCTGGATGATATCACTTCCCTCCAACGTATCAACCACACCACACAGCTTGGTCCCAGACCAAGGGACTCTCACCCTTGTGCCCAAGCCTGTGGCATGTCCCCAGTGCTGCTGATCAGCCATGCCTGGCTCAGCAATAGGACCTTGGCCTCAGCAAGCATGCACCTTGGGGAGAAGTGTCTTGGTGTCGACACGCTGTGAGAAGCAGGAGAGTCTCTTGCATTTGAAGAGAGAGACAAACATCAGAGGAGGCCTTTCTTCTTCAGCCAGTCACATCCCATTTTGAAACACTTTTGCAGGGGCCAGTCCTGTTCTTGGGTGGGAGGAGAGCACGTCAGGGCCATGACTCCAGATGCTGCTGCTCTCCATCCCACGAGGGTGGCCAGGAAAACCCTGCTTGCTGGGTGCTGGTGGGAACAGGAGGACGGGCAATGTTGCGGAGGGGAGCCTCCCTCCTGCCTTGCCAGCGGCCACTGTAAAAACAGCTTCTTGTGCCTCTTCCTCCTTCTTCCCACATGGACCCTTTGCCATGCTCTCAGCCTGACCCTTCCTTCTTTGGGGCACAGAGTCTAGTTGGAGGTCAGTGATGAGTGGTGTTCCCCAGGGGTCAGTACTGGCTCCAGTCCTCTTCAATACATTCATCAATGACCTGGATGAAGGGACAGAGTGCACCCGCAGCAAGTTTGCCGATGACATGAATCTGGGAGGGGTGGCTGACACACCAGAAGGCTGTGCCGCCATCCAGAGAGGCTTGGACAGGCTGGAGAGTTGGGCAGAGAGGAACTTTATGAAATTCAACAAGGGCAAGTGCAGGGTGCTGCACCTGGGGAGGAACAACCCCCTGCACCAGGACAGGTTGGGGGTGACCTGCTGGAGAGGAGCTCAGTGGAAAGAGGCCAGTGGCATGCTGGGCTGTATCAAGAAGAGTGTGGCCAGCAGGTGAAGGGAGGTCATCCTCTGCTCTTGGGGGGAGCTGGACTAGATGATCTCCAGAGGTCCCTTCCAACCCTACAATTCTGTGATTCTGTGATCTACCAGCTCCCTCAGCACTCAGGGGCGCATCCCATCAGGGCTCGTGGATTTGTGTGTGTCAGGTTTGCCTAAATGATCTCCAACCTGATCCTCCTTGACCAAGGGAAAGTTTTCCTTTCTCTAGACTTCTTCTCTTACCTCCAGGATCTGGGGTTCCTGAGGGCCGGCCTTAGCAGTATAGACTGAAGCAAAGAAGGCATTCAGTAACTCTGCCTTCTCTGCATCCTCCATCACCAGAGCACCCACCTCATTCAGCAGCAGGCCCACATTTTCCCTGGTCTTCCTTTTACTACTGATGTACTTGAAGAAGTCCTTCTTATTGTCCTTGACATCCCTTGCCAGCTTTAATTCCAAATGGACCTTAACCTTCCTCATTGCATCCCTGTATACTGACAATGTTCCTATATTTCTCCCAAGTGTCCAGTCCCTTTTTCCACATTCTGTAAACTTCCTTCTTCCATCTGCATTTTTCCAGAAGATCCTTGCTTATCTATGCAGGTTTCCTGCCTCCTTTGCCATATTTCTTGCTGCTAGGGATGCACTGATCTTGAGCTTGGAGGAAGTGGTGCTTAAATATTAACCGCTTCCTTCTAGAGTCTTAGCCCATGGGATTCCCCAAGTAGTTCTTTGAAGAGGCCAAAGTCGGCCCTCCTGAAGCTCAGGGCTGTAATTCAACTTTTTGCCCTGCTTCTTCCACACGGGATCCTGAACTCCACCATCTCACGGTCACTGCAGCCAAGGCTACCCCCAACCTTCACGTCCTCAACCAGACCTTCTTTGTTTGCCAGCACAAGGTCCAGCAGCATACCTCTCCTCATTGGTTCCTCCACCACCTGTGACAAAAAGTTATCACCGGTGTTCTGCAGAAACCTCCTGGACTGTGTGTGCTGGGCTGTGTTGCCTTTCCAGCAAATGTCAGGGTAGTTGAAGTCCCCCATGAGAACCAGGGCCTGTGATAATGAGGCTATTTCCAGCTGTCTGTAGAAGGCCTTGTTGACTTCCTCTTCTTGGTCTGGTAAACACCCAAAACAGTGTTTCCCATATTAGCCTGCCCCTTAATTCTTACCCATAAGCTCTAACCTTGTTCTTCATCCACCCCTAAGCAGAGCTCGATACATTCCATTTGCTCTCTCACATAGAGAGCAACTCCACCACCTCACGCTGCTGGTCTGTCTTTCCTAAAACGTACATAGCCTTTCATGACAGCATTCCAGTCATGTGAGCTACCCCACCATGTCTCTGTAATTGCAGTGAGATCATGGCCCTGCGACCGCACACAGATCTCTGGATCTTCCTGCTTATTCCCCATGCTGCAAGCGTGGGTGTACAGGCATTTCGGAGAGGTAATCGAGCATGTGTGTTTCCCTGGAGGGGAGCAAGAGAATCCATCACAGCCATACACATCCTTGAGGTGGTTGGCTTTCTGGATCTCATCTTGGGAGTCAACTAAGGAATATTTGTCACTGCTCTGGTTGGTCTGGATTATTGCCCAGTTGGATAAGTTGGCATGAGCATTGCCACCATCCCCCAAATCATAGAATCATAGAACCATAGAATTGTTTGGGTTGGAAAGGACTTTAAAGATCATCTTGTTCCAAGAGTCCTTCAGTTTAAAGCCCGCCTCATCGAGTTGGCCAGCCTGCTGCCAAAGATTCCCTTGCCACAGGTGTATCCCATCCCTCTCTAACAGGTCATATTCATCAAAGAATGTCCCATTGTCATAAAAGCCAAAACTCTCACAACAGCACCAGCCATGTAGCCAGGAGTTGATATGCATTATCCATCCTTTTCTGGCTGCTCCCTTTCCTCTAACTGGTAAAATGGAGGAAAAGATAACTTGGGCACCATTTTTTTTTCACTTGCATGCCCAGGGCTTTATAGTCTTCTTTAATTCTGCCCCAGTTTTCTTAAACCTGGGACCCAACCCGGTAGAAGAAGCCCATTCTATGACCAGTAGGGTAGCCTATGGGGCTGGGGGAATAAATGCACTGGATTGAGGTGAACCTTCTATGATTCCCATCCATTCCCTAAGTGAACTCTCCACTGCCGTCACTAAAGCTGCCTGCATACAAGCTATGCACAAACATGGAGAGTCAGGTGATACCCCGATATCCGGTACTGTAGTTCATACTGTGTTAAAACCACTAATTATGGGAGCCCCAGCAGTTCTCCAACCCTATTTAATTGCAAAACAGGATGAGATTAAAGGAGACAGAGAACAAAGAGGAATTAGGTTGTGATGATCCCCAGAGACAACTCCCTACCTTGGCAGAATTAAACTATGGCCATGAAATGGGGTGAGACGATCTGTCGACCGAGAAATCAGACCCACGACCCCGAGCAGAAAACCACTGAGCGCGACCCCTAACACAAACGCTTCCACAAGGATTGGCTGTCAGGCTGTCAGGAATATAAAAACAAAGACCCTCAAGTAGTCTTGAGAAAGAAGAAATGAGTTAGAGAGAAAAGCATTAGCACTAGGTATTCTAAAGGTGCCAATATAGGGACAACTGACAGGTATAATACAAAGCTTAATGCAAGCACTTCAAAAATTGAGTGGAAATGAGGAAACTAAACGGACCTCTAATGTCCCACAACTGACACAGACTCCACAGGGAAGCCAAAACCCTTTTATGCCTTTTAGGAGGGAATTGCAGACCTTGAGGTCAAAGAACTAATAGCACCAGTACAGCAATTGGGCCTGTCCATCCAGCAAATGGAAGCATACCAATGGCTAAATGAAGGAGGCCCTTACATTTTAATTCCAGTTGGCCCTCAAGAATAACGGATAAAATTGCTAATGGATACAGGAGCACAAATTTCAGTACTAACACACCAGGATACCAAGAAGCTGGGTGTGCGACCTGGACAGCAGAGAGTTAAAGTCATAGAAGTAAACGGAGCAAGTGTTATTTGCTAAACCACAAGTGTTAATGTACAGCTCCCGGGCAAGAAGTGCATGTCGTCTACTCGGTTTGCAATTAAAAAGCACAATGAAAATACTTGGGTTTTCATGTTTTGTCTGGATGAAACTGTCACTTGCCACATGGCAGCCTGTGGTTCTTTGGTACAAGTACCAACCCCAACCCTGGTAGAAATTGGGAGGCTATGGTGTGTGTGTTCCGTGCAGCCCGTGCATTCCCTGGTCCAAAAATTAACAATGTACCACAGTAATTAATTTCTGCTGTGGCACAAAGCAGAATTTCTGAAGGAATAACAGATTTGGAAAAAAGGCACACTGTTTCCAGAACCCACTCCCCGTACAATTCACCCATCTAGCCAGTCTGAAAGCCGGACGGGAGATGGCATATGATAATTATCGACACCTAAATGCCAACACAGCTCCGCTAATGGCTGCAGCACTTAATATTGCAACTTAAACCGCTATACTACAAGCAGCTGCACATTCAGGGATGGCAGTGCTAGATGTCAGAAATATGGTCTTCGTGATCCTCTTGTAGCAGAAGGATAGAGAAACTTGCTTTTACTTGGGAAGGTATGCAATGTACACAGAATCGCAGAATCACAGAATTGTAGGGGCTGGAAGGGACCTCTGGAGATCATCTAGTCCAACCCCCTGACAGAGCAGGGTCACCTACAGCAGCTTGCACAGGAACCCGTCCAGGCGGGTTTTGAATGTCTCCAGAGATGGAGACTCCACCACCTCTCTGGGCAGCCTGTGCGAGGGCTCTGCCACCCTCAAAGGAAAGAAGTTCCTCCTCATGTTTAGGTGGAACTTCCCATGGTCAAGGTTGTGCCCGTTACCTCTTGTCCTGTCCCTGGGCACCACTGAAAGGAGCCTGGCCCCATCCTCCTGACACCCACCCTTTAAGTGTTTATAAGTGTTGATAAGATACCCCCTCAGCTGTCTTCTTTCCAGACTGAGGAGACCCAAATCCTTCAGCCTTTCTTCATAAGAGAGGTGTTTCAGTCCCCCCATCATCTTCGTAGCCCTTTGCTGTCCCCTCTCCAGCAGTTCCCTGTCCCTCTTGAACCGGGGAGCCCAGAACTGGACACAGTGCTCCAGATGCGGCCTCAGCAGGGCAGAGCAGAGGGGAAGGATGACCTCCCTCCACCTGCTGGCCACACTCTTCTTGATGCACCCCAGGATGCCATTGGCCTTCTTGGCCACAAGGGCACATTGCTGGCTCATTGTCATCCTGTTGTCCACCAGGACTCCCAGGTCTCTTTCCACAGAGCTGCTCTCCAGAAGGTCACCCCCAACCTGTCCTGGTGCATGGGGTTGTTCCTCCCCAGGTGCAGCACCCGACACTTGCCCTTGTTGAATTTCATAAGGTTTCTCTCCGCCCAACTCTCCAGCCTGTCGAGGTCTCTCTGGATGGCGGCACAGCCTTCTGGTGTGTCAGCCACCCCCCCCCAGCTTTGTGTCATTGGCAAACTTGCTGCGGGTGCACTCTGTCCCTTCATCCAGGTCATTGATGGGTATGTTGAACAGGACTGGACCCAGTCCAGACTGGGACTCTAACAGACTCACACAGGGGTATAAATATTCACCCACAATTGCTTGTGCTGCACTTGATGAACTTTTACAGACAGTCTCACTTCCTCAGGATGTGAAACTGTACCAATATATAGAAGATATTCTAATTGGAGGCACTTCCCCTGAAAAGGTGTGGGGAGTGGCAGCAGCAGTGCGGCAAGCACTACATAAAGCAGAAGTTGAGATTCCACCTGAAAAATGTCAGCGACCAAGTAGAGAAGTAAAATCTTTAGGTACTTAGTGGATTGCAGGTAGTGCAGCAATTCCACTGGACACCCCAAGCAAAATAAAACAATGGCAGCAGGGTTGGAACTAGATGATCTTTATGGTCTCTTCCAACCCGAACCATTCTATGATTCTGTGATAATTGCAGATGCCCCATTCTGGGAAAGAATTACAGCAGCTTATGGGTACTTCAAGTACTGGAGGAAACATGTACCTGGATTTTTTATCATTACTCACCCACTGTACTCACTCTTATGAAAGGGAAAACCATGAAAATGGAACCCAGAACACAAAGAGGTGGGCAAAATTCTAATACAGGAATTAAAGACATATCAGTCACTGGGGCCGGCACACCTCTGTGGCTCTATTATAGCAGAATGGGGTTTTGCAGAACATGGTACTTATTCCAGTCTATTCCAAACCAGACCAAAAATGCTAAAAAGGCCTTTAACTTTTAGCTGAACCACATTTAAAGAGACAGGACAGATATATTGTGAGTGGCAAAAGGACTTTTTTCTTCAGTCCGAGCAGCTGGGCCACTAAGGGGTCACCCCTCCAGAAAAACCCTGCTGAGACTTGTGTTGCTTTCCTTTCCAGGAACGATAGCAGCACACCTCCCTGGAGGTCAGGTTAACTGACGGAGGATCGCTTATCCTCCTCACAGGAGTAATTACAGAATCATAAGATCATAGAGTGGTTCGGGTTCAAAGGGACCTTAAAGATCATCCAGTGCCACCCCCTGCCCTGGGCAGGGACACCTCCCACCAGCCCAGGTTGCTCCAAGCCCCGTCCAGCCTGTCCTTGAACCCCTCCCGAGATGGGGCAGCCACAGCTTCTCTGGGCAACCTGGGCCAGGGGCTCACCACCCTTAGTATAAAGAGTTTATTCCTAATATCTGATGTAAATCTCCCCTCTTTCAGTTTAAAACCATTACCCCTCATCCTATCGCTCCATTCCTGGATAAAGAGTCCCTCCCCACCCTTCCTGTAGGCACCCTTTAGGGACTGGAAAGCTGCTATAAGATCTCCCCAGAGCCTTCTCTTCTCCAGGCTGAACAACCCCAACTCTCTCAGACTGTCTTCATAGCAGAGAGGGGCTCCAGCCCTCTGATCATCTTTGTGGCCCTCCTCTGGCCCTGCTCCAACAGCTCCATGTCCTTCTTGTGCTGAGGCCCCAGAGCTGGACACAGTACTCCAGGTGGGTCTCACCAGAGCGGAGCAGAGGGGCAGAATCCCCTGTCTCGCACTGCTGGCCACGCATCTTTTGATGCAGCCGAGGATGCGGTTGGCTTTCTGGGCTGCCAACACACATTGCCGGCTCATGTTGAGCTTCTCATCCACCAGCACCCCCAAGTCCTTCCCCTCAAGGCTGCTCTCAAGCCGATTATCGTCACCATGAGCCAAATATGGTTCAGATGTTGACAAACCTGACCCACAGGTTGGAGACCTTCACTTCTTTTATTTATGCTAATCAATACCGTATCTTTAGTACATTCTGCATCCTACATGTTTCTCAGTTAGGGGTGCAATCTACTGTAACAACAATTATAAGGGAAGGTGATGAGAGCACCTTGCTTACTGAGTTTCGGAAGGTCATTTGAGATAATGCGATTCAGTTCAAAAGGGATTTCCAATCTTGGTGGCATCTAATTAATTTCACTTATGACCCCACTGACAGTAAAGCCACAGCTTTTGTTTTGACAATACGCAATGCTTCGGAATACACTGTGTACCCATTCATTGCACCGGGATTAAATCACAGCGGAACCGTGCTCTATCCGTTAGAGCACAGAGTATGGGCCCAGCAAAATGGGAACAAATGGCAAACTATTGATGACGCATGTGTTGTACGGGAACAACGGGGACTTACTTGTGAAAGTAACACCATCAAGGCCCAAGACACTGGTGGTGTCTCCACCAGCACTGGTCGTGCTGGCACCAGAAAGCTGCTCCCTGTCCTCAGCTGCTCATCCGCACTGGAAGGTCTCCCGGGCTGTGTCTGGGAAATCTTCCAGATGCCGGGGGGTCCGTTTCTGGTGGTTCCTGGGGAGATGGACCCTGTTGGGTGAGACCGAGAGTTGCCAGATTTGCAAAGACTGACCGAAGGCGGGATTCCTTGTCTGCAGTAGGAATCCCATTGCACCAGCAGGTGTCTTTGAGGCACCCTATAACAAAATGCCTGTGCTTGTACACTCACGCTCCTGTGTTTTATTTCTGTCAAATAAGGCTCTGAATTTATGAATATCCCGACCTGCGCCTGCATCTTGTTGGGAACTTGGCCCTTAGCCTGCACGCTGCAAGCCCAAATGCGTGCACACCATTGGAACTGAATTCCCCAAACCACTTCCCTTTTTGCGCGTTTTTACTCCTTCCTTGACAGAAAACATTTTTTTTTCTTTTTTTTTTTTTCTTTTGTGTTGGTCTGAGCTTATCCAGGTTGGCCAGATGGCTGGATACTCCTCTCAAGAAATATTTATGTGCCGGGCAAAGTGACAATTGCCCCGCTAGGTCTGTGGGTTCGGGGTATTTGCCTTAACCCTTCACCCTCTGGTGTCTTTGAGACCCGCCCCACACTGCCCTAGGGGCATCTGCCAGCAGGTCTTAAAGAAGCTTCTTCCTCCTACGTTTCCCGCAGCAGTCTCAGCCAACACTCCCCCCAAAAAATACCTATTGATTCAAGTGGTACAGCAGCAAGGACAGCTGAAGCTGCGTGCCTCTGGAGGGGGACACAGAACAAAGAAATTCTTGGGCAATTACACCCTCCCAATCTGTGCTCCCGCCCTTCACGCACTCTTCAGGCCCCTTGCACGGGCCCCTTGGTCCAACGGTAATTTATGGTCTGGGGTCTTCTTATTCCTCACTGGATTCTCCCTCTGTCGCCAGAAGGGCCCTGACATGTTCCGTTCTGGTCAGTTTGCCGCCTCTGCTGACAGCAGCAGCTTCCTTATCTCCCGGGCTGTACCGGTCTCCGGGCCTTCCTTCACGGAACTAAGCAGAAGTTCAAAACAAGTTCAACTTATCTCAGTGAAAGTTCGCAGCCTGCGGCCCAAAGGCAACTTCAGCGACTTCTGCCACCTGAGCTCTCCGTGAGCAGGACACCAACGCAGCCCAACACCAAGTGACGAAGCCATTCCTTTTATTTAAAACCGCACCACCGATATTCCGTACTCCTCTACGACGGGCTGTCCCGGCGCTGGCTCGGCGGCTGCTTTTGGCGCCTGGGCTGACCGCAGTAACTCCGTGGTGCGGACTCCCCTGCCCCGCACCAGCAGGACCCGCACCAGCAGCGCCGTGTCGAGCTGAGGGCAGCCCTGGCTCCTCCGCAGGCGCTGTGGGGCACATTGACCCGGCTCATTCTGCTGCCCCAAAGCCAGGGGACAGGCCCTGCAGCACAAGCGGGAGCTCGTGAGGGAGGGCGGTCACCGCGAGGACCAGAAATGCATCCAACCCTCTGGCTCTGCGGGGCTCAGAAGCAACTGAGCCCGGAAAGAAAGGAAATCTGGAACTAGTTCTTACCAAAAAAAAACCCTTTAAAACTCCTTTGAAGTCGGTCTGTTGGAGCAAGAAAATTCCTCATTTGTGTGTGTGCGTCATGTGTGTGTGCGTCATGTGTGTGTGCATCAAGGCAGCGTGGGAAGCACGCAAGGCCAAAGAGCCCAGGCCGCCCTCGCCAACAGGGTGTTACTAAACACCACAAGTCGTGATTAAACAAGGGAAAAGACCCCGCAGGATCTGCTCTAAAGGAGCAAATCCCACCTCTGTGGGCTGGGAGGCTTCTGCCACTCACTGCCAAGGGGTGAAATCGAAAGGCAGTAAAAAGGCAGCTGGTGCCCTTTCGGCTGTGCCTCACCGGGTCTGCCAACAGAGGAAGGTGGGAAGGGACAGAAGTGGCAAAAAGAAACCCAGAGGCTAAAGGAGAAGGAAATCCCCAAATTAGGAGAACAAACCACCACCCTCAGTCAGACGAGAAGAGATCTGGGGGACCACAGGCAGAGCCTCAGTTTATAAACTGACAAATTACACAACTGGTGTAGTGGGAAAGTATGAGATTTAGAAACAGACGATTTTAGAAAGAGCTACTGGCAGAGCAACTGTCGTGGTTTAGGCCGGACTGGCCTATGACAAGACGCCAGATGCCCTCCCCCACCTCAAAGCAAAACAGCAACAAAAAGACACCAAGATAAGTCAGGGTGGAGGGAGTGCAGTTTTTGACTGGCGGGACCGTCTGCCGTGTCCCCATCCTCTCAGTTGCTCTTTTCTCCTCCTCATTTGTGCAAAGGAAGTTTTAACTTCCACAGTCACAGTCCTCATCTGATGCCTGGTGGCGCTCAAGGACCCCCCTGAGCAGTTGGCGTTTCCTCACTGTTGCGTGAAAAGGGGCAAAGCGGTTTTAGCAGAAGATAAACCCCCTTGCGTTCTAACACTCCTCACCGAGGTGGGAGGCTAGGTGCGGCTAGGTTTAAATTCTGAGTGATGCCCAATTCAGCACTATCAGTCCAATCGCGTTTAATATGTATTAAACTATTACAATTTGGATACACTAATAGTGGACTGCACCTTCAGTCTAGTCGTGCTCATGAACTAGCACGGCCACTCTCGAGTCTTTGGTCGCGTTCAGTGAGAAACCAAAACGACTAGCTACTTAAAAAAGTGCAGTTTATTTAAACAACAGATATATAGGTTCTTAGGATTGCCGGTGATAAATACACTGTCTGCAAAGCACGTGCAAATGAAAGTATTGTTACATATACAAAACGCGCGACAAAGTTATAAATGATACAGCCTGGCTTTAAATGTAGGAAAAGAGAGTCTCTAGAGAAATTTCTAAGTTTCCCGAGGAAGCACTCGGTATAATCTAAGTCTTACCCAAAGGCGTCCCTATGGGGGGGAAGAGAGGCTCAGCCCGTCGACTGATCCCAGAAGTCAGTGATGTAATTCTTTGTGATGGTGTCTTCCCTGGGTATCCCCCCTTTCTTGGGCTATTTTTATACTATTTGTTATCTTCAAGGTGGAGTTTGAGTGACTTTAGTCATACATACTTTTATCATGATTGGTGTAAATTTCTCTCGCTTCACAATTAAAGGTATAGTTTACAAGAAATTCAGGGCGCAGACTCAAGAAGGAGTGGTCGCACCTTGGAGGCGGGTAGCCTTCGGGATGGAGGTGTGTTTTGGTATTATAATGACATTATAATGAGCAAAGTTCGCACAAAGGACAGCATTTCATCAAAATTTGACAAAATGTTGGCTCTGAGCATGTAGCGGGCAGCTAATTGGCAGCTTATCTGTTTCATGGTATCATCCCATTCCTGTATCCGCTATACATCATAAGGTAAAGCCACGGAATAATTGCATCCCGTCCCGTACCTCATGTAGCTTATCAGGGAACCACAGATGTTGTGTCCTTCATGCCAGCTGCGGCTATTTTCTACCTCAGAAGCCTCTTGATTTTATACTTTTCCTTAATGTGTGAACAATGCTGTACTTTTGTATTTTTTAGCCAATTTAGTATTTATTCCACATAATCCACCCCGTGACTACAGTCACTCAAGCTCCACGATACTCAATACTGATAGGAAAGATCACATGTGTTCTTGTGGTGAGGGATATCAAGTGCAAATACATCTCGTGGAGTGATCAAATGAGTTAAACTTTTCATCATAATCCAAAGTCTAACATACAAAACAATTGTCAAAGCGAAGCACAAAATAATGAGTATTAGTAAAACAACAACAGGATGGTGCATCTTGTTATAAAGTCCTGTAACTGTCGGTGACCATCCAAAAAGAGTATCTCCCCATCCATGTCCTCCGTCTCTCTTGACTCTTTCCAGCACTCGGTGTATTTCTTCAACATCATGATGGACGGTAATCAAAGTTCTCTGTCCATTTTCTTGGGCCTCTTTCAACAGTCGCTTCAATTCATCGTGTTGTAGTAACTTCTTCACCAGTGAGAGATTCATTCCGATGGGGGTAGGCAACAAATCTCGAATCAATGTATAATTAGATTGTAGCAATTGAAAAGATGTAACAGGAGCTGAATAATTGAAGTCACATCCGATAATGTTAGTAAAGTTACAAACACAGAGGTTTGAGTGATTACTTATATCAACTACTATGTCATCTATGAATACAAGACTACAGGGAGACCTCATGCAAACACACCCTTTCCCAATATATACAAGCACAGTTTCTGGGGTTTCATCGGGATGTATCTCAAAGTGACAAACATTCTGGTTGGTGTCAAGACAAATGTCTTGTGCTTTCAGGGTATTACTCTCACAAATGAATCCTTGTTGGTCTCGTGAAACGCATGCGTCAACATCAACAGTTTGCCACTTATTCTCATTTTGTTGTGCCCACACTCTGTGCTCTACTGGATAGAGTATGGCTCCTTGGTGATTCAACCCCAGCGCAATGATTGGGTATATGGTGTATACCAAAGCATTGCGTATTGTTAAGACAAAAGCTGTGGCCTTGCTCTCAATGGGATCATAGGTGAAGTTAACCAGATACCACCAGGACTGAAATTTTTTCTCAAATTCAATTGCGTTATCCCATATTACTTTTCGAATTTCGGTGGGCAAGGTGCCTTCTTCACCTTCCCTTATGATTGCGGCTGTCATAGATTGCATCCACAATTGGGCTTGGATACAACTAAGAGCCAAGGAAACATTGTTTTGGGTTGTACCAAGTGCATCTGTGATCAGCTGATGGTCTTTTTCACCCGTTTCTTCCCACTGAGGCAATATATTCGATAAAAGCCATTGGTGGTTTCCCAATGCTAATAGAGAGGACTGTAGGGGACGTCTTAATTTGTCCAGATCAGTAGTGGTTGTGACTAGTTTGTTGGCAAGTATCTCAGCATCTATACTATTTAAGACTCCCAGGCCTGTTCCTAAGATACCAGTCACATCCCTCTTCAGTCGTTGTGAAGTGGCAAAAGTTCGTCTGCGTAACCATGCTGACCATCCTGCATAAGATGTACTTAGGAATGGTAAACAAGTGGGTTTGATCGCAGAGATTTTAATCTGCATTGACAATTCTACTCGTTTGAGGGAATACGTGGGATTAAACAGTATCTGTTGTTGACCTGTGTGTTTAATAACATAAGGGCCAATGTTGAAAATGTAAGGAGTTAGACTAATCGAGGGCTTAGAAGGTACGCCTTTGAGAGTTTGTGGGGGTGTAGGTTCTGGATTTATTTCGGCAAGTTCAGGTGTATTTGAGTCAATCATAAATTCAAATAACAATTCTGTGCCCCTGTAGCCCCAAATACAATACACTATTGTAGGTTTGATAAAAGTGAAATTGTGCCAGCAATCTGAATTTGGCTCCATAATTTTGTAACAGTCAGTGTTGTATTTGTCTGGTTTGGTAGAGTCTACATAGATGGTTTTAATTAAAGTTGGCCTGTGGTGAGTAGACCCATTGATAAATCGGCAACCAATGTGTATTCTCTTTCCAAGGGTGGCCTCGATTTTAGCCATTTGAAGTGAATCATTCCATCTCCATTTATCTCTGGAATATACTTCACTTCCTTGTATAACCAGAGTGGAGAGATTTAAACCCCTTTTGTTTCCTGGTGTTCCGGTGCTTGCAGTGTACCGTGACAATGCATTATCCCAAAGGTCAGGTGCTACGTCTATCTTGAATTCAAATAGCAGCGCTATTTCATCCTGTTGCCAACGACAAGTTACAAGAGTGGGTTCAACAAGAGTAAAATTATACCAGCAATCCCACTTGTCGGTGACACAGTGCTTTGTCGTCATTGAGCGTGGGTTCTGAGGGCGAAATATCTCTATTCTCATGGCCTTCTCATGGTTTGAGCCGTTGATCATTCTACACCCTACTCGGGCTTCCACCCCTGCCTTACCTTTCAGGACTGGGTACCAACTATTCCAGGTCCACTCATGTAACACCTCATTTTCCTGTAGAACTACAGTGGCCAAACGCAATTCTCCCTTTCTAGTACCTGCCATCGCATTGTGTTTAACAAAGGCTTGAGACCATGGCCACTCTGGGTCTCTCTGACTACAAACAACAGGGAATAAAAAGGTAAAACTGAATAGCATCAATTCCATCTGCCAATTCGTCATTTTAGAATTTGGGCCTCCAGGTAGCCATACATAATAAAAATAGTATTATTGCCAGGATCAATGTCAGGATTCCCTGGAGACACTCAAAGGTAGCGTAGGCCAATCCGTCTGTACAGCTCATCCAAGGTTCCTGTAAGACACAAAGGAAAAGAAAATCTGCTCGGTCTTATTCGACCGACGGGGTTAAAAAGAAGGCGAGATCCACCGGGTGCTGATCCGGTGTATCTTCCCTGAACAGTCCTTGGCTTCCCATGCATAGGGATTTTTGGGAGTAGCTAGCACCATTGGTACCGTCCCAATTTGAGGCATTTTCACTAGCACAGGTTGCCCAGGGTGAAATCTTCTGGGGTATTTTCCCGGTTCATTGGGAGCCTTTGGAGAGATAATATTGGCAGATACACAGAAAGCTTTCATTTTAGGACAGCCGTCTCCACTCCATCTGTTATTTAATTGATAGATGGCATCGTCCAATCGCAAATGCCAACCAGGTTCATGAGTTTTTGCAAAACGCTTAACCAATCCATTGGTGCGTTCAACAATGCCATTAGCCTGGGGATAATAGGGAGTATGAAATACCCATCGAATCCCTTCTTCTTTGGCCCAATCTTGTACCACCGAAGCGGTAAAGTGTGAACCGTTATCACTTTGGATTTCCTCGGGAAGGGGAAGTGTGCTGAACCACCCTTTTAGGCCTTTCACTGTGTTGTCCCCGGTAGCTGATTTGAAACTGCTGGCCATACTGAGGCTGGAGATAATCTCCACTCCTACCAGGACATATCTGTTCCCACCTGATAATCTCAAGGGCCCAATATAGTCAATCTGCCATGAATGCCACAACGTTTTCTTGTCCCGAATGTGTAAGGGAGGCGCCTTACTCGGATGATCTTTGCTGAGTCGTAGGCGACATTGTGAACAGGCAGTTACTATTTGTTCGCACAGCTTAACCGACACAGGCCACCCCCGGGCTAGACCTTCCTGATACAGGTCAGCACGGCCTGTGTGGCCACGTTTAACATGTAACCATTCAAGTAAGCGTTCCCATTCCCGACCATCATCTACAATGTCAATTTGCTGTAGCCGCGTGAGGCTATCTACCTGTTGGTTGAATTGAGCAGTGATCGAGTTTGAACGATCATGGCCTTTTACCCAACCAATGTGCAATGTTCTCTGTTCTCCTATTTCTAACAGTTGCTTCCAACTGTCCGTCTCCCAAATCGGGACTCTGTTCACCTGCCAATCATTGGCTGCCCAGTGTCCTATCCATTCGGTGGCTCCTTTAAAAACAGCATATGAGTCAGTGTAAATGGAGGTGGCTCCATGTTGTGCAGCTAGTAGGACAGCTCTGAGTTCCCCTACTTGTGCACTACCCTCCCCTGTTTCAATCGCTCTTTCTCCCGTTGCTACTTCCAGTGCTACGGCCTTATATTTCCACTTATTGTTTTCACGGTGAGATGACGCATCAGTAAACCACACTCCTGTAAGATCACTGCCTTCCTTCAAAGGAGGAGCTTCTTGGATCGGAGATGGTCTGTTTGGTGGGGATTGGAACAATAGGGCACCATCTATATCCTTTTGCAGCTTGGATACTTTAACACTGCCTTCAGAGACTGGCATGATTTCATTAATGCCTTCTAAATAAGCATACCACTTTCGAACTGTAGGTTTCTGGGCAATGCCAGCTGGTGGTGTTGTCCCTTTACGGACCACATCTAGGAGGCGAAAAGGTCCACGAATGATCACACTCTGTTCTCTTCTTATCTGCTCTGTTCGTTGCAACGCTCGCACTAGGGACAGTAAACCCTTCTCAAGGTCTGAATATCTGCTCTCAGTATCATTGAAGGAGTGAGAGCTAAATTCTAATGGTCTCTCCGGTCCTGCTGGTCCTTTCTGCCATAAATTACAATGGGAACCATGTTCACTGAACCCCCATTCTACGTGGACAGGGTCAGTTGGATGTATAGGACCAAGCTGTTGGAATAACCTTAGCTCCTTTATTAGTAATTGCAGAGCATTAGTATGTTGTTTAGTCCACTCCCAGGATCTATCCTTTTTGAGCAAACTATAAAGGGGGCGAGCAATGATGGAAAAGCCAGGGATGTGTTTACGCCAATAACTTAAAGTTCCCAGAACTTGCTGTAACTCCTTCACGCTGGATGGATTCTGTCCATGCTCTATTTTTTCCAGGGTATCCTGAGGGACAGAAGCAGCTCCCTTAATCCACCAGACCCCCAGGAATTTAACTTCCTGTGCAGGTCCCTGACACTTTGAGTCTGGAATTTCCAATCCTAAATCAAGTAATGTTTTTCGGATGTTTTTCATCATGTCTTTTACACTTTCTTGGTTCTCTCCCCCTATTAGGATGTCATCAATATATTGGTATACCGTACATCCCTGTGAAACAGGAATCTCTGATAGCACTTTAGCTAAAGCATTATGAGCAATAGTGGGGGAATGTTTGTATCCTTGTGGAAGTCGGTTAAAGGTACATTGGACTCCTTTCCACGTGAATGCAAACCGCGCTTTGTCCTGCTCAAGGAGGGGGATCATAAAAAACATGTCTTTAACATCTAAGGCAGCCATCCAAGGATGGGCAGCTCCTTGTATCATTGTCACAATTTCCGCGATATTTGGAACTGCGGCAGTGAGGGGTGCAGTGTTGGCATTCAACTTTCGGTAATCTACTGTGAAACGCCATTGCCCGTTTGGTTTCTTTACCGGCCACACTGGTGAATTATAAGGCGAGTGAGTCCTCTTGATGATGTCTCTTTTTTCTAAATCTGATACCACCCCGTCTGCTCCTGCAAGTGCAGCTGCAGGCAGTGGATACTGCCGGACATTAGTGATTTTAGAGGGAGGTAAAGGCATGGAAGTTTCCAAGAGACTCAATTTCACTGTGTCTATTACTTTTTCGCATCCTGCAAAACTCCACACAGTTCCATCTGGGAATTTCCACATTCGCCCACGCAGCACGTCAAATCCTAGGAGGTTAGTACGCGAGGCACCCACTAACACTTCCGCCCTGGTCATCCGCTGCTCTCCTGGCAACCAGAGGTTAATTTTTGCAACGGGGCATGTGTTTACCACACCATCAATTCCTGCGAAGTTGACTCTGCGTCTGGTGGGATTTATACCTAAAAGTTGTGCCGTTTCGTTAGTGATTGCAGACATTTGGGCTCCGGTATCAATAATAAAGTTTACTGACATCCTCCGGGGTCCGACAGGAATGGCGATAATAGGTTCAGAATCTTTATGAGAGAGCCATTGAATAGCTAGTACCCGCCGGACAGGGTGGCTCACTGCCCTCCCCGGGGATAGGAGTTTTTTGACTGGGACTCTGACAAATCAATCAAATTACGCTCCGGTGCAGAAGGCACAATTTTCTCACAGCTTGGGGATTCTCTGGTTAGACTTTTCTCCCCAGCCGAATTATTCTTTCTAGTTAGAGATTGGACCAGTGTACGGAGATCTCCCGTAGGGACACCGTGCAAGAATTGTCGGGGCACCCCTAATTGTAGGGCTTTACGCCACAACTCATTCCGGTCCTTATCAGGCTTAAACCTTTCCACCGGTTTGGGGTTTTGAGTGTGAGTTCGGACTTGGCGAACCTTTCGGGGGTGTTCGGAAGATTTTTCGCTAGTTAGGCTGGCCCAGCCCATTCAGCGCCCATATTGGTCTATTTCCTGTACATATTCATTCCAGGTGGGCATGTAGCGACGCCGGCCCCGCCCATGAGCATCCCGAGCCTCTCGTATACGATCTTGAGTGCGAACAACGAATGGCTTCAGGCAATCGGGAAGACCACGGATGAGAGGGGCTAATCGATCGGGGTCGATAGCGGCTGACATTGGGGATTTCCGAAATTCCTCTCTGTCATACATGGCTTGCAGACAAGCTGCTTTCCGTATCGCCGCAAACAGTTCAGAGTAGCCTGTAGCTCTAATCTCTAATGGCTCTCCCCTCTCTCGCGGATCCATACCACCTGCCCAAAAGGCTGCTCGAGCGGTTAGGGAATAATTATGATCCCCGTCCATTGTAGTTAAAAACACTCCTGGTCCCCAAGAGTCTCCTGCTTCTTCCTCACTCAACATAATTCTATCTCCTCCTTCAGAAGAAACTCGCCACACATACTCAACAGCTGATTCTTCTGGCCGCCTCGAATATTTTTCCCTTATTTTCGCTAACTCCGTTGGTGTCCACGGAATAGTACGCACAGTGTTGCGGACTTCCTCATCATCCTCATCAACTGTGGTTTCAGTTTTAATCAGAGGTCGTAAAGGAAAGACTCGAGATTTTGCAGTAAAAGTCCTTCCCTCCTCATCTTCTTCCTCATCTTCACTATTAGACCAAAAATCTCCGGTCTGGGTTCCAGAATTTGGATAACACATTAATTTACGAATCTGTTGGACCTGGGTCGAGGGCTGCATTTTATCTAAGAGCCCAGTCACCCTTTCCAATAACATTTTAAGTTGGTGATTTTCACTCCCAAGTTGAGCATTCCGGTTTCCTAAACATTCATTCTCACTCACAAGCTTATCAACTTGAGTTCTTAATTTTTCTCCTGTCTCCTTTTGAAAGGCTAGTGATGACTTCAACACCTCATTCTCCGATTTCAGGGTTGCATATTCTACAGCTGAAATCAGATTAGGAGCAGGGGTTTCCCTAGCTTCTTGTTGTGCACAAGATAAACAGGCGCCTAACACCGCACAAATCACACCTTTGCCTTTCCCCGCTCTGAGCTTCTGTGAAACCCGACACTCTTCAATACGTTCCACCACTTTCTCTTCATCCTTCCAAAATTTACGGGCCCACTCCTTCCCAGCCTGGGAAGGGGCACAATCATATTTTTGCAGCAGTTTATCCATGGCAATCCTGCCGACTACGCCAAAATTCTGTTGCGTGAAAAGGGGCAAAGCGGTTTTAGCAGAAGATAAACCCCCTTGCGTTCTAACACTCCTCACCGAGGTGGGAGGCTAGGTGCGGCTAGGTTTAAATTCTGAGTGATGCCCAATTCAGCACTATCAGTCCAATCGCGTTTAATATGTATTAAACTATTACGATTTGGATACACTAATAGTGGACTGCACCTTCAGTCTAGTCGTGCTCATGAACTAGCACGGCCACTCTCGAGTCTTTGGTCGCGTTCAGTGAGAAACCAAAACGACTAGCTACTTAAAAAAGTGCAGTTTATTTAAACAACAGATATATAGGTTCTTAGGATTGCCGGTGATAAATACACTGTCTGCAAAGCACGTGCAAATGAAAGTATTGTTACATATACAAAACGCGCGACAAAGTTATAAACGATACAGCCTGGCTTTAAATGTAGGAAAAGAGAGTCTCTAGAGAAATTTCTAAGTTTCCCGAGGAAGCACTCGGTATAATCTAAGTCTTACCCAAAGGCGTCCCTATGGGGGGGAAGAGAGGCTCAGCCCGTCGACTGATCCCAGAAGTCAGTGATGTAATTCTTTGTGATGGTGTCTTCCCTGGGTATCCCCCCTTTCTTGGGCTATTTTTATACTATTTGTTATCTTCAAGGTGGAGTTTGAGTGACTTTAGTCATACATACTTTTATCATGATTGGTGTAAATTTCTCTCGCTTCACAATTAAAGGTATAGTTTACAAGAAATTCAGGGCGCAGACTCAAGAAGGAGTGGTCGCACCTTGGAGGCGGGTAGCCTTCGGGATGGAGGTGTGTTTTGGTATTATAATGACATTATAATGAGCAAAGTTCGCACAAAGGACAGCATTTCATCAAAATTTGACAAAATGTTGGCTCTGAGCATGTAGCGGGCAGCTAATTGGCAGCTTATCTGTTTCATGGTATCATCCCATTCCTGTATCCGCTATACATCATAAGGTAAAGCCACGGAATAATTGCATCCCGTCCCGTACCTCATGTAGCTTATCAGGGAACCACAGATGTTGTGTCCTTCATGCCAGCTGCGGCTATTTTCTACCTCAGAAGCCTCTTGATTTTATACTTTTCCTTAATGTGTGAACAATGCTGTACTTTTGTATTTTTTAGCCAATTTAGTATTTATTCCACACTCACGCAGCTTCTCAGCAGTTTTTTCTTTCCCAGCTGGGGGTAGAAATGAGAGTGACCAACGCAAGCGGTTGGGTTTCAGTACTTCACTGAACCTGCACGGCAATTTGACATATTTTAGCCCTGCTTCCAAGCTCCCTGAACATGCGCCACTAGGGCAGCCAGTGCCTAAAGATTCTGTGCTGTCACCAGCCCCTTCCGTCTGGTGTGGCCTCAGGTACTGCTGGCAGGGATGCTGGAGAACCAGCAGGGCCACTTCAGCGCAGCCCTCAGCCTCACAAAGGCATCACAAAGGAGGGGAAGGACTGTCCTCAAGCTCGACTCCCTTCCGAGCAACTCCTCCCACCAAAGAGCCATTCGCAGTGCACGTGGAATTCGGGAACACCAGCTGCAGCTGGGAGTGTTGGACCACCCTGAGACTTTCTTACCGCCAAGAGTTACTGGGGACTTCCCATCAGAGGGAAGCAGCGTCACATCTCATGTCTCGCAGCCTTGGCTCCAGTCCCCTGCCAAGGAGGACAGGAGGAGAAGGAGGCACACACCCCTGCCTGCCATCAGCTCTTCCACTACCTGTCTTGCCCAGGCACCATGTTTTCCCCACTCCTCTTCCCAGGTGGACTTCACAGGTCCTACAGGCCTCCCAAATGGCTTTCCAGCTGCCATCTCAAACTTGCACACAGAAAGAGGAAAAAAACCACCAGTCTGAAGGAACGGCACCACATTTCCTTTGCACCTTGTGTTAACAACTGGGGACACGAGGACACTTGGGAGTTACTGTGAACATCCATCCTTTCCCAAGGCAGAAGCAGCAAAATGTGCCAGATCCTGGAAGGCTGCATTAGGAAGCTGAGGGAAGACCTCCAGTGCTGGGAGGGGCAAAAGCTTCCTCGTCAGCCTATCCTTCCTCTGAGAAAGCTGATTCTAACCCAAAGCCTCCATATTGCCACTGGAGATCATCTTCCTTCTCCTCATCTCCTCCTCCATCTCTCCTACGTTAAAACGTAGCCATTCTCCTGTCATGATATCACTCTGGTTTGTCACCACATGCACTGGTGGCGCAGGCTGTGAGGAGGGATGGTTCTGAGCAAGTAGTCACGTGTAATTAAACTGTGAACTTAAAATGTTTCGGGCCCAAAAGGGAAGATCCCACCACCAAGATGATGTAGCTCTGGGGATACCTGGTGCTAACCCACATGCAGAGGAGGAACTCGGGGATCATCAGAGGTGACAGAATCACTCAACCATCAAGGTGGGAAGGGACCTTGGGTGGTCTCCAGCCCAACCGCGTGCACACATGAGGATCAACACAGAAGCCACCCCAAGTTTCTCAGGGCTTTGTCCAATAGAGTCCTAAAACCCTTGAAGAACATAGTCCATAACCTCTCCAGAGACGTTCAAATGCTTCATAATCCTTACTGACTTCTGTCCTTCACATCCTGTCTGACCTGCGCTTGTTTCAGCTGATGACCATCATCTCTTTTCTCCACAAATCTCATAGAGACTGCTATCTTTTCAGCCCAGTGGAAAGTGAACGTGTGGCATCAACACTGGGTCAGGGTCCCGTGGGCATGAGAAGTGCGTGTCTGTACTCATGCTACAGGAAGGACACATAGTGTGGGGAGAGCGTCTGTG
The DNA here is from genome assembly GCF_964199755.1 of Larus michahellis. NCBI lineage: Eukaryota > Metazoa > Chordata > Aves > Charadriiformes > Laridae > Larus > Larus michahellis. The sequence continues at coordinate 277,968 of NC_133912.1, forward strand.
CGCTGTGGTCACACTTGTGGGCGTGTTACGTGTGCATGTGTTTGTATGTGCCTTGGGCATCCTGGTGGACACCAAAGCTGACCACAAGCTGGCAGCATGCCCTGGTGGCAAAGGATGTCCTGGGCTGCGTCAGGAGTGCTGGTCGGGGGAGGTGGTCCTTCCCCTCAGCACTGGTGAGGCCCCACCAGGAGTGCTGTGTCCAGTGCTGGGCTCCCCAGTACAAGACAGACACGGACACACCAAGGAAAGCTCGCAAAGATGGTGAAGGGACTGGAGCATCTCTTCTACAAGGAAAGGCTGAGAGAGCTGGGACTGTTCAGCCTGGAGAAGAGAAGGCTCCGGAGGATCTTATCAATGTATATAAATACCTGACGGTCGGGTGCAGAGAGGACAGTGACAGGACCAGAGGCAACAGGCACAAACTGGAGGTTCCCTCTGAACATCAGGAAGCACTTTCACTGTGAGCACCAGCACAGGTTGCTCAGGGAAGCTGAGGAGTCCCTATCCATGGAGATGATCGAAAGCCACCTAGACACGGTTCCGGGCAACCAGCTCTAGGTGGCCATGCTTGAGCAGGAGGTGGGACCACATGATCTCAGGAAATCTTTTCTAACCTAAACGATCCTGTGCCTCACATCCAATTTACCCAGGTGACTGAGGGACCCAGCCACCCACGCTCCACCTCCCACATGAACCCCTCAGTTTCTGAGGGACCCAGGTGTCCAGCTGCCCCCCACCCTCCAAAACCTCTCGGCTTGTGTCTGGGGGACCTAGGAGTCCAGGGAACCCATCCCTGCAAGCCCCTCCGCCCACGTCTGGAGGACCCAGGCCTCCAAGGGTCCCAGTTGCCTGGGGGTGCCCTGCATCCCCCTGTCCCAGGGACACAGATGTTCAGGCAGGAACAGGAGAAGGTTGGTGCCACCAGTGACAGGCAGCCTTGGGCCTGGGAGGGGGCGGGAGGTGACAGCAGTGTCCCTAGGGTGCTGGGCAGGTTAGCCTGCAGAGAGGAGGGCGGCATCTGTTACCTGGGAACACCCTGAACACTGGGACATCCCCCACCTTGGGGGTCGTGGGGTGGGGATCTGTCACCCGGAGGACACGCCAGGGGCCCCTGCTACCCCCTACACTTATCGGACCCTGCCCAGGCTCCAGGGTGGCACTGGTGGCAGTGTAACCTGCGGGGTGGGGTGCTGTGTCAGAGAGGAGCTCTAAAATACCCCCTGGGTCCCCATCTCATCCCCCACTGTCCCCCCACATTCTCCCCTGATCCTGGGTCCCACCGTCCTCATCCCATATCCCCATGTCACGCCCCCTCCGTCCTTCACCGGTTTCCATGTCCCCCCAGCCAATCTTCATGTCACTTCCCTTGTGCCCAGGGCACCCCACATCCCCTCACCCCTCCCCACCATCACCCCCAGTGTCCCCCAGCAGTCTTCCCTAACCCCCCCCCAGCATTCCCAGTGCCTCATCTCCCCCAGACCCCAAATCACGCCCCCGTGCCCACATCTCCTGCTCTGCCCCACATCACCCCGGGGCCACTCACATCCCCATACCACCACCTTCACCTTGTCCCCTCTCCTGGTCCCCACATCCCCACCACGGCTCTCCACGTCCCCTCCCTTGTCCCAGGGGCTCCCCACCTCCCCTTACCCATCGCCTAATGTCCCCCACCTGCTCCCCCTGGTCCCATCCCCTTAATCACCCCCACTGTGTCCCTCGCCCCAAGCCCCCCAGAAGGCGCGGCAGCGGGGGGCGCACCGAGGTCCTGGCACAACAGACACATGAAGCCGCGGCCAGGGGCGATGGCGGTGGCCCCGGGTGCTGCGAGCTGTGCCACCGAGGCGCTGGGCAGGACCTGCGGGCGAGAGGGGTGCCGGGGTTAGAGATCACCCGGGGGGGCCGGGAACACACCCCCTGGGTGTCCCGCACCCCCGCTTGGATTCATCCGGGGGCACATGTGTCCCCTTTTTCCCAAAGCCTGTCCCCCCAGAGCTCACCCCCCTCATCGTCCCATTCCCTCAGACCCCCCTCCCCGGGCCTGTCCCCCGCGGGGGCGGGAGGGAAGCGGCGCACGCGTACTGCGGGCGGGCAAGATGGCGGCGCCCGTTGCCGTGCAATGGGGCCGGGCCCGGCGCCGGGTCGGTCGGTCCGGGCCTGCGCCCGGCGAGTCCCTGCTGGAGCCGGGACTGGGACCGGCACCGGGGTCGGAGCCAGGGCCGGAGCCAGGGCCGGAGCCGGGGCCGGGGCCGGGAGCGGCGCTGACGCCTCTGTCCCCGCCCGCCCCCGCTGCACCCTGTGTCCGCACCCGCCTCGCCCCGCCCCCCTGGGAAAATCCCGGCGCCGGGCAGGGGCGAACCGTGTCCCCGGGAGGGGTGAATCCAGCCCGGGCAGGGGCAAATACAGCCCTGGGGGGTGGGGGAGGACAGGTTGTGCCCTGGGTGGGGTAGATCCTCCCGGGGAGGGTAGATCTTGCCCGGGGGCGCCGTGTGGGGTGTGAATCCGGGCCTGTGGGGCGGGCCCCGATGGGCCGGGCGGGGCTGGGCGAAGGCTTTTCCGTGCTCTCGTCGGCCGCGGGGAGGTGTCCTGCCCCACAGGGAAGTGTCCTGCGCCACAGCGAGGTGTCCTGCCCCGCGGCGAGGTGATCTCCTGTCCCACGGTGAGGTCTCCTTCCCCCCCCCCCCCCCGCCTCCATTTCCCCCCAGCCCCATGGCGAGCTCGCCTGCCCCACAGCAAGCTCCCGACCCCACGGCAGGGACCCTGGGCATCCCACCCTGCGGGGGGGCTCCTCTGCCCCATGGCAAAGTCTCACCCCCACGGCAAGCTTTTCCCACCCCGTGCCAAAGCCTCCTGCCCCCCCGTGAGCCCTATGGTGAGGTCTCCTGCCCCACCCAAGCGTCCCCATCTGCCCTGCAGCAGCCTGATCTGCCCCACGGCAAGCTTCTCCATCCTGTGGCGAGGTCTCACACCCCACCATGAGCCCCACAGCGAGGTCTTCTGCCCCACAGCGACCTGGTCTGCCCCACAGAAAGCTTTTCCACCCTGTGGCAAGGTCTCCCACCCCACCATAAGCCCCATGGTGATGTCTTCTGTCCTTCCCCCTCCCCTGCCTGATGAGCTCATCCACCCCACGGCAACTTCCATCAGCCCCGTGGCACGCTTTTCCACCCTGTGGCAAAGTCTGTGAGCCACAACAAGCTGTTCTGCCCCACAGCAAGCTCATCTACACCCCGGGAAGGTCTCCTGCCCCACTGTGAAGTCTGCTGCCCCATGGAGGACCCTGTGATCCGCATACCCCCCTACCACTATGTCCATGTGCTGGACCTCAACAGCAATGTCACCCGTGTGGAGGTTGGGCCCCACACCTACATCAGGCAGGATCACGAGAGGTGGGTGCTATGGGGCAGGGGGGCGCCTATGAGTTGTGGGGGTCCGGTTCCCACCTCTGGCAGGACCACAAAGAGTGGATGCTATGGGCCAGGTGGGGATCTGTGGGAGGATGGGTCCTACCCCTTTGTCTGGTAGGACTACAAGACATGGGTGCTACGGGGCAGGGGGTGGATTTCCATGGCTATGGGGCAGTCTAGACTTATAGGTGTGTGGGGTCTCTGTGGGGGATGTTTGGGGGGCTGTGTAGGGTCATGAGGGGCTTGAGGGGATCCGTAGGACCGTTGGCGCCCTTTAGGGCTGTGGGGGATGCTGTGGGGCTCTTTAGGACTATGGGGACTCTATGGTCCCTGTGGAGCATTGGGGTTGTATAGGGCTGTGGGCAGTGTTTGGGGGCTCCGTCGGGCCATAGGGGCTCTATAGGGTCATGGGGAATCCATCATGCTGTAGAGGGCTAAAGGGGGGCTGTGGGGCTCTATAGGACTGGGAGACTTGGGCTCTATAGAGCTTTACAGAGCTTTGGAGGGTCGAGGGGCTGGTGGGCTCTGTAGGGCCCTGGGGGCTCTATAGGGCTGAGGGGACCAACGGGGGGCTGCCGGCAGGGTGGTGTTCGCCCCCAGGCGCATGGTGATGGTGCCCCCCCGGCACTACTGCGTGGTGCTCAACCCCGTGGTGCGGGGCCCCACGGGGGCCGTGATGCTCGACGGAGCGGGGCAGGCCCGTCTGCGGCACGCCGACCTCGATATCCGCCTGGCCCAGGAGCCCTTCCCCCTATACCCAGGCGAGGAGATCAAGCAGGTACCTGTAGCCCCTATAGCAGCCCCAGGGCTCCCCACAGCTTCTGTAGCCCCGCCATGGTCCCCTGTAGGCTCCATAACCTCGCTGTAACTCACTGCTGTAGCCTTCCATGGCCCCCCATAGCCCCTGTAGCTCCATAATCTGTCGTCTTTCACAGCTCCTGTAGCCCATATACCTCCCAATTCCCCCCCCCAGCTCCTATAGTTGCCTCATCACCCCCCCATTGCTCCTATAGCCTCCCGCCATGGCCCCCTATAGCCCCCAGCATCTCATCCCTCTCCCTGCTCCGAACCCATGTACCTCTCCCCAGGTTGTCCCTGGAGCGTTCTCTGTTTCTCCATTCCCAGGCTGTCCCCCACACGCCCCGCAGCGAAAAACCTGTCTCCCAGTCCCCAGGGTTTCACCCCCCGTGTCCCCCACTGTCACCCCTGTGCCCCCTTACCCTCGCAACCCTGTCATGACCCCCATGTCCCCACATTCCCCATGGTGACCCCCCAGATGCATCCCCACGTCCCCTGCTGTGACTCCCCCGTGGCCCCCATGTCTCCCACCGTGCCGCTTGTGTCCTCAGAGTGTCCCCAGGGCATCTTCCAAAGTGCCCCATGCACCCTTTGTCCCCATGTCGGCCACACCTCTGCTGTGACACCTGTGTCCCCAGGGGATTCTCCCTCAACCCCGTGTCCGTGTGTCCCCAGGACATCACCCCACTGCAGATGGTGCTGGCTGACACTGCCCTGCGCCTGCGGGCCCTGCTTGACTTCACGGACGAGGACGGGAAGAAGTTCGTGGCAGGAGACGAGTGGCTCTTCGAGGGTCCCAGTGAGCACAGGGGGGATACTCCCTTTTGGGGACACCCTGGGGGACCCATGGGCTGATGGTGCCACCTTCCCACAGACACCTACATCCCCCGCAAGGAGGTGGAGGTGGCCGAGACTCTGCAGGCCACTGTCATTGGGCACAACCAGGCCATCCGCCTGCGAGCACGCAAGGAGTGCCTCGACCGCAATGGCACCCGCCGCGTCACAGGTAGCACCCGGTGACAGCCCGGTGGCCTCCTGGGTTCAGCCCTTGCTCAGTGGCCTTGGTGTCAGCTGGCGTGATATCACCCTGTACCATTGGTGCTACCCCTGGGCACCCATGGCACCCCTCTGTTGCCTGAAGGCACCCCTGGCGTACCCTGGGACACCCCACCCCATACCCCTGGGACCCTTTTCTCACCCTCCAACACCTCTCGTACCCCTCTGTCACCCTCCAGCACCCACGGGAGCTCCACGTCATCTAGCAGCACCCCTGGGGCTTCCAGCACCCCCATCCCATCTCCTGGGACCCCCAGCACCCCCTTCCTACCCCACAGCATTCCCAGGAGCCCTGTCCCATCCCTCAGTGCTCCTGGGATCCCCAACATTCCAAACCCACCCCCCATAAACCTCCTCCCACCCCACAGCATCCCTGGGATCCCCAGTGCTCCCATCCCACCCCCCCATAAGCCTCCATCCCACCCCACAGCACCCCCAGGATCCCTATGGGACCCCCCCCCCACATCCCTGGGATCCCCAGCTCACCCATCCCACCCCCCATAAACCCCATCCAGCCCTGCAGTGCCCTTGGGACCCTGTCTTATCCCCCAGCACCCACAGTACTCTCCGAACCACCAGAACCCCCAGGTCCCAGCACCCTTAGCATCCTCCCATCCCACCCTTTGGACCCCCTAGCACCCTCAGGGCTGCCATCCCACCTGTAGGACCCCTTGCCCCCAGCACCCCTAAGGACACTTGAGATCCGTAGGACCCTCAGCACCCCAGGACCTCTGTGGCACCCCGTGCTGCCTGTTCCCCAGCACCCTCATGACCCACATCCCACCCCAGAACCCCTGGGATTTCCAGTCCCCTGCCTCCCCAAGCCCCTTAGTGTCCTCAGCTCCCCCAGCACCCGTCACCCTGCTCCCAGGTGAGGAGTGGCTGGTGAAGCAGGTGGGTGCCTACCTGCCCGGTGTCTACGAGGAAGTAGTGGACGTTGTGGATGCCTACATCCTCACCGACAAGGTACTGGGCATCCTAGCCCTCGCCTCCTGTGTGCCCACAGGTGATGAGGCCCCTTTGGGCTGGGTTTGGGGGTCCTGTGCACCCATGGGTGACAGGAGCCCTCCAGGATGCGTGAAGGGTCCCATCACCCCCTGATCCACCATGACCCTGACCCCTTGTGCCCATGGGTGAAAAGGACCCTCCAGTGGGACCTGGGGATCCCTCCAAGCCATTGTGTTCCCGTGGCCCCTGTGCCCATGAGTGATGAGGATTCTCCAGGACGTCCCATCCCCTTCACCCATGGTGTCCCTGTTCTTCCTGCCTCAGTGGATGACGAAAAGCCTCCAGTCCCCCTGCAGCCCACCATGACCCCTTTGCTGCCGCACCCGTGGGTGATGAAGACCCCCTGGGATAGGTTTGGGGGTCCTGTGCCCCCTGCACCTGCAGGGGATAAGGACACCCAGGATGGGCATATGAGTTCTGCTGCACTCATGGGTGACAAGGACCCTCCAGGGGGTTGTGCTCCCTCCACCCACCCCATCTCTGTCCCCCTGCATGCACAGGTGATGAGGTCCCTCAGGAGTAGGTTTGGGGGTCCCATCACCCCGTCTCCCTGTGCCTATGGGTGACAAGGCCAGTTGGGGCGACCTTTGGGTGTCCCATCACCCACCATCTCCCCCTGTGTCCCCTCCCTGCAGAAAGCCCTACACCTGCGGGCAACGCGGACCTTTGAGGATGAGGAGGGTCGGGTGCGGCGCACTGGGGAGGAGTGGCTGGTGACCCAGGCGGAGAGCGAGGCCTACATCCCGGAGGTGTTCGAGGAGGTGGTGGCGGAGGTGGCGGTGACAACGCTGGGCCCCCGGCAGTACTGTGTGGTGCTCGACCCCGTGGGGCCCAATGGGCAGCCCCAGCTGGGCCAGCAGCTTGTTGTCAAGGTGGGCACACAAGGGTGGCCCCTGGGGACCTGCAGCTGGTCCCAAGGGACCTAATGTAGGGTCCCATAGGTATCAAAGGTGGTCCCGAGGGACCTTAAGATATACGATGTACCACTACTGTGTCACCGGGGAACCCTAAGGTGCCCCGAGGTACCCAAATGTGGCTCCCAGGACCTGAGAGTGGCCCTAAGGGACACCTGGGTGGCTCTGATGGAACCTTCTCTATGCATAGGTGTCCTCAAAAGTCTCAAAGGTGGCTCCAAGGGACTCCAATGTACCCCTGAGGTGTCCCTAAAAGTTCATAGGGTATCCCTGAGGGATCCTAATGTACCCTTGAGGGCCCCAGTGACCACAGGTGGCGCTGATGTACCCAAACACATCCCCAAAGGTCGCAAACGTGGTCTTAAGGTACCCTAAAACACCTATGTGAGCCCTGATGTCTTGCTGAGGGACCCTAAGCTTCCATAGGAACCCATGGGTGGACACCAAGAACCAGAAGACTCTGGCCCTGACATACCCCCAAAGGTCTTGAAGGTGGTCCACAGGGACCCTAAGATATCCCTGAGGGACTGTAATGCACTCATGTCCCTGCCCTGTGTCCTGCCATGACCTGATGTCCTTCTCCCCTGTGCCACTGTGTGCCCATGCTCTTACTTCATGTTCCACTGTGTCCGCATGTCCCCATGGGTTTGCCACATCTCTGTCCTGCTGGTGACATGTCCCTGTGTCCCCAGGGGGAGAAGTCCTTCTTTCTGCAGCCGGGCGAACGGCTCCAGGCCGGCATCCAGGATGTCTACGTGCTCTCTGAGGATGAGGGGCTGCTGCTCCAAGCGCTGCAGACCATCAAGGACACCAATGAGGTGGCCCAGGGGACACTTGGGGTTTCAGGATCCCCTGGGAGAAACTAGGGGGGGAGGCCCAGTGAGCCTGGGATGACTGGGGCAACCAGAAGTGGTTGGGGGACAATGGGGACGATGGGAGGGGGATGGGACCCACGAGTGATTGGGGGTCACTGGGGACAGTTAGGGCACCTGGGGACAGTTGGGGTACATGAAGGACTCCTGGAGGATTATGGAGGCCCCAGAGGACACCTGTGGGGACTCCTGTCCTCATCCCTGTGTCCCCAAGCCAGGTGGGTAGCAGAGGGACACGGAGGGAGTCCCTCCCGCACAGGGAGGGTGTCCCTGTCACCATGTCTTCAGGCCAGCGGGTGGCAGAGGGCCATGGGGGAATGTCTGTGTCCCTGTGTCCCCATCCAGGGGGTGGCGGGGTCTCTGCATCCCCAGGCTGGTCACTGATGCTATCCCTGCGTTCTCAGGAGGGGAAGGAGGTGACACGGCGGGCAGGTGACCGCTGGCTGGCCCGGGGGCCCCTCGAGTACGTGCCACCGGCTGAGGTGACCGTGCTGGAGCGCCGCCGGGCCGTGGCCCTTGCTGACAATGAGGGCATCTACGTGCGCGACATCCGCACTGGCAAGGTGCCCACCCCGGCTCCCTGTAGGTCCCCTGCAGCTCCTTGTAGCCCCCTATAGCCCCCCGCTGGCCTTTGTGGCTTCCTGTAGCTCCTTTACAGCCACCTTGGTGGCTCCCCGTAGCCCTGTTCCTGCTCCCTGCAGCTCCCCCGCAGTTCCCTAGAGCTCCCCAGAGACTCATGGAGCTCCCCACGGTCCTCTGCAGCTCTCTATAGACCACCTATAGCTCCTCGTAGCCCCCCATCATCCTCCATAGCCCCCCTACAGCTCCTCCACAGCCCCCCATAGACCCCGGGAGCTCCCCCCTAACCCCTAGAGCTGCCGAACCCCACTGTAGCCCCTTGTAGCTTCCTGTAAGCCACATAGCCCCCCATGGGGCCCCATAATTCCCCATAACCCCTACAGCCCACCATAACCATGCAACCCCCCTTAGCCCCCCATACCTTTCCCCATGTCCCCAGTTCCCATGCCAGTATTCCACGTCCCCGCCAGTGCTCCCCATACCCCGTCCCAGTGCTCCCAGCCCACTCCCAGTGCTCTCAGTAACTGTATACCCCATCCCAGTATCCACTCGCTGCCTCCCACCACTCCCAGTATTCCATGTATGCCATCCCAGTGCCCCCAAACACAGTCCCAGTCTCCCAGCCTCCTTCTCAGTGCCCCCAGATGCCCCCCCCCACTTCATCCCAGTCTTCCCAGTACCCCGTATACCTGCTCCCAGTGCCTCCAAACCCCATCCCAATGTGCCCCCAGTACCCCTCCACCACATCCCAGTGCTGCTGGTATCCCTTATACCTTCTCCCAGTGCCTCCACACACTCTCCATAACCCCCCCCAGTATCCCCCACACCCCTTCCTGGTACTCCTGAACCCCATCCAAGTGCTCCTGTTGCCCTCCAAGCCACCCAGACACCCCCTTCCAGTGCTTCCAAGCCCTCCAGCTGCTGTCAGAGCCCAGCAGCACCCTGAGGTGGCTCTGGCTGCAGGTGCGGGTGGTGATGGGCCAGACCTACATGCTGACGGAGTCTGAGGAGCTGTGGGAGAAGGAGCTGCCCCCCGGGGTGGAGGCGCTGCTGGCCGCAGCCCGTGGAGACATCCGCGGCATGGACATCGGTGTCCAGTCTTTCTCCGTCCTGGACGCTGGGGTCCCCCAACGTGACTGCACCCGCGCTATCACCTACCAGGTGCCCCACAATGCCGCCGTGCAGGTCTACGACTACCGGGAGCGGCGGGCACGGTGAGCACCCGTGGTTCTGGGCGCGGGGGAGAAGGGACGTGGCAGGGCATGGAGGACATAGTGGATGTACGGGGGGTGTGGGAGGAGGATGTGGGGATGGAGGGGACACTGAGGAGGGTGCTGGGCACCAGGGTGCAGGTGATGTTGCTGTGACCCCTGTGCCATGGTGTGTCCTTGGCGTGTGACCAGTGTCTTTGGCATGTCTGTGGCCGGCTGATGCTGGGCCCAGCGCTGGCGGTGCTGGGCCCCGGGGAGCAGCTGACGGTGTGGGGACTGGTGCTTCCTTGGCATGTGACCCATGTCCTTCACGTGTTTTTGGCATGTTGCAGAGTGGTGCTGGGTGTAGAGTTGGTCGTGTAGGGCCCTGGGAAGCAAGTGACAGTGCAGGGACTCTTGTGTCACGGTATATCCTTGGCTTCAGTACAAGTCACGCTGGGGATCCCAGGCTCCAGAGACCAGGGGGAGAGTCTGGAGCGAAGAAGATGGGACGCAACTACGAGTGTTGAAGGAGCTGGCTGATGTCATTAAGAGGACACTCGATAATCTTTGATCAATCATGGCAACTGGGACAAGTGTCCGAAGATGGGAAAGGTCACCCTCATCTTCCAGAAGGGCAAGAAGGAGGACCCAGGGAACTACAGGCCGCTCAGCCTCGCCTCGATCCCTGGGAAGGTGATGGAGCAGCTCATCCTAGAAACCATTTCCAGGCATGTGAAGGACAAGATCATCAGGAGCTGTCAGCGTGAATTCACCAAGGGCAAGTGATGTTTGACCAATCTGATGAACATCTCTGATGAAATGCCTGGGTCTGTAGATGGAGAGCGGTGGCTATTGTCTACTCAGACTTCAGGAAGTCCTTCGACACTGTCTCCCACAAGATCTTCATAGAGAAGCTGATGAAGTTTGGGCTGGATGAGCAGCGAGGGGCACTGAAAACTGTCTGAATGGCCAGGCCCAGAGCGTGGTGATCAGTGGCACGAGCTCTAGTTGGAGGACAGTAGCTAGTGGTGTACCCCAGGGGTGAATACTGGGTCCAGTCCTGTTTAACACCTTCATTACTGAGCTGGACGATGGGGCAGAGGGTACCCTCAGCAAGTTCGCAGAGGACACCTGAGACACCAGAGTCAGGCAGCCATCCTGAGGGACCTCAACAGGCTGGAGAAACGGGCTGACAGGAACCTCATGAAGACCAACAAGTGGAAGTGCAAAGTCCTGCCCCTGGGGAGGGACAACCCCGTGCACCGGTATATGCTGGGGGCTGAATGGCTGGAAAGCACCTCGGCAGAAAAGGACCTGGGGTCCTGATGGACACCAAGCTGGTGGCAAAGGTGGCAAATGGTGTCCTGGGCTGCGTTAGGGGTGTTCCCAGGAGGTGGGGGACCTCATCCTTCCCCTCAGCACTGGTGAGGCCCCACCTGGAGTGCTGTGTCCAGTGCTGGGCTCCCCAGTACAAGACAGACACGGACACACCAAAGAAAGCTCACAAAGATGAAGGGACTGGAGCATCTCTTCTACAAGGAAAGGCTGAGAGAGCTGGGACTGTTCAGCCTGGAGAAGAGAAGGCTCTGGGGGATCTTATCAATGTATATAAATACCTGACGGTCGGGTGCAGAGAGGACAGTGACAGGACCAGAGGCAACAGGCACAAACTGGAGGTTCCCTCTAAACACCAGGAAACACTTTCACTGTGAGGGGGACCGAGCACCGGCACAGGTTGCCCACGGAAGTGGTGGAATCTCCATCCTTGGAGATATTTGCAACCCTGACTAGATGCGGTCCTGAGCAGCCAGCTCCAGGTGGCCCTGCTTGACCAGGGAGGTTGGACAAGATGGTCTTCAGAGGTCCCTCCCCACCTCACCCATACTGTGCTGCTGCAATACGTCCTTGGCCTGTCTTTGTCTTGTGAGCTTCGTCCTTGGCACATGTCCGTTGCTATGTCACAAGGTGGTGTTGGGCACCCACATGTCACAGCATGTCCTTGGCCCGGCAGGGTGGCTCAGAGCCACCGCGGAGCAGGTGATGGTGCTGGGCCCAGCATGTGGTGGCTTGTCCTTGGCCTCCTCCTGGTCCCCTCCTGTGCAGGGTGGTGCCCCCGACATGTCACCCATGCCCTTGACACGCTCTCGTCCTGTCACAGGGTGGTGCTGGGCCCCGAGCTGGTGGTGCTGGGCCCCGGGGAGCAGCTGACAGTCCTGTCCCTCTCAGCGGGGCGCCCCAAGCGTCCCCACGCCCGCCGCAGCCTCTGCCTCCGCCTGGGGCCCGACTTCTGCACTGACATCGTCACCATCGAGACGGCCGACCACGCCCGCCTCCAGCTCCAGCTGGCCTACAACTGGTGGGCGGGGCTCGGGGGCGAGGCTTGGGGTGGGAGGGGCAGGGCTAGGGCAAGGGGCGGGAACAGATTTGGGGCGGGGCAGGACTGGGCTGTGGGGACAGTGGTCAAACTGGGGGTGTGGCCTGGGTCTTGGGGCGTGGTCAGACATTGTGGGTGGGGCTAGAGGGAGGGGGTGTGGCTTGGGCATTTGGGGCGTGGTCTGTGTGGGTGGGGCTACTCAAGGGGGCGTGGTCTGGGTCTTTGGGGCGTGGTCATGCACTGTGGCCGGGCTATGCAAGGGGGTGTGGTCTTGGTGACGTGGTCATGCAGCATGGGCAGGGCTACTCAAGTGGGTGTGGCCTGGGCATTGGGGGCGTGGTCAGTGTGGGTGGGGCTAGACGGAAGGTGTGCCCTCAGTGTTGGGGGTGTGGTCATGCTGTGTGGGAGGGGCTAGGCAAGGGGGTGTGGCCTGGGCATTCAGGGCGTGGTCATTGTGGGTGGGGCTATGGTCTCAGTGCTGAGGGCATGGTCAGGCACTATGGGTGGGGCTAGGTGCAGGCGTGGTCAGACAGCGTGTGTGGGGCATCTAGGGAGAGGGCGTGGTTGGCAGCCAGGGGGTGGGGCTTAACAGCCAGGCAGAGCCAGGTGACCAATGGCCTTGGGGTGGGCGTGGCCCCAGGATGGGGCGAGGTTATGGCAGTGGGCAGGGCCAGGGTGGGTGAGGCCTGTGGTGGGCAGGGCCTGAGGGTGGATCCTTCTTCCCCCTCCGCAGGCACTTCGAGGTGCCCAAGGACCCCAAGGAGCTGGGGCGCCTCTTCAGCGTCCCCGACTTCGTGGGCGACGCCTGCAAGTCCCTAGCCTCCCGCGTGCGTGGCGCCGTGGCGGCCGTCACCTTCGATGACTTCCACAAGGTCTCCTCGGCTGCGCCCCCAGCGCGGCCCCTCCCTTGCGCACAACCACCCCCACTTCCACCCGCCTCACCCACGTCCTTGTGCCCCCCCTCCATGTCACCCTGGGTCTCCCTCGGTCCCTGATGTCCCCCTGATGTCCCCAAGTGTCTTGCGTATCCCTCATCTCCCAGCAACTCAAGGAGGCTGATCTGCTCAGCCTTGTTTGGCTTTGAGGAAGCCCCACATGTTCCCCATATCCCCCCATGTCCCCAGTATCTCAACCTCCTCAATGTCCCCAGGGGACCCCGATGTCCCCAAGTGTCTCATGTATCTCTGCTGTCCCCAGAACTCCAATCGTCTCATCTGCTCGGCCGTGTTTGGCTTTGATGAGGGCGGGCGGCTGCGGGAGCAGCTCCGCTTTGCCCCCAATGGGCTGGTGGTGACGAGTGTCGACATCCAGAGTGTGGAGCCTGTGGACCAGCGCACCCGCGACGCCCTGCAGCGCAGCGTCCAGCTGGCCATCGAGATCGCCACCAACTCCCAGGAGGCCGCAGCCAGGTCCCCATGTCCCCCCCATGTCACCTCATGTCCCCCCCGGGTCACCTCACGTCCCACCAGGTTCCTCCTGTGTCCCCCTGTGTCCCCCCAGCCCACCTTCCAGCTGGAGATCATCAGCACTAACTCCCAGGAGGCCACTGCTAGGTCTCGGTGTCCTTTGCATCCCCAAGTGTGTCCCCCCATGTCCCTTAAGCCCCCCCATCTCCTCCAATGCTCTCCCCATATTGCCGCATCGCCTGTGTCCCTCCATGTGATCCCCCATGTCCCTAAATGTCCCCTACACCCATGTCCCCCATACCAACCATGTCCCCCTACACCCCTACATCCCCATGTCCTCCACCCAACCAGCTTCCCCGCCATGTCCCCCCATGTCCCCCGCGCCCCCTGACCCCTCGCTTCCTGTCCCCAGGCACGAGGCGGAGCGGCTGGCGCAGGAGGCCCGGGGACGCCTGGAGCGGCAGCGGCTGCTGGACCAGGCGGAGGCCGAGCGGGCGCGCAGGGAGCTGCTGGAGCTGGAGGCCCTCAGGTCGGCCATCTTCCCGGCGGGCGAGGGGGTGCGGGGCGGGGGTTCTGCGGCGGGCTGGGGGTGTGACTGCCCTTCCCTCTCTCCTCCCTTCTCCCCAGCGCGGCTGTGGAGAGCGCGGGGGCGGCGCGGGCGGAGGCGCAGGCCCGGGCGGAGGCCGCCCGCATTGAGGGGGAAGCGGCCGTCCAGCAGGCCAAGCTGAAGGCGGAGGCCATCGCCATCGAGACGGTGCGGGGGAAGGGGGGGGCGGCCGGGACCTGCCCGGGGAGGTGCCCTGCGGGGCCCGGGGGCAGAGCTGTGGGGTGGGGGCGTGTCCCTGCCGTGTCCCACCCAATGGAGGTGGAGCCGGGGGCGTGTCCCGACGGTTCCCCGCCCCCAGGAGGCGGAGCTGTCACGGCAGGAGCGGCTGCAGGCGCAGGAGGTGCGGGCGCAGCGGGCGCGGGGGGAGGCGGAGGCGGCGCGGGCCCAGGCGCTGGCGGACGTGGAGGCCTCGCGGGTGCGGGAGGTGGCAGCCGCCCTGGGGCCCGAAACCATCCGAGACATCGCCCGGGCCGGGCCCGAGCTCCAGGTGAGGGGTGGGGGGCATGGGGAGGGGGGGTGTGCCTGCAGGGTGGGAGGGGCTTTGCTGGGCGTGGCACTTACCGGGGGGCGGAGTCTCCGTGGGCGGGGTTTGGGGGCGTGGCCTGACGGGAGGTGTGTGTGTTGTTCCCCCCCACCAAGGTGAAGCTGCTGCAGGGCCTGGGGCTGCAGTCCACCCTCATCACCGACGGCAACGCCCCCCTCAACCTCTTCACCACCGCCCGGGGGCTGCTGGGGCTGGCCCCGCCCCCGGAGAGCTCCGCCCCCCAGGGCCCCGCCCTCTGAGCACCCAGGTCGCCGGGCTGCCACCCCCCACCCACCCCCGGACCGTCCGGAGCAGCCCAATAAAGGGAGCAGTTGGCAGCAGTGGTGTCCGTGTGATGTCACGGTGATGTCAGGGCCGGGGGCGGTGACATCGGAGGTGGCGGGGGGGCGGGGCTTGGAAGTGCGGCTGCAGAAGCAGGGACTCCCCGCTGCTGGCGGGGGGGGCATGGTTTCTGTGACGTCAGCCATGAGGGCAAGCGAGGGCAGCCCTGTGGTAGCCCCCAGGGTGTCGGGAGCTGTGAGGTCGCCAGCGGTCGGGTACTGGGATGAGCAATGTCACAGCGACGTCACAGCGATGCAGCCCAGAGGATCAGGGGACAGTGGGTCGGGGGGGGGGAGGGGGGCGTGGCACAGTGATCCCCCCACGATATGGGGGGGTCACAGGGCACAGCGACCCCCACATCGTGACCTGGTAATACCCGATCTTCGCCCACCCGCGACGGAGCTGGGGGCTGCCACGGGGGCGTCAGGCCGGATCCGAGAGCCCCTGGGAGCCTCTGGCCCCTCTCCCACGTGGTTTCCCTCGCTCCGCTCTCCCCAGTCGCCGCCCCATGGACCCGCCACCACCCCATGGGCTGGCTGCGGGTGCTGCGCTCGTTAGGAAGGGGTTCAATAAGCAGGTGGGACGGACAGCGCTGGTGACACGTAGGGCACGGCGTGACAAACCAGCAGGCGTGGTGGGCCCTTTTGTCCATTGTTCCCCTACTTGTTCTCCCCCAAATCCTCTGGATCATTCCTTTGTATCCTCTGCGAAATGTCTTGCATGATGCCAAGACGTTCATCCCCAGCATCCCTCAAGGTGTCCCGTGGGTGTGCTGGCCCTTACTCACCATGACAGGTTTCTACCTGCACCGTGGGGCTGAGGCCCTTCCCAGGACAGGAGCCTGGGTGGGCTGCACCTTCCTTTGGGTTCCTGCTGCTGTGCCCTTGCCTCTGCCCTCCTCTGAGCTTGTGAAGATGCGTGGGCCCACGTGTGCTGTGGTGAGAGACAAAGAAGATGCTGTGGGGTAGTTTTTGGGGAAGGGAAGGGTCCTCCACCTGCCGTTCTCCGTTGAGGGTGTGCCGAGAAGGTTTTATCACACCAGCTGACGTCCTCCCGCAACTTCCAGGTGTAACTTCCAGCCTCTCTCCTCCCAGGTACACCTCCCACCAGCCCAGGTTGCTCCAAGCCCCGTCCAACCTGGCCTTGAACCCCTCCAGGGATGGGGCAGCCACAGCTTCTCTGGGCAACCTGGGCCAGGGGCTCACCACCCTCACAGCAAACAATTTCTTCCTCACATCCCATCTAAATCTCCCCTCTTTCAATTTAAAACCCTTCCCCCTCGTCCCATGGCTCCCCTCCCTGCTCCAGAGTCCCTCCCCAGCTTTCCTGGAGCCCCTTTAGGGACTGGAAGGGACTGGAAGGTCTCCCCGGAGCCTTTTCTTCTCCAGGCTGAACCCCCCCAGCTCTCTCAACCTGTCCTCCCAGCAGAGGGGCTCCAGCTCTCCCAGCATCTCCGGGGCCTCCTCTGGCCCCGCTCCAACAGCTCCGTGTCCTTCTGCTGTTGGTGTCCTGCAGTGGGGTCTCCCCAGAGCAGAGCAGAGGGGCAGAATCCTCCCCCTCACCCTGCTGCCCACGCTGCTGGGGATGCAGCCCAGGATGCGGGGGGCTTTCCGGGCTACCAGCAGACGGTGCCAGCACATGGCCAGCTTTTCACCCCCCAGCACCCCCAAGCCCTCATCCTCAGAGCTGCTCTCCATCTCTCCCTCCCCAGCCTGTGCTGAGACCGCAGCTTGCCCTGACCCAGGTGCAAGACCCTGCACTTGGCCTGGTTGAGCCTCATGAGGTTCACACTGACTTCTTGAGCGTGTCCAGGTCCCTCTGAACGGCATCCCGCCCCTCTGGCAAATCACCTGCGCCATTCAGCCTGGTATCACCTGCCACAAGACGACGTGTGGCGTCCTGCAGGCAGCCAGCCCTGACCTGCAAGAGATGCAGGTGGGCATGGCTGCATCGCACTCGGGGCCGGCACGTGCGTCACCAGGGGTTGTCTACAGCACCTAGGTGTAAGCTGGACTATCGGTCAGTCTCCTCAATGCCCATGATTGCACGTGCCCGTCTTATCTAAATAGATGCAATAACTATTCAAATAGGTAAAGAATCAGCAGACCATAAAGGGCACTCTTTGAGGCAGAGCTCTGAAGAGACATTGTGAGTCCTTCAAGAGGTCAGGACAATACGAATATGGCAGCCTGGGACAGGCAAGGCTGCCACAGCTTCATGGCCTCGAAGTCCATCCAGCAGTGAGGCTTAGACATGTTGTATGGGGTTCACCTGGGGAGGTCTGGGTGGAGGGGCTGCAGGGGTGGCCCCGGAGAGAAGAGACCAGGGGCTGCCCCGACGTCAGGTGGAGCCGGTTCCAGATGGCTCCAAAACAAACCCACCCCACCAGGACCCACGGCCAGGCACAGAGCCAGGAGGCCCAGGAATCACGGCTGCCCCATTACCCCTGAGCCACATGGGACTCTCCCCATCCAGGTTCTTGCTGCAGCCACCAGCCCTGCCCAGCCATCTCCCAAGAGGTCCCAGAGCTCCTGGGGCTTGGCTCAGGGCTAATGAGCCCTATGCCAACAGCCATGAAATAGCTCCTGAAGACCTTCCCAGTAAAGACGCTCCCATTGAGAGAAAGAACACTCTCCTGCAAGCACAAGAATGTCCCCTTTAAAGGTAAGGGAAGTAGGAGCAGCAAAACACCCTCCTGGCTTAACTGTGAGCTTCTGAGTCTGCTCAAAACCAAAAGAGAAGCCTTCCAGAGATGGAAAAGTGGACAAATGCCCGTTGAGAACTACAAGGGTGTTGCACAAATTGAAACTGGCCAGAGATGTCAAAAACTACATGAAAAGGGTTCTTCAGGCACATGAACAACAAGCTGAAATGGAAGGAAAATATTGTCCCGCTGTTAAACAGGAGAGGTGAATTAGTCACCAACACTGGAAAGGCAGAGGTTCTCAGCACTTTCACCTTGGTGTGCACTAGGGCCTTGGGAACAACAATTCAGGTTGATGCTAACCCAAACCCACCACCAGTGAAGGAAGAGTTGGTGGGTGAACAGTTACAGGAGCTTGAGCCCTGCCAATGGATGGGCCCTAACAACATCCACCCAAGGGTGTAAAGAGAGCTGGTTGACGTCGCGGTGAGGCCGCTCTCCATAATCCTTGAGAAGCTGTGGAGACTGGGGGACATCCCAGAAGATTGGATGAAGGCTAATCTCTTCTACAAGAAGGGCTTAAAGGAGGACCCAGGAAGTTATAGACCCATCAGTCTTACTTCAGTCCCTCAGAAAGTTATGGAATGAATCCTTCTGGGGGCGACCACAAGTCAAATGAAGCACGTGATTGGGAAAAGCCACCGCAGATTCACCAAGGGCAAATCATGCTTGATAAACCCGATCACCTTCCACAACAAAGTGACCTGCTCGGTTGATGTGAGGCGAGCGGTGGACATTGTCTGCCTGGATTTCTCCAATGCTTTCAACACGGTTCCCTGCAGCCTCCTCCCAGAGAAACTGATGCATTACGGTGGTGGCCAATAGTTCCTTCTCGGACTGGCAACCTGTCACAAGTGGGGTCCCCCAGGGATCGATACTGGGGCTAACACTGTTTAATATCTTCATAAGTGATCTGGAAGATGGGATCAAGCGTACCCTGATGAAGTTTGCTGATGATACCAGAGTGAGGAAATGGACACTTGGGAAGGGAGAGCCACCCAGCAGGAAGCCCTGGATCGTCCGGGAAGAGTGGGTTAACAAGAACCTTATGAAGTTCAACAAGGGCAAGTGTAAGGTCTTGCACCAGGGAAAACATAATCCAGGAGTGCAGCACAGGCTGGGATCTACCTGGCTGGGGAGAAGCTCTGTGGACAGGGACTTGGGGGTCCTGGTCCCACTCTACTCGTCACTTGTCAGGCCCCACCTGGAACACTGTGTTCAGTTTTGGTCCCCGCTATACAAAGCAGATGTGGACAGGCTGGAGAGGGTCCAGAGAAGGGACACCAAGTTGATCCAAGGACTGGGAAGCCTGGCATGTCAAGAAAGGCTGACAGAACCGGGTTTGTTCAGCTTTGAGAAAAGGAGGCTCAGGGGAGACCTTACCACCACGTTCCAGTATTTAAAGGGTGGCCACAGAGAAGATGGAGGCTCCCTTTTTACAAGGAGTCATGTGGAAAAGACGAGGGGTAATGGGTACAAGTTACTCCTGGGGAGACTCCGACTGGACACAAGAGGAAAATTTTTCACTGTGAGAACAATCATCCACTGGAATAATCTCCCCAGGGAAGCGGGGGATTCCCCATTGTTGGATGCCTCTAAGATTCAGCTGGACAGGCTGCTGGGCCATCTTGTCTAGACCGTGCTTTTGCCAAGAAAGGTTGGACCAGATGATCCTTGAAGTGCCTTCCAACCTGGGATTGTATGACTCTGCGATAATTCTGTGATTCTGTGAAGACACGGGTTCAGTGGGACCCTTCCCAGCAAGGCCAGCAGCAACTGGGGGCACGTCTGAAGAGGTGAAACCACCATCTAGGAAGAACAGCGATGAGCAAAGTCCCACAAGGCTTGGTGCCGGCACATGCCCTCGAGTCCTCCTTCACACAACCCTGCTGCTCCTCTGAGTGTTGGGTGGTGGTCAGTGTGCAAATGGGATCAAAGAAGGTAAACCAAACTGGCATCCAAGAGGTTCACTGGCCCCTCAGCACCATGACACACACCCGCCTTCAGGCCACAGGCCCCAAAACCTCCAGCTGCTGGAGGCAGGGAGAGGCCAGCAGAGGGAAGAACAATCCTTCTGTGCTTTCCTTGAAGTATTTTAAATTTGGTACAGTAATTTTATCCTGAAGATGGTATTTCCGTTCGTGCTACACAGGAAAAAAAAAATGCTGTGACCAAGCACCGTTCTTCCAAATGCGATGATCTGGATGTGCCGCCTCCAACACAGATCCATGGAAGGGTGACCCAAGGATGTCCCACGCGATGCAGCAGGTGTGAATGAGCACACAGACGCACGCACACGAGCGTATGTACACGCACACACACTAATGAAATCGAAGGAGACAGCCGCTGTGGTTTTGTTTCGTTGTTGAGATGTGTAAAGGCTTGAGAAGCTGGCCCTGCGGCTCTCAGCGTCGCAGCCGCTCCGATCTCCAGTTCCCGGAGCAGTCACAAAGAAAACGGGATCAAAAACGGCTGTAGGAAATGAGAAGCTTCATGCTATGTAAAATTTGCAACAAATTCATTCAATTCAGTAGCAAGTGGAGAGACAATTTGTAGTCTTATCGGGAATAAATGTTTTTTAAAGTTTAATTGGTTTAGAGAACTAACGATAAATACCTTAAAGATCACAAAAGACTGAACTGAAAATGCCAACGCAGACCGTGAAAAGACCAACTTTGAATCCTGTCCAATTCTGTCTGATAGAGTGCTCCTCTAAAGACCCCCCCGTGCTCGGCACCTCTGAAGATGCCAACACAAAAACACATAGAACTTGGGTCAAAAAAAACTGAGTGTTACATCACAATACATGCGGTATGATGCGTCACGGGCATCAAAAGAGACCCTGACGAGAAAAGTTGTGCATGCATATGACTTGGGCTCTTCAGTCACCACAGAAACCAAGACATCCACAAAACTGATACAGTGTTGGACAATTGGGAAAAAAAAATAAAATCTGAATTCTAGCTGTATGAATATTTTATGAATACAAAATACGTAATGGGAGATTTCAACGCCAAAACACCTACGCGGAAAACAGCATCTTTCCTTAACGGGTGCATCTTTGGTTGGCAGGCATCCTCGGTGGTACGTGCGTTTTGATTATGTTTCAGTATCTCACTGCATCATGGTAAAAAAAAAGATGCTTAGTAAATTAATGGATGCTAAGCTGGACTATTTACTGCAAGAACTGCCAATTTTACCCAAATAAGAGGGGTACGGCTCCTGCAATCGGATCCCCTGGGGGAGAGCGGCATTTTCCCCGTACTCCTGCTCTCTGGGCCACGGGCAGCAGAAGGTGGGGAGTTCCACGTGCGGCGCCAGCATTGCCTACACAACGCCTGTCCCCAAAATATGATTCTGAGGGGGTGGGGGAATCAATCTGTCAGAAGAGACACATTAAATTGTAGATCACTAACTGGGGGGGTGGGCGAATAAGTCCTTTTTTATTCAGAAAGCAATACGTAAAAATACGCCTCAGAAAAGTTCATTTTTCATACTAGGAGTAGAGATAACCAAGCAATAAACTTCACCGCCATTCTGTAAAAGCTCCCTGAAGCAGCCCAAGTACGAAATTAAATAGAAAATAAGTCTGCTTTGAAAACCAGCATGTATCCAGGTGGTTCATGCAAACATCGTGTTGCAAATCAAACCACTTTATGGACCCCAGCAGGGAACTGAGGTAGTGCAATCGAAAAGGTTTAGGCAAAGAAAATAATAAGGTTTTATTTAAAGATGAGTGAAGGACACCTCCATTCTTTTTGAGGGGGTGGAAGGAAAAAAGAGATGTAGAGATGCTGCTGCTCAGCCCAAGCACCGTTTACAGCAGGACTCTCGAAGCCCAGCCCCAGCGGAGAGCGCAGGAGGATGAAAAAAGAGGGGAAAAAAGACCCAGAAGGAGAAAGCAACGCTGCTGCTCTTCAGAACACCAGTGGAGCATTTACATGTGGCTTGTGCCACATTTTTTTCTTCACCTGACACAGCAGGCAGGGACTATTTTAGCCAGGACGTCACACACTGTCTCCCCCATCCCTCCTCGTGAGTCCAGATACCGAAAGCTCCCAGTAAAACCCATGGTGCTTGTTACGATCTAGACGTTCTCTGAAATAAACGTGTGTATTTGGTTTACGTGGCAAGGTTTTGGTGGCAGGCAGGGGGTGGGGGGGCGCAGGGGTGGCTTCTGTGAGAAGACACCAGAAGCCTCTCCCGTGTCCTACAGAGACAGTTCCAGCCAGCTCCAAGGGGGACATGCTGCTAGCCAAGGCTGAGCCCATCAGCAAGCTGGTGGCACCTCCATGGTAATGTATTTAAGGGGTAAAAACTGCTGCCCAGGAGCTGGGAGGAGTGAGGATGTGTGAGAGAAACAACTAAGAAGGCACCAAGGTCAGTGAAGAAGGGGAGGAGGTCACAGAGCAGAGGTTCCCCTACAGCCCATGGTGAAGACCATGGAGAGGCAGGTTGTTGCCCTGCAGCCCATGGGGGTCTGTGGTGGAGCAGATATCCACCTGCAGCCCATGGAGGTCCGTGGTGGAGCAGATATCCACCTGCAGCCCATGGAGGATCCCACGCCAAAGCAGGTAGATGCGCTCCAAGGGGGCTGTGACCCCATGGGAAGCCCACGTTGGAGCAGGCTCCTGGCAGGACCGGTGGACCCATGGAGAGAGAGGAGTCCACCATGGAGCAGGTTTGCTGGCAGGACTTGTGACCCCATGGGGGGACCCACGCTGGAGCAGTCTGTTCCTGAAGGACTGCACCCCATGGAAAAGACCCACGCTGGAGCAGGTCATGAAGACCTGCAGCCCATGGGAAGGTCTCACACTGGAGAAGGTCATGGAGGACCGTCTCCCATGGGAAGGACCCCTCGCTGGAGCAGGCAAAGAGTGTGGGGAGGATGGAACAGCAGAGAGAACGTGTGACGAACTGACTGCAACCCCCATTCACCATCGAGGAGGAGGTGGAGAAATGGGGAGTGAAGTTGAGCCTGGGAAGAAGGGAAGGGGAAGAAGAGGGGAAGGTGTTTTAAGACTTGCTCTTATTTCTCACTATCCTACTGCTACAATTAATTGGCAATAAATTAAATTAGTTCCCCCCCGCCTTCCCCACCCACGGAGTCTGTTTTGCCCTCGCCGGTAACTGCCAGTGCTCGCTCCGACCTCTCGACGTTGAGGGCAGCTGGCAGCCAGCAAAGGTCAGCCCACCACGATGTGCTTCTACCCAAGCTTTAGAGCGCGCTGCTCCATGTATTAGCATGTATTACCACCACTAAAACTCTTTCAATTAAGAAACAAAACATTTCAACCAGATGTTTTGCCTCTTGAACTTAGCAGCCCTGCATTAAAAGCCACCCCAAGCTGCCGCCAGCCTTTACCAGGACACAGCACCTTGTGGGCAGCGGTGGGTTGACACCTCCTCGGCTTCACCACACGAGTCCTACAGAGACGGCGACGGGTGGCTGCTCCTCAGCAGAGCCCTGCGCAGTGCTGCTCCCTCCCAGCCCCTGCGGAGGAACCGACTCTCTGGTCAGACAAACCCGGCTTTAAAAATTCCACCATCGGGAACTTCGGTGTCACCGCGGAGCACGGGATGGAAGACAGCAGTGCTGGTCCCCTGACGAGTCCCACACCGACACTCCCAGCTGCAGTCAGGCTCCTGAAGCTGGCGGTAGACCTTCTCCGCTTCTCAAACACAAAAGTATGGCAAGAAAAGCAGAAACAAAAGGAATATCCCATCGCCCTCCTCATCCCTTTCTCATCCAAAGTCTGACTCTACCAACCAGGCTGGGTCACCAAAACTGCTAAGAATTATCTCTGGAATAAAGCACATACCTCTGGACTTGAGCATGTTCTTCGAAGATAACAGAATGGCCGAGTCTCTTTTCCCCCCAGATCTTTTAACAAACATACCTACAGTTTTGTATTCTTGACTTATTGATTGTTCTTTTGCAAATTCTCACACAGCGCCTTATAAAACGTACTGCTGGGCTGGGCAGCTCCATTGTCCCGCTGAAAACCGAGTACTGAGAGAGCGTCGGGATCGGACCCTGTAAAGATTTGCCTGGGGGAAGTGCAACTTTCTGAAAGCCTTCAATAAAGGAGCCACAACCAAAGACTGAGAACAGCAGATTAATTACTACAAGGTTTCTAAATATGAAAGATCAGAAATACCAAGAAATACATTTAACAAAATAGTAGAGGCAGGCAATAGCAATGTGTTCTGCTCGAGTGACTTGCAGCTGAGGTGTCGAAAAACCCCATACCTCACACTAATCATCATTTAGCCTTGTGTGCTCGCCAAGTAGAACATCTGTGCTTGGGTACCCTTTACAAATTCAGTATTCTTTAAAGATCTGATGTAAAAAAATGCTTTTTTTTTTTTTTCCTTAAGTTTTCTGTTCATACACATACTTACTCTCCTTTAACCTGTAAATCTTATAGAGGCCTTTAAAAATCACAGCTGACTTAGGAAATGAAGTTAACCAGACCTGCTCCAGTCTCCAGTAATATTAATGGGATTTCAACCTACCATGGTCTACATTGTCAGGTAGCGTTACCCACATATTAATCCCCACAGTGTCTCAGTCTATACCAGAGGCTCAGAAGAGGATTTTTTTATTCCTACACATGGAAAAAAAATCTGGCAAGTTCTTATGCGCTGTGATTCCCTTGACCAAAAGGAGCAGCACTTGCAAATGTAACTTGGAGTTACAAAAAAAAAATTTTTAAAGTTTCTGTTTAAAGTCTAGGGAAGATGTGGCCTGGCTCTCATTCCATGCACGCAAAGCCTACCGTAACTTTTTTTATTTAAGCCTTGATTTAGATCAGATATTGGGAAGAAATTCTTTGCCATGAGGGCAGTGAGCCCCTGGCCCAGGTTGCCCAGAGAAGCTGTGGCCGCCCCATCCCTGGAGGGGTTCAAGGCCAGGTTGGACGGGGCTTGGAGCAACCTGGGCTGGTGGGAGGTGTCCCTGCCCAGGGCAGGGGGTGGGAGTAGATGTATAGAGATTATTAGCAACTACTTCCCCTCTGCAGTTATCTTTTACCTTATATTTCATCTGGAATACCACCCAGTCTCAACAACTATCCGCAAGATGTAAAGTAAGAGGCAATTTTAGGACTCCTGTGAAGACAAAGAGGACTCCAACCTTCAGAAAGCAAGTGTTTTCCATGGCTAGTTTTATTCTTAATTGCCAACATGTTATTAGATGTTGTCTTAAATGCCATGACAGCAGAATTTTAACCCAGCAAATTTAGGATCAACACTATATAACAAGCCACTCTCCTGTAGACACTTTCTCTAGAGTGCTAAACGTTAGCAAGTTTCACTACATCACACACACTCAAGGTATGCTTTATTCAAAATATCAGGAAAATCTCGTCTAAGGGACTTCAATCAATGAAGACATTTATATACACTTAGTGAAACCATAACTTTTGTTTTCACTGGTTTCACACCATCAGAAGAAACAGCTTGTGTCTCAGCATGTAAAAGCCATGTCAAGCATGAATGGGAAGAATGCACAAGCGTGTGGCATTAACGCAGAGCTTAGGTAGGGCTTTTTTCAGATTCTTTTGAAGTACACTCTAATCCATCATCAAAGCACCTTCGTATAAAGACAGATGATGGTTAATACAGTTGGTATCACAGGGATACAAAAATTAAGCCAATCACACTCTTGCTTTGACTTGAATATTCAGAAAAATGTCCAAAGCCCCACATGTTTAGATACAGATTAGAAAGGTTTCTACACCTCATATACAACGAAAGAACAGGTTATGCTCAGATGATTAGAACAACCCTGTTCTATACAACTTACAAAGTGACAAAGCCCAGGCCAAAGTTCTGCTCTACTACAGTAACATAAACACATTTAAAAAGAGAATACGGTAACGGTTTCGGAGATGACCTCCTAGCAGTCAAACCACGGCAAGAGGGCAGACACCTTTTCTCTCTGTGAGACAGCTCAGGCTGTGCCTTTGCTCTTGCAGGGCATCTTCTGGCATACGAAAGACAGGACTGACAGCCTTCATTTGTTCTTCTGAAAAGAGATGGTCCAGCAATTCCCAACAGGTTGTGAAATGGAACCACCTGGGAAAAGAAAGAAAGTTTGTGTTCATCTCCAAAAAGCCGCCCAGCTGTCGTTTGTACGGGATGGAGCTTTTGTCAGCAAGAGAAACACAAATCTCCATGGCTGAAGATGCTGCTGCAACTGAATAAACTTTTATTTGTCTTGCCTGTCAACACCCATCAGAGCAATTTCTGTGGCATTTACGGCCCTATGATTTACTCAGAGACACCTGTAGATCGTTTGCTGTAAGACAGCTTCCAACTCTGCCTTCAGCAGGAAGCACTGATGTGTCCCCAATCGCACCTGATGGCATCGGCAGCAGAAGCAAAGATAACCAAGGCTGAAAAGGTAAATTTGATCACCTCCAAGTGCCTCTTCCCCTAATTCCCCGTTTTCTCTTCAGCAACAGCATAATGTTCTTTGATGGTCTCTGACTAGAGCTTTCCTGGAAACCCCCGAGGGGAGCAGCAGCCTACTGTGCTATAGAACTGGAAGGAAAAAAATACAAGGAACGAAAAAAACAACCCCAAAGAGGCAGCAGTTATCTGGCATCCCAGTGTTCCTTCACCACATGAACCTTCCCCAGGAGCACCTGTCACCACACAACTGCACGAGGCTACTGAAAGGCTCACGAGCTGAGCATCCTGTCAGTGGGGTTCATCAGTCATTCCACAAAATCCTCTCCAAAATCCCCCACGGGGTCAGGTTGCAGCGCGCGTCCTGCGTGTGCAAGCGGAACTGCTGGATCTCATCGCAAAGGCTGCAAATCGCAGCAAGCCGAGGGCAATTACCGTGTTACAGCCACAGACAGGAGCCCCCACCATTGATCACAGAAGGCTAAAACTACACGGGCACAAGTCCTGCCCCACACCGCAGGGGTCTGCCAAACACAGGTACGGTGTGTATGTTTACTTGTTCCTTCCCAGAACCAATACGTACTTATTAGAGAAGTAAAATCAGTATAAAAACATAATAATTAAAGTCAGTGCACTTCAGGAACAAGACGACAAACTTCCCTTGTACAGATGGGGATGCTCAGAGAGGGGCATGTTCCCCACTGGCAAGTGGGCAAATGAAGTTACTAATTGCAGACTCAGGCTCTGGGGAGCTGTATGTGTTTTCAGGGAAGCATGAATGTGGAGCAGATGCATCTATGGCCATGTCACGCTCCGCTCCTCTCTGCAATTCTTGTTTAAAAGCAAATACAAAAGGAAAAACCTGCTAATATGCACAACTACTACACTAGGTTCCAAGCTACTTAAAAGACAGAAGTCTTTATAGTCGAATGGTTCAAAACCTGAAATACAACCACAATTGTCAAGTCAAAAGACTACGATCTAAAACTAATTTAAAGAAAAAAATAAAACAAGCAAAAAATCTAACAGGATCTGTTAGGAATGGGTTAGTGCAGAAGAAAGGAAAGACCTGTAAGCACCGATGTTTCTATGGCTGCGCCCACTTCCACAATAGATATGACAGGTAGAAATAGCACAAAATGCCTGCAAAATACAACGTGCAGAAGCCCCCAAAGGTACCTGCATTACGTATGGAAGAACTCAGCCAACTTGGTCTTCCAGCAAGACAGAAATAGCTCAAGTTTAATCCCAAGACCAGAAAAGCATTAGGACTTCAGATGTTAAGGTTTTCTTAGGGCATTCTGAAGAGAAAGTGTTTGCTGGGTTTGGTGGTTTTTTTATGAGCTCCTCAGAAATTAAAAAAAAAAAACCCCACAACTTTTTAACTCCCCCCAAACCCTTCCGAAGTGACAGAGCAGAACAGACACCCCCTGCCCCACCAGCGCGAGGAATGTATCAGCTTACAAAGGAAGAGAAAACTGCATCAGTTAACACTCGTGTGGAGAAAGGACAAGACATGGACAGCCATAATAAAAACAGCTACAATTTCCCCCCGACCTTTGACAAATAAGCCGCCAAGCATTCTATAGGAGTGGCACTGAGATCTCGTAACACTTTTTATTTTATCTGGCCAGCGCCCTTGAAAGACGTGATCTTAATCCGCCACTTCACTTGGACCATCTCAATGACTTCCATTTCCTCTTCATCATGTCACCCCAAAATCTTCTTCCTCCTTCATCAAGACAAATGGCAGTGAGAGGATTTCTGCGGTGGGTGGGCTGGCACGGAGCCGACCCTGGGGCATAGGGATTCTTCACAGCAATTTCTGACTCATTTAGATCAGGCAAAAGCACCAAGAGCTGAAGACTAATTAACCCACCGTGGTTTCTAGTAGCTTACAAATTGTTTGTTTTTTTAAAAATAGTATTTTTTACAGAGCTCTTTTAAGTGGCCTCATGAGAAGCCATTTGCATGGTTTGTGTTTCAGGAACCAGAATTATACAAGGAACAGCACCTGACTCCAGTGCGGGATGTCGCGCTGATTATCCGGATCCAAAATGACAGAAGTAAGCTTGTACTGAAAAAATAAGTATATTTAGCAGAGTAAATGCAGGAAGATCTTGAAGCAGTCCTGCACACATGACGAAAAACATGCACGCATCTCATCTTTTAGTTTCAAATTAGTTTTACTTTTCCATTGGATTAATGTTGCTTTTGTAAAGAAGTTCCAGTTACACAATGCAATTATAGAATGGTAATGTTTAACTAATATATTACATTAGTATAAAGTTTGGAAAAAAGATCCTAAAAGATAAGCAGAGCACTACTCTCTTCTTCAAAAATCCCCACAGCAGTACTAAAACTGCTTCCTGGAGGCTGGATACAGCCTTAGGACAATTCTGCATCCAGCCTGTGGTTCAATCCTGTCCATTCCTCTGACCCTAAGGCTTACGGAGGGCAAGCTGAAGGCCAAATGGGCTCTCTGGCAGAAACAGGTTAACTCCGATCGTTAACATTCCTGGCAATCCCACGTAGATCAACCACCGGGCTCATTTACAACATGTCACATAATACCTAGGCATCAACAAACCCCTCTGTCTTCCCTGGGAGACAACATTTGCGGTCCTTCTGGACACATTTCAGGCAGTCACTAGGAAAACACAAATTGCAGGAAACCACAGTATTGACCGAAGGCTGCTCACAATCCCCTGATAAGAAAACACCTTCCAAAAAAACCAAGCAAAACCCAAAACCCAAAGCAACCACCAACAGGGACGCGCATATACAAAACCACTGCAAGAACATGTAATATTCCCACATTTTTGGAACTGCTGTGCAGGCAAAGCAGTTGCCATTTACAGTATTCTAAGAGGTACGTGAACATGCCCAACAAATTTAACCCTTCCAGGAAACGCCAACTGCAAATACAAAAAGGAATGTACAACCCCAACAGAAAATACAGTATCATCATTGCTTTCCCCACCCCAAAAAGCAAATCTGAAAAGCTGACTGGAGTTTCCTGGGTCTCAGAGTAATTCTAGAGCTAAAGTGTTGATGGACATCAACTTTAGATCAGATAATACATGCCAACACTCATCACTGACCCAGGCAGGACACCTCCTTCTGCCCTACCCAAGGGTTTCCAACACAACACACTTTCTTCCTAGAACAGGACGCTACCTGCTTTATTTGTAACACCATCAATATATTTCTTTCTTCTTGAGATGGGACAAGAGGCACATCACACAGGCCATCAAGCCACCGGTTGGAAGCACTGGAGCCTTTCGGGTATTGTTTTTCACCATGGTTTGCATGAGAAAGAAAATTGAAGACAGACTAGATGGAGACAGCTTTGGAGAAAACAAAAAAGCTCAGACTTAGTCCCTTTCTTTGTTTGGTTTTGTTGTTGGTGTTTTTTTTTTCCCCCCCAGGGGAAGAGCACACCAAATAAATCAAGTGCACAAAAGACTGGTATAATTCTTAAATTACAGGAAAAAAGCAGATTTGAGGAAGACAACCGAAGAGCTGACTACCACAACACTTTTGTATAATACTAAAATGTAAATACACAACACACAATTTATAGGTACTGCATAAACATATCGTTTATATAAACATCTGTAGCTAACAAGTATTTCAGGAAGACCACTACAAAATTCATGAAGAATGCAGACAAAATTGCCAGTAAAGCAACACTGAAAGCACAGCGTTCCCAGATCTGACAATGTCTTTTAGAAGATGAATCTTAGTTTTGCACATTGCATGATTCCTTTTTTCCAATAAGGTCCTGACAGAGTTTTGGCCATCGGTGTCCAACAGCACCTGGTTCATTCGTCTGCAATAATCAGGATCGTTAACCAAAAGCGGTCACTTCTACAGTTACCCCATTACATTTACCTGGGCATGAGGGTTGACACAGGAGGAACGCCGTGACCTGTGTGTCACTTCCTGCGCCACGTTTGTGCTGACAGGATCAGATGAAGGCCAGAATTCCATCTGTCTCCCTTCCCTGCAGCCGTCCCAGGAGATCCATTGCTGCCCGCCCCCAGGAAACACGGCTCTTCCTCAAACACCGCCACACACTGCACCCCTGAGCAGGGCATGGCTTCAGCTCTGAATCAGAGAAGCACAGCAGTGAAACAGAGCCAAGGAAAGCCCTTCCTTAACATTTACAAAGTTCACAGTGCCTACAACGTTTTCCAACCCACCAACAGCTCGGGATGTGCTGAGCACTCACACGAACTTACACACACATGTGCATGTGGACACCCGCGCTACCGCATTTCCTTCCTCCCCTCTGGTTGCTCCCACCGTCGGAGGGGGCACGAGGAAGGGAATACTCATACACCGATCTCTCTCTCTCCTGTTGTTTACCTACACATTGTCCCAGTTTGAACTGGTAAAGAGTTAATTTTCTTTGCAGTGATTGCTGTGAAAGGAATGTCAAGAATGCATGTTACTTTAATTGGTGGTAGGCATGTTTATGTACTTTTCAAGGACACTTTTCAGCCTCCCACAGAAGCTGAGAAGCAGCACAGACAGCACAATGGAATACTCCCTTCCATAGACATCGTGTTCAGTATCCAGATGGGGGTTGGCCGGGGGGCTGTAACCCACAATCACTGCTCAGGAAGGGACCAATTCACCAGGTGGCAAGTACGTCATTATCATTAGTGCTACTTCCTTTTCTGTTTTTGTTCTATTGAACTCTCCTTATCTCAACACACAAGCTGTTTCTTCCCTTTTCCTTTCCCCTCCTTTTCTCCCTGCCCTTCTGGAGGAAGGGGGAGGAGCTGCATGGTCCTGGCTGCCAGCTGGGGTTAAACCACCACAACTACCCACAAGCATTCTTTCTTGATTCAGTACTTAAAACCTGCATGTTTTCAGCACAGCAACAACAACCATAAGCAAGAGTGCCTCCAGTTCTTCTGGGACACCAAAAAGAACTGCAGCTTTCTCTCCCCCAGACATAAGCAGCTATCCACACTTTCCACCTCCTGGAACTGCAATCCAGCTGTGTTGCAGCTACATCTGGTACCCCGCGCCTTCAAAGCCAACACTAGTGGCAGCGGTTTTCAACCCCAGCAAGCACAGAGCAGCGCTGCGGCCACACTCAGAGCTTTCTCCTACCAAGAGAGCCAGGAGGAAATACAGCTGCAGTCTCCTGGCAGGTAAAGGAGCACCAAGAAGCTTGCTCCCCAGGTCTCAGAGTCATTCTAGATCCAACTGATCATCCTCAGCTGTCTGCTCAGGTAATACATGCCAACAGCCATCACAGACCCAGGGGAACAAACACAGCAGCTCCCATTTGTGTGTCACAGGGGACAGCAGGGCAAGAGAGGAGCAGCTGGGGAGCACACACCCAGCCCCCAACTCCCAACAAGGGCCTGGGGCTTATTCCTCTGGAGAAAAGCATGGCTGGGCTGAAACAAGACAATACTCACATAGTCACCTTTCCTTCTCCCTCACAAAGCTACACAGGCCATGTGCTTTCCCAAAGCAACATGCTCGGGGCAGCAGGGTGTCTTATCAGGTCCTTTCGCAGCATTGTCTTGCAGCAGAGGGAGAACCTTGCAGCTATTTGTCCTAGAACATAAGAGAAGAGGGAATGAAATAAATACTATTTAATACCAATAAAAATACATTTAGATCAGCATTGAAAATAAGGGACAAAAAGCTAAACTCCAGGTTTTACACTGAACACAAAAACTAAATAAACGGTTCCCCTGCACCATTTCCTTTTCCAGCCCCCAGAGAGCTTCCTCAAGAACTGACACATACACACAAGTGACCTGGGGGTTTAGGGCACATAAAAGCAAACAATTCTATTCAGCTGGGGATACAGTCAGACACGCATCACCCACATCCCCCACAACTCAACAACTGTAAGCTGCTAACAGCTATGCCATTTTAGCCTCCACTGGCTAACTGCAGAGCTGGGGACTCCCAGGGAAACTCTGGGGAACAACTCTTGGCCCACCTGAAACGGCCATGGCTCCCTTGGACGCCTGGGCACAAGTGGAAACCATCCCTGGTTTTAGAGCAAGACTGACTCCAGTTGCAAGTTTTCTTCAGCATCCTCACACCTGGAAGCTAAACCCAAAACACCACACACACAGCTGAACCACTGCTCAGCACGCCCGCACCAACAGAGCTCTCCTGACACACACTGGCAGCAATTAATTATCAAGTCAGCATTTCAACTTCAACCCAGAGACGAACTTTGAACCAATGCAATTTTGGGGTAAAACTGATGCAAGGCCCTTCTCCTTAAGAAATCCACAAACTGAAAGCAACAAAACACACACTCTTCTCTGCCGTATCAAGTATCACCCTCCTTCAGTTGAGCTTTTATTGCTTTTCAGAAATAACACAAAGCCACTGTGCGCTCGGCACATCAGTTTCAATGCGCTAACAAAAAGGGTGCTGCAAATAATGTGCCATTTCAACATTCAGCATCAAAACAGCCAGCTTTAGCGCCGCAAATGTCCACTGTCAGTCTTGACTGATGAATTCTGCTAGAACAGTAACATGAGGAAAATACAGTAGATTTTGAAGAAACCCTATCCCCACAGAAAGCCCGAGTTGCTAAATATTCATGCTACAGCTGATAAACACTGCCTGTGGTCACACGGAAGTTTGTCATGGGCACAAGCTAAATTAGCAGCAACCGCACTTGACAAGCGCAGAAAGTTCTTCTCTTTCTCATTCCCATACAGCAAGACAAGTGCCCTTCACAGCCAACATGGCTCACAGTCACAACTGATGACCACTAACAACCAAGCACAAAACATTCCCTAGGGACTGGCATAACTGGCACATCAGCCAGCACTCACAAGTGCCCAAAGGATTCCTTCCTTAGGAGCAGGACGATTTATTTTTCATGCAAAAGACATGAAGTTTAGAATCTTTCAGAAAGGAATGAGAGACCCAACTCTGTCCTTTGCAAAAGAACAAGCGCTCACAGATAGTATCTAAGCAAAGATACCACCCAAGCAAACTTCAGTTTATAGGCTTACACACCTCAGCCTCGTCACTGTGTTTTAAACATCTAAATGTAACCCATTTGTGGTCAGCAAGCAACTCACCTTTGGGCAACTTCTTTATAGATTCAACAATTTCATTTACTTCACAGAGACATCAGAAAGGAACTGGGGGGGGGGGGGGGAAACCACAGCAAAAAAATCACAGAGGGGCAAGGGTGTTAACGTTTAGTTATTTAGAAAAGGAAAATCAAACCCCTAGATTTGTACAAGGCTTCACTAGATTGACTGTGAATACTCTTTGGTAAGATCTGTTAAAGTAAAACTTGTTCAACTGCAGTTCATCTATTGCTGCCTAAAAACTTCACAAAAACAAAACCCCACAAACAATGTGGTCAGACACAAACCACACAGGAAATATATTCTGGAGGGAAAAGAAAGGTCTGAGCAGCGAATATAAAGATTGCTGAGCTAGCACTGACTGGAGCCAGTACGTCCCTCTGACAAAATGTCCTGTGAACACAACAGCGCTGCTCCTCAGCGCCAGCTGCCCTTGTGTCTTTACACATTACACAAGTTGGGAGCAAAGACAGTAATTAAGAATTTATGATACAAAGCATAATAGAAGGAACAGATGAAACTAAGGAAGACTCCTGAGGCAACCCTCAACAACTTTAGCTTTCCATGCCTGGAGAGAGCTGGAATCTTCTAATCACCAGCTAGCTAAAATTTAAGTCTTACAGAACTGCAAAATGCAACATACAGCCCCAACAGAAAACACAATATCATCATTGCTTTTTCTCTTTAAAAAGCAAATCCAAACAGCTGACTGCTCATTGTGACCAAAGGAAGATGGGACAGCACCCTTTAAGCATCCTGCAGCTGCAGGTGGCACGAAATGGTGCAACTCAACAACACGCTCGCTGAGACAGGCAGGTTGAGCTTACCCCCAAATCTCCCCCTCAGCATCTGCTGGCACTGCTCAGCTCCAGGTATCCTGAGCTGCTCTCAGTTCACGCGGAAGCATCTCTGAGTGACAGCCAGAGCCACACCTTGCTAACACATCCAGGAGAAGGAACTCAAACTGTGCCCCCTTCTCCTTACGGAGATTTTAAATAAAACTGGAGTTGTCTGGGTCTCAGAGTAATTCTAGAGCTAAAGTGGTGATGGACATCACCTTTAGATCAGATAATACATGCCAACACTCATCACTAACCCAGGCAGGACACCTCCTTCTGCCCTACCCAAGGGTTTCCAACACAACACACTTTCTTCCTAAAACAGGACGCTACCTGCTTTATTTGTAACACCATCAATATATTTCTTTCTTCTTGAGATGGGACAAGAGATACGTTACACAGGCCATCAAGCCACTGGCTGGAAGCATTAGAGCCTTTCGGGTATTGTTTTTCACCATGATGGTGAGGAATTTAGCTTACAATGGAAATAGCTACAGTGAACAAATAAGACTGAGATTAAGTCTTTTTTTTGTGGGGAACAGGACAAACTAAATAAATAGTCACTGAACAGACCAGTGTAATTGTCAGGAAAAAAGAAACCCTAACTCTCAACAAGTTGAGTGAGGTTTGTTACTCTTCGTAATAGCACAGCTGTGCTGAGATCAGTCAGTATTTACTTACCCGCCTGCCTTTGTCCCAAACGAAACTATACAGGCCACGCATTGTTAAGTCCCGGTCCGATGTGGGGCTCAGAAGAAGTTGGTGATGATCCCAAGACTGAGGCTGAAACACAAACGAGGTCAAATGCCGCCAACCGGCGCTGACCACGGGCACATCCCCGCCTGGCCGGACCCTCCCCGGGAAGAGCCCGCGCTGGAAAGCCCCCGAGGAGCCGAGGCGAACCACCAGCTCGCCGCCGGCAGGCCCGACCAGTGGGAGATCGCGCCCCCGCTCCACGTAGACGCCTACTCCCCCCACCTCCGGGGCCGACCCCCGCCGTTTAGGTAGGCCCTACCACCGCCACCCCGGGAGCTGTGTCCCCCCTCCTTACGGACGCCCCCCTTCTTCACCTCCGGGACCGTCTACCCCGCCTTACGGAGGCTCCCCCCGCCACCACCCCGAGAACCGTACCCCCCCCAAGGCCGTTCCTCCCCCCATTATGGACAATCCCCCCCACGCTGAATGGTCCCACTTCCTTTTAGGGACACCACCCCGCCCCGGGCTACCCCCCTACCCAGCCGCCCACCACCCCCCCCCCCCCCCCCCCGAGGCCGTGACCCTCTTACGGGCTCCCCCACCCCTCACCCCTCACCCCGGCGGACGCCCCTCGCCGCCAGGCCCGGCCGGGCCCATCGCACCGCTGGACCTAGAGCTACCAGGGCCCGGAGCCCCCACCGGGCCCAGGCGCGTCCGCACCACGCGGTGCACATCACCGTCCCCTCCGCCGCCCGCGCCGAAAAGAGCATGTCCCCCCGGGGCAGGGCTATAGCTACCTGCCCGGCAGGACCCCGCCATAGCTGTTCGCGCCGTTCGCCTGACCGGTGCTGTCCGGCCGAGGCGGCTCCGCGGGCGGGCGGGAGCAGGCGTTCCGGCAGGTCGCCCCGCGGCGGAAAGGACTCCGCGGCCTGAGGGGGAGCCGGTGGCGGAGCTCAGCCCCGGGAGCTTCCCCTCGGAAACAGGTCCTTTTCCTCCCTCTTTAAAGGCGATTACTCTGATTGCGCTGTTAATTACCAACGTGGGGCTCCGGCAGCCGTGATCCTTGCCGGGCGGCAACGCCATTTTGAGACTATACAAGAAATCTATAAATATATAATATTTATGTATATATATATATGTATGTGTAATATATAGTCTATTATCTGTATATATAGTTAAATATACAGTCTATATATCTGTAATGCTGGCTGGCATAAAGCAGTTGAAAATGAGGTCTCTTGTTTTGTTCGGGGTGGGTGTTTTTTTGCGGGGGTCAGGGTTGCGGGTGTGAGGGGTTACGGGGTGGTGTTGGGTTGGTTTTTTTTGGGAGTGGGGGTGTGGGTGTGTGTGTTATTTTTTTTTTAAATAGAGCAAATACTTGTCCAGCCTGTCACAGTGTTGATCTTCCCGCAGGTAAAGGAGGTGGCGGGTTACAGCTGTTAAGCGCTTGGCCTTCAGTAGGTCTGCAGAGGACACGGAGTTGGGCGGGAGTGGGGGTTGCTGGAGGGCAGGGAGGCTCCGCAGAGGGATCGGGCCAGGCTGGATGGATGGGCCCAGGCCAATAGTGTGAGGGCCAATGCGGCCAAGCGCCGGGTCCTGCACTTGGGTCACACCGACCCCATGAACGCCTCAGGCCGGGGGCAGAGTGGCTGGAGAGCTGCCCGGTGGAAAAGGACCTGGGGGTGTTGGTCAACAGCCGGCTGAGTATTAGCCAGCAGCGTGCCCAGGTGGCCAAGAAGGCCAGCAGCATCCTGGCCTGTGTCAGTGATAGTGTGGCCAGCAGGACTGGGGCAGTGATGGTCCCCTTGTACTGGGCACTGGTGAGGCCCCACCTCGAGGGCTGTGTCCAGTTTTGGCCCCTCACGACTAGAGAGACATTGAGGTGCTGGAGCGTGTCCAGAGAAGGGTGACAGAGCTGGTGAGGGGTCTGGAGCACAAGTCTGGTGAGGAGTGGCTGAGGGAGCTGGGGGTGTTCAGCCTGGAGAAAAGGAGGCTGAGGGGTGACCTTCTCACTCTCTACAACTCCCTGAAAGGAGGGGGTAGCCAGGGGGGTCGGTCTCTTCTCCCAAGGAACAGGCGATGGGACAAGAGGAAACGGCCTCAAGTTGCGCCATGGGAGGTTTAGGTTGGATATTAGGAAAATTTTCTTCACTAAAAGTGTTATCAAGCATTGGAACAGGCTTCCCCTTGAAGTGGTGGAGTCGCCATGCCTAGAGGGATTTAAACGCTGGGCAGACATGGTGGTGAGGGACATGGGTTAGTGGTGGTTTTGGCAGTGTTGGGTTGATGGTTGGACTCGATGATCTTAAAGGTCCCTTTGAACCGGGACAGTGCTATGATTGTGGTTCAGCAAGGCAAGCGGAACGCAAGCTGTGACAGGATCTCTACTGCCCAGAGTGGGGGTGACAGGGACCGTGGTGTAGCAAGGGCGTTTTGCTGAGCAGCTGCAGAGGAAATCACAGAGGGGTTCCGGTGGGGAGGCACCTCTGGAGGCCACCTACTCCAGCAGACCATGTCCAGGTGGGCTCTGACTGTCTCCAAGGATGGAGACTCCACAGCCCATCTGGGCAACCTGTGCCAGGTTTTGACCCACCCTGGCAGTAAAAAAAAGAAAACCAACATGTTTCCTTGTGTTCCTAGTGAGATTTTGCGTGTTTTAATTCATGCCCGTTGCCTCTTGCGCTGTGAGTGGGCTCCCTCCGCTTCCTGCCATACCCTCAGGTGTTGATGCGCATTGAGAGGATCCCCCCGAGCCTCCACGGGCTGAACCGTCCCAGATCTCAGCCTCGTGCTCCAGACCCTCCGCCATTGCCACGGACTCTCTCCAGTACATCCAGGCCTTGGACACGGGGATCCCAGCACCGGACACGTCACTCACCAGCACCCAGCCATTTCCAGGAGGTCTGGGGAAGGTGCGTTCTGCCAGCGCTGAAAGAAGGGCCATTCATGGTAAAAAATCTCGGAAGAATTCCTCCTTCCCAGCTGTTCTTGCTGCAGACGTCATTAAATACATTGTCCTGGTTGGAGGGACACAGGTCTAATTTCTCTTCTAACGCTTGGGAAATCTGCACTTTTACAAGACTCTAGTGTTTGAATTTTGAAAATATTTACTTTAGGGCCAGCTCTGGTGGGCAGGTTTCAAGGTCTCAGTGTTTTTGAGCTCGCTAGGTGCGGGGATGAGGAGGAGCGAGACCCGGGCACTTGACCCAAGCTGCCAACAGGGTTATTTCATGCCGTGAACGTCATGTTCAATAGAAATTAGGAAATTTACTGAGGAGTTCTCCTTTCCTTGATGGCTGCGATCCTGAGAACTCCTCGCCCTGGTGCCGGAGCCCTTCCCTTCCTCCCAAAGCCGCAGTGCTGGCAGTATCCGACATTTGCTGTCCCCTGCGGGGAGTGCACGGCTTCCTGATGATGGAACAGGCTGGGTACAAACCTTGTGTGTTTTATATTGGTATCAGGATCAATACTGTTCTTTAGTGTCAGTTATCTAGTCTTAGCCTATTAAATCTGTTTATATTTCAACCCTCGGGTTTCCTTGTTTTTTCCCCAGTTCTTCCTGGGTGGGGAGGGGTCACCGTGTGACAGAATAATTGTCTAAATATATTGTCCAAATTGTGGGTTTCTCAAACCATAATATCCTGATGGAAAGAAATAATAGGTTTAAATATACCGGATTTGAAATGAACGCGATGCCTGAGGAAAAGCTACGCACTTCCACTTGCCTCACCCTGACGGAGCACTGCCTTGCTCAGGAAGCGAGGTGGTGAGAGGGGCCGCGCTCCGGGAAGCCGGTATTCTCTTACTGGGCAGCATCTAAATCCTTGAGGAGAGAGGGCGGCAGCGCAGGGCTCAGGGGCGCTGAGCTAGGAGGGCTGTGGCGGAAAGCAGCAGGGCTGGAACGCGCCTCGGACACCGCACAACTCGCCCGAAATATAATTTAAACGATGGGGCAAGCAAAGCGAATAAAAGCAACCGCACCTCTCTGCTTAAAAATTGTTTGTTTGGATTTTTTTTTTTATTAGAATGCAGCGACGTCTGTCGGAAACAACATTTTGATCATCTTAATTTTACAGTGGAAAAGCACTGCGTTGCGAGGTTCTCATTTCTTGCCGCTTATTGTATCTGGGGTAATACCCGAGCTTAGAACAGCGCCGTTATAACTGAACATAAGGCAGTTTCCTACAGGTTCTCCCACATGGGACCAGTTAAAATGAAAACACGCTTAAAATTGAACGATCATACTTCTTTTTTCCTATGGTGATAAAAACACGTACCTGAATTTCTCAAGAGCTGTCCTTAACGTTCATCCACGAAGAAGAAATCTTGCTTAAGGCACAAGCAAACAGATGTTTTCTTCATAAATGTTACAGCTTTCTCGGAGGCACAGAGATAAACGCGTTTAAGGACAATTTCTGCCTGCTGGACTCAGAGGACTGAGATGGCTGAGTCACAGAAAAGCAGCCCTATTATACTGTATGTTTTGAAAACAAAAACTAGTTTCTGGACGCAGGTAAAAATACAGATAATCTGCAAGTAGTCATAATGCCACTGTTTGAGAAAAATAACACCAATCTGTGTTGTAATTTATGAGACTGTACGTTTCTGAAAGGTCCATAAGTCAGTATATAGTCACTTCCAACTTTTTTAAAAGATGCAAGTTGCTAAAGGCCACAAACCCCCACTGTCAGCATATTTATTTTAGCAAGTGGTGACGTAGAGACCGCGTGCTGCAGGACGGCATTCCCGACGAAGCAGAACTGTTTTTTTAGATTTGCCTGAGATTTATTAATTTGAAATCCACCCAAACTCCAGTGCTAAAGGAGGGGGAGCAAAACTGTATCATTATAAACAATACAGAAACACCTAAAATCCAATTCCTTCACAGACCAAAAAAAGAGAGATTAAAAAAAATCTGACTTTTGTGCACTTTTTTGATCGTATAAATTTTCCAGGGGAGGTGTTTACCTCTTCTCCCACCAAAAGCCAAAGGTCTGAGTGAAAGAGAGTGAGTGGGGAAAGACGACCACCAATCACTTTGGAATTCAGAAATGTTTAGAAAACACCGAGTTTGCTGGTCAGGAGGCATGAAGTGAGGGAAGGGGCGGGGAGTACAGAAGTGGTGCTTAATTGTGTATGCAACAGAAGGATTTCAAAGGAAAAGGCATTTTTCCAGGCCTTTCTAATTGGACTGCACAAAAATCTTCTTCCATGAGAACACAGGACTACAGCGGCGCCAGCCGTGCTTGAAACACGTCTTTAAGCCTTGTATTTGCCAACGTGTTCACGAGCAATGATCATCCTTTGGATCTGAGCGGTTCCCTCATAAATCTGCAAAGTGGAATTAAAGTAATGTTAGCTGATCATTTTTTAAAAAAAATATTTTAACGGGTCTTCCTACGCTTGTAAACCTTCGTAGCACTAATCCAGTGTCGATCAGTGTGTGCAGAAAGACAGAGAAAACCAAAAAAAAAATCCAGCGTGACTTGAGTAACAACAGTGGGCTAATCCCAGAGGAGCCATGGACAGTCTTGCTCTCTCACACACTCCCATCAAAGCTCAGGAAGGCTCTCAGGAAATTAACGGACACAGTGGGTGAAGAAGAATGGGGAAAACGTCTTACCAGGGGAAGAAAATACCTAATTTAGGCTTTACAAAGGGTTTGGTTCGTAAGGCAATGGGAGTAGCTGCAAGAATCCCTGCCAATTAAAGATGGGAAGTTTTCTGAATTGGACAAGTTAAGTCACGAGGGCCTGTCCCAGCAGCCTGGATCTGTGGCCAGACAGACGCCCAGAGCACAGCCTGGACGTGTAAGAGTGTTACCAGTAAGCGCCGCAGCACAACTGTGTCACCCTGAGAAATACCAAATATATGGCAGAAAAGAACAGGTGGAAAACAAAGTTTCTTTACAGGAAACACATGGCCGAAAGCATTTACCGTCTGGAACTGGGCAGAAATATAGTGAAGCGCAATCAAGAGACACGGATGAAATAACTGTAAAGACAAAAGCCTTTCCTGTATTCTTTTGGGAATGAAGGGGAGCAGAAAAACACCAAAAAAAAAAGTAATACCAAATCTGATTAATTTGAACAAAAACACCAAAAAAAAAAAAGTAATACTAAATCTGATTAATTTGAACAATCAAAAAAAAAAAAGTCTATCTAGCCAGGCATTCCTGACGGATCAGCATAATGGAAAATCTAAGTAACTGGGATCCTGTAAAATGAGTTTCAGCTTTCAAATAAAACTTCTAACCCTCCCACCCTCTTTCTCTAGAAACACATGGAACCCCCCAGGAAAAAAAGCCCGATCATAACAAAGTTCAGTTGCTCATTCATTTCCTCGCTTGCAGGAGCGCAATTAGGGCTAAGAACCTTTTGATTCCAAAACAGCAGTTTTCTATCCTAGAACAGAGAAAAATTCGTGGCCAGTAAGAATACTTTTCATTTTAAAGTCAGCTGTAAGAGAAACTTCAACCGCCCAGAATCTCACGGATGGCAGCGGTTACAACCAACATTACAGAGCACAGGCCACATGCATTTCTTGATATCATCTGTTTTTATATGTTTTATCCGGTCACTAGTAATGTCAGAAAGAGGTGAAAAGATACAAAATTACCGGGTTTCCTGAACATAATTAAACTGCATTTGCTGAATAA
Organism: Larus michahellis; assembly: GCF_964199755.1. Classification (NCBI taxonomy): domain Eukaryota; kingdom Metazoa; phylum Chordata; class Aves; order Charadriiformes; family Laridae; genus Larus; species Larus michahellis. Next base: position 319,462 of record NC_133912.1, read on the forward strand.
AGCACTGTAGTTTAGTATTTGCTAAGAGAAGAATTACAACGTGGAATAATTTCTTGGTAATAAAACTGCAGAAAAATATTTGGGGATTATGGGTGACTACAGGCTAAACATCAATAACTATGAGCAGATTTTGCTGTTGAGTTTTGTTCGGTTTTTTTTTAAAAAAAAAAAAAGGCGCAGCGCTCTGGGCTGTGCCACGCCTCTGGCTAATACGTGCAAGATAATTAATCCATGACACGCAGCGCTGGTGATATCTTCACTGAAGTAATCTGCCCGGCTTATGATACCGGAGTTTCAGACAGAAGGGTTAAAGCACAGCAAGAAGCGATGACGAGAATGTACATAAACCACCTGCACTTACAGAACCCCCCAGCACGCATTGCTGTTTTCATCAGTGTTCCCTGCACTGTTGTTTCCTAAGGGTCCAAAAGCTTCGGAATGAAGAGTCTAAGAATTTGAATCGAGTCCAAGAATTCTCGAGTCCGAGAATTTCCGAGAGTTACCACATCAGAAAAACAAACCCACACCACGAACTTTATTTATCTTGCGTGGGTCAAGTTACTGATCTAACGCAGAGTCTTGCATGAAAGAATTTGCCTGACTTGAACGCCCTTTCTTTAAATGGATTATTGCTCTCATCCATGAAACTTCTTTTATATACGTACATCATGATTGCAAGTAAGCAGCCATTAGTTTATTTTATATAACATGGATGCATTACTATAAAGATGACGTTCTCTTGTTTACTTACCTGGTAGATTTTAGCATCTCTCATTAGTTTTTCTACAGGATATTCGGTATTAAATCCATTCCCTCCGAAAATCTGCACTGCGTCTGTAGCCACTTGGTTGGCGACGTCGCCAGCGAAGGCCTTTGCAATGGAGGCGTAGTAGGTGTTCCTGCGACCAGCGTCCACCTCCCAGGCAGCTCGCTGGTAAGCCATGCGAGCCAGCTCCACCTTCATGGCCATTTCGGCAAGCATGAAAGACACCGCTTGGTGCTGCGGGTGACGGAATGCACTGGGTTAACACCGCCCACTGAAAATTCCACGGCATCCGAGAAGAATACAGTCTTCTCAATTTCTTAGTTTGCAAACTTAACACGCTGGGGAGATTTGACTTGAGGAGTCGTACCAAATTTGGATCAGGCTCTCATAACTGTATGTTGAACCAGACTTTTAAGTTTTTAATTCTAAAATTCACGTAGTCACAGGGATCAAGTACTGAATTATGAAGTTGTGCTTTACTTTTTATGAGATCTGTATTTAGTTTGATGTTTATTGGTATTTCTTTCCGCCTGGTAAGCAGTGTGACCGGCAATGTATTCTATTAGTGTTAATACCGTTGAGTCTTGTTTCACGTACCTCAAGGAGGTTTTTTCCTCCCCTGAACTTCCCTGTACATTAGCGTTGAAGAACATAAGTATGGCCTGACAGTCCACGAGTTTCAGGGTTTGGGGAAGAGTTTGCTTTGTGATTTTACATTTTTATCATTATCATTACAATTATCATTAATAAGTTATTGAAGAATCCCAGGAGTTACTGCAAAGCTACATTTACTTAGATAGCACTGACCTATGCACTTGAAAACAAGCAATGGCAGAGATAATAAATCACACATACTAAATATCAAGGAACGACCTTGAAAATTCACTAGTAGTGCATCTGGTATGAAAACAGAGCTTTTTGATATATTCATTTCCACATATTTAACTTACTTCAACAATTGGTTTCCCAAAGGTTTTTCTCTCCAAAGCATATTTAGTAGCTTCATCGAGCGCTCTTTTTGCCAACCCAACAGCACCAGCTGCTACCTGAATTAAACACAGTACAGAGTGAAAATCAGAAATTCCTACCATATTTATGAAGTAACTTATTTCTGATACTTACGGGTGGTCTGGTCTTATCAAAAGCTCCCATTGCGATCTTGAAGCCAGCTCCTTCAGCTATTAACACGTTTTCTTTTGGCACTCTTACGTCTTCAAAGACAATACCCCTTGTATCAGAGCAGCGCTGACCCATGTTCATTTCCTGAAAAGGGAAGTTTACAGACGGGCAACTAAATTACATTCTTCCAAGGTACAACACGTTTTCATTCCTTAGTTTACTCAAAGCATAAAGAAAGCTCCCCTCTCCCCCCCACTGCCAAACACTAAATTTTTATCTAAAAATCACCATATACACACCAAATACTCGTTCTGCATTTACTGATCTGCGTGCCCTTGATTTCTCAAAGCCGGGCAGTTTACTTTCTTCGTTTGTGAAATTAATTCTGTAGCTGTAATCACTTGTTTGTCTTTTTCTAGTTCAATTATATCCTTTTGAGATGAGAGAGGAAAAAGTAAAGAACCTAAAACGCAGGCAGTAGTAAAATGCAGCTGTACTACAAACACACAAATAAATAAATGAGATGTTCAAGGTTTCTGACTCCCTTCCTAATGTTCAATGTCCAATTTTCCCTGCTACCAAAAATAGTACTTTCTTTTCTTCCTTCCTTCCTTTTCTTTCTTTCTTTCTTTCTTTCTTTCTTTCTTTCTTTCTTTCTTTCTCTCTCTTTCTTTCTTTCTTTTTCTTTCTTTCTCTTTCTTTCTTTTCTTTCTTTCTTTCTTTCTTTCTTTCTTTCTTTCTTTCTTTCCTTTCTTTCTTTTTCTTTCTTTCTTTCTTTTCTTTCTTTCTTTCTTTCCTTTCTTCCTTTCTTCCTTTCTTCCTTCCTTTCTTCCTTTCTTTCCTTTCTTTTCTCTTTCTTTCTTTCTTTCTTTTCTTTCTTTTCTTTCTTTTCTTTTTCTTTCTTTTCTTTTCTTTCTTTCTTTCCCCCCTCAAACAAGAACTCGCCCAGCGTCTCTGAGGCCCGTTCCCTGAGCAGGAGATGCTAACATTAAAGCACGCCATGTTTACGGTCAGTTGTCCACCTTGCTGCTTACGCTTTCAAGGCTTGCTACTTTACTTTAATTGGCACTTGTCAATTAAGTGGGTGGCAAAGATTCTTTTGCAGCTCTGCAAAGTCATCTTACTTTAGACCATCCTGAGTAATTCCTTATCTGAATTAATGTAATTACTAAGTACATCCGTCTCGTGAATAGTTTCTGTGTGCTGTGGAAATGGAGAGATCATTCAGCACATGAAAACGTTCGGTGGCTTAACAGGCTTTTTTCTTTGACGGCAATTTGTTGCATTACGGATTTGGAAGCGAATAGTAATTCCTGGCTTGTCAAATCAGAGATCGCTGTTCACCTTTCTTCCAATTTGGATTCCAGGGGTATTTGCTTCCACAATGAATCCAGTAAAGGCTTTGCTTGCAGGAGCTTTTGGGTCTGGATCGGTACGAGCTAGCAAAAAATACCTAGTGGAAAACAAAGAAGAGGGGAGTCAGTTTATCCTCACAATTAACAAGCAGATACTTTTTTAGCTCGTATGTTAAATATTGTTATGTGTATTTGTGCCATATAATACATCTATCACTAAGTTAACAACCTTTCTTTCTTGGACCTTCCAAAAATAAAGTGAGAGGGAGTGAGGGAGAGGAAGTGGCAGTGCACCTCTTACCACAAAAGTCAAGATTTAATAAAATTACTTCAGATCAACGTGCAAAGGTTCTGCACCTTTTCCATGTAACCCAAGTCTTAATAATACGATCAGCTTCACAAATAGTACAAAAGAAACCCATTCACAGCACAGACGTGAAAATTGTTATTTAGGAAATACAGTATTGCATACAGAATGTTATGTTATCCTCTTGATTTCAAACATCGTAATTTTATTCTTCTCAGTATAAGCTTTAAGTAAGTCTTTTTCTGTTAGAAGTTAAACAGTTGTAAATCACATTTATGGTGTTCAGCAAGATGAAAAGATAGCTGGTAGATTCTCTTTGATGGTTCTGCCTTGAACCACGAAATAAATAATGAGAAAATTCAGCTTTATTCATAAATGTATAAAGCTTTTCCTCTTGAATTCGAAAGAATTTATGTGTTGGGGATTAGCACGATCTTACGTGAGACATGATGACAGAGGTCGATATTGTAAAGCATGATCCATAGGCACCACAGCAAAATCTGGATTCTTTGACACTTGGAAAATATCTTTCCTTAAGAAAATGAAAGACAAACTCCTGGACTGTGGTGTTGCCTATCTTCACTAAAAGTGAGAGGTGTTTCCAGTAGAATCAGAAGCAACTGGTCCGGGTCAGCACACCCACAAAGCAAGGTCGCTGGTAACATGAGCCTCTCGAGCAGTTAACTTTGCGAGTTAACTCTTACTGCTGCTGCCCTTTCCTGAAGAGAAAGCGGAATTGATTTTGTTTGATAGCAGCAAAATTTGAGAGGCATTTTTGAAGGGAGTCTTGTCATCGCTCAGTTTCCTTTTTAGGTACTGCACAGCACTTGGGACTGCTTTCTCATACCTTGTCCTGACAAAGTGGTCACTGATTAAAGCGCAGTGCGATGAAACATGACGAGCGTTCGGATTTACAGCAGATCTTTAAAGAAACACCAGCATCTACCTTGGGTGGTGGGGGGGAACGACACACGTCAGTATAGAACAGAATAACAGAAAGTGGAAGGTGAGTCAAAAGTCAACACACCAGTTTGCTTTCCCACCATTTGTGATCCACATCTTCTGGCCATTAATAACATATTCATCTCCTTTCTTCTCAGCCTTTGTTTTTATCCCAGCCACGTCAGAGCCTGCTCCGGGCTCTGTTACACAGTAAGCCTAAAAGAAAACGAATGCAAAATCTGGAAGAATAAAAATTCTCATTTTAAGAAACCACAAATTATTGCAGAATTACGTGCACCAAACTGACCTGCAAAGGTTTTAAATGAACTGCATGGAGAACACAAAAATATGACAGCAAACAACCCCAACAATTGTCTGAGCAAGAATCCAAACACATTAAGGTTAATTTTCCTCATAAATCCATAATAATACTTAAAATTGTCTTTTACTTTAATGATAAACAGGACTGTTCTGTACTTTTCAACAAGTCATCACTTCCTCACGCTTCGCAAACTCTGATAGAAAAGCTAAGGATCTCTAAAATCTGAAAATAAGAGCACAGGGTAACATTCTATGCTTACTGTGCGCTCCATTTTATGAGGCTTAGTTGTTCAGATTTTAACCCATTGCACGTGAATCTTTACTCCTTCCCGTGTAACAAGTACTGCTTAGGTAATTTTTAAGGTTCGTGACTGCAGTTTAACGCCCATCTGAGTCGAGTGTGTGCTCATATAAGCCTTGCGTTTTTCTTAAACTCCTACACCTTCTCTTGAAAGGGAAATAAAAGGTATTAATTTTCATTAAGTGACTTAGGATGGTTTTCCAGGTAACATCTTCCATTTGCGTATTGAATATATCTAGTTCAACATTCCTTGTCTTTCAGCAAATACCACTGTTAATTTACAAAATAAACAGGCTAAGTTGTGAGTAGGTATCAGTGTTTTAAACAAACCAACCAACCAACCTGATTAATACGATTTAAGAACATTCCACAGTGTTCCTAAGCTATACTTACACACATCATTGGTTCCTCTGTCATTCTTCCTAAGTATTTCTTCTGCTGCTGCTCATTTCCCGCGATGATTACTGGCATTTGCTGAAAGAAAACGGACCGTTAATCCACCTTTTCAAAGGGCACTGGTTCTAGTTTAGAGGAGGTAAGAAAAGACAGAACTCACCCCGAGGGAGTTCGCCTCGATGGCCGTTTGGACGCCCGTACATCCATAGGCTAACTCTTCTGTAATAAGGCAGGCTTCAAAACTGCCGAGGCCAAGGCCACCTACAGTTGAAATATTTGACTAAATTAGTTAAAAGTGGAACTTGGGCCCCTGGCCCAGGTTGCCCAGAGAAGCTGTGGCTGCCCCATCTCTGGAGGGGTTCAAGGCCAGGTTGGACGGGGCTTGGAGCAACCTGGGCTGGTGGGAGGTGTCCCTGCCCAGGGCAGGGGGTGGCACTGGGTGGTGTTTAAGGTCCCATCCGACGCAAACCATTCCCAACCCAACCCAACATACAAAATTTATGATTATTTATGATACCATTATGGTATCAGTGATTTACAAAATTTACTTATTAAAAACACATTCCCCCAAGTCCATTTGATTGAGCACGGTGTTCGCTTAGGCCTTCCCATCCAAGCTTTCTAAATGAAGGTTCATCAGATTAGTAACAGGTGACTTCAGAAGGACAGCTCGCTGCGCCAGGCTGCTTGCCTGTTTGCTGTGGGCCACGTTGCACTGAACAGCAGGAATGTACCACTGGAATCTTTCAACTACTTTACATCTGAGAATTTTTTTAAGAGTTCTTAAGAAGCAGAGAAAGGGCCACAGGGGCTCCTGAGCTACCACAGTGCTTAGAAATAAAAACCCAAAGCGTCTGTATCGGTCAGAAAACCAACCCAGTGGTCTGTTTCTGACACAAGCCAACACTTTGGGAAGTGCATAAAAATACAGTAACACTACAGCAATACTCCCTCAAAATATTTTCCCCAGCCTTCAGGTGACTTCCTCAGCCAAAAGGATCCTTGGTGTCTTTGTCAGCTAACCCCTGATAGACACTTCTTCTGTGAATTTGCCTGGTCTCTTTTTGAACCTGTGTACAATTTTAGCATCGGTATCATCCAGGGGTAATGAGTTTCCCAAATTAACCTTGCACTGAGCGTAGAACCATCTCCTTTCGTTTATCCTGAGCCTGCTGCCCTTGTTTGCTGCCTTCTGGTTGTGCGAAGGGGACAACGAGCCATGGATCCCTCTTCACGCGCTCCATGACACTGGCGTTTCAGGTGTTTCTCACACAGAAGCTGTTCTTTGTCTTTTATCATCTTTGTCATCCGTTTAGGAACCTTCTCCACTCCCACAACACCCTTTTGGGGTGGAAGGATCAACACATTAAAGAGGCAAGCGCAGTCTGGATTCAAGCAGCAGCAGAATTATGGCTTCTGCTTTTTTTTTTGTCATTCCCTCCTTAATTTCTGACCTTACAGTTACGCTTTTGACCACTTCTGGGCATCATGCTGACATCTTCAACAAACTATATATTATAATCCCCAAAATATTTTTATTTTTTTTTTAGAGGTAGTAACTTGTTCAGAAGACACTGTTTTATTTAGGAAGTTTGGATTGCCTCTTTCCTTTCTTGTGTGCATCATTTTTCCTATTTTGAATTTCCATCTGCCGTTTTAACAGTCACCCCGTTTCACGACCTTCTCCTACAGCTCTTTGCACCAGCCTCACCTTTCCTATACCGAATAATTTAGGATCATCAGTAAACTCTGTGGCCTCACTATTGACGTCCTTTTCCAGATTATTTCTAGATATTCCAAATAGCACAAGCGCCAACAAGACCGTGCCGCTGATTTTTCCGCTGTGAAACCTGATAATTTTTCAAATTCATTTTGGAAGTTCCAGCATTTTTATACCAAGCAGGCAGCTCTTGTTCACACACTTATTAGCTACTTCAGAGAACCCCAGCTATTTTTTGTGCCATGACTTCCTTTTACGACAACCCTTTGTTTGTGTGTGCCCACTCTAGCTGTACTTTACCTTACGTGTTCGTTATTTACACCGTGTATCAGGCTCATTGGTATTTTCCCAGCTCTCCCTCAGGAGAGCCTGTAAATGGTGTCCAATTTGTCACTTGTAAGTTTTAATTTAATAACGGAGCGATTACACATTGCAATAATCCAGCTATTTCAGCCGTGAGTTTCCCTAGAATTTGTGTTGGGAGTAAATGTGATCATCACAATTGCTCCTTTCGTGTCTTTGTGCCTTACCCTCGTTAATTAATTTTTTTGATACAGCTATACACTCTGATGAGTCTTAAAAAAAAAAAATAGGGTCTGCTATGGACATTTCCACAAATTATTTTTCACGCAATACAGATGCAATAAGAAAATGTAAAAACTTTTAGCATATTTTCCCCTGGTCAGTCACATACCCAAGCACTGCCAAAGCACAGCTGTACCTCACGTCACCGAAACTGGAAAACTGCTGCTGCCTGCGTCAGAGACTAGATCAAAATACGACCTTCCAATTTCTCTGCCTCCGCAGCTGAGGCGGTGCACCAGGGGAACATCAGTCAGTTGTAATCGTGGTAGAAAAACTGGTTGTAAGTTACTAAATCGTGATCTGTCTAATTTGTTGCCGGATTACATCCACCCCTAATAACACTTGTATGTGTCAACCCGCCTACTGATTAAATTTACGGTGCTCAAGCATGCAACTCTTCCTTTTATACAGAACGCATAATTACACATATAAAAATCCCCCAAGGACTTTTCTTTGTTTCATTTTACAGATTAAAAAGAATGTTTACTTACCACAGCTTTCTGGTATGTGTGAATTTATAAGACCGAGTTCCCAGGCCCGTTTTATGAGCGGAAGAGGATACTGAAATAGAGAGGGAACGTCACTGCCTGATTCATCGCAGTTGATGTTTTAAATTTTACACAGGTTAAGATAAAAATCTATTTTTCCTCTACTCTATGGTAAATTTACCTCTCCAGTTTTGTCATATTGTGCAGCAACAGGAATAATTTCTTCCAAAGCAAATTTACGAGCAGTAGCTTGGAACTCTTTCTGTTCCTCAGTAAGTTCTATTAAAAAAAGAAAAGTAAAAAATAAAGTCACAAATTCTGTACTCTCTGCCAGTTGTCAGACTGTGAGAAAAGAAAAAAAACCACAACAAGTCTCAGGTCCTTCCAGGACAATCCAAACCGTCAGGACCCACCGTCCTGGGCCTCTCCAGAAACCAGAGAAGCTCAGCTTCCTCCTTCGTCTGGAGAAAACCTCCACTCATCTCTAACGAACACGTACAGTGCACTTAATTACTTCTGACGCAATTATCCACAAAATACTGAAAATGCAGAAGGAAGTACCATGTACCATAAAATGCAGTACCAACAGAAATGAGAAGGTGGCTGTGCTAATTAAATGAAGGAGACGGAGGCAGATAAATGTTCCTTATTTGACAATTCTGGCTACCCAGTTCCAAACATCTAGCTGCTGACCCACTAAATTCACTTTTACATACATAATACGCCAAGATGAGGATGAATTCTTTACAGTCAAGTTCAACTAAGGCTACATACAGTTATTTTAACATTTTAAAAGCCAGCATGAGATAATTATGCAAAGCTAAGGCAACTTTGGCAATGAAAAAAGCTCAAGACATGTTAGTTTAAAAAGGAAGAAAATCTCATAAATATCACATGCATACCTGGAGAAAAACGTAATTTTGGTTTGCGAACACTTTTAAAAAAAAGAATAGAAATCTATTCAGAATAAACACCTTCATTGTAAATTCATACCAAATGGCAATACAGTTGTTTTGTTTTTTTCCTAACACTGCAATTTGTCCTTAAGCGTTGTATTTCTTGTAAAAACTGCAGTACATACCAAAGCTAAAGCCAGCTCCAGGTTTGCTTATGTGTATGTTTTGAGCAGGTTTACTAGAACGTGCTCTCCATCCGTGGCCTGCAATGGTTCGGAGCACCTGCTAAAGGGAAAGAGAAGATGAGATGTAAGATCTTTGCAGCTCAAGTCTCCTAAAGCCGCTAGCCCGGCTGCAGCACCACTGCAGAATGAAGCATGAAGAACACGGGCAATGACAGGTATCAACACAGCGAAAAAGAAGTATTTTCAGAGAATACCGAAAACATCTATAAAGCTAAAAGGTGAAGAAATGCAGGAAGACCACTGCTAGGCGTAGAAGCTCTGAATACTGAAGAGGTAAGTGAGTGTATTAATGGCTCAGGATTGTATTTTCCAGTAGGCAATGTATTACTCATCTGGAGTTTTCCCAAGCCACAACCTTTACGAAGCGGTACATTGCTTTCTCACCTAAGTTTTACCTTCTTGCCTCAGCTTTCTTACCTAACTGCTACCACCACTACACAGAAAAAACAAAGCAATCAAACAATACCCACAAACATCTGGAGAGACCTCAGCCCTCCCAACTTTTCATACCTTATTTTATCTGGAAACAGACAAGAAGATAAGGTTGAGGAAAAGCCAGGTAATTGTAATCGCTTATTTTTTTTTTTTATTAAGGATGACCCAGTCCCATATAACTTTGTCACCAAAAAGTGTTGTCTAAACAAGAAAAAGTCCTGAATTCAATATAATGCTAAAGGTGACACCCTACAAGAAAGAAGCTGCCAAATTCACGCTAGAAAACCCAAGTCGATCATGATTTTCGTACCTGAGTGGTGCACAACACTGACGGTTACTCTGAAAACACCCGACACTGCCCCCAACAAATGGAAATACGGATTGGAGAGGGGGGTTCATACCTGGAGGTGGCACAAAAGGGTGACAAAGGACTGCAGTTCACAACATGTAGGGATCTGGGCAACGACCTGCCCGCTCCGCCAACCTCCCTGTCGTTGGGTGGATTCAGCGACAAGTCCCCAGTGGCCAATGTCGCCGGTGGCCACGCTCAAAGCCAACTCCTCGCGCGTTACACCAGCTCTGCCACCCTTGGAAATGCGGCCGCGGCGCGATGGTTGGTGGGGGCTGAACTCCAACCACTGATGCCCAAAGCATCACCCTTGGTCTGTGAGGGACCGGCTGCCGTCAGGTGGAGCTGCCTTTTCTGACCTCCAGCATCACTGTGACGCTTTGGGAAGTGGCTGCGTCCCACCGGGGGACATGGCAAGGCTGCCCGAGGGAAGGAATCTTAGAATCATGGCATTGTCTAGGTTGGAAGGGTCCTTTAAGATCATCGAGTCCAACCATCAACCCAACACTGCCAAAACCACCACTAACCCATGTCCCTCACCACCATGTCTGCCCGGGTTTAAATCCCTCCAGGCATGGCGACTCCACCACGTCCCTGGGCAGTCTCTTCCAATGCTTGATAACCCTTACGGTGGAGAAATTTTCCCCAATATCCAGCCTAAACCTCCCCTGGCGCAACTTGAGGCCGTTTCCTCTTGTCCCATCGCCTGTTCCTTGGGAGAAGAGACCGACCCCCCTGGCTACCCCCTCCTTTCAGGGAGTTGTAGAGAGTGAGAAGGTCACCCCTCAGCCTCCTTTTCTCCAGGCTGAACACCCCCAGCTCCCTCAGCTGCTCCTCACCAGACTTGTGCTCCAGACCCCTCACCAGCTCTGTCACCCTTCTCTGGACACGCTCCAGCACCTCAATGTCTCTCTAGTCGTGAGGGGCCAAAACTGGACACAGCCCTCGAGGTGGGGCCTCACCAGTGCCCAGTACAAGGGGACCATCACTGCCCCAGTCCTGCTGGCAACACTATCACTGACACAGGCCAGGATGCTGCTGGCCTTCTTGGCCACCTGGGCACGCTGCTGGCTAATACTCAGCCGGCTGTTGACCAACACCCCCAGGTCCTTTTCCACTGGGCAGCTCTCCAGCCACTCTGCCCCCGGCCTGAGGCGTTCACGGGGTCGGTGTGACCCAAGTGCAGGACCCGGCGCTTGGCCGCGTTGAAGGACACAGCTGCTGCCCAAGGGAAGGACATGGCTGCCTGAGGGAAGGATGGACACGGCTGCCCAAGGGAAGGATGGACATGGTTGCCCGGGGCAAGGATGGACACAGTTGCCCAAGGGAAGGACACAGCTGCGTGAGGGAAGGAGGGACACAGCTGTCTGAGGGAATCGCAGAATCACAGAATTGTAGGGGCTGGAAGGGACCTCTGGAGATCATCTAGTCCAACCCCCCTGCTAGAGTAGGGTCACCTAGAGCAGGCTGCACAGGAACCCGTCCAGGCGGGTTTCGAATGTCTCCAGAGATGGAGACTCCACCACCTCTCTGGGCAGCCTGTGCGAGGGCTCTGCCACCCTCAAAGGAAAGAAGTTCCTCCTCACGTTTAGGCGGAACTTCCTATGCTCAAGTTTGTGCCCATTACCTCTTGTCCTGTCCCTGGGCACCACTGAAAAGAGCCTGGCCCCATTCTCCTGACACCCATCCTTTAAGTATTTATAAGTGTTGATAAGATCCCCCCTCAGCCATATTTTTTCCAGACTGAAGACACCCAAATCCTTCAGCCTTTCTTCATAAGAGAGATGTTCCAGTCCCCTCAGCATCTTGGTAGCCCTTTGCTGTCCCCTCTCCAGCAGTTCCCTGTCCTCCTTGAACCGGGGAGCCCAGAACTGGACACAGTGCTCCAGATGCGGCCTCAGCAGGGCAGAGCAGAGGGGGAGGATGACCTCCCTCCACCTGCTGGCCACACTCTTCTTGATGCACCCCAGGATGCCATTGGCCTTCTTGGCCACAAGGGCACATTGCTGGCTCATTGTCATCCTGTTGTCCACCAGGACTCCCAGGTCTCTTTCCACAGAGCTGCTCTCCAGAAGGTCACCCCCAACCTGTCCTGGTGCATGGGGTTGTTCCTCCCCAGGTGCAGCACCCGACACTTGCCCTTGTTGAATTTCATAAGGTTTCTCTCCGCCCAACTCTCCAGCCTGTCGAGGTCTCTCTGGATGGCGGCACAGCCTTCTGGTGTGTCAGCCACCCCCCCCCAGCTTTGTGTCATCGGCAAACTTGCTGAGGGTACCCTCTGTCCCTTCATCCAGGTCATTGATGAATATATTGAACTGACCCCTGGGGAACACCATTCGCCACTGACCTCCAACTGGACTTTGCGCCCTAATCACGACCCTCTGAGCTCTGTCTTTCAACCAGTTTTCAATCCACCCCACTGTCCAGTCACCTAACCCACGCTTCCTAAGCTTCCCTGTGAGGATGCTGTGGGAGACCATGTCGAAAGAGGGAAGGAGGGACACGGCTGTCTGAGGGAAGGATGGACACGGCTGCCTGAGGGAAGGAAGGAGGGACACGGCTGCCCGGGGTACGGAGGGACAGACACGGCTGTCTGAGGGAAGCAAACGGCTGCCCGGGGGAAGGAGAGACGGACGCGGCTGTCTGAGGGAAGGAGGGACGGACACGGCTGCCCGGGGGAAGGAGGGACGGCTGCCCAGCCGCCCCGTCCCAGCGCCCTTCACCCTTCCCCCAGTTCAGGAGCCGGGCGGGGAGCGCGGGGCGGGCGGGCGCGCAGCGGGGGCTGCCCGAGCCGTGAGCCGCCCCGCTGCCCGGGGCGGGGAGGTCACCCACAACTTCGTACGGCAGGAACGCTCTTAATTCCTAGGGGGAGGGTTAGTACTTCAGCAAACAGCTTTCACGGACGGCGTATCAAAACACGCCACCGGCGGCGCAGCCGGGTACGCCTCGGAGGCCGTGAGGGGAGGCAGGGTGCCCGCGGGGCCGGTGGCGGGCCGGGAGCCCGCGGGGCCGGTGGGGGCTGGCAGCGCCCGCCCGGCTCCCCCCCCGGCTGTTCACCCTCCAGCGTTCCCCGTTCCCCCCTCCCTCGGGCCGCTCACCCGGCTGGCTGCGAACGCCGACATCTTGGAGAAGGCTCGCGGCAGTGCCGGGCCCCGGGGGCGGGGCCGGGGGGGGGCTGGGGGGGGGGCCGGGCCTGCCCGGCCGGGTCCGGCCCCCCGCGGGCCGAGGGGCCTTGGCGCCCTCCATTTCCCCGCCCGCAGCCGCTCTGACGCTGGTAACGTCTTATTTTTTTTGTTTTGTTTTTTAAAAAACGTGAGGTTTCATGGCGGTCTGAGGGGGGGAGACGGGCCTATAAAACGCTCCCGGCTCCGTCTGCACCCAAAAGCATCCATCTTGCAAATCGTCTGCCCTATTTTTTTTTTTTTTTAATATTATTACAATTAAGTGGATTAAAGCAGTGTTACTTCAAGCTTTATTAAAATAACGCTTTGGAGAGAAATTTGATTTCTCTATGAGCAGCCTCCTTTGGTACGAGATTTTTAACCAAATTACTGAGACGTGAAGCCCCTTTCTCTGAAAGCTGGGTTTTGGGGCAGCGTTTTAATTTTGTGTGACGGTTCCAAGTGAGGTGTGCCAAGTATTTTTAGCTGCGTTGTTGCCTGGGTGTGTTGGGTTCTGGGTTGCTGGGTTTGTTGCCGACGGCTATAACTGTTGATTTTGTACCTATTGCAGCAGAAAGGCGTCAGGGGGAAGCTGGCCGTGTTAAGAGTTATTTTTTGGCACACTTACCAGGAGATTAAAAAGAAGCTGATGGTAATCTTGCACAGGCTTTGTACTGACGTGACTCCGGGCATTTACTGACTGCAGTAAGTACTGATTTTTCACTCCATTACCAGTGGATTTTTTTTCTCCCTGTACTTTGAGAGCAGTTGAGTAAAAGGTGATTTGTAACTTTGTTATTAAAATATTTCATGAAGATTTTCGTGTCTTCTTCCAGCTTTAAATGGAGTCTCAAGGACACGGAATTGTGTGGCTTTGGGGCTTTTAAATATCATCTCTCAAGCCTGTGTTCTGTGTGCCATGTTACATGGTGGTTCTCCATAGGTCGTTCTTCTGACTACGGTGTGGTGCTCCTGAGCAGATCACTTTTTATTCATGTATTATTTATCTCGTATTTGTATAGTTGCATACCTCATATGTCAGTATTCCTCAGTTCATTTAGCATCACATCAGCCCTGTGATGTAGAGAAATATATTTATCCCATTTTACCAATAAAGGTTTTAACAGTTTTGGGTTTTTTTAATGAGCAGTGCAGCTTTTACTGTGAGTACGCTAATGAGGATTGCACCTACAACGCAATTCTAGAGGCAGGTAGGCAGGTCAGTATCACAGAATCACAGAATGGTTTGGGTTGGAAGGGACCTTAAAGACCATCCAGTGCCACCCCCTGCCCTGGGCAGGGACACCTCCCACCAGCCCAGGTTGCTCCAAGCCCCGTCCAACCTGGCCTTGAACCCCTCCAGAGATGGGGCAGCCACAGCTTCTCTGGGCAACCTGGGCCAGGGGCTCACCGCCCTCACAGCAAACAATTTCTTCCTCACATCCCATCTAAATCTCCCCTCTTTCAGTTTAAAACCCTTCCCCCTCATCCCATGGCTCCCCTCCCTGCTCCAGAGTCCCTCCCCAGCTTTCCTGGAGCCCCTTGAGGGCCCGGAAGGGGCTGGAAGGTCTCCCCGGAGCCTTCTCTTCTCCAGGCTGAACCCCCCCCAGCTCTCTCAGCCTGTCCTCCCAGCAGAGGGACTCCAGCTCTCCCAGCATCTCCGGGGCCTCCTCTGGCCCCGCTCCAACAGCTCCGTGTCCTTCTGCTGTTGGTGGCCCCAGAGCTGGAGGCAGCGCTGCAGAACCACCTGTAAGGATGCCATACACTAAGGATCTTTACTAGTTGCTGGAAGGGATTTAGATACAGCAGGGATTGGAACTGTTATTTCTAAGCGTGTTCAAGCTTGGGATCCATAACCCTTTGGCAAGTAAAGAAGCTTTAATTTCAGGTACAGAGGGTGAGAAGGTCCAGCCACGGCAGGGGTTTAACTGGCTGGAGACAGGAATGCCCGGGTGAGGTTTCCCTTGGTGGTGAGGGAAGGAGCAGCCTGGTCTTGCAGCCACCCTGGAGCACGAGCCAGCCCAGGGGCCACCTGTGGGCAGCAGCGCTGGGCTGGGGATGGACCCCCGGCCCCATGCTTGCAGGGTGGGTGCAGGGTCCCAGGGCCCACGAGGAATCGGCTCCTGCCCCCTCTCTGCAGACCCCTCGCAGAACTGCTCGTGGCGGTAGGACTCTGCCCCATGCATTGCTTATTATTTTATTTTTTTTTAATATATATTTAAGCACAGATAATGTTCACCTCAAGGGGTACGTTAAAAAAATCCCTAACGCTGCTAAGTATTTGGGAAGAAAGGGATATCTGCCAGAGCTTGAACCGCTCGAACCTTGACTTCCCAAGTTGTTTAGTGAAGAAATGACACTAGACGTTTCTGTTAGGCACATCTAGCGTTTGTAGCCTTTCTTACAGAAGAAGGAAATAACAGCCTCTCTCTTTCCTTTTTATTTCTTGAACTCTTTTGTAATAACTCTAATATTCCTTATTACTCCTCTGTTTACTTTTACTGTGGTGTAAATGACAACCTCCGCAGTCCCGTGCATTGTTAGACTAGAATCCTCTTTTATACCAACTACCAGGATACCTCACACTTGTTGCTGAGATGTATAAATTAGCAAGAAAACATAGTAAAAATATTACACCACAAAATATATTTCATTCCTTAAAGTTAGCAATTCTAATCTAGGCTGAAGTGTTATTTTTTTAGTAGTAGTTATAAATGTTTTACAGTTTGTTTGTTGTTGTTTTTTTTTTAAATTATTAGGAACAAACTGTATTTTGTCATTTGCTAATGAACCATTATTTTAGAAATGGAATGCAATTTGAATGTTATGCAGGGACTGATGTAGTGCAATTTACTGAAGCTACTGCCATGAAAGAACATTTTAAAATATAATTAAAATATTTTCAGGTATATTTTTAGCTTGTTTGATTCCTGAGTATCACAAACATTACTTCATTTCAAATTGTCAGTCTTTTTTTTTTAATTACAAATCCGTATCTCCTCGTAGCCTTGGAGGCTTTTAATTTGACTACTGCGTGTAAACACATGGAAATTTTTTTTTTAATGTCATAAGAAGGTACAGGGTTACATTTCTATGACGATCTAACATGAACTATGAAGAAAAAGAAGGGTTGGATATACTATTTGGTTGCGTCTGGTAGTAATATTGGCTTGTCTGGCTTTGCGAAGACAAGGATGGTCAGAGCAAGGCTCAGAACAAAGCTTCTGCCTCGTCCCCTGGGGGAAAGGTCCTGACTTTTTCCAAAATACGATGAAGTTTAGTGTAGGGCTTTTCAGGACTAGCTGCGTTAAGGAACAAGGACTTAGGAAACCGTCTAAGTTTGTATTTCACCTGCGTGAAACATAGAGGAGTTAATCGTTAAAAGACATACAGTTTTAAACTAGAGCAGGGTGGGTTTAGATTAGACATGGGGAAGAAGTTCTTTACCATGAGGGTGGTGAGACACTGGCCCAGGTTGCCCAGAGAGGGGGTGGAGGCCCCATCCCTGGAGACATCCAAGGCCAGGTTTGATGAGGCTCTGAGCAACCTGATCTAGTTGAAGATGTCCTGAGCCCCCCTGACTGCAGGGCGTTGGACTAGATGGCCTTTAGAGGTCCCTTCCAACCCAACACATTCTGTGCTGCAAGGACCAAGTGCTGGCTGCTGGTGACACCCCTGTGTGTGTGAGTGGAATTTGGTGCCAGCTGCTGGTGTCAGACCAAGGGTGGAGTGTCCCTGGGCTGTGGTGTCAGTTACCGGAGCCAGTGGGCTTCCAGCGCAGGTACTGGAGCCAGTGGGCTCCCAGTGCAGCTGCGGGGGCAAATGGGAGTCTTTAATCTCCAGCCACTGCGGCAGGGCCAGTCTGTGTCCCCAAAACCAGACGCTGGGCGGGTGTGGAATGAGTGAGGGGCTCCGCGCTGGCCCGTGGAGCGGGACCGTGGGTCACAGCCCCTGTGCCTGGGGGGGGCGAGGGTCTGTATCCCCCCAGCCATGTGTGCTGGGGGGGGTTGTACTCACCTGGAGCCCCTCTTTCCCATCCTGTGTCCCCGCCACCGCTCCCCCGGCCATCGGAGCCCCCACATCCAGCACCTCTGCCCACATCTGCTCTGATTCCTTTGCCCACATCCAGCAGCTGTTAGTGTCTGAGATGCCTTGGGGTAGCTGAAGTATCAGTATGCTGCTTGGAAACCTGACCCAGCACCTATGGGAGCTCTTCTGAAGCATTAGCTGGTCACCAGTTAAAGTATTTCCAAACACCTCAGTTGAGACAACTTCCTTCTCTCCATTAAAGCAAAGTCTAGACTACTTGATTAGAGATGCATATTGCACTGAGTTATCTGGTGTTTGAGGAGACCTTTCTCCTCCCTTTCTTCACCAAAAATGGAGTCCCATATCATTAAGCCAAAGGGAGTGTGCAAATCTGGCCACACAAAAATGGTGTTTCACTGAAGTTGGTCACCCTGCTTCCCAGTATCAGGTAAAAGATAGTGGGAAGAACCTGGCTGGCTGACTCACTCTTTAGTGAGTTGTGGAATGCACACTGCTGGGATGGGAGCGTTTTTAGGGCACAGGTCTCTGCAAGAAGCAAAATGCCCTTTTTTTTAATGATGCAGTCCTGACTATAACAGAAATGTTTTGAAAATGTCAAGAAAAATGAAAAAATCAAGAAGGATAAGGAGTTGGGGCTTTGAGCAACAGAGAAGAGCCAGGGACTGCTGGTGTATTTGGAACCAACAGGGAAACACCTGTGAAATGCCTCAAAGGAATTAGGGTGTGTTCCTCTAAAAAGGTGTCATCGTAAATAGGCCTGCAGAAGTGCCTCTGTAGGCACCATGCACACAGCCTGGATAACAGGCAGGAGGATCTGGAAGCCACCATGCATCTAAAAAGCTACAATCTAATCAGTGAAACATGGTGGGACGAATCACACGACTGGAGCACCGCAAACTGTTCAGAAGTGGCAGTCAAGGAAGGGTGGGTTGGGGGCATCACCCTCTTTGTAAAAAATGGATTGATTGCCAGAGCTGTCAGAGAAAAGAACGAGGAACAGGTTGAGAGCTTCTGGGTAAAAACTAGGGGCCAAGATAAAAAAGGAAGCCTCGTGGTTGGTGTTTACTACAGGTCCCCTGACTAGGAGAAACCTGTAGATGAAGCATTCTTCAACTACAGGGAGCATCACACTTGCAGGCTCTGATCCTGCTGGGAGACTCCACTCATCCTGACATGTGCTGGAAAAGCAGCACAGAAGATATAAGCAGTCTTGGAGAGAGTTGAAGATAATTTCTTGATCTAGATGACAGACAGTCCCATCAGAGCAGAAGCATTACCGGACCTGTTGCTTACCAACAAAGATGAACTAATTAGAGATGTCAAGACTGGTGGCAGCCTGGACTGCAGTGATCAAACCCTGGTGGAATTCGCAGTCTTGAGGGATATGGGCTTGGTGAAGAGTAGAGTCAGGACCCTGAATTTTAAGACAGCAGATGGGACCCCCTGGGAAGCTGCCCTCAGGGACAAAGGAAGCGAACAGCTGCTGGCAGCTCTTGAAGGACATTTTTCAGAGCACAAGAGCTCCCTCCGGTGCCCAGCCTGTGGCCAGCACTGCTTCTATCCTGCTCTGGGGTCTGCCAGCGTCTGGACTGGGGAGAGGAACCAGGCAGGGTTGACTATTCACCTAATACAGGCACTGAAGCCCAGAAGGAGAATGAAGCTGATCACATCTCAAAGAGCAGACCTCACCTGCTCTGTGATCAATGGCCAGGGCTGGAAATGGCTGATATAAGGGCTTGGGTTTGGAAGGAGCGTCCAGGGGCAGTCTCTGCCTGTTCAAGCAACAAGAAGCTGGGCTGGATCTTTGAAGTCAGGGATCATGTTTGAGGACCCCTATGGGTATGGGAACGCTCTACAGGGCCCCAGAACCTCCTCCACATGCTCCCTTCTCCTGTGGGGCTCCCAGATGCTGCCAGCCCTGCAAAGGGTTCAGCAGAGGACTTGTCCTCCCTGTGGCCTGGCTGAGGAACTTCGTCCCAGCGGTGTGTCGTTGGTTATTTTACACCTCTGTCTCCTATGGAAAAAGTGCTGGGAGCAATGGCGATTGGAAGGGTTGAGGTCGTCCACTTAGGGCCTGAGTAGGCTGACTTGTGCAGCAGAGGAAAGATTAAAAAGTTCTCAGGGAGGTTTTAGAGTTAGTGCTGCTATCGCTAATAACAGTAATGGTGGAATGTACATCTTCTTCATTAGATAACCAAAGTTATCTAGTTTTAGTCCTGTCAGCCATTTTTACCTTAAAAATAATAAATAAATAAATAAATAAATGCTGTAACTTCAATATTTATCTTCTTGCATGGGATTTTTAGAATAATGCCTTTTCTCTTGCTGTTATTTCTTTGGTATCAAGCAATGGCTACACCTGACAGCATTTCTCTCGGAATTGCCAGGTTTATTCTCTGAGTTGTTTGTTTTGTTTTTTTAAACATAAAAGGTGAAGGGACAGGTCCAGATGGTGTAAAAACACAAAGGAGAGAGCCAGCCAAATCTTTCTGGGGTGAGCAGGATGCCAACTGATACACAGGAGCCCAGGCCACAGCCATGTTGCTGCCATGCTTCTACAGCCAGGAGCAGAGGGTGCTCACCACGCAGGAGCCACGGCTGGGCAGCTGAGAGGGGAGACCCTTCAGTTGGTGTTAGATATTTGTAAGGGTTTGGGATTCAGCCTCCCTAACTATAAGGCCTGGACTAAGTCACTCAAAGCGAATGATTTACATTTACGTGGTTGTTTCTCAAAGACACCATGTGCGGTTCACTGTTTCTTTATCTTGGCTAACAAGTTTTGTCACTTTTGCTCTTCTTATTCTCTGTGGCTTGTGAAAAGCCCACTCTGATCCAGGGAAAAAGTATGTGGAGGAAGGAGCAGCAGAGAGGAACTGTTATGGACTGACTGAAACCCCCCCTTCCCCATGCCACTGCGCTGCTCAGCAGGGAGGAAGTAGAGGAGTCAGGAATGAAGAGTGAGGTTGTGTTTTGGGAAAAGAAAGGGGTGGGGACAAGATGTTTTAGTTTTCTCTTTGTTTCTCACCACACAACTCTATTTCTGTGGGCAGCAAATTAAATTACTTTTCACCAAGTCAATTCTATTTTGCCCATGATGATAACTGGCAAGTAATCTCCCTTTTAACTCCACCCATAAGATCTTTTCCATCTTATTTTCTTGTCCTGTTTGAGGAGGGATACTGAGAGAGCAGCTAGGTTAGGGTCTAGCAGCTGGCCAGGGTCAACCAAATACAGGCTGCCACTGGCTGCACTAGAACACGATTCCTCTGCACCATTTTTGGTCTAGGACATTCTCAAGCAGATCTCACTCACCCTGAGATGTCTGCATGGCAAACTTTTCCACCTTCCTTAGCCATGCCAGGCTCCTGTTCCAGCTGAAGGGTTCTCACAGGCAGCCGAACAGCCACATTTCTATGATTGTTTCCAGACACGTCTTCTGGAATGTCATGTCTCTGTTCCTGGAGGGCTCAGGTTTTATTGGGGCAGATCTACCAACCCCTGCACCTTGGAGGTATTTCAGAGACTTCCAGTGAAAGCAGAAACCCACACTGAGGTCAAATTCCTGCCAGTCTCCAGCATCCACACTGGCTACCTCCCCTTTGACTGTAGTGTCACTTCAAAAACCTGTTTCCCGCACCTACTTTTATTCACACCCCCTATATTTAGGAGGACCCCACATCAAAGCAGGTGGATGTGCCCTGAAGGAAGCTGCAGTCCGTGGAGAGCCCACTCTGGAGTAGGCTCCTGGTAGGTCTTGTGATGCCATGGGGGACCCACGCTGGAGCAGTTCATGAAGAACTGCGGCCTATGGGCAGGACCCACATTGGAGAAAGTCATGAAGGACTGTCTCCCATGGGTGGGACCCCACGCTGGAGCAGGGGAAGAGTTTGAGGAGGAAGGAGCAGCAGAGATGAAGTGCTATAAACTGATGGCAACCCCATTCCCCATCCCCCTGCACTAGGAAGGAGGTAGACAAGTCAGGAGCGAAGTTGGGCCTGGGAAGAAGGGAGGGATAGGGGGAATGTGTTTTTAGATTTGTTCTTATTTCTCATTATCTTGCTCTGTTTAATTAGCAATACATTAAATTAATTTCTCCAAGTCAAGTTTTTTCAGCCCATGATGGTAATTGGTGAGTGATCTCCCTGTCCTTAACTTAACCGAGGAGCTTTTTGTCATATTTTCTCCCCCTGTCCTGTGGTGGAGGGAGAGCAATAGGGTGGCTTGGTGGGCACCTGGGGGCAAGCCAAAGTCAGTCCACCACAATAGAAATGACAAATAGAGTTGTTTTCTTGTAAGAAAGTTCCATAATAGCTTGAATGACTCAAAGGGAGACACTCTCTTCTGTGGACAGTGTCTGCTCAGCGTGCTGCACATGGGTTGGAGTCGTATTTGATACTGCACCACTCCAGGTTCCCAGCACCTAAAGGGATGTAAGATTATCTGTGTTCTCTTATTCTTCTGCTAGCTCTGAGAAATAGGATTGTGAATGACACCTAGCAGAGTCTGGGTGCCTTTCTTACTGGGATCACAATGAATCTGCACCTCCTGCTGGAAATGCTCAAGGCTAAACCTGGCAGGGATCTGGACAACCAAATCTCTGTTCATGCTTACAACAGTGTGCTGGGACAGATGATTTCCAGAGGCCCCATTCCAGTGGGAACTCATTTATGAGCTATTGTTTGTCTTGGTATTGTAGGAGGTTTGGAAGTCACTAGTTCAGGCCAAATTCTCAGTCCAAATCCAAGATGGGGTGATGGGCGAACCCAAGAAAAGCAACTTGAGGTGCTGAGGATCATCTTTGCAAAGATAGTTACAGAAGAAACACCTCTTCTCCTCAGCTTTGGTGGAAGGATCCCCATGGAGGTGTCAGCCATGCTCGAGTGCCTTAGTGGGCTGGTTTTGGCTGGGATAGACTTAATTTTCTTGACAGTAGCTACTATGGGGCTATGTTTTGTATTTGTGCTGAAAATGGTGTTGATAATACAGGGACGTTTTCACTCATGTGTAAGCTGAGCAGTGCTTACAGAGATTCAAGGACTTTTCAGCTTCTCATACCGCCCTGCCAGCAAGGAGCCTGGGAGTGCACAAGAAGACAGGACAGGGCACAGCTGGGACAGCTGACCAGCCTACCCCAACTGACCAAAGAGATATTCCATGCCATGTGACGTCATGCTCAGCATATAAAGCTGGGGTAAGGAGAAGGAAGGGGGGGTGTATGGAGTTACGGCATTTGTCTTCCCAAGTAACCATTGCGTGTGATGGAGCTCTGCTTTCTTGAAGACGGCTGAACACCTGCCTATCAATGGGAAGTAGTGAATGAATTTCTTGGTTTGCTTTGCTTGCGTGTGTGGCTTTTGCTTTACCTGTTGAGCTATCTTTATCTCAATCCATAAGTTTTCTCATTTTCACTCTTCGGACTCTCTCCCCCATCCCACTGAGGTGTGTGTGAGTTAGCGGATGTGTGGTGCTTAGATAATGGCTGGGGTTAAACCACAAAGCTTTTGCTTTCCTTGCAAATCTGGCTGGTGGCCATGACTGTGGATGTGCTGCCTTCTGTGCGGCTGCTCAGAGCCACTGTTCCACCATCCTGCCCTCTTGGGCTGCCTTTCTCATCTGTTGGGACCGTCAGGCTCCTTGGAAGTCATGATGATGCATTCAGAGAGACAAGATGGACAGAGACTGAAATCTCTTGCTCACTGAGGGTGAACCTGTAATTCAAGGGAAAGTTGTTCTTCCCTCTAGACAGGGTATCTTTTCCTTGCAGTCCAGGGAGCAAGCATACAGGAAGCCACAACTGGACATGTTTTCAAGAGTTTCCAGAAAAGTCTTGGGAGAGCCTTATATTACCTGGAGAATACAGAAGCAAGAGTACACCTCTGACCATAAAGGTAAGTTGAGTGAACTCAATCCCTTCTGTTCACAGAATCATAGAATGGTTCAGGTTAGAAGGGGCCTTAAAGATTATCTAGTTCCACCCCCCTGCCCTGGGCAGGGACACCTCCCACCAGCCCAGGTTGCTCAGAGCCCTGTCCAACCTGGCCTTGAACACCTCCAGGGATGGGGCAGCCACAGCTTCTCTGGGCAACCTGGGCCAGGGGCTCACCACCCTCACAGCAAAGAATTTCTTCCTAATATCCAATCTAAATCTCCCTTCTTTCAGTTTAAAACTGTTACCCCTCATCCTATCACTCCATTCCCGGATAAAGAGTCCCTCCCCATCTTTCCTGTAGGCTCCATTTAGGTACTGGAAGGCTGTTCCTGCACTTCAGGCTCCTCTCTCCAGTCATGCCCAGGAGACTGGAAGGTTGACATTTCCTCTAGGTTGAAAGGGCAACTGGTAGGATGCCTGGACATCTGTCCTCCTTCTGGTGAGTCAAATGAGGGGACAAGGTCTGGTGATGGACAGCACTGGACCAAGAAGTACAGACCAGTTGTGGTGATGGCTGCAGGGGTCAGCTGAGAGCCCAGTCAGTACTCAGTACGTCAGTCATAATGGGACAGGTTTGAGGTGGGTTGTGAAAGGCAAGTCAGGAGGTTGGGATCAGGGCCAAGTCAGTGAGGAATGAGACCAGGTGGGACCATACCTGCAAGAGGGAAAGGGCAAGGGGGAAAGCCTGAGCTGAAAAGCAGGTGTCTGTGGATTGGCCTCTCTATGGGACTTGTCTATGGGGCTGGCCCTGGGCCCACACAACCCACTGCCCCCAGGTGGGACAAAGGCATCTGCCTCAGGGCCCTTTACAGTCTGGACTCTATGGGGCACCAGCTGAGTAAAGGAGGCCCTTTCAGGGATCTTTTTCATGCCTCTTCCTTAATGGAAAGTGTCCGACAGCTTGGGGTGAGAGGACCTCATTTTCCATGTTCAGTTATTCCCTGTGCTGAGAGGTTGAAAAAAGAAACCTCAGTTCCAGAAATGATCCTTAAGTGAAAACATGTCATGCCATGTTGGGTTGCAGAGAGGTCCAGCTGCTGAGGAATGGAGAACTGTGAACCCAGCACAGGAGCACAGCCACCAGGGCAGGGATCTACCTAGCAAGAGGACTGGGGCAGGCCTGGAGATGGCGGCCTGGGTCAACTGGGAGTCCAGATCATCAGATGGCTTTGTGGTGATGAGGCAGGATCAAGATCAAGATCAAGGCAGGAGCACAGATGAGCAAATCAGGATTAGATTCAATGAGGATAATGAGGGTCAGAGAGAGGCCAGTACTCAACAGGCAGGTCCACAGGGACAAGGCACGTCCCAGGGCCCTTGGGGCCCTGACATCAGCAGGACTGGGAGCAGTTCTGTGGAAAGGCCCTTGGTGCTGTGGTGCACAGCAAGGTGGCTGTTAGCCATTTGTGTGCTCAAGCAGCCAGGAGTGCACACAGCACTGAGGGCTGCATGAAGAGGAACATGGCCTGGAGGTGACGAGACATGATCCTTGTTCTCCAGTCAGCACCTCAGAGAGCATAACATGCCTTCATCCTATCACACTCCAGGCCCTTGTGCCTCAGGGAGAGTTTTGGAGGCCCTCTTCCAACAGGGAACAGAGCCTGGCACCCAAGGAGGACTCAACCCATCCAACAGGGCAAGTCTCTGTGGCTGGAGAAAATGCTGCTGGCTCTGGCTCTGCCTCTTCCTTCCTACTGGCCACTGGAGGAAGCTGGAGGGACCACCTCAGGCCATCAGGGCTGTATTAGTCTAAAAGTCAATGACAGCGCAGTCATCTGTGAGGAGAGGGGCTGAATACCATTTCTGGGATCCCGTCCTGTCTTGTGTTCCCGATAACCAAGTTCAGACATGCCCGTGCTCACTGCTCTGCCTCACTTTCCCTTTTTGAAACAGCAGGTTTCAAGTCTACCCTAGAGGTTTTAGGGGAGCTCAGCCCTTTCTTGAGATGGGAACGCGATTCCTACCAGCTCAGAGCTGTCATTCCACCAGGGAATCAATTATACTCTGTTTATTAAGAGTAATCCTTAGGGAGAGCTGAGACACAGAGGAAAAAAAACATCTGGGAGACTGAACACTGCTCTAAACCCCAGGACACGCTGGAGAACAGGAGCATTTGGGTGCTGCTGAAAAGTCACTGCAGGAGCTGCTGGGGGAAGACAGCAAGGGCAGAGACAGGGGTTTGACAGGGCTGAGACTCTCTGGTTTGCAGAGAGCCCAGGGAAGGGAACAGCATGGTGGAGAAAAAGCAGAGAGACCCTGACCTCAGTCCTCATTTCCAGCCACTGTCAGCACAGAATTCACTCCTTGATGCTGAGGTGGGTGCTGAAGATGCTGAGGGTAGAAGGGTGGAATCATTCTATGATTCTATGATTCTTAGATTCTAAGTAAAGTCTGGGTGTTAATGAAGCTGCTGGATCTTTCAAAAGAAGAAACTTGTAAGTGGAGAACGGGGTCCTGTCCTTTCCTGCACGTCTTCTGACCCCAGCCCCCTCCTTCCCCCAGAGACCCTGAGTCCAGGCACCATGGACCAGAGATGCTTGGGAGGGGCTGGTGGTGCTGGGTTACAGCTGGGCTGGGGTGTGTTTGACTGGCCCTGGGCACTCACTGCCTTGGCTGGGATGGAAGAAGTGTCTGGGCAGGGTGTTTTCGGCCAGACTGCCTGTGACCTTCATTTTGCCACACAAATTGCTGCTTTGTTTCTGTCTTTTTTTTACTTTCTCTCTGATTGTATGATGATCATGTAGGTTTTGACCTACAGTGGTCATGTTTCTCACTTCTACTCTGTGAGGAGGGCTGGAGACATCAGTGACTCTGCAGTGACTCTAGTAACCTCTCCCAACGGTGTCTGTCATCATCACCTGCAGAAGCAATTCATCCAGACCAGGAGATGGGTGTGAGAGATTTCAAGGGAATCCCGCTTCCAGGGAGTGCTGAGCAGAAGGATGTTTCTCAGGCGTGGACTTCCCCTGGCTGCACTCTCAGGCATGTTCTGTGCACTTTTACACGCCCCCGACCCTGCTCTTGTGCCACCTCACCCCCAGGCACCCTGGGGACACCCTTGCCAGTGCCCAGCAATGCTGGGCAGTGAGCCCTGTGAGCACAGATGGCTGGGATGACCTCATAAGGTCCTGCTACTGGTCTGGGATGTGTGGGGAGGCAGCCCCAAAGCCCTCAGGAACCACCAACGAAGAGGGAAAGACATGACTGAAATGATCCTCCCTGTCCCTTTCCCTTCCTTCCTGCACAGTCTCTCATGTTTCCTTATTCTCTCAGTTATGATTTTCCTCCTGTTTAGTTTTTCAACTTCTGTACCAGTTTTTCCTCCATGGTTTGATACACAAAGTGATTTTAGGCATCCTGTCAGAGTCCCACAGCATCGACAGCCCCATCCTGCTGTTTCTCTAAGGCAGGAATTCCAGACTCAGTTTGCCAATGGAAGTGATTGTTCTGGGTCAGTGTGGGAAGTGAGTGGCTTTGGGGGGACTCCTACATGAAGTGCCGGGACCACTTGCTTTGTGCAGCGTCCATCCTCTTCTTTGGAGGGAGAAGGGTCTCTGGTGTCGCATGGTTCACAGAAAGGGCTTTCAGAGTGAAAGGAGTGTGTTATATCCGACACCTTTCTCTCTCCTGAGAGCAGAAGAACCTCTGTCCTTGATACCTAAACTGGGTCTTCCTGGGAGCAAATTTGGGCACACGAAGGAAAGCTCTCTCAGAGAGAGCAAGTGCACGTTTTGGTTTTGTTCCGTAGTGAGAAACATGCAGCTCTACAGGGCAGCTCAGCTCTTTGGTATGAGGAGGTCTCTGGAAGAAACGGTTTCTCTGCTTTCTCTAGGCACAGAGTCCACAGAGTCAATGTGAAGAGATTTCTTAAAAAAAATCTTTTTAAAAGTAAAGACAGAAATACGCATTCCTTCTTGGTGCTCCTCTTCTTGGGAACTGCAGAAATAAAAGAGAAACACCACAGCATGGATGGAGGGCAATGGGTCAATGGGACACCACCAGTGGAGTTCCTGCAGCTGGGAATGAGCGATGATCCCTCTCTCCAGACACTGATCTTCATCCTTCCACTTGTCATCTACACTGCGACTGTCTTTGGGAACATCCTCATCGTTGTGCTGGTGATGGCAGATCAGCATCAGCGCACCCCCGTGTACTTCTTCCTGGGCAATCTGTCCTCCTTGGAGACCTGCTACAGCTCCACCATCTTGCCCTGTCTGCTGGCCAGCTTCCTGACTGGGGACAAGACCATCTCTGCTCATGGCTGTATGTCTCAGTTCTACTTTTTTCCAGTTCTGCTGGTACTGAGTGTTACCTGCTGGCAGCCATGTCCCGTGATTGGTACTTGGCCATCTGCCAGCCCTTACTCTATGCAAGCCACATGACCTGGAAGGTGAGTCTCCAGTTGGCAGCTGCGTCTTGGCTGGGGGGATTGCTGCTATTTGCAGTACTCACCTTCCTCTTATCTCAATTGAAGTTCTGCAGCCCCAAGGCAATTGACCACTTCTTCTGTGATTTTACTCCATTGATGGAGCTCTCCTGCAGTGACACCAACGTGCTTACAAGGGTTGCTTTAATCTTTGTCTTCTTGGATGCAGTATTCCCTTTTCTGTTCACACTGGCCTCCTATGTGTTTATCATAGCTGCTATCCCGAGGATCCCGTCCCATCAGGGCAGGCAACAAGCCTTCTCCACCTGTTCCTCTCACCTTACTGTCATCACTCTCTTCTATGGCACTCTCATCATTGTCTACATGCTGCCCAGGACAACTCCACTGAGGCAGCTCAACAAAGTGTTCTCCTTTTTCTACACTGTCCTCACACACCTGATTAACCCTCTCATCTACAGTTTGAGGAACAGGGAGGTCAGGGAGGCCCTCTGGAAGGTGCTCAGGAAAGCCAAGGCCTGCACCCAGAGCTCCTGGTGTGAGGGTGACAGTAGGAACAAACCACTTACAATTCTTTCACAAGGGCAAGTGCTGAATCCTGGGTGCACCTCCAGAAGTGTGTGCCACTGCGCCTACTTGAAACTAGCACAGGGATGAAAGAGGAGAGTTCTCAGAAATAAATACTCTTGTAGAGGACAGACTATGAAAAATGCAATGAGTTGGCTTTTCCCTTCATAATAAATGGTTTGGTGACCTTATTTGTGTGAACTTTTTAAATGATAGTTCTCCTTTACTGAGAAAGTAGAAGACCAAATTTGGGACAACATCTGAGTATCATCCAGACAAGCATGAGGGCATATCTTTCCCTCCTCTGTTCCCTGAGGGGTCAACAAGACCCTGCCCCAGCTGCGCTCCTCTGGCTCCAGCTGTACCTTGTTCTTTTCACTTTTCTGGTAGGGAAATAGGGACAGCTTGATCCTAGCTTCTTCACCTTGGAGGATCAGGCTTTCCTTTTCAGCCATATTTCTCCACTGGAAAGCCCTGATTCAGCCTTCCTCCAGAGCCCAGGGACAGGAGTGGGCTTGGGGTCTGGATTCCCACAGATCTCGACTCCTTCAGTCCCCTTTGGGATGGGAGCCTTTGCCACCAGCTAGCACAGCTGACTCCTCTTCAGCTTCCTCACCAAGAGCCCTGTGGCCTCTTCTGTGAAGCTGTTCTCTGATCACTTGGCCCCTAGCTGACTCCTTGCACGGGGCTTTTGGGTTTACTGCACCCCAATGTGCAGGACTCTGCCCCTGCCTTGGCTGGATTTCAGGATGCTCCTGAAAGTCCCACTCTGCAGCATGTCGTAAAATAGAATCGTATAATCATTTTGGTTGGAAGAGACCTTTAAGATCATCGAGTCCAACCACTAACCTAGCACTGCCAAGTTACCCCTAAACCATGTCCCTCAGCACTACATTTACATGTCTTTTAAATACTTCCAGGGATGGCGACTCAACCACTTCCCTGGGCAGCCTGTTCCAATGTTTGATAACCCTTTCATTGAAGACATTTTTCCTTATATCCAATCTAAACCTCCCCTGGTGCAACTTGAGACTGTTCCCTCTTGTCCTATCACCTGTTACTGACCGACCCCCACCTCGCTACAACCTCCTTTCAGGTTGATGTAGAGAGCAATAAGGTCTCTCCTCTGGCTCCTTTTCTCCAGGCTGAACAACCCAAGTTGGCTCAGATGCTTTTCAGAAGACTTGTGCTCTAGACCCCTCACCAGTTCGTTGCCCTTCTTTGGATACGCTCCAGCACCTCAATGTCTTTCTTGTGGTGAGGGGCCCAAAACTGCATACAATATTCGAGGTGCAGCCTCACCAGTGCCGAGCACGGAGGTACAATCACTTCCCCAGTCGTGCTGGCCACACTGTTTCTAATACAAGCCAAGATGCTATTGGCCACCTTGGCCACGCTGCTGGCTTATATTCATCCAGCTGTCAACCAACACCCGAAGGTCCTTTTCTGCCGGGCAGCTCTCCAGCCACTCTGCCCCCGGCCTGAGGCATTCATGGGGTTGGTGTGACCCAAGTGCAGGACCCGGCACTTGGCCTTGTTGAACCTCATACCATTGCCTGGGTCCATCGATCCAGGAAGGCTGTAGAGCCTTCCTACCTCAAGCAGATCAACATCCCACCCAACTTGGTGTTGTCTGCAAACTTACTGAGGGTGCACTGAATCCCCTTGTCCAGATTGTTGATAAAGATATTAAAGAGAACCGGCCCCAATACTGAGCCTGGGGAACACCACTTATGACCAGCTGCCAACTGGATTTAACCCTGTTCACTACAACTCTGGGCCATCCAGCCAGTTTTTCACCCAGTGAAGTGTACGCACATCCAAGCCATGGTCAGCCAGTTTCGCCAGGAGAATGCTGTGCTAAATGGTGTCAAAGGCTTTACTAAGGACTAGGCAGACAACATCCACAGCCTGTCCATCATTCACTAAGCGGGTCACCTTATCATAGAAGGAGATCAGGTTTGTCAAGCAGGACTTGCCTTTCGTAAACCCATGCTGACTGCACCTGATCAGACAGGCAGGTTGTCCTGTACGTGTCACGGGATGGCACTGAAGATTATCTGCTCCGTGACCTTCCCCAGCACCAAGGTCAGACTGACAGGCCTGTAATTCACTGGATCCTTCTTGCAGTCCTTCTTGTAGACGGGCGTCACATTTGCTAACCTCCAATCAACTGGGACCTCCCCGGTTAGCCAGGACTGATGATAAATGATGGAAAGTGCCTTTGTGAGCACATTCACTAACTCCCTCAGTTGAATCCTCCCTTAGGTGGATCCCATCCGGCTTCATAGAAATTTCAAGATGCCCCTCAATAGCAACCTGGCTTCCAGAGTCTCAAGCAGCAGATAACAGAGACCAGAGCTCTTGGGTCAGTGGTGGATGGGCACTGAAGGATCTTCCCTTGGTTCAACTTGGGAGAGGCTCAAGAAAGGCCCTATCACAAAGGGATAAAATGATCCTTGGTCTCCTGTAAAGAGCAAACTCCTTGTGGGATAGTGAATGGGGTTTGTGGGAATGTATAAAACTTGTTTGGGGGTGTTTGAAGAGGACTGTAGGAACACACAAAGGTTATGCTAGGTTGTTCAGAAGGGCCAAAGGCAGGGATCTGGAGGGATCCAGGTCACTGTCCTGGTTTGACGTGAACGAATTTTCTGTTCAGTAATTTTACCTTTTAGCTAAGCCTCATGGAGACACTGTTCGTTCTCAGAGTGATAAGACCAAGGGATGGTATGCAGAGAGGCTCTTGCTTATACTTACCACTATAACAACCAAGGCCAGATAACTTTGTTATTTGCCCCGTTGGAGGGACAAAAGTAGAAAGCATAAAGGGGTCGCAGCCGCAGGGAGGAGAGTTCAGGATAGGTGACCCAAAAGTGACCAAGAGTGTATTCCATCCCATCTGCCCCATACTCAGAATAAAAGCTGAGGGATCAATGGGTCAGCCTCTTTCTTCAATGGCTGGTGTCCGAGGAGGACTCTGTCTGTTCATATGCCTTTGATCCCAATCTGTGCCTTCCTGAATCCAGATCCAGAATCCAGTTCCCATCCATTGCTGAGTCCAGTCTGGGACTTTCCCAATGCCTGCTGGTGATGTGATCATCATCTTGGGAGCTTACTACAGTTTTGTGTATATTTTATATATTTCATTCTTTTCTTTTTATTTTATTATTAATATTTCATTAAAGTAGTTCAGTTTTTTTCCTAAACTCATAAGTCTCTTTTTCTCTGTCCCTCCTCTCCTTGGAGACAGAGGCGGGGGAGAGCATCTGTCATTCATCTCAGTGGCCAGTCCGGCCCAAACTGTGACAGATGCCCAACGTGGGACTCGAGTGGGACTTGACCAGAGCTCTGATAGATTGCCTGAATAGTTTGAATTCCAGCTTGCTCAGAGATTAAAACAGACAGCTCACATCATATCATTCTTAAACAAAATGTTGTATCATGCCTCTAGAGAGCTCTGTTTGAAGTTAGTTGATGCAACGCTGTGTAACCCGCTGAATGTGTTGCATGGTTTATTTGCTCTTTGGGTTTGGATGCGGTGGTTTAAATGTGCAATTTTGCTGTGGTTTGGAATTCAGATGTATAATATGGTTACTTGGATAACAGTTCTTCCTGCATATTTTGGGCATCAAGTGATGTATTCTATTACTAATTACACTTTCAATTTTACCTGGGGAAAGTTTACTTACGCCAAAGCGACACCATCAGAGCTAGGGGAAACCTTTTGGGCTGTTTCAAAAATGAATGTTACTTTCATAAAATCATGATTTTGTTGTTGGTATTCCTGAATGTGTTGCAGGGTAGTTTTTTATTAAACCAGTGCGGGAGTGAGAGTTGTGTAACATGTGCTGCTGCTACTCAAAGCCAACAAGCCACTCCCTGACCTGTACTGGCACCAGCCACTCTGCCGCCTGCACTGGCACAAGCCCCTCTGCAGCCTGTACTGCCACAAGCTACTCCAGCCTCAACAACGAGCACCATCACTACTCCAGCTGCTTTAACAACAAGTACCACTGCTACTCAAACTCCATCAGAACTGGTACAAGTCGCCCCAGTGACCAGGAAGCAGAAAAGGAGGTCAGCTCATTCCCCTGCCCCTTATGAAAGAGACCAGCACGAGCCAGACAGCATTGGAGTTCTTCTGATGAAGATCCAAGAGAGGGTCCTTCTGAAGCAAACAAAGGAAAGAGTCCTTCTAAAACAGACAAAGAAAAGATTCCTTCTAAAGCAGATCAGGGAGAAGGTCCTTTTCAGGCAGTGTCAATGCAGGAGGAGGATTCAGATGCGGAGATAATCGTTAAATCCTTCTCTATGAAGGATTTGCGAAATATGAGGAAGGACTTTAGTTGTCATGAAGGTGAGATACTTATCTGCTGGTTGCTCTGATGCTGGGACAATGGGGCTGATACCATAGACTTAGAAGGTAAAGTAGCTAAGCAGTCGGTAAACCTGGCCAGAGACAGAGGTATCAATAAAGTGACTGGGAGAAAGACAAACACTCTCAGTCTCTGGAGGCAACTGTATCAGCCATAAAAGGCAGATATCCCTTCAGGGATGATATTGAATGCCATCCAAGCAAATGGACCAGCATAGAAAAAAGTAATTAAGTACCTGAGAGAACTGGCTGTGCAAAAGGTGATTTGTGGTGATGGTGATGTCTGTGCTGATGGAGCTTAATGAGGTTTTGAAAAAATTGTATATTTTTCATTATTTTATTTTTATTATTTTCCTAATACTTCCATTAAAGTAGTTTAGTTCTTCTAAACTCATCTCTTTCTCTCTCTTCCACGTCTCCTCAGAGAGATGGGTAGAGCATCTCGCTTTCATTTAGGTGGTCCGTCCGTCCCAAAAAACGACACTCAACTGTTGGGGCCAGTCCAGTTTGGCTTCGGGGTCTTCCTCAGCTCCATTTCTGGTTGCAACTTCGGTCCTGAAGGCAACTCAAATGGGCTGTTGGGCAGACTAATCTAGGCAGCTTCGATGAAGTCACCTTGGCTCCTGGTAGCAGCTCAGCTCAGATCTTGGGGCCAGCGAAGTTCTATTATTGGGGATGCCTCCACTCGGTTCCTGGGACACACGAGCTCAGCTCCTGGGGCTGGCTGTGCCCAGCACGTGGGGCATTTTGGCCCGATGCCTGAGGTGACTCGGCTTGGACCTCAGCGCAGCCTTGCCTTGCCTTTGGCGCAGTCAGATGGGCTCCTGCGGCCAGCTCTGACCAACTCCTTGGCTGGCTTATCTTGGCTCCTGGGACGACTCGTGGAGGCTCCTACGCTGGCTCTGCAGGGTTCCTAGGGCCAGCTCAGCTCCTTGCGCTATCTCAGCCTGGTTCCTTGTGTGGTCTGAGCTCGGCTCCTTGGTCCAGCGCTGCTCTGCTCCTGGGGCCGCATTGTCTTGGCTCTTGTGACAGACTCGCCCAAATGTTTGTATCCAGTGCAGCTTGGCATTTGGGCTGTGTTCAACTCGGCTCCTGGGAATGCCTCAACTCGGCTCCTGGGACGCCTCCGTAAGTCTCCTGGCCTGGCTCCGCATGGCTCCTAGGCCACACTCAACTCAGCTCCCTGCACCAACTCAACATGCCTCCTTTGGCCTTCGCGGCTCCCCTTTTGCAACTGGCTTGTCTTGGCTCCTTGGTCCAACTCACCTTCACTCCTGGTGGCAGCTCAGCTCGCATCCTGAGGCCAGCAAAGCTCGACTTTTGGGGATGCCTCCACTCGATTCCTGGGACACACGCGCTTGGCTCCTGGGGCTCGCTGCACCCAGCATGTGGGGCATCTTGGTCTGATGCCTAAGCTGACTTGGCTTGGACCTCGGTGCAGCCTTGCCTTGTCTTTTGGTGCAACGCCCAGCTCTGCCCAACTCCTTGGCCGGCTCATCTCGGCTCCTGAGACGGCTCATGGAGGCTCCTACGCTGGCTCTGCAGGGTTCCTAGGGCCAGCTTAGCTCCTTGTGCTATCTCAGCCTGGTTCCCTGTGCGGTCTGAGCTCGGCTCCTTGGTCCAGCGCTGCTCTGCTCCTGGGGATGCATCAGCTTGGCTCTTGTGAAGGACTCGCCTGAATGTTTGTATCCAGCGCAGCTTGGCATTTGGGCTGTGTTTGACTGGATCCTGGGACCGCCTACACTCGCCTCTAGGACATCTCCATAAGGCTCTGAGAAAAGTGGGTTTGAGGCTGAAGGCGCCAGGAAAGCGTGCAGCCCCAAGGTCTGTGGGGCCAAGCAAGCGGTTGCGAAAGAGCTTTAGAACAAGGCACAGTTTTCCCTCCTGGCTCTTTGGGCGAGGGGGCAATCTCCAGATATATGGAAATTTTGGAGGCCGGCCCTGGCGGAACTGAGAAAGGGTCGTTTTGAGGCTGCAGGCGCCAGGAAAGCCCGCATCGCCAAGGTCTGTGGGGCCACGCAAGTGGTACCCAAAGAGCTTCAGAACAAGCCACAGTTTTCCGTCCTGGCTCTTTGGGCGTGGGAGCAATCTCCAGACATATCAGAAGTTTGGAGGCCGGCGCAGCGCCAAGTGGGAAAGGGTTCTTTTAAGGCTGAAGCGTCAGGAAAGCCCGCAGCCCCAAGGTCTGTGGGGCATGTAAGCTGTTCCCAAAGAGGGGGCCAAAGCAGGTCCTGGGCGGGGCCAGGGAGGGCGGGAGGTGGGGCCAAAGTGCACACGTGGCTCCCCACCTGCAGGACCGGCCTGCAGCCGCTGGACAGCAGCACCCCCTCCTTTATTTACACACACATGTATATATATTTAGGGAATTTATATTATCTGTTTACACTTACACAGAAAATCTGCTTAGACTTCTACATTAACACTTATGATACCGAATATATATTTAGACTGCTTACACATCTATTTTGACACTAATATCTTCTTAAAAATACATTTTTTTAAGTATTTTTATATTCTAGGATCTTTTATATAACACAGAAGCACAGAATCAGAGAATCCTTAGAGATAGAGGTTTTTATTTTGAACTTATTTTACATACGTAAATTAATATTATTTCTCAATATATCTTTCTCATATATAAATGAGAGAGCTTGTTCGCTATTTCAGTGCCTCACACCCATAGTTACAGGTTCTCACATTTTTTAATGCATCCCAAGAATTTTCAGACATTTTGGGGCTGTGAACCACCTCTTTTGGGAGACTGTCACGTAACCCCCCCATCCCCCACTCACCTGCTCCTCTGCTGCATCATCGCTGCCCCGGTGACATCGCAGTGTCCCAAATGACAGAGACACCGTTCTATTCCCCCCCTAAAAAGGCCCAAAACGCCCAGAGCCAGGGCTGGCCCCTTCCCCTCAGCGGAACTCTGCCACTGGCTGCAAACCTGGTCCCAGGACAGTCCCAGGGGGACGTGGCGGGTACTGGGGAGGAGCTCCAGGGGGTCCCAGAGGGCTCTGGGGTTTTCTGGGGGGCTCCAGGGGGGGATGTGTGGGGTCCTAGAGGGGGTGTGTGGGGTCCTGGGGGGAATGTGGGGGGTCCCAGAAGGCTCCATGGAGCCCTGGGGGGAACACGAGAGGTCCTAGAGGGTCCTGGATAGACCCACAGCGGTCCTGGGAGAACATGAAGGGTTGCAGGGCGTCCTGCAGAGCTCTCGGGGGGGCAGGGGGTCCTAGGAGATTCTAGGGGGTCTCGGGGGGATCCTGAGGGGTTTGGGGGAGCCCAGGGGTTATCAGAGGGCTCTGGGGGGTCCCAGGCTGTCTCAGAGAGCTCCGGAGGGGTCCCAGTATCCCCACACCTGTGACATGGATGGCAACGGCACAGGCCCCCGAGCAACAGCTGGTGTGGAGAAGGCAGCCTGTGCTGGGGGGAAAACGTGGCAGTGATGGGCGACGCTCCCTTGAAGCCAAAGACAATGACCTGGGAGGAGTCGCTGAGCCCCTCGCAGACCCTCGGCTACAGCTCGCTGTAGGCCTCCTCATCCTGTGGGAGGAGGGTCACGGGGACCCAGAAACGCTGGGGGATGCCTCCACCCTCTCGTCCCACCCCCAGCCCCCCTGCACCCCCCCATCACCCCTCAGCCCGTCCCCATCTCCCCCTCACAGCCCCTCTCCAGCGCAGGACCCACTTCGGGCCATAGCCCCCCTCCCCAAACTCAGGGTTCCCCCAGCACCCCATCCCCCAGCTCAGGGCTCCCCTCATGCCCCCACCACCACCACGGCCCCCCCCAGGGCTCCCTTCAGGCCCCCACGCCCCATCCCAACCCCCTTCAGTGCCACCCCCTCAGACCCCCCCCGTTTGCCTCCATCACACTCTCAGGGCCCACCTCCCCACCGTCTGGGCCCCCCTCAGCCCTCCGTTCCCCCAGCCCCCATCAAGGCCCCCCCTCACCCCTCGGCCCCCCAGATCCCCTTCAGCCCCCTGGTTCCCCCCACAAAGCCCCCCCCCCCCGAGAGTCCCTTCAGCATCCCCCATCATCCCTCAGTCCCCCTCGGAGACCTCTCAGGACCCCCAGCCCCTCTCAAGGCCTCCCCATTACCCTCAGGAACCCCGTGCTCCCCCTCAGCCACTCCCCAGGGACAACTCAGCCCCGCCCGTCCCCCTCAGAACGCTTGCCTTCCCCTGCATCAGCTCCCTCCACCGCCCCTCGGGGCCACCACAGCCTCCCTGCTCCCCCCAGCCTCCCTCAAGTCCCACCCTCAGTCCCCCCCTGTCCCATTCGGGATTCTCCCAGCTGCCCCCAATCACCCCTCGAGGCCCTCTCAATCCTCCTGACGTTCCCCGCCATGTTCCCCGCCGCCTCCTGCTCACCTTCACGTGGTCCAGCTTCCTCACAACGTGCTCGCGGTGGCACCGCGGGCCCGACCTGACCGAGCGCCCAGCGCCCGCCCGCCGGGCCCCGCTGTCCGCCCGGACCACGCGTCTCCGATTTCGAGCCGTCCGCCATTTTTCCCCAGCCCCCTCTGCTACCAGAGCACCCCACCCACAGTGCGCGCCCATTGGTCGCCGCCCGCCCCTGCTCACTCACCTTATTTGCAGCAGCCCCTGTGAGCGACATGACCAATGGAAGCGCGGCGAGGCGATCTGACCTATGGGAGCTCTGATTGGCCCACCCGCCCGTCCATCCGCCCGGCAGCGGTTGAAATGGCTCAGTACAGCTGTACGGCAGAGCGG
The DNA here is from genome assembly GCF_964199755.1 of Larus michahellis. Taxonomy (NCBI): domain Eukaryota; kingdom Metazoa; phylum Chordata; class Aves; order Charadriiformes; family Laridae; genus Larus; species Larus michahellis. The sequence goes on from NC_133912.1 coordinate 356,884, forward strand.
AGCATGCATGCGCAGTACGGCCGTGCGGCGGAAGAAGGGCGCGCATGTGTGTTAGAGCTGTACGGCACAACGGGGGGGGCGTGCATGCCCAGTACAGTCGTACGGCACGACGGGAGCGCGCATGCGCAGTACATCCGTACTGCCCTCACTGCTGCCACCTTTTGGCCACAATGCCGTACTGCAGGCGGGGAGACAACGCATGCGCAGTCCAGACAAGGGCTCACACATGCGCCCTACAGCCATGCCACACAACGGGGTGGGCGTAGCATCCTTAGAGAGGTGGGGTTTTCTTTTGCTTTGAGCTCCTTTTAGATACACCAATGATTATTTTGCAATAGCTATAAAAAGGAGAGCTTGTTCTGTATTTCAGTGCCTCGCCCTTGCAGTTACAGGTTTTAACACCCCCCCACCCCCAACACCAAACTTTCAGACGGTTTGGGGCTGTGGCCCACCTCTTTTGGGGGGAACTCCACGTAACCCCCAGATCCCCCACTCACCTGCTCCTCCGCCGTGGTGTCTGAAATGACGCAATCATGCCTACAGCCACACACACATATCCCCTTTTTTTTCAATTCCCCCAAAAAAGGAACACAACGCCCAGATCCAGGGCTGGCCCCTTCCCCTCAGGGGGTCCCCGCCACCAGCTGCAAACCTGGTCTGGGGCATCTCTCGAGCAGCACGCGCTAGGAAAGCCCGCAGCCCCGAGGTCTGTGGGGCATGCAAGCTGTTCCCAAAGAGCTTTGGTAAAAAATGGAGGAGGACAATTATGAAAATCCACAGGGTACAAGAAATATATGCAAGAAATTAAAATTTATTGTGGGAGACAGATAGAGTGAAAGGTTGCAAATTTTATTTAAAACTAACAGGGATCAAGAAACATAAGCAAGAATTAGAAATAATGAGATGGAAAGTAAGAAATAAAGTTTGAAAAGATATTGGGTACAAGAGACAAAGTCAAGCATGAAAACAACAAAGACAGGGAGCGTAGCAGAAGTCATCTGTGGTGGATTGACCTTGGCTGGCCCCTTCGTACCCACCCAGCCACTCTATCGCGGCCCTTCCTCAACAAGGCAAGGGGAGAAATTAAAATCAAAAAGCTTGTAGGTTGAGACAAGGACAAAGAGATCTCTCATCATCACAAGAGCAACAGACTCAGTTTGGGGAAATGCATTTAATTTATTGTCAATCAAACAATGTGAAATATAAACGAGTTTAAAAAACACTTTCCCACCCCCCTCTCTTTTTTTTCCGGAATCATCTTCAGTCACAACTTCTCTGCTCCCTACCCCTGGACGACACGTGATGACAGGGACTCGGTGTGGTGGTCAGTTCACCTCGCATTGTCTCTGCTGCTCCTTCCTCCTTGCACTCTTTTTCTGCTCCAATGGGGGGGCCTCCATGGGTTGCAGGGACTTTCTGCTCCACTCTCAGCCAACGTTGCTGATGGGCTCGGCTTTGACCAGCGGCAGGTCCCTCTCTGCGCTGGCTGTGCCTAACGTGGCGAGAGTTTCAGGTGTCTTCTCCCCCAACCCACCCCTGCAGCCCCTGCCCCTGCAACTCAGCTAACAAAACCTTGTTACTTAAACTCAATACAACAGCGATCAGCTACAGGGCAGAGAAGGTGGAGGTGAGAAACAGGGAAAGAGAGACACAGGGGAAAGAAAACAGCAACGGGCTACAGACCAGACAGGAGGATGCAACAGGGAGCCAGACAGAGAAAGAACCATGAAGGCAAAAATTATCTATGGGACAGATCTTTTAATATGATAACATAGTTTATATAATAGAGTAGATACAGGGTTTTATTTTGAACTTTTATATATACACATTCTTATTTTTCATTATGTATAAAAATGAGAAATTGTTCTTTATTTCAATGCCTCATGCCCATATAGGCAGGTTTTATTATTTTTTTAAACACACATTCCCCGCATGAATTTTCAGGCATTTTGCGGCTGTGCACTCCGTTTTTGAAAGCGCACGCACCATCGCCCCAGGAAAAAAACATACAGACAGATAGTTATAGCACGGCCTTTTACTTGACCACATTTTAGTAGATGACGTGAAATTCCAGCCCGCCTTCACAGTAACCCCCTTGCTGTCACTGTGGTGCAGGGGCTAAGCAGAATACAATTTTCTCGTCCTCTTACTGTGGCTATATGCATAACACAGCTGACACTTGCAAGAAGCAGTGTTGTCTTAATAGCCTAACTTAGCCTTAAAAAGAATCTTTCCTTCTTCTTTCATCTGCCTTTGGTTCCCGTAGACCCTCACAATGAAGGTTTCAATCAATTGCTGTTAACATAAATTTGAATTCAAATATTTGTGCTATTCATGGTGAAATGCCCATTCCGCTAACTACTTGTCCGTGTCATGGCTCTCTGAATCAAAACGAAGAAACGACTTGACCAACTATTTTGCATAGCCCCAGGTCATAAAGAGCAGCCCACCGGAGCACTGACCATATGCCATATGCACAGCAGATCTCGTCCAGGGCTTCAGCAGACAGAAAAATAGTTTCTGCCAATGCAAGACTTGATCCGGCTTTAGAAGCCTTTCAGAGTGTCATCTCAAGTGGGAGGCAGAGAGGTAGATAAGTGTATCCAAGTAAGATGATTCTTGTGATCCAGAGAGTGAAGCGCAGGCTGCTTGCAGACGCATTAGCCACTCATTCTGAATGTTTGATTTTTGTCCTCCTTCCTGAGTAGTGTGGAGAAATTTGGTGTTGTACTTAACTCCCATTACCCACCTCAGTGCGGGTATTTAAAAAACAGGCAGAGGTGACGCTGAGGGACATGGTTCCATGGTGGACTTGTCAGCGTTAGGTTGATGGTTGGACTTGATGATCTGAAAGGTCTTTCCAATCTGGGCAACTCCATGACTCTGTGATATCTCAGTAATGGAACCCCCCATTTCTCTGTCACCACAGCACCTTGTTCCCCTCCCTTCCCTGGATTTAGAGGATGTGGACAGTGGAAAAGGCACGGGAGTGGTTTGTAGAGCGCAGACAGGCCTATGTGCTCCCACAGTCACCAGATAGAGCGCTGCTTCGTAAGACCCAGTGGTGTTTCTTATGGTCTCATGTTGTCTGACAGAAATCTTTCAGCTCTTCTCAGGCTTTTTGCTGTGCCTGAGCGATGCATTACGGTAGAGCTGCTGATGTTATACTTTGGCCATTTTTCTGACCAATGTAACGCAGAAAGAGGTTCCGCCTGCCCACCTTTCTGCTTTGTAGTTGTACAAGTCTCTTGATTGTCCTTGCGCTGTTCTTCCAGTATCGGTGCTTTGTAACTTGCCCTCCTGGCTTCTTCAGCCTCCTCTGTCACATGCCACTTTTCCCACTGCAGAAGTCACCTTCAACGCTGTGAAGCCTTTCTTATGTGTACGATTACCTCACAGCTCTGAAAGTTGCGTTAGAGCAAAAGTGGACAATCGCGCACTGCGCTCCGTCCTTGTGGGGTCTGTCAGCATGGCAAGTGCTCACTCTGCAGTGAAAAGCTCTGACGACCAAACATTCACCAACGGGTGCTTAATTCCCTTGTTTGCAACTGACTGCCTTCGGGATAAAAGGATAGCAAAGACATGCTTCAGCCACGGGACTCACACAGACCTGAGGAAGATTCAGACCTCTCTCTTAGAGATCTCTGATGGAGACCTGAGGGATGTTAGGAGAAGATCAGGTTCCACCGCATACACTATGTTGCGAAAAACTCCCTCCTCCAGGGCCTTCACGGGGCAGGGAGAAACACTTCGTATCTGCATAATGACTGGACTTAAGCTAGCTTTTTATAAACCACTCACGCTTCTCTTAGATGGCCTAGAACAGAGAAAGAAGTTTATGGCATTTTCTCACTCTAAAATAAACCAAAGAGAGAGCGAGCTCAGCTTTTCGACCTCAACAATGCTTACTGCGTAACTGCAGGCATGGCTTTAGTTCCTGCTATGTGGCAGCTTACACCGTGGATTTTATGCACCACGGAGCAATGGCAAACGCTGGGCATCACTTACAACAGGAATGATGTGCAAGACATTATCAGAACCAGTTCCCCAAATGCTTTGCATCTGCCTTCTGCATGTGTGATGCATCAAACCACATTATACACCCTAATGCCATGCTACACAGAAGGCAATGCATATTCTCCACGCCTAGAGCTCTTACTCTGTCTCAGGCACTCCAAACGGGAAAAGTATACGTGCAAAAAAAACCCCCCAGTCTTATGGTCAGATGGTCCTCACATGAAATGCAGCAGAAGCCCAGTTAGGCGTCAACTCAGGGGACGAGCCCAGACTGCACAGCATTCTCTCATGGCAGGATGCAGTTCCTAGCACATTCTCATCTGGGGTACAGGGGTAGATGATGCACCATCTGAAAGAGGAGGCCAAACAGGCTGGTCCAAATGTTCTCCAAAGGCCAGAAGAAGAAGGAACTTTTTACTTGGCAGAGCAGGGGTCACACCCTTCACTTCCCTCCTGTCTCTTCTCAGCCACCCCGGCAACATCCTCTCTCCGCTCAAGATGAGACCACAGTGTAGGTACTCTGTAGGGAAAGGTAATCTCCATACTTTTATAATAAATTTACATAATATAATTATACGGTGTTATTTAAATAATATAATAAATTAATCATAAAATAATTGTATAACGTATAAGCATCATAGATAATATGAAATATATATCAAATATGTATAATAAATATAATACGTAATACATTATAACAAAGTTATAATTAAGGTTAAGTTATAAATTGGTATCAAAGCAATTTTCATATCAAATCTTTGCATTCAAAATATAATAATTTCCTTACAATTGCTCAAGCAAAAAATTGCTACGGAGGGGGATAAACACTTGGAAGCCTGCGGAAATTTTGGGGCAGGAGTTAGCAAGGCTCATTGACAGGGCTTTAAACTAGATATGAGGGGGGAAGGGGAGACAACTGGGCCCGTCAGGAGTAAATCCAAGGGAGGCATGCCAGGGCTTGAAGGATGGTGGACTAGCGAGGACTCTCACTCTGACATTTCATTGGAGAGAAGGGATAGACGCTTAGAAATCATGGAAGCACCTGAGAGGGGTCTGGTGGGAAATGGGGCCCACACTCACAAAAAGGTGCTGGAGTCATTAGCACATCTGAAGTGCATCTATACCAATGCACGCAGTATGTGCAACAAACAGGGGGAGCTTGAAGCCATGATGCACCAGGGAAACTATGACACAGTGGCTATCACAGAAACGTGGTGGGATGCCTCACATGACTGGAGTGCCACAATCGATGGCTACAAGCTCTTCAGGAGGGACAGACAGGAAAGGAGAGGTGGAGGAGTGGCCCTGTATATTAGAGAATGCTATGAGAGCTCATAAATCGAGTATAGCGATGACGGGGTGGAGAGTGTTTGGATTAGGTTAAGGGCCGATAAAGCTGATATCGCTGTGGGAGTTTGCTATAGACCTCCCAACCAAAGCAGTGAGGCGGACGAAGCTTTCTATAAGCAGCTGGGGGATATCTCGCGATCACTTGCCGTTGTTCTTGTGGGGGACTTTAACCTCCCGAATATCTGCTGGGAATACAACACAGCTGAGAGGGAACAATCCGGGAGGCTCCTGGAATGTGTGGAAGATAACTTCCTCACACAGCTGGTAAGTGAGCCGACCAGGGAAGGTGCCCTCCTGGACCTGCTTCTTGTGAACAGGGAAGAACTTGTACGGGAAGTAAAGGTTGGTGGCCGTCTACGGCACAGTGATCGTGAGATGATCGAATTTCTGATTCTTGGGGAAACAAGGAGAGGGGTTAGTAAAACTGCCACCTTAGACTTCCGGAGGGCAAATTTTGACCTGTTCAGAAGACTGCTGGACAAAGTCCCTTGGGAGGCTGCCCTGAAGGATATAGGAGCCCAGGAAGGCTGGACATACTTCAAGAGAGAAGTCTTAAAGGCACAGGAGGAGGCTGTCCCTGTGTGCCGAAAAACAAGTAGGCGGGGAAGGAGACCGGCCTGGCTAAATAGGGACCTTTGGCTGGACCTCAAGAACAAAAGGAGAGTCTATGACCTCTGGAAGAGGGGGCAGGGCTCTCATGAAGACTATAAGGATATAGCGAAGCTATGCAGGGAGAAAATTAGGAGAGCCAAAGCGCAGCTCGAGCTCAACCTAGCTACAGCTGTTAAGGATAACAAAAAATGTTTCTATAAATTCATTAACAACAAAGGGAGGATTAGGGAAAATCTCCCTCCCTTACTGGATGCAGAGGGAAACATAGTCCAAAGGATGAGGAAAAGGCTGAGGTGCTCAATGCCTACTTTGCCTCAGTCTTTAGCAGTAGAACTAACAGTTCCCTGGGCACCCAGCCTCGTGAGCTAGGAGACAGGGAGGGGAAGCTGCACGAGGTCGTCGCAATGAAAGAGGAAGTGATCTACGATCTGCTACGCTGCTTGGATGCGCACAAGTCTATGGGACCGGATGGGTTACATCCAAGAGTGCTGAAAGAGTTGGCAGACGTGCTCGCCAAGCCACTTTCCATGATCTACCTGAAGTCATGGCTAACTGGGGAGGTCCCAATGGACTGGAGGGTAGCAAATGTAGCGCCCAGCCACAAGAAAGGCAGAAAGGAGGATCCGGGAAACTATAGGCCTGTCAGTCTGACCTCGGTAGCAGGGAAGGTCATGGAGCAGATCATCTTGAGTGCCATTACAAGTCATATAACGGACAAGCAGGGGATCAGGCCCAGTCAGCATGGGTTTAGGAAAGGCAGGCCCTGCCTGACGAACCTGATCTCCTTCTATGACAAGATGACCCAATTATTGGATGAGGGAAAGGCTGTGGACATTGACTACCTGGACTGTGGAAAAGCATTTGACACTGTCCCCCATAGAACTTCCATGGAAAAACTGGCGGCTCGTGGCCTGGGTGAGCATACGATCTGCTGGATCAAGCACTGGCTGGATGGGCGGTCCCAAAGAGTGGTGGTCAATGGAGTTAAATCCAGCTGGTGGGTGGTCACAAGTGGTGTCCCTCAGGGCTCAGTTTTGGGACCATTTCTGTTTAACATCTTTATTGATGACCTTGATAAGGACATAGAGTGTATCATCAGCAAGTTTGCAGATGACACGAAGCTAAGTGGGAGTGTTGATCTGCATGAGGATAGGGAGGCTCTACGGAGAGACTTGGATAGATTGGACCGATGGGCCAATGCTAACGGTATGAGCTTCAACAAGGCCAAGTGCCGGGTCCTGCACTTGGGCCACAACAACCCCATGCATCACTACAGGCTTGGGGAAGTGTGGCTGGAGAGCTGCCTGGCAGAAAAGGACCTGGGGGTTCTAATTGACAAGCAGCTGAACGGGAGCCAGCAGTGTGCCCAGGTGGCCAAGAGGGCCAATGCCATCCTGGCTTGTATTAGAAATAGTGTGACCAGCAGAAGGAGGGAGGTGATTGTCCCCCTGTACTCAGCACTGGGGAGGCCACCCTTTGAGTATTGTGTCCAGTTCTGGGCACCTCAATACGAGAGCGATCTCGAGGTGCTGGAGCGCGTGCAGAGGAGGGCAACGAAGCTGGTGAAGGGCCTGGAGAATAAATCTGATGAGGAGCGAGTGAAGGAGCTGGGACTGTTTAGTTTGAGGAAGAGGAGGCTGAGGGGAGACCTCCTCGCTCTCTATAACTACTTGAAAGGCCATTGTAGAGAGGTTGGTGCTGGTCTCTTCTCACAGGTAATAAGTGATAGAACAAGAGGGAATGGCTTGAAGCTGCAACAGGGTAGGTCTAGGTGGGACATTAGGAAAAAATTCTTCCCAGAAAGAGTGGTCAGACACTGGAATAGGCTGCCCAGGGAGGTGGTGGAGTCACCATCCCTGAATGTGTTTAAGACTCCTTTAGATGTGGTGTTAAGGGATGTGGTGTTAAGGGATATGGTGTAAGGGAGAACTTTGTAGAGCGGAGTTGATGGTTGGATTTGATGATGCCAAGGGTCTTTTCCAACCTCAATGATTCTATGATTCTATGATCTGTGGGATCACAGGAGCTCAAGCCAGCATGGAGGGATCGTCCGGGAGAACCTCCGATCCCCGTAATGAAGAGCTTTGAGCAAGGGCCCTGGAAAGGTAAAGGTATTCCTTTCTGTAAGGAACATTAAGGGCTGTCTGCCCGTAAGGCGAGGCGAAGGAAAGGAGTTGGCCTCACCAGATGAAAGGCTGTGATAAGCTTAAGGTATTTCTCTCAACACCAGACGGGGAAGGCCCACACCAAGAGCAAAGGTCTCTTATAAAAGGTTCGGGCCATAAGATTTTGATATTTTTGTCTTGTGTAATAAGTGCTATGTTCAGTTGTCATTTTCTGTGTGTTTTCTGTTGTTCGTTCTACTACTACTATCCTATAATGGGTAGCAAGCTGTCGGCGGAAGGGGGAATTTTGAAAAAATCTCCTTTAGGTTTTTCCTGTTTCCGGTGGGGATGGGATTAATTCTCCCTGGTATTCCATGCCATGTGAGCCATGCCCACCATGAGCTGCTGGGGAAGGGGGCAGGAATTCGGTGCTTGGAGCAGGCTGGGGCGTCCCAGGTCCGGTCAGGGAGCGGCCATTCCGTAATCGTCTTTGAATATTCCTCTGTCCCTGTTATTAATGTTGTTGTTTTCTCATTCCCTTTCTGTTCTGTTAAACTGCCTTTGTCTCAACCCAAGAGTCTTGCCTTTTTTTTGTCTTCGGATTCTTCCTCTATTGGGAAGGCCCGAACGAGCAGCACGTGGTTCTTTTTTGCCGTCTGAGGCCAAACCACGACAAGGTTGTGTATTGAAGCATTTGAAAAAAATAGGAGGGGACCCGCTCACAAGAAAGCGGCTGAATGAATATTGTAACAATTGGTGACAGTTACTTTGGAAGATCAAGAAAAATGGCCAAGTGGGCCTTTAAAATATAATACAATTCTACAGCTTATGTTATTTTGTAGAAGGGAAAAGAAATGGGATGATGTACCTTATGTAGATTTGGTTTTCCTTTTAAGAGACTTGGCAGAGTGGCAGAAGGATTGTGGAAGATAACAAGATATCAGAGACGGTTATTTGAATTGAGACATGCTACGCCAAAAGCGATTACTTGGTCAAAATCGTATGAGGTTAAACAAGAACCAAATTGTAATAAGTAACTAAAGGTGATTTGCTGATCGAACAAGTTAAGCAAGAGGAACGAACCCATTGTGGCAGTCTTGAGAACTCCCTGTTTAACCAGAAGAGACATGTCCACAATGTTATCTTGCTACACCAACATGGGAACTCCTGTTTGACAAAAAGCTTCACCACAATGTTATCAGAATGTATTGTTTTGAGCTGATTCTGTGACCAACGTTTTATCTAAACTACCTCAAGCAAGAAGCTACAGAGGGGCGTACGGAAGATGTCGAAACCGACCTCCTTGAAGATAAAAAGAGCTGCTCAGCTTGCTTGAATTTGCGAGCCTTTGGTGGAGCTGCGACTCCCCGGCCGCCCAGCGCTGCTTTTGCCTTCCTACCTCAATAAATATTTATTGAATCTATTTTGGACTCGATTTATTTTAAATTCAACTATAACAAATTTGGTGCCGTGACTCGGATCCAGACAGCCGACTCGGAATTCAACTCTGGGAGGGTGCCCCATCTTCGGATGGTCCCGGAGGAGATTCCAACTTAGCTCACCTGGATTTTCCGAAGTGAGATAGGAAAGCAAAAAGAAAAGAGAAAGGAGATACTGCAGTTCCCCATAATTTTTGTGCACGAAGAGCCGGACGAAGACTCGGGAGTGAGTAAGTATATTGCGGTTCCGTTCGGTCGGGGATTGGGTACCCGCGTGCGAGTGACTGAGACGTCCACTGGGCTTAGTAGCCCACCAGATGAAGTGAGTGTGGACCTCCTAATAGTGCGGTTCCCATTGTCCGCGAAGGTGTGGGCCACGAACGGAGGGAAGTGAGTGAATTTTGAGTGAAAGAAGGCACTTTCGGAAGATGGGACAGAAGAAAAGTAGGACTTCTGGTTCCATGCAAGAGATACGGGGTGGGGGTGGGCTCCCCGATATACCCCAAGGTAGCCCGTTAGGCCTAATGATTCGATATTGGGATAGTTCCCCTTCTCGAAAAGGGAAGTCCAAGGAGAAATTGGTCTATTATTGTATGGAGGTATGGGGAAGAAAACAGATAAGAAAAGATTTATATTGGCCAATTCATGGATCCTTAGAGGATTGGATATGCCAACAATTAAACATATATGTTAACAACAAATGACCATTTAATAAGGAGGAGAGTGAATATGCCTTTTTATGGATCCTGGGCATGGCTCAGGCCGCTAATTTGTTTCCATTAAAAGAAAAGAAAAATGATAGAAAGAAAAGGTGGGATGTAGACGAACCTCCAGTGTCTTCCCCACCCTATGTCCCCCCTCCGCAAGGTCCTGAGCAAGATCTCCCTCCAACAGCCCCCACAGAACCTGGGGAAGAGGCTCCTCCTTCTAATCGAAGAATAACTAGAAGTCAAACTAGAGAAAGGAGGGAGGAAAACTTGTTGTATCCCTTAAGGGAGACTGCTATGGGGGGACCACAACCCGGAGTTGGATTTGTATCTGTACCCCTCAGCTCCGGGGATGTGAGGGAATTTAAGAAAGAAATGGGACATTTGTTAGAGGACCCATTAGGGGTAGCAGAAGGTTTTGATCAATTCCTCGGGCCTAACATTTATACTTGGGACAAGACGGAGTCTATTTTAAAGATCTTGTTCACAAACGAAGAACGAGGAATGATCAGAACGGCAGGCATGAGGCATTGGGATCAGAGGCATCAGCATGGTCCCGCCGGAGATGTAAAATGGCCCTTACAGTGGCCCAATTGGGACAATCAAGACCCCGCACATAGAAATAACATGATTGATCTCCGGGATATGATAATTCAGGGGATTAGAGATTCTGTACCCAGAGGGCAAAATATTAATAAGGCCTTTAATGAACAACAAAAGAAAGATGAAACCCCCACCGAATGGCTGGAAAGATTGAGAAAAAGTTTACAGCTATATTCTGGGTTAGACCCCGATAGCCAAGTGGGTCAAGCCCTGCTGAAAACTCAATTTGTAGCTAAATCTTGGACAGATATAAGGAAAAAGTGAGAGAAAGTAGAAGACTGGCAGGGAAGGGGGTTAGATGAATTATTACGAGAAGCTCAGAAGGTGTATGTGAGAAGGGAAGAAGAAACTCAGAAGAAACAAGCCAGAATCCTGATGGCAGCTGTAAGGGAAGGACAAAATCAGGGCAGGAGAGGAGAAAGTCCCCAGAAGGGCCCAGTAGAACCGAGGAGAAGAAGATTTAGTTCACAGGACATAGAATGTTTTTATTGTCGCAAGAAGGGACATCTACAGAGAAATTGTCGGAAAAGAATGCAGGATGAGGAGATTTTTAAGGAAGATTAGGGGGGTCAGGGGCTCTATTTGCTGGAGACCCTTAAGGTTACTGAGCCCTTGATAAAATTGAAAGTGGGTCCTCAGCACGAAGTGTTCGAGTTCCTTGTGGACTCGGGTGCCGAAAGATCAACAGTCCTCAGACCACCTGTCCTCAGTTTACCCGATATCTGTAAACCCTTTCAACTCTTTATCAATGTAGATAACGGGACAGCTTATGGGGTTCTGACCCAAGGATGGGCAGGGCAGAGAAAGCCTGTAGGATATTATTCTAAAATACTGGATCCTGTAAGCCGCGGGTGGCCCACCTGCTTGCAAGCAATAGTGGCCACTGCATTAGTAGTAGAAGAAGTTGGAAAAGTCACCTTAGGAGGTGAACTAAAAGTATACACCCCCCATAACATTCGAGGAGTATTGCAACAACGGGCTGATAAGCGGCTTACAGATAGTCGACTGCTAAAATATGAGGGAATTTTAATTAACTCCCCTCGACTAGAAATGGAAACATAAATCGAGTCCAAAATAGATTCAATAAATATTTATTGAGGTAGGAAGGCAAAAGCAGCGCTGGGCGGCCGGGGAGTCGCAGCTCCACCAAAGGCTCGCAAATTCAAGCAAGCTGAGCAGCTCTTTTTATCTTCAAGGAGGTCGGTTTCGACATCTTCCGTACGCCCCTCTGTAGCTTCTTGCTTGAGGTAGTTTAGATAAAACGTTGGTCACAGAATCAGCTCAAAACAATACATTCTGATAACATTGTGGTGAAGCTTTTTGTCAAACAGGAGTTCCCATGTTGATGTAGCAAGATAACATTGTGGACATGTCTCTTCTGGTTAAACAGGGAGTTCTCAAGACTGCCACAATGGGTTCGTTCCTCTTGCTTAACTTGTTCGATCAGCAAATCACCTTTAGTTACTTATTACAAAATGAATCGACTCCTGCATTTTTGGAATGATTAAAGAATACTGCTAGGAAAGAAAAGAACTTGGACCCCGATAAGCTGGAGGAGGCTGGGCAACTGGCCTCTATTTTTATGGGACAATCTGCCCCGGATATACGAAAGAAATTCCAAAAGTTAGAAGGATCAGTTCGAGGGACACGGAAACATTGGTGTACGTAGCTTGGACCGTCTAGAATTACAGAGAAAAATAGAGGGAGAATGAAAGAGAAGGGAGATTAATTGCAGCATTGAAGGTAGTTGCTCCGGGAAGAATGGATGGGGAAGTAGAGGAGGCTACAGAGGATTCACCGAATTTTCACGGAATTTTTCAGAGTTGGAAGTACCTCTAGAGATCATCTAGTTCATCTCCCCTGCTAAAGCAGGATTGCCTGGAGCACATTACTCAGGACAGCATCCAGGCGCGTCTTGAAGGTCTCCAGAGAAGCGGACTCCAGAAACCCCTGAGGATCTTGTCCCAATGTTTTGTCACCCTCTCCGTAAAGAAGTTTTTCCTCATATTTGATGGGAACTTCCTGTGTTCCAGCTTGTGCTCAATGGGATCCAAAGAAAAGAGTCTGGCTCCATCCTCCTTAAACCCACAATTTAGATACTTGTCAACATCAGTAACGTCTCCCCTCAGCCTTCTCTTCTCCAGCCTAAAGAGTCCCAGTTCTGTCAGCCTTTCCTCATAAGGGAGATGCTCCAACCCCTCCATCATCTTTGTTGCCGTACGCTGCACTCTCTCCAGTAGTTCCCTTTCTCTCTTGAACTGGGGAGCGCAGACTTGGATACAGTGTTCCAGTTGTGGCCTCACCAGTGCAGAGCAGAAGGGGAGAATGACCTCCCTTGAGCTGCTGGCCACACTTTTCCCCATGAAGCCCAGAATTTCATTGGCCGCTTTGGCGACAAGGGCACATTGCTTGCTTATGGATAATTTACTGTCTACCAAGACCCCTAGAGCCTTTTCTTCAGAGCTGCTTTCCAGCAGGTCCACCCCTAACCTCTACTGGTGCCTGACATTCTTCCTCCCCAGGTGCAGGACCCTACACTTGTCCTTGTTGAACCTCATGAGGTTCTTCTCTGCCCAGCTCTCCAGCATGTCTAGGTCACACCGGATGGCAGCACGGCCCTCTGGGGTGTCAGCCACCCCTCCCAGTTTTGTATCATCAGCAAACTTGCTGAGTATACACTCTGTCCCCTCGTCCAGGTCGCTGATGGGTATGTTAAACAATACTGGTCCAAGGATTGACCCCTGGGGGACACCACTGGTTACAGGCCTCCAACTCAACCCTCTTCCATTAATCACGACTCTCTGAGTCCTGTCACACAGCCAGCTCTCCATCCATCTCATTGTCCCCTCGTCTAGTCCACACTTCCTCTGTTTCCTCAGCAGGAAGTTATGCGAGAGAGTGTCAAAAAGCTTTGCTGAAGTCAAGGTAGAGAACATCTGTTGCTCTGCCTTCATCCAGCCAACCAGTTATAGAAGTTATAGAAGGCTATTCGATTGGTCAAGCGTGATTTATCCTTGGTATATCCATGTTCGCCAATTCCAATAACTTCCTGCTCCTGAACGTTTTTGGATATGACATCCAGAATGAGTTGCTCCATTTTCTTCCAAGGGACACAGGTGAGATTAATCGGTCTGTGGTTCCCTGGGTCCTCCTTCTTGCCATTTTTGAAGACTGGAGTGACATTGGCTTTCCTCCAGTCCTCAGACACCTCTCCTGTTCTCCATGACCTTTCAAAGATGATGGAGAGTAGCCAAGCAATGACAAGTGCCAGCTCTCTCAGCACTCAGGGCCCATGGACTGATGGATCTCCAGTTTGGCCAAGTGGTCTCTAACCTGACCTTCCTCTACTGGGGAAAACTCTTCTTGCCTCCAGGGCCTGCGATTCATGACGGAGAGCTATAGCAGTGAAGACTGAAGCAAAGAAGGCATTCAGTAGCTCTACTTTCTCTCTGTCTTCCACCATTAGGGCGCCCATCTCATTCGTTAGTGGCCTACATTTATCTCTAGTCGTCTTTGTTCTATTGATATAGTGAAAGAACCTCTTCTTTGTATCTTTAACCGTGGTGGACAAGAGGAATGCTGCCTGAGCTTTAGCCTTTCTAATTTTCACCCTGCATAACTTCACTACATCTTGCTATTTTCCGTAAGTAGCCAACCCCCTTTTCCAAAGATCATAAACTTTCCTTTTTTTCCTGAGGTCCAGCCGAAGCTGTCTATTTATCCAGGCTGGTCTTTTTCCCTGTCTGCTCGTTTTTTGGGACTTCGTGATGGCCTTCTCCTGCGCTTTTAAGAGTTTCTCCTTGAAATAAGATCAGCCTTCCTGGGCACCTTTGCCGTCCAGGACTGTCCCCCCCAGGGACATCATCAACCATGCTCCTAAGCAGGTCAATGTTTGCCCTTCGAAAAGCTAAGGTGGCAGTTCTGCTGGCTTCCTGCCTTGCTTCACTAAGAATAAAAAATTCTATCATTTCATGATCACGCTACCCAAGATGACCTCCAATCTCTACATCTCCTGCAAGACCCTCTCTGTTAACAAGCAGCAGGTACAGTAGGACACTTTTCCTTGTTTGCTCCCTCACCACTTCTGTTGGGAAGTTGTCTTCCACACACTCCAGGAACTTCCAGGACTGTTCCCTCTCTGCTGTCTTATATTTTCAGCAGACATATGGGAAGTTGAAGTCCCCCACAAGAACAAGGGCGAGCGATCGTGAGACCTCTGCCAGCTGCTTATAGACCATTTCATTGGCCTCTACATCCTGGTTGGGAGTCTATAACAAACTCCCCCCGTGTTGTCCGGCTTATTGACCTTACCCTTGATTCTTATCCATAAACACTCAACAAAGTCGTCATGCACATTGTTAAGTTCTTGGCATTCAAAACTGCCCCTGACCTAGGGGGCCACCCCACCACCTCTCCTTCCTTGCCTAGCCCTTCTGAAGAGTTGGTAGCCATCAGTCACCGCACTCCGGTTGTGTGTGTCTTCCCACCACGTTTCTGTGATGGCAATTATGTCATACTTTCCCTGCTGTACAATGGCCTCCAACTCTTCCTGTTTGTTGCCTATGCTGCGGGCATTTGTGTAGATGCACTTCAGCTGGGCTAATTGCCTTGCCACTTTATTGGTGGGACAAGCCCTTGTTCCCACCTGACTGCACTCAGACATTTCTGCAGGTGGCAGCCCACCACTGCTCCTCATGTCTTTGCCAGCACGTGGGTCATCATCTCCCACTTCCGTTGCAACAACAGGCTGCAAGACCTTGCCAGCGCTTTTACCCACCAACACTGGCGTGCTGCTCCCAGGCACCTCTTTAGTCACTCTGGTTACATCCCCGTCCGCCTTCAAACCTATTTCAAAGCCCTTTCAATAAGTCCTGCTAACTGCTGCCCAGAGTCCTTCTTCCCCTTTTGATTAGGCTTTCCCCACCTGTTGCCAGCATGCCTGCTGTACTGTATAACTGTAAATCTATGCATAGATATCTATGTGTATCTATGTATATCTATGTATAGATATGTACCTGTATATCTATATGTTCTGTATGTGTTTTTCTGGGTTGCACAAGACATAGCAAAGCCAGTGTTAATTGCTCTTTGAACACACAGACTTCACCTCAGTATCCATATTCCACAGGGTACCATAAGGGGTGCAGAGGGGGTTCTAGCACTTATAGGGGTGGGGGGCCTTGGGGGTCCTGGACATCTGGGTCCCCCCATCCCGCTCCCCTGAGTCACTGCTCCTGAATGCCTGGGTCTCCTGAGAGCGGTCACCAAAAGTAGGGCAGGGGTCACCCCCTCCCAGATGCCTGGGTCCCCTCCGCCAAGCTTGACCAAACTCCCATGTTCCTCTGCCCCCCCAGTTAAAAGCAGCTGTTAATTACATGGGGGGCGAATGTCATTAGAGGTGCCCCCTGCAACGCCTCCTGGGGGTGCAAGGGGGACCCTAATCCCTGCTGTGGGGCTGAGGGGATACTGGCAGGGCTATGGGGACATTGAGGGGGCTGAGGACACAGAGGGGCTCTAAGCAGACATGGAGGGCTTGAAGGGACATTGGTGACGGACTATGGGGAGATGAGGAGACATAGTGGGTGTGTCTAAGGGGACATTTTGGGTGGCTGAGGTGACGTTGGCGGGGGCGAGGGAACCTGAGGGCACACAGAGACTGTTTAAGGCGACATGGGGATGTTGAGAGGACACTGGAGAGGCTGAGGAGACGTTCAATGAAAAACTAAACAGTGCGGTTTATTTAAGCAACAGATAGATAGGTTCAGCCTGTCGACTGGTCACGGAAGTCAAAGGCAGTCTGTGATGTCCTTCTTGACTTGTTCACGATGGTGTCTTCCCTCATATCCTCCCCTTTCTCGGGCTATTTTTATACTATTTTTTTACCTTCAAGGTGGAGTTTGAGTGACTTTAGTCATAAATACCTTTAGGCGGGTAGACTTTGGGATGGAGGTATGTTTTGGTATTATAATGACCAAAGTTCGCACAAAGGACAGCATAGCTTTCCGTAATGTGTGAACAATGCTGGATTTTTTATCATTTTAGTAACTATTCCACCCCGTGACTATAGTTACTCAAGCTCCACGATACTCTGAACTGATTGGGAAAAAAATCACATGTGCTCTTGTGGAGAAGGTTATCAAGTACAAATACACGTTGTGGAGCCATCAAGCAAGTTAAGCTTTTAATCGTGACCCAAAGTTTAACATACAAAAAAAATGTTAATGCAAAGTATAATGCAGTGAGTACTGGTAAAACAAATACAGGACGGAGCATCTTGTTAAAAAGCCCTGTAGCTGTTGGCGACAATCCAAAAATGTGCTCCGTCTTTGTTGACTCTTTCCAACACTTGGTGTATCTCTTCAACATCATGATGGATAGTAATCACAGTTCTTTTTCTATTTTCTTTGGCCTCTTTCAATAGTTGCTTCAGGTCAGTATGTTGTAGCAGGTTCTTCAACAATGTAATGTTCGTCCCAGTGGGGCCAAGTAATAAATCACGCCTTAGCAAGTAGTTAGACTGTAGCAATTGATAAGACGTAACAGGAACTGAATAATTGAAGTCACATCCAATAATGTTAGTAAACTTACAATCACAAAGATTTGAGTGATTACTTGTATCTACTACTATGTCATCTACGAATACAAGGCTAGGGGGAGACGTCATGATGTCAGACCCTTTCCCAGTCTATACGAGCACAGTTTCTGGGGTTTCTTCGGGATGTTTCTCAAAATGACAAACATTCTGGTTGGTATCAAGACAAATGTCTTGCGCATTGAGGGTATTACTCTCACAAATGAATCCTTGTTGGTCTCCTGAAACACATGCGTCAACATCAACAGTTTGCCACCTATTCCCACTTTGTTGTGCCCACACTCTGTGCTCTATCGGATAGAGTATAGAGATAGAGAATATATCCTTGGTAATTCAACCCCAGCGCGATGATTGCGTATACAGTGCATACCAAAGCATTGCGTATCGTTAAGACAAAAGCTGTGGCCTTGCTCTCAATGGGATCTTAGGTGAAAATAACCAGATACCACCTGGACTGAAATTTTTTCTCAAACTCTGTTGCTTCATCGCATATTACTTTTCGAATTTCGGTGGGCAAGTTGCCTTCTTCACCTTCCCTTATAATTGCGGCTGTCATTGATTGCATCCACAGTTGGGCTTGGATACAACTAAGAGCCAAGAAAACATTGTTTTGGGTTGTACCAAGTGCATCTGTGATCAGCTGATGGTCTTTTTCACCCGTTTCTTCCCACTGAGGCAATATATTCGATAAAAGCCATTGGTGATTTCCCAATGCTGATAGAGAGGACTGCAGAGGATGTTTTAATTTGTCTATATCACTAGTGGTTGTGACTGGTTTGTTTACAAGTATCTCAGCATCTAAACTATTTAAGACTCCCAGTCCTGTTCCTAAGATACCAGTCACATCTCTCTTCAGTCGTCGTGAGGAGGTAGGGATTTGCCCATGTAACCATGCTGACCATCCTGCATAAGATGTACACAGGAATGGTGAGCACGTTGGTTTGATCGCAGAGATGTTAATCCCCATTGATAATTCCACTCGTTTGAGGGAATATGTTTGTTTGAACAGTATTTGTTGTTGACCTGTATGTTTAATAATTTAAGGGCCAATGCTGAAGGTGTTAGGAGTTAGACTAATGGCTGGCTGAGTAGGTACACCTTTGAAAGTTTGTTGAGGTACAGGTTCTGGGTTCTTTCCAGCACAGTCAGATGTAGTTGTGTCAATCATAAATTCAAATGATAATTCTGTGCCTTTATAGCCCCTAAGACAATACAGTACTGTAGTTTTGGTAAAAGTAAAATTGTGCCAGCAAACTGAATTTGGCTCCATAATTTTGTAACATTCAGTATTATATTTTTCTGGTTGGTAGAGTCCACATAGATTGTTTTAATTTCAGTCGGTCTGTAGCGAGCAAACACATTTATTGCTTGGCAACCAATTTGTATTTCCTTTCCTGGGACGGCTTCGAGTTTAGTCATTTGGAGTGAGTCTTTCCAACTCTGTTTATCTCTGGAATATACTTCACTTCCTTGTATAATCACAGTAGAGAAATTTAAATCCTTTTTGTTTTGTGGTGTCCGGTGCTTGCAGTGTACCTTGACAATGCATTATCCCAAAGGTCATCGTCCACTTAATAAGGTTTCAGTGTGGTTACTCTCAGGGGTTTCAAATAGCAAGAGTGGAATCAAACTAGGCTGTGTGGTTGGATCAGGTTCAACCATATCTCTTTTGAATTCAAATAACAGCGTTATTTCATGCTGTTGGCAACAGCAAGTTACAAAAGTGGTTTCCACGAGTAAAATTATAACAGCAATCCCTCTTGTCTGTGATACAGTGCTTTGTTGTCATTGAGCATGGATTCTTAGGGCGAAATAATTTTATTCTTGTGGCCTTCTCGTGGTTTGAACCGTTGATCATTCTACATCCTACCTGAGTTTCCTCTCCTGCCTTACCTTTCAGGGTTGGATACCAACTATTCCAGACCCAGTCATGTTTTGAAAACATCTCGTTTTCATGTATAACTACAGTGGCCAAACTCAGTTTTCCCTTTGCTGTTCCTGCCATTGCATTGTGTTTAATAAAAGCTTGAGACCATGGCCACACTGGGTGTCTGTGACTACAAATAACAGGGAATAAAAAGGTAAAACTCAACAACATCGATTCCGTCTGTCAGTTCGTCATTTTAGAACTTGGGTCTCCAAATAGCCATACACAATAAAAATAATATTACTGCCAGGATCGACGTCAAGACTCCTTGGAGGCACGCAAGGTTAGAATTCATTTGAGGTTCCTGTAAGACGCAAAAGACAAGAAAATCTGCTCTCTCTTATTTTGACCAACAGGGTTAGAAAGAGGGTGAGATCCACCAGGTATTGATCCCATATATGTTTCCTGAACAATCTCTGTCTTCCCATGCATGGGGATTTTTGGGAATAACTGGTACCGTTCCAATTTGAAGCATTTTCACCACCGCAGGTTGTCCAGGGTGAAATCTTCCTAGGTATTTTCCCGGCTCATTGGGAACTTTTGGAGTGATGATGTTGGCAGATACACAGAAAGCTTTCATTTTAGAACAGCCGTCTCCACTCCATCTGTTATTTAGTTGATAGATGGCATCATCCAATTGCAAAGCCAACCAGGTTCATGAGCTTTTGCAAAACGCTTAACCAATCCATTGGTGCATTCAACAATGCCATTAGCTTAAGGATGGTCGGGAGTGTGAAATACCCACCAAATCCCTTCCTCCTCGGCCCAATCTTGTACCACCGTAGCGGTAAAGTGTGAACCGTTATCACTTTGGATTTCCTCGGGAAGGGGAAGTGTGCTGAACCACCCTTTTAGGCCTTTCACTGTGTTGTCCCCCGTAGCTGATTTGAAGCCGGTGGCCATAGTGAGACTGGAGATAATGTCCACTCCTACTAGGACGTCTCTTTTCTCACCTGATGATCTCAAGGGCCCAATATAATCAATTTGCCGTGAATGCCACAATGTTTTCTTGTCCCGCATGTGTAAGGGAGGCGCCTCACTTGGATGATCTTTGCTGAGTCGTAGGCGACATTGTGAACAGGCAGTTACTACTTGTTTGCACAGATTAACTGATACAGGCCACTGTCGGGCTAGACCTTCCTGCTATAGGTCAGCACAGCCCGTGTGGCCACACTTAACGTGTAACCATTTGAGTAAGCGTTCCCATTCCCGACCATCATCTACAATATCAATTTGCTGCAGCTGCGTGAGGCTATCTACCTGTTGGTTGAACTGAGCAGTGATCAAGTTCAAACTATCATGTCCTTTTACCCAGCCAATGAGCAACGTTCTCTGTCCTCCTATGTTCCAACACTTACTTCCAAATATCTGTCTCCCAAACTGGGACTCTGTTCACCTGCCAGTCATTGGCTGCCCAGTGACCATCCATTCGGTTCTCCTCTCCTGGTTGGCTCCTGCACAACACGTGTCACAAGGGATTTGTACATGGGACAGAGTCGAGTCCCTTTCTGTCCCCGGGACTGAAAACACAGGAGGAGTTGACTCATCTGCATCCCTTCCCTCCGCAGGGCTAACGGAGATCCTTCCCTGGCACTGTCTGGGTGCCCTGCCTAACGATAGCACAAGGAAGGGCTATTCTCATGCCCAGTTGTTTTCCCGGCATGAGAAATGACACCGCTGGCAAGAAGCCTCTGTCCCTGGCTGAGGAAGAGAACATCAGCCATTCCTTCAGCCTGTTTGCCAGCATGTTCCCCTGGAGCCCCAGGGACACCTGGAGGGAGCCCAGCGGGGGCAGAGAAAGTGCTGCCTTGGGCTGGTCCTCTGCTGCTGGGGTGGGCTGGGCTCCTGGGACGGAGGGAGCTCATGGCAAGCAGGCAGCGCTGCAGGGAGACAGCTGTGCCCAGGAGCAGCGAGTGCCTGCAGGCACCGAGCGGAGAGGAGTGAGGCACAGAGAAGGTAAAGGCTGTCTGGGAGGGACGGTGGAGAGAGCTGACTTGGGGACAAACCACGGAACTAGGTGAAACTGGGAGATGCAGGCAGAATGAAGAAAAAAAGGACAAAGGAAACAATTCCAAAAGAATGAGGTAACCTCAGAAAAAAAGGCTAGCCCGGTGACAAAGAAAACCAGTAAAAAAGCAAGAAACCACCAACAAGGATTAAGTGGTTGGACCTCATGGGCCCTCTCATCCCATCTCCCTTCTGCAGTTAAACACTGTTCCTGTGACAACTAGTCGATGCCCGCTCTGTGGCATCTTACGTGCATCTTCCTGACCAGGACAGCTGGCGTGAACTGTGGCCATCAGCCCCAGCTGTGCCTGACGTCTTCTCCTGCACAGGCGCAGCTCTGAGTGTGCTTGGTGCGTACGGTGCTTCCTAAAGGAAAACAGCGACAACCAAAGTAAGTCCTGGGCAACGTCCTGCTGGGAAGACCTGATTGCAAGCTAGGATTGACGCAGGTCCTGAGACCAGTCCAGGGGTTCTTCGTGACCCCAGCACAGCCACAGGTCCCACAGTCTGGCTCCTTCCTGCAGGATTTTGGAAAGCCCATTCCAGCTGTGAGAGCCAGGCCGAGAGGACGGGGTAGAAACAGCTCCCACCCCTGAAGGCCCCAACCCCCCATGGGCCTCTGTCCACAAACTACTAAAAACTTACAAACAGGCTCTCCCTCTTGCGGAATTATCTGCTGTTTCAAGAAAAGAAACCCTACCCTTCCAGATTAAGTTGTCTACGGCTGTTGGAAGGCCATTTGTTCTTCAATTCCATTACACAATCTCAGCCACCACCTCCGAGATGGTCTTGTCATTGACCCACAAAAGCTCGGTTGTAAAAGGCTAACGGCTACTGAAAAGTATCCTCTCCTCCCCAGACCTCTGTTTACCTCATTACCTCAGACTAGGCAGTAATAATTATATGATGATTATTATGTAATTACCACTGATCTGAAACCTCTCCAGATCATTCACTGACGTGACCGACTGCACTATGTATAATGGAGAGCCTTCACTGACCACACACCCACCCATCAGTCCATTCACAGCAAGGCCTCTGTGGCCGACCACATATAACGTGGACATCTCTGCCTGACAGGAGATGACCAGCCCCAAAACAATTCCTCAGGGTGTCTTCGCCCCCCTGAAGGCAAGGAATTTGGAATAATGATACAAAAATATGTAAGAGAAAGCAGGATAGCAGAAGAAGCAGAAAAAGGGATTTTGAACAAACCGGAAGAAGAGAACGACAGTCCCCCTGGCTACCCCCTCCTTTCAGGAGTTGTGGAGAGCGAGAAGGTCTCCCCTCAGCCCCCTTTCTCCAGGCTGAACAACTCCAGCTCCCTCAGCCGCTCCTCACAAGGCTTGTGCTCCAGACCACTCACCAGCTCTGTTGCTTCACCACGCAGGTGGTCCGTGAATGTCAAGTAGCTCTCCAGGACCACACTTCTCTCCAAGGCCACATCCCGCAGGATTCTTCCAAACTGATCTCTGAAAAGCTGCAGTCTGCTGTCCTGAAAGCCAGGGCTGTCGTTCTGCTCTTTGCCCAGCTCCCTCCCTTCCACATCCTCATTTCCACAGTCTCAGGGTCACTGACTTTCAAATCCCCACCCAGTCCTTCCTCCTTTACCAGTACAACGTCTCCAGCAGAGCACCTCTCCTTCTTGATTCCTCCATCACCCGTGCCAGAAAATGCACTCTAGAATTCTCCTCAATTGCTTGAGCCCTGCTAGATTGTCCTTCCAGCAGGTACCCGGGTTGTTCGAATCCCCCGTGAAGCCCAGGGCCTGTAAACATGATGCGTCCTTCACTTGTTTGAAGAAGGCTTCCTCTCCGTCTCCCTCCTGAACAGGAACTCTCTAGCAGATACCTGCTAATATGGCACCCACCTTTGTCTGCCTGCCGACCCTGAACCTGTCTGCTGTCTCCTGTCGCACCCCGAGCAGGAGCCAAGTCCACCACCTCGCCTTCCCAGACCTCCCATGCCTGCACCGCAGCCCTCCCACTGTGCCATCTACCCACCACACCTCTGCGCTACCCCGGCAGTCCCAGCCTGCTAATCACGCACAGACTTCTCGCCCCGCTGGTCGTTCTCCATGCTGCGAGCAGGAGCGTGCAGGCGCTTCAGGGAGGCATCAGCTCTGCTTGTTTTCCGGGAAGAGCGGGAGAGGCTCCTGGATCATGCTGCCTGTGTGTTGGCATGTGCAGGAGTGGGGCTGCACGTGGTCCCGCTGTGGGGTATGTGTGGACTCCATTCTGTCCTGCCCCGAGGAGCAGTTTTGGGATCACACCTTTAGACTGATCCATCGCCAGGCACAGGCCAGTCAGTCTGGCGGGGAACAGCCCCAGAGCTCTTTATTTTGTATTTGTCGGTGCGTCTCAGCAGCTGAGAAGCCTCCAGTGTCCTGGCTAACAGCCACTGCTACGGCCGCCTCTCCCGGCACCTTCCCCTCTGCTGCGGTAACAGCACCTAGTGCTAGGGAGGAAGAAAGAAAAGTGTGTGATCGTATGCACAGTGAGAATGAAGAGAAATCCTGTGGGCGTGGCTCAGGTCGCCTGTGTTGGGATCTGCTTGCCATGAAGTCTCAAGGTGTCTGTGAAGCGGGAGAAGCCTCTGATATCCAAGGTCCTGAGAAGGTCCCAGGTGCAGCCGGTCAGCCTGGGGCTGAGCCTGGTGGGGCTGAGACCTTGGGTGTCCCATACAGGTGTCCCCCCTGGGGGCAAGGTATCTTTGGGCAGGACTCTGCAAGTGAAGGACATGTTGTCTGGTTTGGAAATGAGAGAGAGCCAGCCATCAGAAGATCCCTCTGCCTTCAGCCAGTACTTTTACATTCCCCATAGAAAGCCACTTGTGTGTGCCCAGGCAGTCCCCTTGATTGTCAGGGAGGTCCAGGCCAAAGCCAGCCTCCAAAAACTGCTTCTGTCTCACGAGGGCTGCCAAAGAAATCCCCTCTTTTCCCGAGGGCTGCCCTCAATGGAGGCAAGGGCCCTGCAGCCGGAAGAAGCACCATCCCTTTTTGGAGGTAGTTACCGGGGAGATGCAGAGAAGAACACATAGTTCAGCCAAGAACACAGCTCATCCATGCTGGTCTCTTCCCTTTCTTGCTTGATTTCTTACACCTGGGGATAGAGAGCTCTTGTGCTCTATGGAAAGTGTCCTTGAAGATCTGCCAGCTCTGTTCTGCCCCCTTGTCCGTTTCCCAGGGGGTCCTATTGACTAACTCCTTGAAGAGCTGGAGTGTTGCTTTCCTAAGGTTCAGGGTCCTGACTATGCTCCTTGTCTGACACAATCCCTTAGGACTGTGAAATCCACCAGTGCGTGGTCATTGCTCACCAGCCTGCCTCCAATCTTGACATCCCCAATGAGCTCACTCGCATTGGTGACTGTCAGGTCCGGTATGGCATCCCCTCGGGCAGGGCTGTTTCCTGTCTTAGGAAGTTATCGTCGAGGCACTCCAGGAACCTCCTGGATTGTCTACAGCTCACCATGTTACATTTCCAGGAGGTGCCGGGGTGGTTGAAATCCCCCAGCAGGACAAGAGCCTTCGAGCACGATGCCTCCTGTAGCTGGAGGAAGAAGGCTTTATCAGCAAGTTCCCCTTGATCAGGCAGCCTGTAGTAGACACCAACCACCAGGTTCCCCTTGTTGCCTCGGTCTCTAATTCCTACCCATAAGCTTCTGACTTCCTCTTGCCTGTTCTTTCGGGATAGGGTTAGGGTTACCAGTTAGGGTTTAGGGTTAGGGTTAGGGTTAGGGTTTAGGGTTAGGGTTAGGGTTAGGATTCGGGTTAGGGTTAGGGTTTAGGGTTAGGTTTAGGGTTAAGGTTAGGTTAGTGTTAGGGTTAGCGTTAGGGTTAGGGTTCGGGTTTGGGTTCGGGTTAGGGTTAGGGTTAGGGTTAGATTTAACGTTTGGGTTCGGGTTCTGGTTACAGCTTTAGAACAAGACACAGTTTTCCCTACTGGTTCTTTGGGCGTGGGGCCAATCTCCAGACATATGAAAATATTGGAGGCTGGCGTGTCGCCAAATGGGAAAGGGTGGTTTTGAGGCTGAAGGCAGCAGGAAAGCCTGCAGCCCACAGGTCTGTGGGGCCACGGAAGCGGTTCCCAAAGAGCTTTAGAACAAGCCACAGTTTACCCTCCTGGCTCTTTGGGCATGGGAGAAATCTCCAGACATATGACCAATTTGGAGCCTGGCACCGCGCCAAGTGGGAAAGGGTGGTTTTGAGGCTGAAGGCAGCAGGAAAGCCTGCAGCCCCCAGGTGTGTGGGGCTACGCAAGCGGTTCCCAAAGAGCTTTAGAACAAGCCACATTTTTCCCTCTTGGCTCTTTGTGCATGGGAGCAATCTCCAGACATATGGAAATTGTGGCATCTGAGGCAGCGCCAAGTGGGAAAGTGTGCTTTTGAGGCTGAAGGCACCATGAAAGCCTGCAGCCCCAAGGTGTGTGGGGCCATGCAAGCGTTTGCATAGATTTTCAGAACAAGCCACAGTTTTCCCTGCTGGCTCTTTGGCCGTGGGAGCAATCTCCAGATATATGGAAATTTTGGAGGGTGGTGCGGTGCCAAATGGGAAGGGGTAGTTTTGAGGCTGAAGGCAGCAGGAAAGCCTTCAGCCCCCAGGTCTGTGGGGCCAGGGAAGCGGTTCCCAAACAGCTTTAGAACAAGCCACACTTTTCCCTCCTGGCTCTTTGGGCCTGGGAGCAATATCGAGACATATGGCGATTTTGGAGCCTGGCGCCACGCCAAGTGGGAAAGGGTGGTTTTGAGGCTGAAGGCAGCAGGAAAGCCTGCAGGCCCAGGGTGTGTGGGGCCACACGAGCGGTTCCCAAAGACCTTTTGAACAAGGCACAGTTTTCCCTGCTGGCTCTTTGGGCGTGGGGCCAATCACCAGACATATGGCCATTTTGGAACCTGGCACCGCACCAAGTGGGAAAGGGTGGTTTTGAGGCTGAAGGTAGCAGGAAAGCCTGCAGCCCCCAGGTGTGTGGGGCTACGCAAGCGGTTCCCAAAGAACTGTAGAACAAGGCACATTTTTCCCTGCTGGATCTTTGGGCGTGGGAGCAGTCTCCAGACATATGGCCATTTTGGAGACTGGCACTGTACCAGATGGGAAACGGTGGTTTTGAGGCTGAAGCCGCCAGGAAAGCCTGCAGCCGCAAGGTTCTCGGGGGCCACGCAAGCAGTTCCCAAAGAGCTTTAGAACAAGGGACAGTTTTCCCTGCTGGCTCTTTGGGCGTGGGAGCAATCTCCAGACATATGTCCATTTTTTGGACTGGCACGGCGCCAAGTGGGAAAGGGTGGTTTTGAGGCTGAAGGCAGCAGGAAAGCCTTCAGCCCCACGGTCTGTGGTGCTACGCAAGTGGCTGCTAATGAGCTTTAGAACAAGCCACAGTTTTCCGTGCTGGCTCTTTGGGTGTGGGACCAATCTCCAGCCATATGGCCATATGTCATATCGCCATATGGCTGGTTGCCGAGGAGACCAGCTCCAGTGCAGGTAAGGCCTCACTGGGGAAGGGGATCGCGGCAGGTAATCTGGCAAAAAGGCTCTTTTGAGGGCTTTCGTGGCTGGGAAAAGCGGCTGCGTCGTAGCGGAACCGGCAGCTCGGGGGTGGGCTGCTGACACGGCGGGGGCGGAGACAATGACTCACGCGGCAGTTCTAAACGGACTGTCCCGGAGCGCAGCGGCCGGCCGCTGTGCACCCAGCACGCAGGCAGCTGGGCGGTGTCACCCTGGCGAGAGCAGTCGTATATGACGAAGCTCCTTGAACCGTAAGTTACTGGAAGCCTCTCAACCTGACCAGGACGTCATGGTAAGAACTCGGCAGAAGGCCATGCTATCCCTGAGCTCTGCACCGAGCAGGTCCGATGTGGCCACTCAGATGGAGCTTGCATGGGAACATGCTGCCACCCAGGTGTCAGGTTGCAGGGTGTGCCCTGCTCTTGCGCCTGTGTTGAATGGCAGTGGTGAGCAGACCTGTGGGAGGTGTGCCCAGGTAGAGGAACTCCTTCACCTAGTGATGGAGCTCCGTGAGGAGGTAAGTCCTCTGAGAAGTATAAGGGATTGTGAACAGGAGATAGATAACTGGAGTCGCATCCTGCCTTCCCTGAAAGAAGCACCTCAGGCAGACAGAGCTCCACTCCCCACCCTCTAGCAGCACAGCTGAATGTGGAGATTCAGAGGACAGGGGCCAGTGGCAACAAGTCCCTGTCTGGCGTGGCAGGCGTGCCACCCAGGTGACCCCCACACCATCCAAGGTGCCCTTGCAGAATGGATATGTTGTTCTGCAAAGGGAACCGGAGGATGAGAAGGATAACAGCTTACTGAACTTGGAGTTGTCACTGAGGCCGAGATGGATTAAGCCTCATATAACAACATCTTCGGCTAGGAAAGAAAGACGGATCCTTGTAGTAGGGGACTCGATTCTGAAGGGAGTAGAAGGTCCCATATGTAGACCAGACCCAATCTGTAGGGAGGTCTGCTGTCTCCCTGGGGCCAAAGTTAAGGATGTCCAGAAGAAACTCCCTACCCTAGTTAAGCCTGCTGACTACTACCCTTTATTGATTTTTCAGTTAGGCAATGATGAAATTTCAGGAAGAAGCCTGAGGGCAATGAAGAAAGACTTCAGGGCCCTGGGATGGATGGTTAGGGGATCAGGAGCACAAATAGTGTTTGCTTCTATCCCAACAGTTGCAAGGATTGATAAGAAGATTAATAGGAAATGCCAGCTATTCAATGCCTGGCTCAGAGACTGGTGTCATCGGCAGGACTTGGGGTTCTTTGATTATGGGCTGCTTTTCAGGACGCCAGGCCTGCTGGCAACAGACGGCAAAAGCCTGTCTCAGAGGGGGAAAAGGGTTTTAGGGCAAGAGTTGGCGGGGCTCATTGACAGGGCTTTAAACTAGATTCGAAGGGGGAAGGGTATAGATCCAAGCTTGCTAGCAAAAAGCCTGAAGGTGGCATGCTGGCACTAGACTTGGAAAAGATAGGGGGCGTAACCAGGCTCCTTAGGAATAAGTCTGGGGGTGGCAGAATTTCGGCTCCCGCCAGTAAAAAGGAGAAAGGACCGATAGCCCAGCTGAAGTGCTTGTACACTAATGCACGTAGCATGGGCTACAAACAGGAGGAGCTGGAAGCCATTGTGGAGCAGGATAATTATGATGTAGTCGCCATCACAGAAACGTGGTGGGATGACTCACATAGCTGTAGCGCTGCCATGGATGCCTATAGGCTCTTCAGGAAGGATAGGCAAGCAAGGAGAGGCGGGGGTGTGGCCCTGTATGTTAAGGAGTGTTATGAATGCTTTGAACTTAATGATGGTGATAATGAGACTGAGTGTTTATGGGTAAGAATCAGGGGCAGGGCTAACAAGGCAGATATCGTAGTAGGAGTCTGTTATAGACCGCCCAATCAGGATGAGGAGGCAGATGAAATATTCTATAAACGGCTGGGAGAAGTCTCAAGATCGCGAGCTCTTGTCCTCGTGGGGGACTTCAATTTGCCGGACATCTGCTGGGAATACAATACAGCAGGGAGGGAACAGTCTAGAAGGTTCCTGGAATGTGCTGGGGATAACTTCCTGACACAGCTAGTGAGAGAGCCAACTAGGGAAGGTGCCCTGCTGGATCTGTTGTTTGTAAATAGGGAAGGTCTTGTGGGGGATGTGAAGGTTGGAGGCTGTCTTGGGAACAGTGACCATGAAATGATAGAGTTTTCGATTCTGCGAGAAGCAAGGAGAGGGGTCAGCAGAACTGCTACCTTGGACTTCCGGAGGGCGGACTTTGGGCTTTTCAGGAGCCTGGTTGACAAAGTCCCCTGGGAGGCAGTCCTCCAGGGCAAAGGAGCCCAGGAAGCCTGGATGATTTTCAAGAAGGAAGTCTTAAAAGCGCAGGAGCAGGCTGTCCCCATGTGCCAGAAGACAAGCCGTCGGGGAAAAAGGCCGGCCTGGCTAAACAGGGAGCTAGAGTTGCAACTTAGGGAAAAAAAGAGGATCTATGGCCTCTGGAAGGAAGGGCAGGCCACTCAAGACGACTACAAAGAGGTAGTTAAGCTATGTAGGGAAAAAATCAGGAGGGCCAAAGCCCAGCTAGAGCTAAACCTGGCTTCTGTTGTCAAGGACAACAAAAAAGTTTCTATAAATATATTAGCAATAAGAAGAGGACTAAGGATTATCTCTGTCCTCTAGTAGATAGGGCCGGCAACATAGTGACCAAGGATGAAGAAAAGGCTGAGGTACTTAATGAAGTCTTTGCCTCAGTCTTCAGCAGTAGGACCAGTTGTTCCCTGAGCACCCAGACCCCTGAACTAGAAGACAGGGATGGGGAGCAGAATGAAGCCCCCGTAATCCAAAGGGAAATGGTGAGGGACCTGCTTCAGCACCTGGAGGTGCACAAATCTATGGGGCCGGATGGGATCCACCCAAGGGTATTGAAAGAGCTGGCGGAGGTGCTCGCCGGGCCACTTGGTATCATTTATGAGCAGTCCTGGACAACCGGGGAGGTCCCAGCTGACTGGAGGTTAGCAAATGTGACACCCATCCACAAGAAGGGCCGGAAGGAGGATCCGGGGAACTACAGGCCAGTCAGTCTGACCTCGGTGCCTGGGAAGGTCATGGAACAGATCCTCCTCAGTGCCATTACACGGCACATGCAGGAGAACAGGGTGATCAGGCCCAGTCAGCATGGGTTTGTGAAGGGCAGGTCATGCCTATCAAACCTAATATCCTTCTATGATAAGGTGACCCACTTAGTGGATGAGGGAAAAGCTGTGGATGTTATCTACTTGGATTTTTGCAAAGCTTTTGACACTGTTTCCCACAGCATTCTCCTGGAGAAACTGGCTGCTCATGGCCTGGACAGGTGTACTCTTCGCTGGGTAAAAAACTGGCTGGATGGCCGTGCCCAGAGAGTGGTGGTAAATGGAGTTAAATCCAGTTGGTGTCCAGTCACAAGTGGTGTCCCCCAGGGCTCGGTGCTGGGGCCGGTTCTCTTTAATATCTTTATCAATGATCTGGATGAAGGGATCGAATGCACCCTCAGTAAGTTCGCAGATGACACTAAACTGGGCGGGCGTGTTGATCTGCTTGAGGGTAGGTTGGCTCTGCAGAGGGATCTGGACAGGCTGGACCGATGGGCTGAGACCAATGGTATGAGGTTCAACAAGGCCAAATGCCGGGTCCTGCACTTGGGTCACAACAACCCCATGCAGCGCTACAGGATTGGGGCAGAGTGGCTCGAAAGCAGCCCGACAGAAAAGGACTTGGGAGTGTTGGTTGATAGCCGGCTGAATATGAGCCAGCAGTGTGCCCAGGTGGCCAAGAAGGCCAACAGCATCCTAGCCTGTATCAGGAATAGTGTGGTGAGCCGGACTAGGGAAGTGATCATCCCCCTGTACTCGGCACTGGTGAGGCCCCACCTCGAGTACTGCGTTCAGTTTTGGGCCCCTCGCTACAGGAGGGACATTGAGGTGTTGGAGCATGTCCAGAGAAGGGCTACAAAGCTGGTGAGGGGTCTGGAGGACAAACCTTATGAAGAACGACTGAGGGAGCTGGGGTTGTTTAGCCTGGAGAAGAGGAGGCTGAGGGGAGACCTTATCACCCTCTACAACTACCTGAAAGGAGGTTGTAGAGAGATGGGGGCTGACCTCTTCTCCCTGGTGACAAGTGATAGGACGAGGGGAAACGGGTTCAAGTTACATCAGGGGAGGTTTAGATTAGATATTAGAAAACATTTTTTCACTGAAAGTTTTATTAAACATTGGAATAGGCTGACCAGGGAGGTGGTGGATTCACCATCGCTGGAGGTGTTTAAAAAAAGGGTAGATGGGGCACTTAGGGACATGGTTTAGAAGTGGCTCTTGTCAGGGTAGGCTAAAGGTTGGACTCGATGATCTTAAAGGTCCCTTCCAACATCAACAATTCTATGATTCTATGATTCTATGATTCATTTTGGAGACTGGCGCCGCGCCAAATGGGAAAGGGTGGTTTTAACGCTGAAGGCGCCAGGAAAGCCTGCAGCCCCCAGGTCTGTGGGGCTACGCAAGCAGTTCCCAAAGAGCTTTAGAACAAGGCGCAGTTTGCCCTGCTGGCTCTTTGGGTGTGGGACCAATCTCCAGACATATGTCGATTTTGGAGCCTGGCACTGCGCAAAGTGGGCAAGGGTGGTTTTGAGGCTGAAGGCGCCAGGAAAGCCCGCAGCGCCAAGGTCTATGGGGTCACACAAGCGGTTGCCAAAGAGCTTTAGAACAAGGCATAGTTTTCCCTGCTGGCTGTTTGGGCGTGGGAACAGTCTCCAGATATATGGAAATTTTGGAGGCTGGTGCTGCGCTAAGTAGGAAAAGGTGGTTTTGAGGCTGAAGGCGACAGAAAAGCCTGCAGCCCCCAGGTCTGTGGGGCTACGCAAGCGGTTCACAAAGACCTTTAGAAGAAGGTATATTTTTCCGTGCTGGCTCTTTGGGCGTGGGACCAGTCTCCAGACATATGGCCATTTTTGTGCCTGGCGCCGCGCCAAGTGGGAAAGGGTGGTTTTGAGGCTGAAGGCAGCAGGAAAGCCTGCAGCCCCCAGGTCTGTGGGGCTACGCAAGCGGTTGCCAACGAGCTTTAGAACAAGGCATAGTTTTCCGTGCTGGCTCCTTGGGCGTGGGACCAATCTCCAGCCATATGGCCATTTTTGTGCCTGGCGCGGCGCCAAGTGGGAAACGGTGGTTTTCTGAGGCTGAAGGCAGCAGGAAAGCCTGCAGCCCCCAGGTCTGTGGGGCTACGCAAGCGGTTCCCAAAGAGCTTTAGAAGAAGCCACACTTTTCCCTGCTGGCTGTTTGGGCGTGGGACCAATCTCCAGACATATGTAAATTTTGGAGGCTGGCGCCGCACCAAGCGGGAAAGGGTGGTTTTGAGGCTGAAGGCAGCAGGAAAGCCTGCAGCCCGCAGGTCTGTGGGGCTACGCAAGTGGTTCCCAAAGAGCTTTAGAACAAGGCATAGTTTTCCCTGCTGGCTCTTTGGGCGTGGGACCAGTCTCCAGACATATGGGAATTTCCGAGGCTGGCGGGGCACCAAGTGGGAAAGGGTGGTTTTGAGGCTGAAGGCAGCAGGAAAGCCTGCAGCCCCAAGGTGTGTGGAGCCACGCAAGCGGTTCCCAAAGAGCTTTAGAACAAGCCACAGGTTTCCCTCCTGGCTCTTTGGGCGTGGGACCCACCTCCCGACAGATAGCCATTTTTGTGCCTGGCACGGCGCCAAGTGGGAAAGGGTGGTTTTGAGGCTGAAGGCGCCAGGAAAGCCTGCAGCCCCCAGGTCTTTGGCGCTACGCAAGCGGTTCCCAAAGAGCTTTAGAACAAGGCATAGTTTTCCCTGCTGGCTCTTTGGGCATGGGAGCGGTCTCCAGATATATGGGAATTTCCGAGGCTGTTGGGGCGCCAAGTGGGAAAGGGTGATTTTGAGGCTGAAGGCAGCAGGAAAGCCTGCAGCCCGCAGGTCTGTGGGGCCACGGAAGCGGTTCCCAAAGAGCTTTAGAAGAAGGCATAGTTTTCCCTGCTGGCTCTTTGGGCGTGGGACCAATCTCCAGACATATGGCCATTTTTGTGCCTGGCACGGCGCCAAGTGGGAAAGGGTGGTTTTGAGGCTGAAGGCGCCAGGAAAGCCTGCAGCCCCCAGGTGTGTGGGGCTACACAAGCGATTCCCAAAGAGCTTTAGAAGAAGGCATAGTTTTCCCTCCTGGCTCTTTGGGCGTGGGACCAATCTCCAGCCATATGGCCATTTTTGTGCCTCGCGCGGCGCCAAGTGGGAAAGGGTGGTTTTGAGGCTGAAGGCAGCAGGAAAGCCTGCAGCCCCCAGGTCTGTGGGGCTACGCAAGCGGTTCTCAAAGAGCTTTAGAACAAGGCATAGTTTTCCCTGCTGGCTCTTTGGGCGTGGGACCAATCTCCAGAGATATGGCCATATTGTGCCTGGCGCGGCGCCAAGTGGGAAAGGGTGGTTTTGAGGCTGAAGGCAGCAGGAAAGCCTGCAGCCCCCAGGTCTGTTGGGCTACGCAAGCGGTTTCCAAGGAGCTTTAGAAAAAGGCATAGTTTTCCCTGCTGGCTCTTTGGGCGTGGGACCAATCTCCAGCCATATGGCCATTTTTGTCCCTGGCGCGGTGCCAAGTGGGAAAGGGTGGTTTTGAGTGTGAAGGCAGCAGGAAAGCCTGCAGCCCCCAGGTCTGTGGGGCTACGCAAGCGGTTCCCAAAGAGCTTTAGAACAAGGCATAGTTTTCCCTCCCGGCTCTTTGGGTGTGGGAGCAATCTGCAGACATATGGGAATTTCGGGGGCTGGCGGGGTGCCAAGTGGGAAAGGGTGGTTTTGAGGCTGAAGACGCCAGGAAAGCCTGCAGCCCCAAGGTGTGTGGGGCCACGTAAGCGGTGGCAACAAATCTCGAATCAATGTATAATTAGATTGTAGCAATTGAAAAGATGTAACAGGAGCTTAATAATTGAAGTCCCATCCCATAACTTTGTGTTAGTAAAGTTCAGAAAGAAAGATTTGAGTGATTACTATGTCATCTCTGAATACAAGACTACAGGGAGACCTCATGCTAACGCACCCTTTCCCAATATATACAAGCACAGTCTCTGGGGTTTCATCGGGATGTATCTCAAAGTGACAAACATTCTGGTTGGTGTCAAGACAAAGGTCTTGTGCTTTGAGAGTATTACTCTCACAAATGAATCCTTGTTGATCTCGTGAAACGCATGCGTCAACATCAACAGTTTGCCATTTAGTCTCATTTTGTCGTGCCCAACCTCTGTGCTGTGTTGGATAGAGTATAGCTCCTTGGTGATTCAACCTCAGTGCGATGATTCAGTATATGGTGTATACTGAGGCATTGCGTATTGTTAAGACAAAAGCTGTGGCCTTGCTCTCAATGGGATCATAGGTGAAATTAACCAGATACCACCTGGACTGAAATTTTTTCTCAAATTCAATTGCGTTATCCTATATTACTTTTCGAATTTCGGTGGGCAAGGTGCCTTCTTCACCTTCCCTTATGATTGCGGCTGTCATAGATTGCATCCACAATTGGGCTCGGATACAACTAGGAGCCAAGGAAACATTGGTTTGGGTTGTACCAAGTGCATCTGTGATCAGCTGATGGTCTTTTTCACCCGTTTCTTCCCACTGAGGCAATATATTCGATAAAAGCCGTTGGTGGTTTCCCAATGCTAATAGAGAGGACTGTGGGGGATGTCTTAATTTGTCCAGATCAGTAGTGGTTGTGACTAGTTTATTGGCAAGTATCTCAGCATCTATACTATTCAAGACTCCCAGGCCTGTTCCTAAGATACCAGTCGCATCCCTCATCCGTCCGTGTGAAGTGGCCAGAGTTCGTTTGCATAACCATGCTGACCATTCTGCATAAGATGTACTCAGGAATGGTAAGTAGGTGGGTTTGATCACAGAGATTTTAATCTGCATGGACAATTCTACTCGTTTGAGGGAATATGTGGGATTAAACAGTATCTGTTGTTGACCTGTGTGTTTAATAATGTAAGGGCCAATGTTGAAAATGTAAGGAGTTAGTCTAATGGAGGGCTTAGAAGAGAGAGAGGTGTTTTTTTTTCTCTTGGAAGAGAGAGCGCCTTTGAGAGTTTGTGGGGGTGTAGGTTGTGGATTTATTTCAGCAAGTTCAGGTGTATTTGAGTCGATCATAAATTCAAATAACAATTCTGTGCCCTTGTAGACCCAAATACAGTACACTACTGTAGTTTTGATGAAAGTGAAATTGTGCCAGCAATCTGAATTTGGCTCCATAATTTTGTAAGAATCAGTGTTGTATTTGTCCGGTTTGGTAGAGTCTACATAGATGGTTTTAATTACAGTTGGCCTGTGGTGAGTAGACCCGTTGATAAATCGGCAACCAATGGTTATTCTTGTGGAATAATTACTAAATTGGCCAAGAATACAAAAATACAGCATTGTTCACACATTAAGGAAAGTCATAAAATCAAGAGGCTTCTGAGGTAGAATACAGCCGCAGCTAGCACACGAAGAATGCAACATCTGTGATTCCCTGTACAAGGTTGTTTGCGAAACTACACGAGGGATGGAACGGAACGCGCTTGTTCCATGGTCTTCCCTTGTGACGAATAGCAGATATGGGGACGAGATGGTACTACGGAACTGATAAGCGGCCTACACGCTACCCGAGCCAACATTTCGTCAAATGTTGATGAAATGCTGTCCTTTTGTGCGAACTTTGCTCACCACAATGTACCAAAACACAGCTCCATCCCAGAGGCTATCCGCCCCCGAGGTGTGAACACTCCTCCTTGAGTACATTAATCATAATAAAAGTATGTATGACTAAAGTCACTCAAACTCCACTTTGAAGATAAAAAAATAATATAAAAATAGCCCAAGAAAGAGGGGATGTCAGGTAAGACACCATCGCGAAGAATTCCACCGCTGTTTTCTGGGATCAGTCGACGGGCTGAGCCTTTCTTCCCCCGCATAGGGATGCTGTCCTGGTTCCGGTGGGGATAGGGTTAACTTTTCCTGGTATTCCATGCCATGTGAGCCACGCCCACCCTGAGCTGCCGGGGGAGGGGGCAGGAAGTTGCTGCTTAAAAGCGGGCTGGGGCGTCCCGGGTCTGGCCGGTCGGCGAGCGGTGGGGAGCGGCGGTTCCGTAATCGCGTTTGTATATTCCCCTATCCGTGTTGTTGTTGTTGTTTGCCTGTTCCCTTTGCTGTTCTGTTAAACTGCCTTTGTCCCAACCCAAGAGTCTTGCCTTTTCTTACGATCCTTCCTGTATTAGGAAGGGACGTGCGAGCGGCACGTGGTTCTTTGTTGCCATCTGAGGCTAAACCACGACAGTCCTTTTTGGCGCCCAAACGTGGGGCTCGAAGGGTTGAGATAACTGGTCATCATGTTGCTTGGTTTGTTCTCATGGCTGTGTTACATAAATTCCTATATGGCTTATGTACTCCCTGCGATGCTGTTTACCATGTCTGGAAGAGGGATGAGGATTATCATTCTGCTGTCCTGTGCGATATCTGTTTATGATATGATAACATC
Organism: Larus michahellis; assembly: GCF_964199755.1. Classification (NCBI taxonomy): domain Eukaryota; kingdom Metazoa; phylum Chordata; class Aves; order Charadriiformes; family Laridae; genus Larus; species Larus michahellis. The sequence continues at coordinate 393,258 of NC_133912.1, forward strand.
ACTGTTCAGATGGTTATTTTGGGGTGTTTATGTGGTTTTGTTGTCCTGTCCGTACATTGGACACAGTCTCTCAGAATTTGTTAATAGTTTCCCCAGCCCTTTTGCCTCCCTTTTCTCCTTCGGGTCAGGTATGACAGCTTTTGAGAATCTTGAATATCCTTGGGATACTCAAACTAGTGTGTTCCTAGTGCTATGTCTCCTGAATACGTTCCAGGTCTTGTTTAGGGTTAAGCGACTATTTAAGACTACCACCCGGAGATCTGCTCCGAGGCTGGATAGTCAGGGGTGGCATGGCATGTGGGAGAGCATGGGCAGGTACCTAGAGAACTACTCGCCTCCAATGGTCTGGGACTTCACCCCTGAACAATTACAGGACCCTGATAAAGTGGTAGAATATTTGAAGGGAAAATGTTGTGGCTATTCTAGAGAGGCACAACTCACCGCGCTGTGCTGGGCCCTGGCCAGTATCTACCAGGCACTGCTCAGAATTATGCAGCACCCTCAAGGGGAAGAGATGGAAACCAGACCGGCGGCCCCTGCGGCTGCTGCGGCCCCTGCGGCGGCCCCTGCGGCTGCTGCAGCCCCTGCGGCGGACACTGCGGCTGCTGCAGCCCCTGCGGCAGACACTGCGGCTACTGCAACCCCCGTGGTAGCCACTGCCACTGAACCAGAGAACCAACCCGTGCCGGTATCAGTTGCCCCCATACAGAAGAAGAAGTACACAAAGAAATCAGTTCGCTTAGTAAGAGATGATGATGAACCAGGGCCATCACGAGAGCAGGAGGAAGAGGCAGAACCGGAGATAATTACTCGATCCCTATCCTTGAGTGAGCTGCGGGATATGCGAAAAGATTTCAGCCGACTTTCAGGCGAGCACATTGTCACCTGGCTGCTCCGGTGCTGGGATAATGGGGCCAGTAGCCTGGAATTAGAGGGTAGGGAGGCCAGGCAGCTGGGATCCCTGTCTAGGGAAGGCGGCATTGACAAGGCGATTGGGAAAAAGACCCAAGCCCTCAGCCTCTGGAAACGACTCCTGTCAGGCGTGAGGGAGAGGTCCCCCTTCAGTGAGGATGTTGTATGTCAGCCAAGCAAGTGGACTACCATGGAAAGAGGTATCCAGTACCTGAGAGAATTAGCCGTGCGGGAGATGATTTATTATGACTTGGACAATGCCGACTTACCCACAGACCCTGATGAGGTGCGATGCACAAGGCCCATGTGGCGGAAGTTTGTACGGAGCGCACCATCGTCATATGCCAACTCCCTGGCAGTAATGGAATGGAAAGGTGAAGAGGGACCAACGGTGGATGAGGTGGCTGGCCGGCTCCGGCCATATGAAGAAAGTCTCTCTTCCCCCCTTGTCTCAGCTGTGGAGAAACTGTCGCGGAAGGTCCAGCAACTTGAAGAGAATATGTTCTACTCCCCACCTGCACGGGCCAGCATCTCAGCTATTAGAAGCAGGCATTTCCCCACTCAAGAGAGAGAGTACAGAGGGTACACACCACGAGGCACCCTGTGGTTCTACCTGCGGGACCACGGAGAGGACATGAGGAAGTGGGATGGACGACCTACTTCGATCCTGCGGACACGGATACAGGAGTTGCAAGGAAGGACAACCACAAAAGGGGATCCCTCCAGGAGAAGTGCCGCCCCAGTTTCCAGTGGGCCGTTCCCCAGACAAAGCAGAAGGCCTGATCTTGCTTCTGATCCTCTTGAAGGAACTTCCAAGTCATTTATGCAAGAAGTGAGTAATGGATACTATGACGAGTATTAGGGGGGCCCTGCCTCCGGCCAGGTGGAGGAAAGGGACAACCGGGTTTATTGGACGGTGTGGATTTGATGGCCTGGCACATCAGACCCACAGGAGTATAAGGCTCTAGTGGACACGGGTGCGCAGTGTACTTTAATACCATCAAGCTATAGAGGGGCAGAACCCATTTGTATTTCTGGGGTGACAGGGGGATCCCAAGAGTTGACTGTACCGGAGGCAGAAGTGAGCCTAACTGGGAATGAGTGGCAAAAGCATCCCATTGTGACTGGCCCAGAGGCTCCATGCATCCTTGGTATAGATTACCTCAGGAGAGGGTATTTTAAGGACCCAAAAGGGTACCGCTGGGCCTTTGGCATAGCTGCTTTGGAGACAGAGGAAGTTAAACAGTTGTCTGCCTTGCCTGGTCTCTCTGAGGATTCTTCTGTTGTGGGGTTGTTGAGGGTCAAAGAACAACAGGTGCCGATTGCTACCACAACGGTGCATCGGCGGCAGTATCGCACTAACCGAGACTCTCTGATTCCCATCCATGAGCTGATTCGTCAACTAGAGGTTCAAGGAGTGATCAGCAAGACTCGCTCACCCTTTAACAGTCCCATATGGCCGGTGCGAAAATCTAATGGAGAGTGGAGGCTAACTGTAGACTATCGTGGTCTGAATGAAGTCACGCCACCGCTGAGTGCTGCTGTGCCGGACATGCTAGAACACCAGTACGAACTGGAGTCCAAGGCAGCCAAATGGTATGCCACGATTGATATAGCGAATGCATTCTTCTCAATCCCTTTGGCAGCAGAGTGCAGGCCACAGTTTGCTTTCACTTGGAGGGGCGTCCAATACACCTGGAATCGACTGCCCCAGGGGTGGAAACACAGCCCCACCATTTGCCATGGACTGATCCAGACTGCACTGGAACAGGGTGAAGCTCCAGAACATCTGCAGTACATTGATGACATCATTGTATGGGGAAACACAGCAGAAGAAGTTTTTGAGAAAGGGAGTAAAATAGTCCAAATCCTTCTGAACACTGGTTTTGCTATAAAGCGAAGTAAGGTCAAGGGACCTGCGCAGGAGATCCAGTTTTTAGGAATAAAATGGCAAGATGGACGCCGTCAGATTCCAATGGATGTGATCAACAAAATAGCAGCTATGTCTCCACCAACTAGTAAAAAGGAAACACAGGCTTTCTTAGGTATTGTGGGTTTTTGGAGAATGCATATCCCAGATTACAGTCAAATTGTAAGCCCTCTGTATCAAGTAACCCGGAAGAAGAATGATTTTAAATGGGGTCCTGAGCAACGACAAGCTTTTGAACAAATCAGACAGGAAATAGTCCATGCAGTGGCCCTGGGGCCAGTCCGGGCAGGACAAGATGTTAAAAATGTGCTCTATACCGCAGCCGGGGAGAACGGCCCTACCTGGAGCCTCTGGCAGAAAGCACCAGGGGAGACTCGAGGTCGACCCCTAGGGTTTTGGAGTCGTGGATACAGAGGATCCGAAGCCCGCTACACTCCAACAGAAAAAGAGATATTGGCAGCATATGAAGGGGTTCGAGCTGCTTCGGAAGTAGTTGGTACAGAAGCACAGCTCCTCTTAGCACCTCGACTGCCGGTGCTGGGTTGGATGTTCAAAGAAAGGGTCCCCACCACACATCATGCAACCGATGCTACATGGAGTAAGTGGATTGCACTGATCACGCAGCGAACTCGAATGGGAAACCCCAGTCGCCCAGGAATTCTGGAAGTGATCATGGACTGGCCAGAAGGCAAGGATTTCGGAATGTCACCAGAGGAGGAGGTGACGCGTGCAGAAGAGGCCCCACCATATAATAAACTGCCAGAAAATGAGAAGAAATATGCCCTGTTCAATGATGGGTCCTGCCGTATTGTGGGAAAGCATTGAAAGTGGAAGGCTGCTGTGTGGAGTCCTACACGACAGGTTGCAGAAGCCAGTGAGGGACAGGGTGAATCGAGCCAGTTTGCAGAGGTGAAGGCCATTCAGCTGGCTTTGGACATTGCTGAGCGAGAAAAATGGCCAGTACTTTATCTCTACACTGACTCATGGATGGTGGCAAATGCTCTGTGGGGGTGGTTACAGCAGTGGAAGCAGGGCAACTGGCAGCGCAGAGGCAAACCCATCTGGGCTGCTGAACTGTGGAAAGATATTGCTGCCCGGATAGAGAATCTGGTTGTGAAAGTACGCCATGTAGATGCCCATGTACCGAAGAATCGGGCCACGGAGGAACATCAGAACAACCAGCAGGTGGATCGGGCCGCTAGGATTGAAGTGGCTCAGGTGGATCTGGACTGGCAACGTAAGGGTGAACTATTCATAGCTCGGTGGGCCCATGACTCCTCAGGCCATCAAGGGATAGATGCGACATATAGATGGGCTCGTGACCGAGGGGTGGACTTGACCATGGACACTATTGCACAGGTCATCCATGAATGTGAGACATGCGCTGCGATCAAGCAAGCCAAGCGTTTGAAGCCTCTTTGGTATGGAGGGCGATGGCTGAAATACAAATATGGGGAGGCCTGGCAGATTGATTATATCACACTGCCACAAACCCGTCAAGGCAAGCGCTATGTGCTCACAATGGTGGAAGCAACCACTGGATGGCTGGAAACATACCCTGTGCCCCATGCCACTGCCCGGAACACTATCCTGGGCCTTGAAAAGCAAGTCCTGTGGCAACATGGTACCCCAGAGAGAATTGAGTCGGACAACGGGACTCATTTCCGAAACAGCCTCATAGACACCTGGGCCAAAGAGCATGGTATCGAGTGGGTGTATCACATCCCCTATCACGCCCCAGCCTCTGGGAAGATAGAACGATACAATGGACTGTTAAAAACTACACTGAGAGCAATGGGTGGTGGGACTTTCAAACACTGGGATACACATTTAGCAAAAGCTACCTGGCTAGTTAACACCAGGGGATCTAACAATCGGGCTGGCCCTGCCCAATCAAAACTTCCACGTACTGTAGAAGGGGATAAAGTCCCCGTAGTGCATATGAAGAATATGCTAGGGAAGACAGTCTGGGTTAGTCCTGCCTCAGGCAAAGGCAAACCCATCCGTGGGATTGCTTTTGCCCAAGGACCTGGGTGCACTTGGTGGGTGATGCGGCAGGATGGGCAAGTCCGATGTGTACCTCATGGGGATCTGATTTTGGGCGAGAATAGCCAATGAATCAGATTGTGTGCTGTTAATTGATAAGTAACACTGTCACTGTATGTCCTCATTGCTATAATTGATATCAGTTGTACTACAAGTAAGGCACAGGGATGATGGGATAAGAACTGATCTCAGCAGCTGGCGCCCAGCAGTTTCCTCAAGATCTACATCTTCAGCCCACGGACTGCGTGCATGAGCCACACCAGGTGCACCAGTCACAAGCTCTGAAAAATACAGCATGCAACAGACCAGCACCACCCAGCATCTCACCTGCCCTGAGAGACTGTTCTAACAAATGGAGCCCAAAGCCGTGGATTAAAAGAACTCAACGGACACTTTGGAGGGATGACCCATAAACTAAGGGCATTATATGTGTGTATATATATATATATAACAGGGGAAAGTGGTGGCAATTCATTGGAACCTGCTGGGCATGGCATAGATGGTATGGAATAAGGGGTGGATAATGTCCTGGTTCCGGTGGGGATAGGGTTAACTTTTCCTGGTATTCCATGCCATGTGAGCCACGCCCACCCTGAGCTGCCGGGGGAGGGGGCAGGAAGTTGCTGCTTAAAAGCGGGCTGGGGCGTCCCGGGTCCGGCTGGTCGGCGAGTGGCGGGGAGCGGCGGTTCCGTAATCGCGTTTGTATATTCCCCTATCCGTGTTGTTGTTGTTGTTTGCCTGTTCCCTTTACTGTCCTGTTAAACTGCCTTTGTCCCAACCCAAGAGTCTTGCCTTTTCTTACGATCCTTCCTGTATTAGGAAGGGACGTGCGAGCGGCACGTGGTTCTTTGTTGCCATCTGAGGCTAAACCACGACAGATGCCTTTGGGTAAGACTTCGATTACACCGAGCGCTTTCTCGGGGACTTAGAAATTTCTCTAGAGAATCTCTACCCTACATTTATAGCCAGGCTGTATCGTTTATAATTTTGTCGCGCCTTTGTATACTTAACAATAGCTTTATTTGCACGTGCTTTGCAGACAGTGTATTTATCACCGGCAATCCTAAAGAACCTGTATATCTGTTGTTTAAATAAACTGCACTGTTTCAGTAGCTAGCCGTTTCGCTTTCTCACTGAACACGACCAAAACTTGAGAGAGGCCGTGCTAGTTCATAAGCACGACTAGACTGAAGGTGCAGCCCACTACTAGTGTATCCAAATCGTAATAGTTTAACACATATTAAACGCGATTGGGCTGATAGTGCTGAATTGGGCATCACTCAGAATTTAAACCCAGCCGCACCTAGCCTCCCACCTCGGTGAGGAGTGTTAGAACGCAAGGGGGTTTATCTTCTGCCAAAACCGCTTGGCCCCGTTTCACGCAATAGAATTTGGCGTAGTCGGCAGGATTGCCATGGATAAACTGCTGCAAAAATATGATTGTGCCCCTTCCCAGGCTGGGAAGGAGTGGGCCCAAAAATTTTGGAAGGATGAAGAGAAAGTGGTGGAACATATTGAAGAGTGTCGGGCTTCACAGAAGCTCAGAGCGGGGAAAGGCAAGGGTGTGATTTGTGCTGTGTTAGGCACCTGTTTATCTTGTGCACAACAAGAAGCTAGAGAAACCCCTGCTCCTAATCTGATTTCAGCTGTAGAATATGCAACCCTGAAATCGGAGAATGAGGTGCTGAAGTCATCATTAGCCTTGCAAAAGGAGACAGGAGAAAAATTAAGAACTCAAGTCGATAAGCTTGTGAGTGAGAGTGAATGTTTAGGAAACCGGAATGCTCAACTGGGGAGTGAAAATCGCCAACTTAAAATGTTATTGGAAAGGGTGACTGGGCTCTTAGATAAAATGCAGCCCTCGACCCAGGTCCAACAGATTCGTAAGTTAATGTGTTATCCAAATTCCGGAACCCAGACCGGAGATTTTTTTTGTCTAATAGTGAGGATGACGAAGAAGATGAGGAGGAAAGGACTTTTACTTTGAAATCCCAAGTTTTTCCTTTACGTCCTCTGGTTAAAACTGAAACTGCGGTTGATGACGATGATGAAATTCACACCACTGTGTGTACCGTTCCATGGACACCGACCAAGTTAACAAAAATAAGGGAGAAATATTCGAGGCGACCAGAAGAGTCAGCTGTTGAGTACGTGTGGCGAGTTTCTTCTGAAGGGAGGGACAGAATTATGCTGAGTGAGCAAGAAGCAGGAGACTCTTGGGGACCAGGAGTGTTTTTAACCACTATGCCTGGGGATCATAACTATTCCCTAAGCGCTCGAGCAGCCTATTGGGCAGGGGGTATGGATCCGCGAGAGAGGGGGGAGCCGTTAGAGATTAGAGCTACAGGCTACTCTGATCTGTTTGCGGCTGTACGGAAAGCAGCTTGTCTGCAAGCCATGTATGACAGAGAGGAATTTCGGAAATCCCCAATGTCAGCCCCTATCAACCCATATCGATTAGCCCCTCTCATCCGTGGTCTTCCCGATTGCCTGAAACCGTTCCTTGTTCGCACTCAAGATCATATACGGGATTCTCGGGGTGCTCATGGGCGGGGCCGCGGTCACTACATGCCCACCTGGAATGAATATGTACAGGAAATAGATCAATATGGGCGCCGAATGGGCTGGGCCAGCCTAACTAGTGAGAAATCCTCCGAACACCCCCGAAAGGTTCGCCAAGTCCGAACTCACACTCAAAACCCTAAATTGGAGGGAAGGTTTAAGCCTGATAAGGACCGAAATGAGTTGTGGTGTAAAGCCCTACAATTAGGGGTGCCCCGACAATTCTTGCACGGTGTCCCTACGGGAGATCTCCGTACGCTAGTCCAATCTCTAACTAGAAAGAATAATGCGGCTGGGGAGAAAAGTCTAACCAGAGAATCCCCAAGCTGTGAGAAAATTGTGCCTTCTGCACCGGAACGTAACTTGATTGATTTGACAGAGTCCCAGTCAAAAAACTCCTATCCCCGGGGAGGGCAGTGAGCCACCCTGTCCGGCAGGTACTAGCAATCCAATGGCTCTCTCATAAAGACTCCGAACCCGTTATTGTCATTCCTGTTGGACCCCGGAAGATATTGGTAAATTTTATTATTGAGACCGGAGCCCAAATGTCTGCAATCACTAATGAAACAGCACAACTTCTAGGTATAAATCCCACCCGACGCAGAGTCAACTTCGCAGGAATTGATGGTGTGGTAAAAACATGCCCCACTGCAAAAATTAACCTCTGGTCGCTGGGAGAGCAGCGAATGACTAGGTGCCTCACGTACTAACCTCCTAGGATTTGACGTGCTGCGTGGGCGAATGTGGAAACTCCCAGATGGAACTGTGTGGAGTTTTGCAGGATGCAAAAAAGGATTAGACACAGTGAAATTGGGCCTATTAGAAACATCTATACCTTTGCCTCCCTCTAAAATTATTAAAGTCCGACAGTACCCACTGCCTGCAGCTGCACTTGCAGGAGCAGATGGGTGGTATCAGATTTAGAAAAAAGAAACATCATTAAGAGGACTCACTCGCCTTATAATTCACCGGTGTGGCCAGTAAAGAAACCAAAAGGGCAATGGCGTTTCACAGTAGATTACCGAAAATTAAACGCCAACACTGCACCCCTGACTGCTGCGGTTCTGAATATCGCGGAAATTATGACTATGATAAAAGGAGCTGCCCATCCTTGGATGGCTGCCTTAGATGTTAAAGACATGTTTTTTATGATCCCCCTCCTTGAGCAGGACAAAGCGCAGTTTGCATTGACGTGGAAAGGAGTCCAATATACCTTTAACCGACTTCCACAAGGATACAAACATTCCCCCACCATTGCTCATAATGCTTTAGCTAAAGTGCTATCAGAGATTCCTGTTTCACAGGGATGTACAGTATACCACGATATTGACGACATCTTAATAGGGGGAGAGAGCCAAGAAAGTGTACAAGACATGATGCAAAACATCCGAAAAACATTATCAGATTTGGGATTGGAAATTCCAGACTCAAAGTGTCAGGGACCCGCAGAAGAAGTTAAATTCCTGGGGGTCTGGTGGATTAAGGGAGCTGCTTCTGTCCCTCAGGATACCCTGAAAAAATAGAACATGGACAGAATCCTTCCAGCACGAAGGAGTTACAGCAAGTCCTAGGAACTTTAAGTTATTGGCGTAAACACATCCCTGGCTTTTCCATCATTGCTCGCCCCCTTTATTGTTTGCTCAAAAAAGGTAAATCCTGGGAGTGGACTGAACAACATATAATGCACTAGAATTGCTAATAAAAGAGCTAAGGTTATTCCAACAACTTGGCCCCATACATCCAACTGACCCTGTCTATGTAGAATGGGGGGTTCAGCGAACATGGTTCTCATTGTAACTTATGGCAAAAGGGACCAGCAGGACCGGAGAGACCATTAGAATTTAGCTCCCACTCCTTCAATGATACTGAGAGCAGATATTCAGACCTTGAGAAGGGTTTACTGTCCCTAGTGCGAGCATTGCAACGGGCAGAGCAGGTAAGGAGAGAACAGAGTGTGATTGTTTGGGGCCCTTTTCGTCTCCTAGATGTGGTCCGTAAAGGGACAGCACCACCAGCCGGCATTGCCCAGAAACCCACAGTTCGAAAGTGGTATGCTTATTTAGAAGGCATTAATGATATCATGCCAATCTCTGAAGGTAGTATCAAAGTATCCAAGCTCCAGAAGGATATAGATGGTGCCCTATTGTTCCAATCCCCACCAAACAGACCATCTCCAATCCAAGAAGCACCTCCTCTGAAGGAAGGCAGTGATCTTACAGGAGTGTGGTTTACTGATGCGTCATCTCACCGTGAGAACAATAAGTGGAAATACAAGGCCGTAGCACTGGAAGTAGCAACGGGGGAAAGAGCAATTGAAACAGGAGAAGGTAGCGCACAAGTAGGGGAACTCAGAGCCATCCTACTAGCTGCACAACATGGGGCTACTTACATTTACACTGATTCATATGCTGTTTTTAAAGGAGCCACTGAATGGATAGGACACTGGGCAGCCAATGATTGGCAGGTGAATAGAGTCCCAATCTGGGAGACAGATAGCTGGAAGCGACTGTTGGAAATAGGAGGACAGAGAACATCGCACATTGGTTGGGTAAAAGGCCATGATCGTTCAAACTCGATCACTGCTCAGTTCAACCAACAGGTAGATAGCCTCACGCGGCTGCAGCAAATTGACATTGTAGATGGTGGTCGGGAATGGGAACGCTTACTTGAATGGTTACATGTCAAGCGTGGCCGCACAGGCCGTGCTGACCTGTATCGGGAAGGTCTAGGCCGGGGGTGGCCTGTGTCGGTTAAGCTGTGCGAACAAGTAGTAACTGCCTGTTCACAATGTCGCCTACGACTCAGCAAAGATCATCCGAGTAAGGCGCCTCCCTTACACATGCGGGACAAGAAAGCGTTGTGGCATTCATGGCAGATTGACTTATTGGGCCCTTGAGATTATCAGGTGGGAAAAGATATGTCCTGGTAGGAGTGGAGATTATCTCCAGCCTCAGTATGGCCAGCAGTTTCAAATGAGCTACCGGGGACAACACAGTGAAAGGCCTAAAAGGGTGGTTCAGCACACTTCCCCTTCCCGAGGAAATCCAGAGTGATAATGGTTCACACTTTACCGCTTCGGTGGTACAAGATTGGGCCAAAGAAGAAGGGATTCGATGGGTATTTCATACTCCCTATTATCCCCAGGCTAATGGCATTGTTGAACGCACCAAGGGATTGGTTAAGCGTTTTGCAAAAACTCATGAACCTGGTTGGCATTTGCGATTGGACGATGCCATCTATCAATTAAATAACAGATGGAGTGGAGACGGCTGTCCTAAAATGAAAGCTTTCTGTGTATCTGCCAATATTATCTCTCCAAAGGCTCCCAACGAACCGGGAAAATACCCTGGAAGATTTCACCCTGGGCAACCTGTGCTAGTGAAAATGCCTCAAATTGGGACGGTACCAATGGTGCTAGCTACTCCCCAAAATCCCTATGCATGGGAAGCCAAGGACTGTTCAGGAAGATACATCGGATCAGCACCCGGTGGATCTCGCCTTCTTTTTAACCCCGTCGGTCGAATAAGACCGAGCAGATTTTCTTTTCCTTTGTGTCTTACAGGAACCTTGGATGAGCTGTACAGACGGATTGGCCTACGCTACCTTTGAGTGTCTCCAGGGAATCCTGACATTGATCCTGGCAATAATACTATTTTTATGATGTATGGCTATCTGGAGGCCCAAATTCTGAAATGACGAATTGGCAGATGGAATTGATGGTATTCAGTTTTACCTTTTTATTCCCTGTTGTTTGTAGTCAGAGAGACCCAGAGTGGCCATGGTCTCAAGCCTTTGTTAAACACAACGCGATGGCAGGTACTAGAAAGGGAGAATTGCGTTTGGCCACTGTAGTTCTACAGGAAAATGAGGTGTTACATGAGTGGACCTGGAATAGTTGGTACCCAGTCCTGAAAGGTAAGGCAGGGGTGGAAGCCCGAGTAGGGTGTAGAATGATCAACGGCTCAAACCATGAGAAGGCCATGAGAATAGAGATATTTTGCTCTCAGAACCCACGCTCAATGACAACAAAGCACTGTGTCACCGACAAGTGGGATTGCTGGTATAATTTTACTCTTGTTGAACCCACTCTTGTAACTTGTCGTTGGCAACAGGATGAAATAGCGCTGCTATTTGAATTCAAGATAGACGTAGCACCAGACCTTTGGGATAATGCATTGTCACGGTACACTGCAAGTACCGGAACACCAGGAAACAAAAGGGGTTTAAATCTCTCCACTCTGGTTATACAAGGAAGTGAAGTATATTCCAGAGATAAATGGAGATGGAATGATTCACTTCAAATGGCTAAAATCGAGGCCACCCTTGGAAAGAGAATACACATTGGTTGCCGATTTATCAATGGGTCTACTCACCACAGGCCAACTGTAATTAAAACATCTATGTAGACTCTACCAAACCAGACAAATACAACACTGACTGTTACAAAACTATGGAGCCAAATTCAGATTGCTGGCACAATTTCACTTTTATCAAACCTACAATAGTGTATTGTATTTGGGGCTACAGGGGCACAGAATTGTTATTTGAATTTATGATTGACTCAAATACACCTGAACTTGCCGAAATAAATCCAGAACCTACACCCCCACAAACTCTCAAAGGCATACCTTCTAAGCCCTCCATTAGTCTAACTCCTTACATTTTCAACATTGGCCCTTACGTTATTAAACACACAGGTCAACAACAGATACTGTTTAATCCCACATATTCCCTCAAACGAGTAGAATTGTCAATGCAGATTAAAATCTCTGCGATCAAACCCACTTGTTTACCATTCCTAAGTACATCTTATGCAGGATAGTCAGCATGGTTACGCAGACGACCTTTTGCCACTTCACAACGACTGAAGAGGGATGTGACTGGTATCTTAGGAACAGGCCTGGGAGTCTTAAATAGTATAGATGCTGAGATACTTGCCAACAAACTAGTCACAACCACTACTGATCTGGACAAATTAAGACATCCCCCACAGTCCTCTCTATTAGCATTGGGAAACCACCAACGGCTTTTATCGAATATATTGCCTCAGTGGGAAGAAACGGGTGAAAAAGACCATCAGCTGATCACAGATGCACTTGGTACAACCCAAACCAATGTTTCCTTGGCTCCTAGTTGTATCCGAGCCCAATTGTGGATGCAATCTATGACAGCCGCAATCATAAGGGAAGGTGAAGAAGGCACCTTGCCCACCGAAATTGGAAAAGTAATATGGGATAACGCAATTGAATTTGAGAAAAAATTTCAGTCCAGGTGGTATCTGGTTAACTTCACCTATGATCCCATTGAGAGCAAGGCCACAGCTTTTGTCTTAACAATACGCAATGCTTTGGTATACACCATATACCCAATCATTGCGCTGGGGTTGAATCACCAAGGAGCCATACTCTATCCAATAGAGCACAGAGTGTGGGCACAACAAAATGAGAATAAGTGGCAAACTGTTGATGTTGACGCATGCGTTTCAGGAGACCAACAAGGATTCATTTGTGAGAGTAATACCCTGAAAGCACAAGACCTTTGTCTTGACACCAACCAGAATGTTTGTCACTTTGAGATACATCCCGATGAAACCCCAGAGACTGTGCTTGTATATATTGGGAAAGGGTGTGTTTGCATGAGGTCTCCCTGTAGTCTTGTATTCATAGATGACATAGTAGTTGATATAAGTAATCACTCAAACCTTTGTGTTTGTAACTTTACTAACATTATCGGATGTGACTTCAATTATTCAGCTCCTGTTACATCTTTTCAATTGCTACAATCTAATTATACATAGATTCGAGATTTGTTGCCTACCCCCATCGGAATGAGTCTCTCAGTGGTGAAGAAGTTACTACAACACGATGAATTGAAGCGACTGTTGAAAGAGGCCCAAGAAAATGGACAGAGAACTTTGATTACCGTCCATCATGATGTTGAAGAAATACACCAAGTGCTGGAAAGAGTCAAGAGAGATGGAGGACATGGATGGGGAGATACTCTTTTTGGATGGTCACCGACAGTTACAGGACTTTATAACAAGATGCTCCATCCTGTTGTTGTTTTACTAATACTCATTGTTTTGTGCTTCACTTTGACAATTGTTTTGTATGTTAGACTTTGGATTATGATGAAAAGTTTAACTCATTTGATCACTCCACGAGACGTATTTGCACTTGATATCCCTCACCACAAGAACACATGTGATCTTTCCTATCAGTATTGAGTATCGTGCAGCTTGAGTGACTGTAGTCACGGGGTGGATTATGTGGAATAAATACTAAATTGGCTAAAAAATACAAAAGTACAGCATTGTTCACACATTAAGGAAAAGTATAAAATCAAGAGGCTTCTGAGGTAGAAAATAGCCGCAGCTGGCATGAAGGACACAACATCTGTGGTTCCCTGATAAGCTACATGAGGTACGGGACGGGATGCAATTATTCCGTGGCTTTACCTTATGATGTATAGCGGATACCGGAATGGGATGATACCATGAAACAGATAAGCTGCCAGTTAGCTGCCCGCTAGATGCTCAGAGCCAACATTTTGTCAAATTTTGATGAAATGCTGTCCTTTGTGCGAACTTTGCTCATTATAATGTCATTATAATACCAAAACACACCTCCATCCCGAAGGCTACCCGCCTCCAAGGTGCGACCACTCCTTCTTGAGTCTGCGCCCTGAATTTCTCGTAAACTATACCTTTAATTGTGAAGCGAGAGAAATTTACACCAATCATGATAAAAGTATGTATGACTAAAGTCACTCAAACTCCACCTTGAAGATAACAAATAGTATAAAAATAGCCCAAGAGAGGGGGGATACCCAGGGAAGACACCATCATAAAGAATTACATCACTGACTTCTGGGATCAGTCGACGGGCTGAGCCTCTCTTCCCCCCCATAGGGACGCCTTTGGGTAAGACTTAGATTATACCGAGTGCTTCCTCGGGAAACTTAGAAATTTCTCTAGAGACTCTTTTTTTCTACATTTAGAGCCAGGCTGTATCATTTATAACTTTGTCGCGCATTTTGTATATGTAACAATACTTTCATTTGCACGTGCTTTGCAGACGGTGTATTTATCACCGGCGATCCTAAGAACCTATATATCTGTTCTTTAAATAAACTGCACTTTTTTAAGTAGCTAGTCGTTTTGGTTTCTCACTGAACGCGACCAAAGACTCGAGAGTGTCCGTGCCAGTTCATGAGCACGACTAGACTGAAGGTGCAGTCCACTATTAGTATATCCAAATCGTAATAGTTTAATACATATTAAACGCGATTGGACTGATAGTGCTGAATTGGGCATCACTCAGAATTTAAACCTAGCCGCACCTAGCCTCCCACCTTGGTGACGAGTGTGAGAACGCAAGGGGGTTTATCTTCTGCTAAAACCGCTTTGCCCCTTTTCACGCAACAACAGCGGCAAGGTTGAGCCTCACTGGCAACAAACGCCGAGGCGAGTCCATCACAGGAGCCAAGCTGATGCAGGCCCAGGAGCAAAGCAGAGCTGTACCAAGGAGCCGTGTCGAGCCGGCACACGGAACGAGGCTGAGATAGTGCCAGGAGCTGAGCTGGCCCTAGGAACCCTGCGGAGCCAACGTAGGAGCCTCCATGAGCCGTCCCAGGAGCCAAGATGAGCTGGCCAAGGAGTTGGGCAGAGCTGGCCGCAGGAGCCCATCTGACTTTGTGCCATAAGACCAGGCAAGGCTGCGGCGAGGGCTGAGCTGTGTAAGCTAAGGATTCGGGCCGCTATGCAACAGATGCTGGGACGAGCAAGCCCCCAGAGCTGAGCTGCGTTGGTCCCAGGAAACGAGGGGAGGCAGCCCCAAAGTTGAGCTTCACTGGCCTCAGGTTCCGAGGTGTGCTGCCACCAGGAGTCAAGATAGGTTAGTCCAAGGAATCAAGCTGACCTGGTTCCAAAAGGCAAGCCGAGGCAACACATAGAAGCACATTGAGTTGGTCCACGGAGCTGAGTTGAGAGTTCCCTAGGAGGCATGTGGAGCCAGGCCAGGAGCCTTACAGAGGTTTCCCATGAGCCGAGTGGAGACGGTCCCAGAGGTGAGCCAAAGAGAGGCCTTAGGTCGAGCCGCACTGGTGACAAAGACCCAGGCAAGTTCGTCACGGGAGTGAAGCTGATGCAGGCCTAGGAGCAGAGCAGCACTGGACCAAGTAGTCAAGCTGAGCCGGCTCCAATAGGCAAGCCAAGGCGGCCCATGGAAGCAATTTGAGTTGGTCCAAGGAGCTGAGTGGAGTGTGGCCTAGGAGCCATGCGGAGCCAGGCCAGGAGCCTTATGGCAACGTCCCAGGAGCCGAGGTGAGGCGGTCGCGGGAACGGAGCCAAACAGAGCCCAAATATCAAGCTGCGCTGGCCACAAACGGCCAGGCAAGTCCGTCACAGGAGTGACGCTGATGCAGGTCTAGGAGCAGAGCAGAGCACAGCTGGACCAAAGAGTTGAGCTCAGCGGGGACAAGGAAGGATGCGGAGATAGCGCCAGGAGCTGAGCTGGCCCTAGAAACCCTGCGGAGCCAACGTAGGAGCCTCCATGAGCCGTCCCAGGAGCCAAGATGAGCTGGCCAAGGAGTTGGGCAGAGCTGGCCACAAGAGTCCATCTGACTTTGTGTCAAAAGACCAGGCAAGTCTCTGGCGAGGGCCGAGCGGAGACAGCTCAGTAGTCGGGCCGAGATGCTGAGCATGCTGAGTGCAGCCAGCCCCTGGAGCTGAGCTGTGTCGTTCCCAAGAACTGAGTGGAGGCGTCCCCAAAACTCGAGCTTTGCTGTTCAGGATCCAAGCTGAGCTGCCACCAGCAGTCAAGGTACGTTGGTGCAAGGAGCCGAGCTGAGCGGGCTCCAAAAGGCAAGCTGAGGCGGCACATGGGGGCAAGTTGAGTTGGTCCAAGGAGCTGAATGGAGTGTGGCCTAGGAGCCATGCGGAGCCAGGCCAGGAGCCTTCCGGAGGCATGCCAGGAGCTGAGTTGAGGCTGTCCCGGGAGGTGAGCCAAATACAGCGGCAAGGTTGAGCCTCACTGGCAACAAACGCCGAGGCGAGTCCATCACAGGAGCCAAGCTGATGCAGGCCCAGGAGCAAAGCAGAGCTGTACCAAGGAGCCGTGTCGAGCCGGCACACGGAACGAGGCTGAGATAGTGCCAGGAGCTGAGCTGGCCCTAGGAACCCTGCGGAGCCAACGTAGGAGCCTCCATGAGCCGTCCCAGGAGCCAAGATGAGCTGGCCAAGGAGTTGGGCAGAGCTGGCCGCAGGAGCCCATCTGACTTTGTGTCAAAAGACCAGGCAAGGCTGCTGCAAGGGCTGAGCTGTGTAAGCTAAGGATTCGGGCCGCTATGCAACAGATGCTGGGACGAGCTAGCCCCCAGAGCTGAGCTGCGTTGGTCCCAGGAAACGAGGGGAGGCAGCCCCAAAGTTGAGCTTCACTGGCCTCAGGTTCCGAGGTGTGCTGCCACCAGGAGTCAAGATAGGTTAGTCCAAGGAATCAAGCTGACCTGGTTCCAAAAGGCAAGCCGAGGCAACACATAGAAGCACATTGAGTTGGTCCACGGAGCTGAGTTGAGAGTTCCCTAGGAGGCATGTGGAGCCAGGCCAGGAGCCTTACAGAGGTTTCCCATGAGCCGAGTGGAGACGGTCCCAGAGGTGAGCCAAAGAGAGGCCTTAGGTCGAGCCGCACTGGTGACAAAGACCCAGGCAAGTTCGTCACAGGAGTGAAGCTGATGCAGGCCTAGGAGCAGAGCAGCACTGGACCAAGTAGTCAAGCTGAGCCGGCTCCAATAGGCAAGCCAAGGCGGCCCATGGAAGCAATTTGAGTTGGTCCAAGGAGCTGAGTGGAGTGTGGCCTAGGAGCCATGCGGAGCCAGGCCAGGAGCCTTATGGCAACGTCCCAGGAGCCGAGGTGAGGCGGTCGCGGGAACGGAGCCAAACAGAGCCCAAATATCAAGCTGCGCTGGCCACAAACGGCCAGGCAAGTCCGTCACAGGAGTGACGCTGATGCAGGTCTAGGAGCAGAGCAGAGCACAGCTGGACCAAAGAGTTGAGCTCAGCGGGGACAAGGAAGGATGCGGAGATAGCGCCAGGAGCTGAGCTGGCCCTAGAAACCCTGCGGAGCCAACGTAGGAGCCTCCATGAGCCGTCCCAGGAGCCAAGATGAGCTGGCCAAGGAGTTGGGCAGAGCTGGCCACAAGAGTCCATCTGACTTTGTGTCAAAAGACCAGGCAAGTCTCTGGCGAGGGCCGAGCGGAGACAGCTCAGTAGTCGGGCCGAGATGCTGAGCATGCTGAGTGCAGCCAGCCCCTGGAGCTGAGCTGTGTCGTTCCCAAGAACTGAGTGGAGGCGTCCCCAAAACTCGAGCTTTGCTGTTCAGGATCCAAGCTGAGCTGCCACCAGCAGTCAAGGTACGTTGGTGCAAGGAGCCGAGCTGAGCGGGCTCCAAAAGGCAAGCTGAGGCGGCACATGGGGGCAAGTTGAGTTGGTCCAAGGAGCTGAATGGAGTGTGGCCTAGGAGCCATGCGGAGCCAGGCCAGGAGCCTTCCGGAGGCATGCCAGGAGCTGAGTTGAGGCTGTCCCGGGAGGTGAGCCAAATACAGCGGCAAGGTTGAGCCTCACTGGCAACAAACGCCGAGGCGAGTCCATCACAGGAGCCAAGCTGATGCAGGCCCAGGAGCAAAGCAGAGCTGTACCAAGGAGCCGTGTCGAGCCGGCACACGGAACGAGGCTGAGATAGTGCCAGGAGCTGAGCTGGCCCTAGGAACCCTGCGGAGCCAACGTAGGAGCCTCCATGAGCCGTCCCAGGAGCCAAGATGAGCTGGCCAAGGAGTTGGGCAGAGCTGGCCGCAGGAGCCCATCTGACTTTGTGTCAAAAGACCAGGCAAGGCTGCTGCAAGGGCTGAGCTGTGTAAGCTAAGGATTCGGGCCGCTATGCAACAGATGCTGGGACGAGCTAGCCCCCAGAGCTGAGCTGCGTTGGTCCCAGGAAACGAGGGGAGGCAGCCCCAAAGTTGAGCTTCACTGGCCTCAGGTTCCGAGGTGTGCTGCCACCAGGAGTCAAGATAGGTTAGTCCAAGGAATCAAGCTGACCTGGTTCCAAAAGGCAAGCCAAGGCTGCCCAGGGAAGCAATTTGAGTTGGTCCAAGGAGCTGAGTGGAGTGTGGCCTAGGAGCCATGCGGAGCCAGGCCAGGAGCCTTATGGCAACGTTCCAGGAGCCGAGGTGAGGCGGTCGCGGGAACGGAGCCAAACAGAGCCCAAATATCAAGCTGCACTGGCCACAAACGGCCAGGCAAGTCCGTCACAGGAGTGACGCTGATGCAGGTCTAGGAGCAGAGCAGAGCACAGCTGGACCAAAGAGTTGAGCTCAGCGGGGACAAGGAAGGATGCGGAGATAGCGCCAGGAGCTGAGCTGGCCCTAGGAACCCTGCGGAGCCAACGTAGGAGCCTCCATGAGCCGTCCCAGGAGCCAAGATGAGCTGGCCAAGGAGTTGGGCAGAGCTGGCCACAAGAGTCCGTCTGACTTTGTGTCAAAAGACCAGGCAAGGCTGCTGCGAGGGCCGAGTGGATTCAGTTCATGAGTCGGGCCGAGATGCCGAGCATGCTGAGGGCAGCCAGCCCCTGGAGCTGAGCTGTGTCAGTCCTAGTCCTAGGAAGCCTGCGGAGCCAAGGTAGGAGCCTTGACGAGCCGGCGAAGGAGTTGGGCAGAGCTGGCCGCAGGAGCCCATCTGACTTTGTGCCATAAGACCAGGCAAGGCTGCGACGAGGGCCGAGCGGAGTCAGCTCAGGAGATGGGCCGAGATACCGAGCATGCTGAGCACAGCAAGCCCCTGGAGCAGAGCTGTGTCGGTTCCAGGAACCGCGTGGAGGCGTCCCCAAAAGTCAAGCTTCGCTGTCCTCAGGATGGGAGCTGAGCTTTCACCAGTTGTCATGGTGTTTTAGTCCAAGGAGCCAATCTGAGCTGGTTTCAAAGCTGAACTGAGGCGGCACATGGGGTCAAGTTGAGTTGGTCCAAGGAGCTGAGTGGAGTGTGGCCTAGGAGCCATGCGGAGCCAGGCCAGGAGCCTTATGGCAACGTTCCAGGAGCCGAGGTGAGGCGGTCGCGGGAACGGAGCCAAACAGAGCCCAAATATCAAGCTGCACTGGCCACAAACGGCCAGGCAAGTCCGTCACAGGAGTGACGCTGATGCAGGTCTAGGAGCAGAGCAGAGCACAGCTGGACCAAAGAGTCGAGCTCAGCGGGGACAAGGAAGGATGCGGAGATAGCGCCAGGAGCTGAGCTGGCCCTAGGAACCCTGCGGAGCCAACGTAGGAGCCTCCATGAGCCGTCCCAGGAGCCAAGATGAGCTGGCCAAGGAGTTGGGCAGAGCTGGCCACAAGAGTCCATCTGACTTTGTGTCAAAAGACCAGGCAAGGCTGCTGCAAGGGCTGAGCAGAGTCAGCTCAAGAGTCATGCTGGGATGCTGAGCATGCTGAGGGCAGCCAGCCCCTGGAGCTGAGCTGTGTCGGTCCAAGGAACCGAGTGGAGGCATCCCCAAAAGTCAAGCTGCGCTGTTCAGGATTCGAGCTGAGCTGCCACCAGCAGTCAAGGTACGTTGGTGCAAGGAGCCGAGCTGAGCGGGCTCCAAAAGGCAAGCTGAGGCGGCACATGGGGGCAAATTGAGTTGGTCCAAGGAGCTGAATGGAGTGTGGCCTAGGAGCCATGCGGAGCCAGGCCGGGAGCCTTATGGCAACGTTCCAGGAGCCGAGGTGAGGCGGTCGCGGGAACGGAGCCAAACAGAGCCCAAATATCAAGCTGCACTGGCCACAAACGGCCAGGCAAGTCCGTCACAGGAGTGACGCTGATGCAGGTCTAGGAGCAGAGCAGAGCACAGCTGGACCAAAGAGTTGAGCTCAGCGGGGACAAGGAAGGATGCGGAGATAGCGCCAGGAGCTGAGCTGGCCCTAGGAACCCTGCGGAGCCAACGTAGGAGCCTCCATGAGCCGTCCCAGGAGCCAAGATGAGCTGGCCAAGGAGTTGGGCAGAGCTGGCCACAAGAGTCCGTCTGACTTTGTGTCAAAAGACCAGGCAAGGCTGCTGCGAGGGCCGAGTGGATTCAGTTCATGAGTCGGGCCGAGATGCCGAGCATGCTGAGGGCAGCCAGCCCCTGGAGCTGAGCTGTGTCAGTCCTAGTCCTAGGAAGCCTGCGGAGCCAAGGTAGGAGCCTTGACGAGCCGGCGAAGGAGTTGGGCAGAGCTGGCCGCAGGAGCCCATCTGACTTTGTGCCATAAGACCAGGCAAGGCTGCGACGAGGGCCGAGCGGAGTCAGCTCAGGAGATGGGCCGAGATACCGAGCATGCTGAGCACAGCAAGCCCCTGGAGCAGAGCTGTGTCGGTTCCAGGAACCGCGTGGAGGCGTCCCCAAAAGTCAAGCTTCGCTGTCCTCAGGATGGGAGCTGAGCTTTCACCAGTTGTCATGGTGTTTTAGTCCAAGGAGCCAATCTGAGCTGGTTTCAAAGCTGAACTGAGGCGGCACATGGGGTCAAGTTGAGTTGGTCCAAGGAGCTGAGTGGAGTGTGGCCTAGGAGCCATGCGGAGCCAGGCCAGGAGCCTTATGGCAACGTTCCAGGAGCCGAGGTGAGGCGGTCGCGGGAACGGAGCCAAACAGAGCCCAAATATCAAGCTGCACTGGCCACAAACGGCCAGGCAAGTCCGTCACAGGAGTGACGCTGATGCAGGTCTAGGAGCAGAGCAGAGCACAGCTGGACCAAAGAGTCGAGCTCAGCGGGGACAAGGAAGGATGCGGAGATAGCGCCAGGAGCTGAGCTGGCCCTAGGAACCCTGCGGAGCCAACGTAGGAGCCTCCATGAGCCGTCCCAGGAGCCAAGATGAGCTGGCCAAGGAGTTGGGCAGAGCTGGCCACAAGAGTCCGTCTGACTTTGTGTCAAAAGACCAGGCAAGGCTGCTGCAAGGGCTGAGCAGAGTCAGCTCAAGAGTCATGCTGGGATGCTGAGCATGCTGAGGGCAGCCAGCCCCTGGAGCTGAGCTGTGTCGGTCCAAGGAACCGAGTGGAGGCATCCCCAAAAGTCAAGCTGCGCTGTTCAGGATTCGAGCTGAGCTGCCACCAGCAGTCAAGGTACGTTGGTGCAAGGAGCCGAGCTGAGCGGGCTCCAAAAGGCAAGCTGAGGCGGCACATGGGGGCAAATTGAGTTGGTCCAAGGAGCTGAATGGAGTGTGGCCTAGGAGCCATGCGGAGCCAGGCCGGGAGCCTTCCGGAGGCATGCCAGGAGCTGAGTTGAGGCTGTCCCGGGAGGTGAGCCAAATACAGCGGCAAGGTTGAGCCTCACTGGCAACAAACGCCGAGGCGAGTCCATCATAGGAGCCAGGGTGATGCAGGCCCAGGAGCAAAGCGGTGCTGGACCCAGGAGCCGTGTCGAGCCGGCACACGGAACAAGGCTGAGATAGTGCCAGGAGCTGAGCTGGCCCTAGGAACCCTGCGGAGCCAACGTAGGAGCCTCCATGAGCCGTCCCAGGAGCCAAGATGAGCTGGCCAAGGAGTTGGGCAGAGCTGGCCACAAGAGTCCGTCTGACTTTGTGTCAAAAGACCAGGCAAGGCTGCTGCAAGGGCTGAGCAGAGTCAGCTCAAGAGTCATGCTGGGATGCTGAGCATGCTGAGGGCAGCCAGCCCCTGGAGCTGAGCTGTGTCGGTCCAAGGAACCGAGTGGAGGCATCCCCAAAAGTCAAGCTGCGCTGTTCAGGATTCGAGCTGAGCTGCCACCAGCAGTCAAGGTACGTTGGTGCAAGGAGCCGAGCTGAGCGGGCTCCAAAAGGCAAGCTGAGGCGGCACATGGGGGCAAATTGAGTTGGTCCAAGGAGCTGAATGGAGTGTGGCCTAGGAGCCATGCGGAGCCAGGCCGGGAGCCTTATGGCAACGTTCCAGGAGCCGAGGTGAGGCGGTCGCGGGAACGGAGCCAAACAGAGCCCAAATATCAAGCTGCACTGGCCACAAACGGCCAGGCAAGTCCGTCACAGGAGTGACGCTGATGCAGGTCTAGGAGCAGAGCAGAGCACAGCTGGACCAAAGAGTTGAGCTCAGCGGGGACAAGGAAGGATGCGGAGATAGCGCCAGGAGCTGAGCTGGCCCTAGGAACCCTGCGGAGCCAACGTAGGAGCCTCCATGAGCCGTCCCAGGAGCCAAGATGAGCTGGCCAAGGAGTTGGGCAGAGCTGGCCACAAGAGTCCGTCTGACTTTGTGTCAAAAGACCAGGCAAGGCTGCTGCGAGGGCCGAGTGGATTCAGTTCATGAGTCGGGCCGAGATGCCGAGCATGCTGAGGGCAGCCAGCCCCTGGAGCTGAGCTGTGTCAGTCCTAGTCCTAGGAAGCCTGCGGAGCCAAGGTAGGAGCCTTGACGAGCCGGCGAAGGAGTTGGGCAGAGCTGGCCGCAGGAGCCCATCTGACTTTGTGCCATAAGACCAGGCAAGGCTGCGACGAGGGCCGAGCGGAGTCAGCTCAGGAGATGGGCCGAGATACCGAGCATGCTGAGCACAGCAAGCCCCTGGAGCAGAGCTGTGTCGGTTCCAGGAACCGCGTGGAGGCGTCCCCAAAAGTCAAGCTTCGCTGTCCTCAGGATGGGAGCTGAGCTTTCACCAGTTGTCATGGTGTTTTAGTCCAAGGAGCCAATCTGAGCTGGTTTCAAAGCTGAACTGAGGCGGCACATGGGGTCAAGTTGAGTTGGTCCAAGGAGCTGAGTGGAGTGTGGCCTAGGAGCCATGCGGAGCCAGGCCAGGAGCCTTATGGCAACGTTCCAGGAGCCGAGGTGAGGCGGTCGCGGGAACGGAGCCAAACAGAGCCCAAATATCAAGCTGCACTGGCCACAAACGGCCAGGCAAGTCCGTCACAGGAGTGACGCTGATGCAGGTCTAGGAGCAGAGCAGAGCACAGCTGGACCAAAGAGTCGAGCTCAGCGGGGACAAGGAAGGATGCGGAGATAGCGCCAGGAGCTGAGCTGGCCCTAGGAACCCTGCGGAGCCAACGTAGGAGCCTCCATGAGCCGTCCCAGGAGCCAAGATGAGCTGGCCAAGGAGTTGGGCAGAGCTGGCCACAAGAGTCCGTCTGACTTTGTGTCAAAAGACCAGGCAAGGCTGCTGCAAGGGCTGAGCAGAGTCAGCTCAAGAGTCATGCTGGGATGCTGAGCATGCTGAGGGCAGCCAGCCCCTGGAGCTGAGCTGTGTCGGTCCAAGGAACCGAGTGGAGGCATCCCCAAAAGTCAAGCTGCGCTGTTCAGGATTCGAGCTGAGCTGCCACCAGCAGTCAAGGTACGTTGGTGCAAGGAGCCGAGCTGAGCGGGCTCCAAAAGGCAAGCTGAGGCGGCACATGGGGGCAAATTGAGTTGGTCCAAGGAGCTGAATGGAGTGTGGCCTAGGAGCCATGCGGAGCCAGGCCGGGAGCCTTCCGGAGGCATGCCAGGAGCTGAGTTGAGGCTGTCCCGGGAGGTGAGCCAAATACAGCGGCAAGGTTGAGCCTCACTGGCAACAAACGCCGAGGCGAGTCCATCATAGGAGCCAGGGTGATGCAGGCCCAGGAGCAAAGCGGTGCTGGACCCAGGAGCCGTGTCGAGCCGGCACACGGAACAAGGCTGAGATAGTGCCAGGAGCTGAGCTGGCCCTAGGAACCCTGCGGAGCCAACGTAGGAGCCTCCATGAGCCGTCCCAGGAGCCAAGATGAGCTGGCCAAGGAGTTGGGCAGAGCTGGCCACAAGAGTCCATCTGACTTTGTGTCAAAAGACCAGGCAAGGCTGCTGCAAGGGCTGAGCAGAGTCAGCTCAAGAGTCATGCTGGGATGCTGAGCATGCTGAGGGCAGCCAGCCCCTGGAGCTGAGCTGTGTCGGTCCAAGGAACCGAGTGGAGGCATCCCCAAAAGTCAAGCTGCGCTGTTCAGGATTCGAGCTGAGCTGCCACCAGCAGTCAAGGTACGTTGGTGCAAGGAGCCGAGCTGAGCGGGCTCCAAAAGGCAAGCTGAGGCGGCACATGGGGGCAAATTGAGTTGGTCCAAGGAGCTGAGTGGAGTGTGGCCTAGGAGCCATGCGGAGCCAGGCCGGGAGCCTTATGGCAACGTTCCAGGAGCCGAGGTGAGGCGGTCGCGGGAACGGAGCCAAACAGAGCCCAAATATCAAGCTGCACTGGCCACAAACGGCCAGGCAAGTCCGTCACAGGAGTGACGCTGATGCAGGTCTAGGAGCAGAGCAGAGCACAGCTGGACCAAAGAGTTGAGCTCAGCGGGGACAAGGAAGGATGCGGAGATAGCGCCAGGAGCTGAGCTGGCCCTAGGAACCCTGCGGAGCCAACGTAGGAGCCTCCATGAGCCGTCCCAGGAGCCAAGATGAGCTGGCCAAGGAGTTGGGCAGAGCTGGCCACAAGAGTCCGTCTGACTTTGTGTCAAAAGACCAGGCAAGGCTGCTGCGAGGGCCGAGTGGATTCAGTTCATGAGTCGGGCCGAGATGCCGAGCATGCTGAGGGCAGCCAGCCCCTGGAGCTGAGCTGTGTCAGTCCTAGTCCTAGGAAGCCTGCGGAGCCAAGGTAGGAGCCTTGACGAGCCGGCGAAGGAGTTGGGCAGAGCTGGCCGCAGGAGCCCATCTGACTTTGTGCCATAAGACCAGGCAAGGCTGCGACGAGGGCCGAGCGGAGTCAGCTCAGGAGATGGGCCGAGATACCGAGCATGCTGAGCACAGCAAGCCCCTGGAGCAGAGCTGTGTCGGTTCCAGGAACCGCGTGGAGGCATCCCCAAAAGTCAAGCTTCGCTGTCCTCAGGATGGGAGCTGAGCTTTCACCAGTTGTCATGGTGTTTTAGTCCAAGGAGCCAATCTGAGCTGGTTTCAAAGCTGAACTGAGGCGGCACATGGGGTCAAGTTGAGTTGGTCCAAGGAGCTGAGTGGAGTGTGGCCTAGGAGCCATGCGGAGCCAGGCCAGGAGCCTTATGGCAACGTTCCAGGAGCCGAGGTGAGGCGGTCGCGGGAACGGAGCCAAACAG
The DNA here is from genome assembly GCF_964199755.1 of Larus michahellis. Taxonomy (NCBI): domain Eukaryota; kingdom Metazoa; phylum Chordata; class Aves; order Charadriiformes; family Laridae; genus Larus; species Larus michahellis. The sequence continues at coordinate 418,711 of NC_133912.1, forward strand.
AGCCCAAATATCAAGCTGCACTGGCCACAAACGGCCAGGCAAGTCCGTCACAGGAGTGACGCTGATGCAGGTCTAGGAGCAGAGCAGAGCACAGCTGGATCAAAGAGTTGAGCTCAGCGGGGACAAGGAAGGATGCGGAGATAGCGCCAGGAGCTGAGCTGGCCCTAGGAACCCTGCGGAGCCAACGTAGGAGCCTCCATGAGCCGTCCCAGGAGCCAAGATGAGCTGGCCAAGGAGTTGGGCAGAGCTGGCCACAAGAGTCCATCTGACTTTGTGTCAAAAGACCAGGCAAGGCTGCTGCAAGGGCTGAGCAGAGTCAGCTCAAGAGTCATGCTGGGATGCTGAGCATGCTGAGGGCAGCCAGCCCCTGGAGCTGAGCTGTGTCGGTCCAAGGAACCGAGTGGAGGCATCCCCAAAAGTCAAGCTGCGCTGTTCAGGATTCGAGCTGAGCTGCCACCAGCAGTCAAGGTACGTTGGTGCAAGGAGCCGAGCTGAGCGGGCTCCAAAAGGCAAGCTGAGGCGGCACATGGGGGCAAATTGAGTTGGTCCAAGGAGCTGAATGGAGTGTGGCCTAGGAGCCATGCGGAGCCAGGCCGGGAGCCTTCCGGAGGCATGCCAGGAGCTGAGTTGAGGCTGTCCCAGGAGGTGAGCCAAATACAGCGGCAAGGTTGAGCCTCACTGGCAACAAACGCCGAGGCGAGTCCATCATAGGAGCCAGGGTGATGCAGGCCCAGGAGCAAAGCGGTGCTGGACCCAGGAGCCGTGTCGAGCCGGCACACGGAACAAGGCTGAGATAGCGCCAGGAGCTGAGCTGGCCCTAGAAACCCTGCGGAGGCAATGGAGGAGCCTCCATGAGCCGTCCCAGGAGCCAAGATGAGCTGGCCAAGGAGTTGGGCAGAGCTGGCCACAAGAGTCCATCTGACTTTGTGTCAAAAGACCAGGCAAGTCTCTGGCGAGGGCCGAGCGGAGACAGCTCAGTAGTCGGGCCGAGATGCTGAGCATGCTGAGCGCAGCCAGCCCCTGGAGCTGAGCTGTGTCGTTCCCAAGAACTGAGTGGAGGCGTCCCCAAAACTCGAGCTTTGCTGTTCAGGATCTGAGCTGAGCTGCCACCAGCAGTCAAGGTACGTTGGTGCAAGGAGCCGAGCTGAGCGGGCTCCAAAAGGCAAGCTGAGGCGGCACATGGGGGCAAGTTGAGTTGGTCCAAGGAGCTGAATGGAGTGTGGCCTAGGAGCCATGCGGAGCCAGGCCGGGAGCCTTCCGGAGGCATGCCAGGAGCTGAGTTGAGGCTGTCCCGGGAGGTGAGCCAAATACTGCCTTGTTCTAAAGCTCTTTGGAAACCACTTGCGTAGCCCCACAGACCTGGGGGCTGCACGATTTTCAAGAGCCTTCAGCCTCGAAACCACCCTTTCGACTTGGCGCAGCGCCAGCCTCCAACACTTCCATATGACTGGAGACTAGTCCCACGCCCAAAGAGCGAGGAGGGAAAATTACGCCTTGTTCTAAAGCTCTTTGGGAACCGCTTGCGTAGCCCCACACACCTTGGGCTGCAAGCTTTGCTGGCGCCGTCAGCCTCAAAACCACCCTTTCCCACTTGGTGCCGTGCCAGGCACAAAAATGGCCATATGTCTGGAGACGGGTCACACGCCCAAAGAGCCAGCAGGGAAAACTATGCCTTGTTCTAAAGCTCTTTGGCAACCGCTTGCATAGTCCCACACACCTGAGAGCTGCAGGCTTTCCTGCTGCCTTAAGCCTCAAAACCACCCTTTCCCACTTGGCGCAGCGTGAGGCACAAAAATGGCCATATGTCTGGAGACTGGTCCCACGCCCAAAGAGCCAGCAGGGAAAATTATGCCTTGTTGTAAAGCTCTTTGGGAACCGCTTGCGTAGCCCCACAGACCTGGGGGCTGCAGGCTTTCCTGCTGCCTTCAGCCTCAAAACCACCCTTTCCCACTTGGCGCCACGCCAGGCACAAAAATGGCCATTTGTCTGGAGATTGGTCCCACGCCCAAAGAGCCAGCAGGGAAAACTATGCCTTGTTCTAAAGCTCTTTGGGAACCGCTTGCGTAGTCCCACACACCTGGGGGCTGCAGTCTTTCATGCTGCCTTCAGCCTCAAAAACACACTTTCCCACTTGGTTCCGGGCCAGGCACAAAAAAGGTCATATGGCTGGAGATGGGTCTCCCGCCCAAAGAGCCAGAAGGGAAAACTATGCCTTGTTCTAAAGCTCTTTGGCAACCGCTTGCGTAGCCCCACAGACCTGGGGGCTGCAGGCTTTCCTGCTGCCTTCATCCACAAAACCACCCTTTCCCACTTGGCGCAGCACCAGCCTCAAAAATCTGCATATGTCTGGAGACTGGTCCCACACCCAAAGAGCCATCAGGGAAAACTATGCCTTGTTCTAAAGCTCTTTGGCAACCGCTTGCATAGTCCCACAGACGTGGGGACTGCAGGATTTCCTGCTGCCTTCAGCCTCAAAAACACCCTTTCCCACTTGGTGCAGCGCCAGGCACAAAAATGGCCATATGCCTGGAGATTGGTAACATGCGCAAAGAGCCAGCAGGGAAAATTATGCCTTCTTCTAAAGCTCTTTGGGAACCGCTTGCGTAGCCCCATAGATCTGGGGGCTGCAGGCCTTCCTGCTGCCTTCAACCTCAAAACCACCCTTTTCCAGTTGGCGCCGCGCCAGGCACAAAAGTGGCAATATGGCTGGAGATTGGTCCCACGGCCAAAGAGCCAGCAGGGAAAATTATGCCTTGTTCTAAAGCTTTTTGGCAACCGCTTGCATAGCCCCACACACCTGGGGGCTGCAGGCTTTCCTGCTGCCTTCATCCACAAAGCCACCCTTTCCCACTTGGCGCAGCACCAGCCTCAAAAATCTGCATATGTCTGGAGACTGGTCCCACACCCAAAGAGCCATCAGGGAAAACTATGCCTTGTTCTAAAGCTCTTTGGCAACCGCTTGCATAGTCCCACACACCTGGGGGCTGCAGGCTTTCCTGCTGCCTTCAGCCTCAAAACCACCCTTTCCCACTTGGTGCAGCGCCAGGCACAAAAATGGCCATATGTCTGGAGATTGGTCCCATGCCCAAAGAGCCAGCAGGGAAAACTATGACTTGTTCTAAAGCTCTTTGGGAACCGCTTGCGTAGCCCCATAGACGTGGGGGCTGCAGGCCTTCCTTCTGCCTTCAACCTCAAAACCACCCTTTCCCACTTGGCGCAGCACCAGCCTCAAAAATCTGCATATGTCTGGAGACTGCTCCCACGGCCAAAGAGCCATCAGGGAAAACTATGCCTTGTTCTAAAGCTCTTTGGCAACCGCTTGCGTAGTCCCACAGACGTGGGGACTGCAGGATTTCCTGCTGCCTTCAGCCTCAAAACCACCCTTTCCCACTTGGCGCCGCTCCAGGGACAAAAATGGCCATTTGTCTGGAGATTGGTCCCACGCCCAAAGAGCCAGCAGGGAAAATTATGCCTTGTTCTAAAGCTCTTTGGGAACCGCTTGCGTAGTCCCACAGACCTGGGGGGTGCAGGCTTTCCTGCTGCCTTCAGCCTCAAAACCACCCTTTCCCTCTTGGCGCCGCTCCAGGGACAAAAATGGCCATTTGTCTGGAGATTGGTCCCACGGCCAAAGAGCCAGCAGGGAAAACTATGCCTTGTTCTAAAGCTCTTTGGCAACCACTTGCGTAGCCCCACACCCCTGGGGGCTGCAGTCTTTCCTGCTGCCTTCAGCCTCAAAACCACCCTTTCCCACTTGGCACCGGGCCACGCACAAAAATGGCAATATGGCTGGAGATGGGTCCCCCGCCCAAAGAGCCAGCAGGGAAAACTATGACTTGTTCTAAAGCTCTTTGGGAACCGCTTGCGTAGCCCCACAGACCTGGGGGCTGCAGGCTTTCCTGCTGCCTTCAGCCTCAAAACCACCCTTTCCCACTTGGCGCCACGCCAGGCACAAAAATGGCCATATATCTGGAGACTGGTCCCACACCCAAAGAGCCAGCAGGGAAAAATATGCCTTGTTGTAAAACTCTTTGGGAATCGCTTGCGTAGCCCCACAGACCTGGTGGCTGCAGGCTTTCCTGCTGCCTTCAGCCTCAAAACCACCCTTTCCCACTTGGTGCAGTGCCAGGCACAAAAATGGCCATATGTCTGGAGATGGGTCCCACGCCCAAAGAGCCAGCAGGGAAAATTATGCCTTGTTCTAAAGCTCTTTGGCAACCGCTTGTGTAGCCCCATAGATCTGGGGGCTGCAGGCTTTCCTGCTGCCTTCAGCCTCAAAACCACCCTTTCCCACTTGGCGCCTATCCAGGGACAAAAATAGCCATATGTCTGGAGATTGGTCCCACGCCCAAAGAGCCATCAGGGAAAAATATGCCTTGTTCCAAAGCTCTTTGACAACCGCTTGCACAGTCCAACAGAGCTGGGGGCTGCAGGCCTTCCTGCTGCCTTCAACCACAAAACCACCCTTTCCCACTTGGCGCCGCGCCAGGCACAAAAGTGGCCATATGTCTGGAGATTGGTCCCATGCCCAAAGAGCCAGCAGGGAAAACTATGCCTTCTTCTAAAGCTCTTTGGGAACCGCTTGCGTAGCCCCACAGACTTGGGGGCTGCAGGCTTTCCTGCTGCCTTCAGCCTCAAAACCACCCTTTCCCACTTGGCGCAGCACCAGCCTCAAAAATCTGCATATGTCTGGAGACTGGTCCCATGCCCAAAGAGCCATCAGGGAAAACTATGCCTTGTTCTAAAGCTCTTTGGCAACCGCTTGCATAGTCCCACACACCTGGGGGCTGCAGGCCTTCCTGCTGCCTTCAGCCTCAAAACCACCCTTTCCCACTTGGCGCCGCTCCAGGGACAAAAATGGCCATTTGTCTGGAGATTGGTCCCACGCCCAAAAAGCCAGCAGGGAAAATTATGCCTTTTTCTAAAGCTCCTTGGGAACCGCTTGCGTAGCCCCACAGACCTGGGGGGTGCAGGCTTTCCTGCTGCCTTCAGCCTCAAAACCACCCTTTCCCACTTGGCGCCGCTCCAGGGACATAAATGGCCATTTGTCTGGAGATTGGTCCCACACCCAAAGAGCCAGCAGGGAAAACTATGCCTTTTCTAAATCTCTTTGGGAACCGCTTGCATAGTCCCACAGATGTGGGGGCTGCAGGGTTTCCTGCTGCTTTCAGCCTCAAAACCACCCTTTCCCACTTGGCGCCGGGCCACGCACAAAAATGGCAATATGGCTGGAGATGGGTCCCCCGCCCAAAGATCCAGCAGGGAAAACTATGCCTTGTTCTAAAGCTCTTTGGGAACCGCTTGCGTAGCCCCACACAACTGGCGGCTGCAGGCTTTCCTGCTGCCTTCAGCCTCAAAACCACCCTTTCCCACTTGGCGCCACGCCAGGCACAAAAATGGCCATATGTCTGGAGATTGGTCCCATGCCCAAAGAGCCAGCAGGGAAAACTATGCCTCGTTGTAAAGCTCTTTGGGAACCGCTTGCGTAGCCCCACACACCTGGCGGCTGCAGGCTTTCCTGCTGCCTTCAGCCTCAAAACCACCCTTTCCCACTTGGCGCCGGGCCAGGCACAAAAATGGCCATTTGTCTGGAGACTGGTCCCACGCCCAAAGAGCCAGCAGGGAAAACTATGCCTTGTTCTAAAGCTCTTTGGCAACCGCTTGCATAGTCCCACAGACCTAGGGGCTGCAGGCTTTCCTGCTGCCTTCAGCCTCAAAACCACCCTTTCCCACTTGGCGCCGCGCCAGGCACAAAAGTGGCCATATGTCTGGAGACTGGTCCCACGCCCAAAGAGCCAGCAGGGAAAACTATGCCTTGTTGTAAAGCTCTCTGGGAAGCGCTTGCGTAGCCCCACACACCTGGGGGCTGCAATCTTTCCTGCTGCCTTCAGCCTCAAAAACACACTTTCCCACTTGGTGCAGCGCCAGGCAGAAAAATGGCCATATGTCTGGAGATTGGTCCCACGCCCAAAGAGCCATCAGGGAAAATTATGCCTTGTTCTAAAGCTTTTTGGGAACCGCTTGCGTAGCCCCACACACCTGGCGGCTGCGGGCTTTCCTGCTGCCTTCAGCCTCAAAACCACCCTTTCCCACTTGGTGCAGCGCCAGGCACAAAAATGGCCATATGTCTGGAGATTGGTCCCACGCCCAAAGAGCCAGCAGGGAAAATTATGCCTTGTTCTAAAGCTCTTTGGGAACCGCTTGCGTAGCCCCACAGACCTGGGGGCTGCAGGCTTTCCTGCTGCCTTCAGCCTCAAAAACACACTTTCCCACTTGGTTCCGGGCCAGGCACAAAAATGGTCATATGGCTGGAGATGGGTCTCCCGCCCAAAGATCCAGCAGGGAAAACTATGCCTTGTTCTAAAGCTCTTTGGGAACCGCTTGCGTAGCCCCACAGACCTGGGGGCTGCAGGCTTTCCTGCTGCCTTCAGCCTCAAAAACACCCTTTCCCACTTGGTGCAGCGCCAGGCACAAAAATGGCCATATGCCTGGAGATTGGTAACATGCGCAAAGAGCCAGCAGGGAAAACTATGCCTTCTTCTAAAGCTCTTTGGCAACCGCTTGCGTAGCCCCATAGACCTGGGGGCTGCAGGCCTTCCTGCTGCCTTCAACCTCAAAACCACCCTTTCCCACTTGGCGCCGCGCCAGGCACAAAAGTGGCAATATGGCTGGAGATTGGTCCCACGGCCAAAGAGCCAGCAGGGAAAATTATGCCTTGTTCTAAAGCTTTTTGGCAACCGCTTGCATAGCCCCACACACCTGGGGGCTGCAGGCTTTCCTGCTGCCTTCATCCACAAAGCCACCCTTTCCCACTTGGCGCAGCACCAGCCTCAAAAATCTGCATATGTCTGGAGACTGGTCCCACACCCAAAGAGCCATCAGGGAAAACTATGCCTTGTTCTAAAGCTCTTTGGGAACCGCTTGCATAGTCCCACACACCTGGGGGCTGCAGGCTTTCCTGCTGCCTTCAGCCTCAAAACCACCCTTTCCCACTTGGTGCAGCGCCAGGCACAAAAATGGCCATATGTCTGGAGATTGGTCCCATGCCCAAAGAGCCAGCAGGGAAAACTATGACTTGTTCTAAAGCTCTTTGGCAACCGCTTGCGTAGCCCCATAGACGTGGGGGCTGCAGGCCTTCCTTCTGCCTTCAACCTCAAAACCACCCTTTCCCACTTGGCGCAGCACCAGCCTCAAAAATCTGCATATGTCTGGAGACTGCTCCCACGGCCAAAGAGCCATCAGGGAAAACTATGCCTTGTTCTAAAGCTCTTTGGCAACCGCTTGCGTAGTCCCACAGACCTGGGGGGTGCAGGCTTTCCTGCTGCCTTCAGCCTCAAAACCACCGTTTCCCTCTTGCCGCCACTCCAGGGACAAAAATGGCCATTTGTCTGGAGATTGGTCCCACACCCAAAGAGCCAGCAGGGAAAACTATGCCTTGTTCTAAAGCTCTTTGGCAACCACTTGCGTAGCCCCACAGACCTGGGGGCTGCAGGCTTTCCTGCTGCCTTCAGCCTCAAAACCACCCTTTCCCACTTGGCACCGGGCCACGCACAAAAATGGCAATATGGCTGGAGATGGGTCCCCCGCCCAAAGAGCCAGCAGGGAAAACTATGACTTGTTCTAAAGCTCTTTGGGAACCGCTTGCGTAGCCCCACAGACCTGGGGGCTGCAGGCTTTCCTGCTGCCTTCAGCCTCAAAACCACCCTTTCCCACTTGGCGCCACGCCAGGCACAAAAATGGCCATATATCTGGAGACTGGTCCCACACCCAAAGAGCCAGCAGGGAAAAATATGCCTTGTTCCAAAGCTCTTTGGCAACCGCTTGCATAGTCCAACAGAGCTGGGGGCTGCAGGCTTTCCTGCTGCCTTCAGCCTCAAAACCACCCTTTCCCACTTGGCGCTGCGCCAGGCACAAAAATGGCAATATGGCTGGAGATGGGTCCCATGCACAAAGAGCCAGCAGGGAAAACTATGACTTGTTCTAAAGCTCTTTGGGAACCGCTTGCGTAGCCTCACGGAGCTGCGGGCTGCAGGCTTTCCTGCTGCCTTCAGCCTCAAAACCACCCTTTCCCACTTGGTGCAGCGCCAGGCACAAAAATGGCCATTTGTCTGGAGATTGGTCCCACGCCCAAAGAGCCAGCAGGGAAAATTATGCCTTGTTCTAAAGCTCCTTGGGAACCGCTTGCGTAGCCCCACAGACCTGGGGGGTGCAGGCTTTCCTGCTGCCTTCAGCCTCAAAACCACCCTTTCCCACTTGGCGCCGCTCCAGGGACATAAATGGCCATTTGTCTGGAGATTGGTCCCACACCCAAAGAGCCAGCAGGGAAAACTATGCCTTGTTCTAAAGCTCTTTGGGAACCGCTTGCATAGTCCCACAGATGTGGGGGCTGCAGGCTTTCCTGCTGCTTTCAGCCTCAAAACCACCCTTTCCCACTTGGCGCCGGGCCACGCACAAAAATGGCAATATGGCTGGAGATGGGTCCCCCGCCCAAAGATCCAGCACGGAAAACTATGCCTTGTTCTAAAGCTCTTTGGGAACCGCTTGCGTAGCCCCACAGACCTGCGGGCTGCAGGCTTTCCTGCTGCCTTCAGCCTCAAAACCACCCTTTCCCACTTGGCGCCACGCCAGGCACAAAAATGGCCATATGTCTGGAGATTGGTCCCATGCCCAAAGAGCCAGCAGGGAAAACTATGCCTCGTTGTAAAGCTCTTTGGGAACCGCTTGCGTAGCCCCACAGACCTGGGGGCTGCAGGCTTTCCTGCTGCCTTCAGCCTCAAAACCACCCTTTCCCACTTGGCGCCGCTCCAGGGACAAAAATGGCCATTTGTCTGGAGATTGGTCCCCCCCCAAAGAGCCAGCAGGGAAAATTATGCCTTGTTCTAAAGCTCTTTGGCAACCGCTTGCATAGTCCCACAGAGCTGGGGGCTGCAGGCTTTCCTGCTGCATTCAGCCTCAAAACCACCCTTTCCCACTTGGCGCCGTGCCAGTCCAAAAAATGGCCATATGTCTGGAGATTGGTCCCACGGCCAAAGAGCCAGCAGGGAAAATTATGCCTTGTTCTAAAGCTCTTTGGGAACCGCTTGCGTAGTCCCACACACCTGGGGGCTGCAGGCTTTCCTGCTGCCTTCAGCCTCAAAACCACCCTTTCCCACTTGGCGCCACGCCAGGCACAAAAATGGCCATATGTCTTGAGACTGGTCCCACGCCCAAAGAGCCAGCAGGGAAAAGTATGCCTTGTTCTAAAGCTCTTTGGCAACCGCTTGCGTAGCCCCACACACCTGGGGGCTGCAGGCTTTCCTGCTGCCTTCAGCCTCAGAACCACCCTTTCCCACTTGGCACGGCGCCAGCCTCAAAAATCTGCATATGTCTGGAGATTGGTCCCATGCCCAAAGAGCCAGCAGGGAAAACTATGCCTCGTTGTAAAGCTCTTTGGGAACCGCTTGCGTAGCCCCACACACCTGGGGGCTGCAGGGTTTCCTGCTGCCTTCAGCCTCAAAACCACCCTTTCCCACTTGGCGCCGCGCCAGGCACAAAAGTGGCCATATGTCTGGAGACTGCTCCCACGCCCAAAGAGCCAGAAGGGAAAACTATGCCTTCCTGTAAAGCTGTTTGGGAAGCGCTTGCGTAGCCCCACAGACCTGGGGGCTGCAAACTTTCCTGCTGCCTTCAGCCTCAAAACCACCCTTTCCCTCTTGGCGCGCGCCAGGCACAAAAATGGCCATATGTCTGGAGATTAGTCCCACGGCCAAAGACCCAGCAGGGAAAAGTATGCCTTGTTCTAAAGCTCTTTGGCAACCGCTTGCGTAGTCCCACAGACCTGGGGGCTGCAGGCTTTCCTGCTGCCTTCAGCCTCAAAACCACCCTTTCCCACTTGGCGCCGCGCCAGCCTCAAAAATCTGCATATGTCTGGAGATGGGCCCACGCCCAAAGAGCCAGCAGGGAAAAGTATGCCTTGTTCTAAAGCTCTTTGGGAACCGCTTGCGTAGCCCCACACACCTGGGGGCTGCAGGCTTTCCTGCTGCCTTCAGCCTCAAAACCACCCTTTCCCACTTGGCGCCGCGCTAGCCTCAAAAATCTGCATATGTCTGGAGATGGGTCCCACGCCCAAAGAGCCAGCAGGGAAAACTATGCCTTGTTCTAAAGCTCTTTGGGAACCGCTTGCATAGTCCCACAGACGTGGGGGCTGCAGGGTTTCCTGCTGCCTTCATCCTCAAAACCACCCTTTCCCACTTGGCGCCGCGCCAGGCACAAAAGTGGCCATATGTCTGGAGACTGGTCCCACGCCCAAAGAGCCAGCAGGGAAAACTATGCCTTGTGGTAAAGCTCTCTGGGAAGCGCTTGCGTAGCCCCACACACCTGGGGGCTGCAATCTTTCCTGCTGCCTTCAGCCTCAAAACTACTCTTTCCCACTTGGCGCCGCGCCAGGCACAAAAATGGCCATATGGCTGGAGATGGGTCTCACGCTCAAAGAGCCAGCAGGGAAAACTATGCCTTCTTCTAAAGCTCTTTGGGAACCGCTTGCGTAGCCCCACAGACCTGCGGGCTGCAGGCTTTCCTGCTGCCTTCAGCCTCAAAACCACCCTTTCCCACTTGGCGCCACGCCAGGCACAAAAATGGCCATATGTCTGGAGATTGGTCCCATGCCCAAAGAGCCAGCAGGGAAAACTATGCCTCGTTGTAAAGCTCTTTGGGAACCGCTTGCGTAGCCCCACAGACCTGGGGGCTGCAGGCTTTCCTGCTGCCTTCAGCCTCAAAACCACCCTTTCCCACTTGGCGCCGCTCCAGGGACAAAAATGGCCATTTGTCTGGAGATTGGTCCCACGCCAAAGAGCCAGCAGGGAAAATTATGCCTTGTTCTAAAGCTCTTTGGCAACCGCTTGCATAGTCCCACAGAGCTGGGGGCTGCAGGCTTTCCTGCTGCATTCAGCCTCAAAACCACCCTTTCCCACTTGGCGCCGTGCCAGTCCAAAAAATGGCCATATGTCTGGAGATTGGTCCCACGCCCAAAGAGCCAGCAGGGAAAATTATGCCTTGTTCTAAAGCTCTTTGGGAACCGCTTGCGTAGTCCCACACACCTGGGGGCTGCAGGCTTTCCTGCTGCCTTCAGCCTCAAAACCACCCTTTCCCACTTGGCGCCACGCCAGGCACAAAAATGGCCATATGTCTTGAGACTGGTCCCACGCCCAAAGAGCCAGCAGGGAAAAGTATGCCTTGTTCTAAAGCTCTTTGGCAACCGCTTGCGTAGCCCCACACACCTGGGGGCTGCAATATTTCCTGCTGCCTTCAGCCTCAGAACCACCCTTTCCCACTTGGCACGGCGCCAGCCTCAAAAATCTGCATATGTCTGGAGATTGGTCCCATGCCCAAAGAGCCAGCAGGGAAAACTATGCCTCGTTGTAAAGCTCTTTGGGAACCGCTTGCGTAGCCCCACACACCTGGGGGCTGCAGGGTTTCCTGCTGCCTTCAGCCTCAAAACCACCCTTTCCCACTTGGCGCCGCGCCAGGCACAAAAGTGGCCATATGTCTGGAGACTGCTCCCACGCCCAAAGAGCCAGAAGGGAAAACTATGCCTTCCTGTAAAGCTGTTTGGGAAGCGCTTGCGTAGCCCCACAGACCTGGGGGCTGCAAACTTTCCTGCTGCCTTCAGCCTCAAAACCACCCTTTCCCTCTTGGCGCGCGCCAGGCACAAAAATGGCCATATGGCTGGAGATGGGTCCCACGCTCAAAGAGCCAGCAGGGAAAACTATGCCTTGTTCTAAAGCTCTTTGGGAACCGCTTGCGTAGCCCCACACACCTGGGGGCTGCAGGCTTTCCTGCTGCCTTCAGCCTCAAAACCACCCTTTCCCACTTGGCGCCTATCCAGGGACAAAAATGGCCATTTGTCTGGAGATTGGTCCCACGCCCAAAGAGCCAGCAGGGAAAACTATGCCTTGTTCTAAAGCTCTTTTGCAACCGCTTGCATAGTCCCACAGACGTGGGGGCTGCAGGCTTTCCTGCTGCCTTCAGCCTCAAAACCACCCTTTCCCACTTGGCGCCACGCCAGGCACAAAAATGGCCATATGTCTGGAGATTGGTCCCACGGCCAAAAACCCAGCAGGGAATATTATGCCTTGTTCTAAAGCTCTTTGGCAACCGCTTGCGTAGTCCCACAGACCTGGGGGCTGCAGGCTTTCCTGCTGCCTTCAGCCTCAAAACCACCCTTTCCCACTTGGCGCCGCGCCAGCCTCAAAAATCTGCATATGTCTGGAGATGGGCCCACGCCCAAAGAGCCAGCAGGGAAAAGTATGCCTTGTTCTAAAGCTCTTTGGCAACCGCTTGCGTAGCCCCACAGACCTGGGGGCTGCAGGCTTTCCTGCTGCCTTCAGCCTCAAAACCACCCTTTCCCACTTGGCGCCGCGCTAGCCTCAAAAATCTGCATATGTCTGGAGATGGGTCCCACGCCCAAAGAGCCAGCAGGGAAAACTATGCCTTGTTCTAAAGCTCTTTGGGAACCGCTTGCATAGTCCCACAGACGTGGGGGCTGCAGGGTTTCCTGCTGCCTTCATCCTCAAAACCACCCTTTCCCACTTGGCGCCGCGCCAGGCACAAAAGTGGCCATATGTCTGGAGACTGGTCCCACGCCCAAAGAGCCAGCAGGGAAAACTATGCCTTGTGGTAAAGCTCTCTGGGAAGCGCTTGCGTAGCCCCACACACCTGGGGGCTGCAATCTTTCCTGCTGCCTTCAGCCTCAAAACTACTCTTTCCCACTTGGCGCCGCGCCAGGCACAAAAATGGCCATATGGCTGGAGATGGGTCTCACGCTCAAAGAGCCAGCAGGGAAAACTATGCCTTCTTCTAAAGCTCTTTGGGAACCGCTTGCGTAGCCCCACAGACCTAGGGGCTGCAGGCTTTCCTGCTGCCTTCAGCCTCAAAACCACCCTTTCCCACTTGGCGCCACGCCAGGCACAAAAATGGCCATATGTCTGGTGATGGGTCCCACGCCCAAAGAGCCAGCAGGGAAAACTATGCCTTGTTCTAAAGCTCTTTGGCAACCGCTTGCGTAGTCCCACAGACCTAGGGGCTGCAGGCTTTCCTGCTGCCTTCAGCCTCAAAACCACCCTTTCCCACTTGGTGCAGCGCCAGGCACAAAAATGGCCATATGTCTGGAGATTGGTCCCATGCGCAAAGAGCCAGCAGGGAAAACTATGCCTTGTTCCAAAGCTCTTTGGCAACCGCTTGCGTAGCCCCACAGACCTGGGGGCTGCAGGCTTTCCTGCTGCCTTCAGCCTCAAAAACACCCTTTCCCACTTGGTGCGGCGCCAGCCTCAAAAATCTGCATATGTCTGGAGACTGGTCCCACACCCAAAGAGCCAGCAGGGAAAAATATGCCTTGTTGTAAAGCCGTTTGGGAACCGCTTGCGTAGCCCCACAGACCTGGGGGCTGCGGGCTTTCCTGCTGCCTTCAGCCTCAAAACCACCCTTTCCCACTTGGCGCCGCGCCAGCCTCAAAAATCTGCATATGTCTGGAGATGGGTCTGAAGCCCAAAGAGCCAGCAGGGAAAACTATGCCTTGTTCTAAAGCTCTTTGGGAACTGCTTGCGTAGCCCCACACACCTGGGGGCTGCAGGCTTTCCTGCTGCCTTCAGCCTCAAAACCACCCTTTCCCACTTGGCGCCGCGCCAGGCATAAAAATGGCCATATGTCTGGAGATTGGTCCCATGCCCAAAGAGCCAGCAGGGAAAACTATGCCTTGTTCTAAAGCTCTCTGGGAAGCGCTTGCGTAGCCCCACACACCTGGGGGCTGCAGGCTTTCCTGCTGCCTTCAGCCTCAAAACCACCCTTTCCCACTTGGCGCCACGCCAGGCACAAAAATGGCCATATGTCTGGTGATGGGTCCCACGCCCAAAGAGCCAGCAGGGAAAACTATGCCTTGTTCTAAAGCTCTTTGGGAACCGCTTGCGTAGCCCCACACAACTGGCGGCTGCAGGCTTTCCTGCTGCCTTCAGCCTCAAAACCACCCTTTCCCACTTGGTGCAGCGCCAGGCAGAAAAATGGCCATATGTCTGGAGATTGGTCCCATGCCCAAAGAGCCAGCAGGGAAAACTATGCCTTGTTCTAAAGCTCTTTGGGAACGGCTTGCGTAGCCCCACAGACCTGGGGGCTGCAGGCTTTCCTGCTGCCTTCAGCCTCAAAACCACCCTTTCCCACTTGGCGCCACGCCAGGCACAAAAATGGCCATATGTCTGGAGACTGCTCCCACGCCCAAAGAGCCAGCAGGGAAAACTATGCCTTGTTCTAAAGCTCTTTGGCAACCGCTTGCGTAGCCCCACACACCTGGGGGCTGCAGGCTTTCCTGCTGCCTTCAGCCTCAAAACCACCCTTTCCCTCTTGGCGCGCGCCAGGCACAAAAATGGCCATATGTCTGGAGATTGGTCCCACGCTCAAAGAGCCAGCAGGGAAAACTATGCCTTCTTCTAAAGCCGTTTGGGAATCGCTTGCGTAGCCCCACAGACCTAGGGGCTGCAGGCTTTCCTGCTGCCTTCAGCCTCAAAACCACCCTTTCCCACTTGGCGCCTATCCAGGGACAAAAATGGCCATTTGTCTGGAGATGGGTCCCACACCCAAAGAGCCAGCAGGGAAAACTATGCCTTGTTCTAAAGCTCTTTGGCAACCGCTTGCGTAGCCCCACAGACCTGGGGGCTGCAGGCTTTCCTGCTGCCTTCATCCACAAAACCACCCTTTCCCACTTGGCGCAGCACCAGCCTCAAAAATCTGCATATGTCTGGAGACTGGTCCCACACCCAAAGAGCCAGCAGGGAAAACTATGCCTTGTTCTAAAGCTCTTTGGCAACCGCTTGCATAGTACCACAGACGTGGGGGCTGAAGGCTTTCCTGCTGCCTTCAGCCTCAAAACCACCCTTTCCCACTTGGCGCCACGCCAGGCACAAAAATGGCAATATGTCTGGAGATGGGTCCCCCCCCCAAAGAGCCAGCAGGGAAAACTATGCCTTGTTCTAAAGCCGTTTGGGAACCGCTTGCGTAGCCCCACAGACCTAGGGGCTGCAGGCTTTCCTGCTGCCTTCAGCCTCAAAACCACCCTTTCCCACTTGGCGCCACGCCAGGCACAAAAATGGCCATATGTCTGGAGACTGCTCCCACGCCCAAAGAGCCAGCAGGGAAAACTATGCCTTCTTCTAAAGCCGTTTGGGAACCGCTTGCGTAGCCCCACACACCTGGGGGCTGCAGGCTTTCCTGCTGCCTTCAGCCTCAAAACCACCCTTTCCCTCTTGGCGCGCGCCAGGCACAAAAATGGCCATATGGCTGGAGATGGGTCCCACGCTCAAAGAGCCAGCAGGGAAAACTATGCCTTCTTCTAAAGCCGTTTGGGAACCGCTTGCGTAGCCCCACAGACCTAGGGGCTGCAGGCTTTCCTGCTGCCTTCAGCCTCAAAACCACCCTTTCCCACTTGGCGCCGCTCCAGGGACAAAAAAGGCCATTTGTCTGGAGATGGGTCCCACACCCAAAGAGCCAGCAGGGAAAACTATGCCTCGTTGTAAAGCTCTTTGGGAACCGCTTGCGTAGCCCCACAGACCTGGGGGCTGCAGGCTTTCCTGCTGCCTTCATCCACAAAACCACCCTTTCCCACTTGGCGCAGCACCAGCCTCAAAAATCTGCATATGTCTGGAGACTGGTCCCACACCCAAAGAGCCATCAGGGAAAACTATGCCTTCTTCTAAAGCTCTTTGGCAACCGCTTGCATAGTCCCACAGACGTGGGGGCTGAAGGCTTTCCTGCTGCCTTCAGCCTCAAAACCACCCTTTCCCACTTGGCGCCGGGCCATGCACAAAAATGGCAATATGTCTGGAGATGGGTCCCCCCCCCAAAGAGCCAGCAGGGAAAACTATGCCTTGTTCTAAAGCCATTTGGGAAACGCTTGCGTAGCCCCACAGACCTAGGGGCTGCAGGCTTTCCTGCTGCCTTCAGCCTCAAAACCACCCTTTCCCACTTGGCGGCACGCCAGGCACAAAAATGGCCATATGTCTGGAGACTGCTCCCACGCCCAAAGAGCCAGCAGGGAAAACTATGCCTTGTTCTAAAACTCTTTGGGAACCGCTTGCGTAGCCCCACAGACCTGGGGGCTGCAGGCTTTCCTGCTGCCTTCAGCCTCAAAACCACCCTTTCCCTCTTGGCGCGCGCCAGGCACAAAAATGGCCATATGGCTGGAGATGGGTCCCACGCTCAAAGAGCCAGCAGGGAAAACTATGCCTTCTTCTAAAGCCGTTTGGGAACCGCTTGCGTAGCCCCACAGACCTAGGGGCTGCAGGCTTTCCTGCTGCCTTCAGCCTCAAAACCACCCTTTCCCACTTGGCGCCGCTCCAGGGACAAAAATGGCCATTTGTCTGGTGATGGGTCCCACACCCAAAGAGCCAGCAGGGAAAACTATGCCTTGTTCTAAAGCTCTTTGGGAACCGCTTGCGTAGCCCCACAGACCTGGGGGCTGCAGGCTTTCCTGCTGCCTTCAGCCTCAAAACCACCCTTTCCCACTTGGCGGCACGCCAGGCACAAAAATGGCCATATGTCTGGAGATGGGTCCCCCGCCCAAAGAGGCAGCAGGGAAAACTATGCCTTGTTCTAAAGCTCTTTGGGAACCGCTTGCGTAGCCCCACACACCTGGGGCTGCAGGCTTTCCTGCTGCCTTCAGCCTCAAAACCACCCTTTCCCACTTGGCGCCACGCCAGGCACAAAAATCGCCATATGTCTGGAGATGGGTCCCACGCCCAAAGAGCCAGCAGGGAAAAATATGCCTTGTTGTAAAACTCTTTGGGAATCGCTTGCGTAGCCCCACACACCTGGGGGCTGCAGGCTTTCCTGCTGCCTTCAGCCTCAAAAACACCCTTTCCCACTTGGTGCAGCGCCAGGCACAAAAATGGCCATATGTCTGGAGATGGGTCCCACGCCCAAAGAGCCAGCAGGGAAAACTATGCCTTGTTCTAAAGCTCTTTGGGAACCGCTTGCGTAGCCCCACACACCTGGCGGCTGCAGGCTTTCCTCCTGCCTTCAGCCTCAAAACCACCCTTTCCCACTTGGTGCAGCGCCAGGCACAAAAATGGCCATTTGTCTGGAGATTGGTCCCATGCCCAAAGAGCCAGCAGGGAATATTATGCCTTGTTCTAAAGCTCTTTGGGAACCGCTTGCGTAGCCCCACACACCTGGGGGCTGCAGGCTTTCCTGCTGCCTTCAGCCTCAAAAACACACTTTCCCACTTGGTTCCGGGCCATGCACAAAAATGGCCATATGTCTGGAGATGGGTCCCCCGCCCAAAGATCCAGCAGGGAAAACTATGCCTTGTTCTAAAGCTCTTTGGGAACCGCTTGCGTAGCCCCACAGACCTGCGGGCTGCAGGCTTTCCTGCTGCCTTCAGCCTCAAAACCACCCTTTCCCACTTGGTGCAGTGCCAGGCACAAAAATGGCCATATGTCTGGAGATGGGTCCCACGCCCAAAGAGCCAGCAGGGAAAATTATGCCTTGTTCTAAAGCTCTTTGGCAACCGCTTGCGTAGCCCCACACACCTGGGGGCTGCAGGCTTTCCTGCTGCCTTCAGCCTCAAAACCACCCTTTCCCACTTTGCGCCTATCCAGGGACAAAAATAGCCATATGTCTGGAGATTGGTCCCACGCCCAAAGAGCCAGCAGGGAAAAATATGCCTTGTTCCAAAGCTCTTTGACAACCGCTTGCACAGTCCAACAGAGCTGGGGGCTGCAGGCTTTCCTGCTGCCTTCAGCCTCAAAACCACCCTTTCCCACTTGGCGCCACGCCAGGCACGAAAATGGCCATATGTCTGGAGATTGGTCCAACGGCCAAAGAGCCAGCAGGGAAAACTATGACTTGTTCTAAAGCTCTTTGGGAACCGCTTGCGTAGCCCCATAGACCTGGGGGCTGCAGTCTTTCCTGCTGCCTTCAGCCTCAAAACCACCCTTTCCCACTTGGTGCAGCGCCAGGCACAAAAATGGCCATATGTCTGGAGATTGGTCCCATGCCCAAAGAGCCAGCAGGGAAAATTATGCCTTCTTCTAAAGCTCTTTGGGAACCACTTGCGTAGCCCCACAGACTTGGGGGCTGCAGGCTTTCCTGCTGCCTTCAGCCTCAAAACCACCCTTTCCCACTTGGCGCAGCACCAACCTCAAAAATCTGCATATGTCTGGAGACTGGTCCCATGCCCAAAGAGCCAGCAGGGAAAACTATGCCTTCTTCTAAAGCTCTTTGGCAACCGCTTGCATAGTCCCACACACCTGGGGGCTGCAGGCCTTCCTGCTGCCTTCAGCCTCAAAACCACCCTTTCCCACTTGGCGCCGCTCCAGGGACAAAAATGGCCATTTGTCTGGAGATTGGTCCCACGCCCAAAGAGCCAGCAGGGAAAATTATGCCTCGTTGTAAAGCTCTTTGGGAACCGCTTGCGTAGCCCCACAGACCTGGGGGCTGCAGGCTTTCCTGCTGCCTTCAGCCTCAAAACCACCCGTTCCCACTTGGCGCAGGGCCAGGCACAAAAATGGCCATTTGTCTGGAGATTGGTCCCACACCCAAAGAGCCAGCAGGGAAAACTATGCCTTGTTCTAAAGCTCTTTGGCAACCGCTTGCGTAGCCCCACACACCTGGGGGCTGCAGGCTTTCCTGCTGCCTTCAGCCTCAAAACCACCCTTTCCCACTTGGCGCCACGCCAGGCACAAAAATGGCTATATGTCTGGAGATGGGTCCCACGCCCAAAGAGACAGCAGGGAAAAGTATGCCTTGTTCTAAAGCTCTTTGGCAACCGCTTGCATAGTCCCACAGAGCTGGGGGCTGCAGGCTTTCCTGCTGCCTTCAGCCTCAAAACCACCCTTTCCCACTTGGCGCCGTGCCAGTCCAAAAAATGGCCATATGTCTGGAGATTGGTCCCACGGCCAAAGAGCCAGCAGGGAAAATTATGCCTTGTTCTAAAGCTCTTTGGGAACCGCTTGCATAGTCCCACACACCTGGGGGCTGCAGGCTTTCCTGCTGCCTTCAGCCTCAAAACCACCCTTTCCCACTTGGCGCCACGCCAGGCACAAAAATGGCCATATGTCTTGAGACTGGTCCCACGCCCAAAGAGCCAGCAGGGAAAACTATGCCTTCTTCTAAAGCTCTTTGGCAACCGCTTGCGTAGCCCCACAGACCTGGGGGCTGCAGGCTTTCCTGCTGCCTTCAGCCTCAGAACCACCCTTTCCCACTTGGCACAGCGCCAGGCTCAAAAATCTGCATATGTCTGGAGATTGGTCCCATGCCCAAAGAGCCAGCAGGGAAAACTATGCCTCGTTGTAAAGCTCTTTGGGAACCGCTTGCGTAGCCCCACAGACCTGGGGGCTGCAGGCTTTCCTGCTGCCTTCAGCCTCAAAACCACCCTTTCCCTCTTGGCGCGCGCCAGGCACAAAAATGGCCATATGGCTGGAGATGGGTCCCACGCTCAAAGAGCCAGCAGGGAAAACTATGCCTTCTTCTAAAGCTCTTTGGGAACCGCTTGCGTAGCCCCACACACCTGGGGGCTGCAGGCTTTCCTGCTGCCTTCAGCCTCAAAACCACCCTTTCCCACTTGGCGCCGCTCCAGGGACAAAAATGGCCATATGTCTGGAGATTGGTCCCACGCCCAAAGAGCCAGCAGGGAAAACTATGCCTTGTTCTAAAGCTCTTTTGCAACCGCTTGCATAGTCCCACACACCTGGGGGCTGCAGGCTTTCCTGCTGCCTTCAGCCTCAAAACCACCCTTTCCCACTTGGCGCCACGCCAGGCACAAAAATGGCCATATGTCTGGAGATTGGTCCCACGGCCAAAGACCCAGCAGGGAATATTATGCCTTGTTCTAAAGCTCTTTGGCAACCGCTTGCGTAGTCCCACAGACCTGGGGGCTGCAGGCTTTCCTGCTGCCTTCAGCCTCAAAACCACCCTTTCCCACTTGGCGCCGCGCCAGCCTCAAAAATCTGCATATGTCTGGAGATGGGCCCACGCCCAAAGAGCCAGCAGGGAAAAGTATGCCTTGTTCTAAAGCTCTTTGGGAACCGCTTGCGTAGCCCCACACACCTGGGGGCTGCAGGCTTTCCTGCTGCCTTCAGCCTCAAAACCACCCTTTCCCACTTGGCGCCGCGCCAGCCTCAAAAATCTGCATATGTCTGGAGATGGGCCCACGCCCAAAGAGCCAGCAGGGAAAACTATGCCTTGTTCTAAAGCTCTTTGGGAACCGCTTGCATAGTCCCACAGACCTGGGGGCTGCAGGGTTTCCTGCTGCCTTCAGCCTCAAAACCACCCTTTCCCACTTGGCGCCGCGCCAGGCACAAAAGTGGCCATATGTCTGGAGACTGGTCCCACGCCCAAAGAGCCAGCAGGGAAAACTATGCCTTGTTGTAAAGCTCTCTGGGAAGCGCTTGCGTAGCCCCACACACCTGGGGGCTGCAATCTTTCCTGCTGCCTTCAGCCTCAAAACCACCCTTTCCCACTTGGCGCCACGCCAGGCACAAAAATGGCCATATGTCTGGAGATTGGTCCCACGCCCAAAGAGCCAGCAGGGAAAACTATGCCTTGTTCTAAAGCTCTTTGGCAACCGCTTGCGTAGTCCCACAGACCTAGGGGCTGCAGGCTTTCCTGCTGCCTTCAGCCTCAAAACCACCCTTTCCCACTTGGTGCAGCGCCAGGCACAAAAATGGCCATATGTCTGGAGATTGGTCCCATGCGCAAAGAGCCAGCGGGGAAAACTATGCCTTGTTCTAAAGCTCTTTGGCAACCGCTTGCGTAGCCCCACACACCTGGCGGCTGCGGGCTTTCCTGCTGCCTTCAGCCTCAAAACCACCCTTTCCCACTTGGCGCCGCGCCAGCCTCAAAAATCTGCATATGTCTGGAGATGGGTCTGAAGCCCAAAGAGCCAGCAGGGAAAACTATGCCTTGTTCTAAAGCTCTTTGGGAACTGCTTGCGTAGCCCCACACAACTGGGGGCTGCAGGCTTTCCTGCTGCCTTCAGCCTCAAAACCACCCTTTCCCACTTGGCGCCGCGCCAGGCATAAAAATGGCCATATGGCTGGAGATGGGTCCCATGCCCAAAGAGCCAGCAGGGAAAACTATGCCTTGTTCTAAAGCTCTTTGGCAACCGCTTGCGTAGCCCCACACACCTGGGGGCTGCAGGCTTTCCTGCTGCCTTCAGCCTCAAAACCACCCTTTCCCACTTGGCGCCGCGCCAGCCTCAAAAATCTGCATATGTATGGAGATGGGCCCACGCCCAAAGAGCCAGCAGGGAAAACTATGCCTTGTTCTAAAGCTCTTTGGGAACCGCTTGCATAGTCCCACAGACCTAGGGGCTGCAGGCTATCCTGCTGCCTTCAGCCTCAAAACCACCCTTTCCCACTTGGCGCCGCGCCAGGCACAAAAGTGGCCATATGTCTGGAGACTGGTCCCACGCCCAAAGAGCCAGCAGGGAAAACTATGCCTTGTTGTAAAGCTCTCTGGGAAGCGCTTGCGTAGCCCCACACACCTGGGGGCTGCAATCTTTCCTGCTGCCTTCAGCCTCAAAACCACTCTTTCCCACTTGGCGCCGCGCCAGGCACAAAAATGGCCATATGGCTGGAGATGGGTCTCACGCTCAAAGAGCCAGCAGGGAAAACTATGCCTTCTTCTAAAGCTCTTTGGGAACCGCTTGCGTAGCCCCACAGACCTAGGGGCTGCAGGCTTTCCTGCTGCCTTCAGCCTCAAAACCACCCTTTCCCACTTGGCGCCACGCCAGGCACAAAAATGGCCATATGTCTGGAGATTGGTCCCACGCCCAAAGAGCCAGCAGGGAAAACTATGCCTTGTTCTAAAGCTCTTTGGCAACCGCTTGCGTAGCCCCACACACCTGGGGGCTGCAGGCTTTCCTGCTGCCTTCAGCCTCAACACCACCCTTTCCCACTTGGTGCAGCGCCAGGCACAAAAATGGCCATATGTCTGGAGATTGGTCCCATGCGCAAAGAGCCAGCGGGGAAAACTATGCCTTGTTCTAAAGCTCTTTGGCAACCGCTTGGGTAGCCCCACAGACCTGGGGGCTGCAGGCTTTCCTGCTGCCTTCAGCCTCAAAAACACCCTTTCCCACTTGGTGCGGCGCCAGCCTCACAAATCTGCATATGTCTGGAGACTGGTCCCACACCCAAAGAGCCAGCAGGGAAAAATATGCCTTGTTGTAAAGCCGTTTGGGAACCGCTTGCGTAGCCCCACAGACCTGGGGGCTGCGGGCTTTCCTGCTGCCTTCAGCCTCAAAACCACCCTTTCCCACTTGGCGCCGCGCCAGCCTCAAAAATCTGCATATGTCTGGAGATGGGTCTGAAGCCCAAAGAGCCAGCAGGGAAAACTATGCCTTGTTCTAAAGCTCTTTGGGAACTGCTTGCGTAGCCCCACACACCTGGGGGCTGCAGGCTTTCCTGCTGCCTTCAGCCTCAAAACCACCCTTTCCCACTTGGCGCCGCGCCAGGCATAAAAATGGCCATATGTCTGGAGATTGGTCCCATGCCCAAAGAGCCAGCAGGGAAAACTATGCCTTGTTCTAAAGCTCTTTGGCAACCGCTTGCGTAGCCCCACACACCTGGGGGTTGCAGGCTTTCCTGCTGCCTTCAGCCTCAAAACCACCCTTTCCCACTTGGCGCCAGGCCAGGCACAAAAATGGCCATATGTCTGGTGATGGGTCCCACGCCCAAAGAGACAGCAGGGAAAACTATGCCTTGTTCTAAAGCTCTTTGGGAACCGCTTGCGTAGCCCCACACAACTGGCGGCTGCAGGCTTTCCTGCTGCCTTCAGCCTCAAAACCACCCTTTCCCACTTGGTGCAGCGCCAGGCAGAAAAATGGCCATATGTCTGGAGATTGGTCCCATGCCCAAAGAGCCAGCAGGGAAAACTATGCCTTGTTCTAAAGCTCTTTGGGAACGGCTTGCGTAGCCCCACAGACCTGGGGGCTGCAGGCTTTCCTGCTGCCTTCAGCCTCAAAACCACCCTTTCCCTCTTGGCGCGCGCCAGGCACAAAAATGGCCACATGGCTGGAGATGGGTCCCACGCTCAAAGAGCCAGCAGGGAAAACTATGCCTTCTTCTAAAGCCGTTTGGGAACCGCTTGCGTAGCCCCACAGACCTAGGGGCTGCAGGCTTTCCTGCTGCCTTCAGCCTCAAAACCACCCTTTCCCACTTGGCGCCGCTCCAGGGAGAAAAATGGCCATTTGTCTGGAGATGGGTCCCACACCCAAAGAGCCAGCAGGGAAAACTATGCCTTGTTCTAAAGCCGTTTGGGAACCGCTTGCGTAGCCCCACAGACCTAGGGGCTGCAGGCTTTCCTGCTGCCTTCAGCCTCAAAACCACCCTTTCCCACTTGGCGTCACGCCAGGCACAAAAATGGCCATATGTCTGGAGACTGCTCCCACGCCCAAAGAGCCAGCAGGGAAAACTATGCCTTGTTCTAAAACTCTTTGGGAACCGCTTGCGTAGCCCCACACACCTGGGGGCTGCAGGCTTTCCTGCTGCCTTCAGCCTCAAAACCACCCTTTCCCTCTTGGCGTGCGCCAGGCACAAAAATGGCCATATGGCTGGAGATGGGTCCCACGCTCAAAGAGCCAGCAGGGAAAACTATGCCTTCTTCTAAAGCCGTTTGGGAACCGCTTGCGTAGCCCCACAGACCTAGGGGCTGCAGGCTTTCCTGCTGCCTTCAGCCTCAAAACCACCCTTTCCCACTTGGCGCCGCTCCAGGGAGAAAAATGGCCATTTGTCTGGAGATGGGTCCCACACCCAAAGAGCCAGCAGGGAAACCTATGCCTCGTTGTAAAGCTCTTTGGGAACCGCTTGCGTAGCCCCACAGACCTGGGGGCTGCAGGCTTTCCTGCTGCCTTCATCGACAAAACCACCCTTTCCCACTTGGCGCAGCACCAGCCTCAAAAATCTGCATATGTCTGGAGACTGGTCCCACACCCAAAGAGCCATCAGGGAAAACTATGCCTTGTTCTAAAGCTCTTTGGCAACCGCTTGCATAGTCCCACAGACGTGGGGGCTGCAGGCTTTCCTGCTGCCTTCAGCCTCAAAACCACCCTTTCCCACTTGGCGCCGGGCCATGCACAAAAATGGCAATATGTCTGGAGATGGGTCCCCCGCCCAAAGAGCCAGCAGGGAAAACTATGCCTTGTTCTAAAGCCGTTTGGGAACCGCTTGCGTAGCCCCACAGACCTAGGGGCTGCAGGCTTTCCTGCTGCCTTCAGCCTCAAAACCACCCTTTCCCACTTGGCGGCACGCCAGGCACAAAAATGGCCATATGGCTGGAGATGGGTCCCACGCTCAAAGAGCCAGCAGGGAAAACTATGCCTTCTTCTAAAGCCGTTTGGGAACCGCTTGCGTAGCCCCACACACCTGGGGGCTGCAGGCTTTCCTGCTGCCTTCAGCCTCAAAACCACCCTTTCCCTCTTGGCGCGCGCCAGGCACAAAAATGGCCATATGGCTGGAGATGGGTCCCACGCTCAAAGAGCCAGCAGGGAAAACTATGCCTTCTTCTAAAGCCGTTTGGGAACCGCTTGCGTAGCCCCACAGACCTAGGGGCTGCAGGCTTTCCTGCTGCCTTCAGCCTCAAAACCACCCTTTCCCACTTGGCGCCGCTCCAGGGACAAAAATGGTCATTTGTCTGGAGATGGGTCCCACACCCAAAGAGCCAGCAGGGAAAACTATGCCTTCTTCTAAAGCTCTTTGGGAACCGCTTGCGTAGCCCCACAGACCTGGGGGCTGCAGGCTTTCCTGCTGCCTTCAGCCTCAAAACCACCCTTTCCCACTTGGCGGCACGCCAGGCACAAAAATGGCCATATGTCTGGAGATGGGTCCCCCGCCCAAAGAGCCAGCAGGGAAAACTATGCCTTGTTCTAAAGCTCTTTGGGAACCGCTTGCGTAGCCCCACACACCTGGGGCTGCAGGCTTTCCTGCTGCCTTCAGCCTCAAAACCACCCTTTCCCACTTGGCGCCACGCCAGGCACAAAAATGGCCATATGTCTGGAGACTGGTCCCACACCCAAAGAGCCAGCAGGGAAAAATATGCCTTGTTGTAAAACTCTTTGGGAATCGCTTGCGTAGCCCCACACACCTGGGGGCTGCAGGCTTTCCTGCTGCCTTCAGCCTCAAAAACACCCTTTCCCACTTGGTGCAGCGCCAGGCACAAAAATGGCCATATGTCTGGAGATGGGTCCCACGCCCAAAGAGACAGCAGGGAAAACTATGCCTTGTTCTAAAGCTCTTTGGGAACCGCTTGCGTAGCCCCACACAACTGGCGGCTGCAGGCTTTCCTCCTGCCTTCAGCCTCAAAACCACCCTTTCCCACTTGGTGCAGCGCCAGGCACAAAAATGGCCATATGTCTGGAGATTGGTCCCATGCCCAAAGAGCCAGCAGGGAAAATTATGCCTTGTTCTAAAGCTCTTTGGGAACCGCTTGCGTAGCCCCACACACCTGGGGGCTGCAGGCTTTCCTGCTGCCTTCAGCCTCAAAAACACACTTTCCCACTTGGTTCCGGGCCAGGCACAAAAATGGCCATATGTCTGGAGACTGCTCCCACGCCCAAAGATCCAGCAGGGAAAACTATGCCTTGTTCTAAAGCTCTTTGGGAACCGCTTGCGTAGCCCCACAGACCTGCGGGCTGCAGGCTTTCCTGCTGCCTTCAGCCTCAAAACCACCCTTTCCCACTTGGCGCCACGCCAGGCACAAAAATGGCCATATGTCTGGAGACTGGTCCCACACCCAAAGAGCCAGCAGGGAAAAATATGCCTTGTTGTAAAACTCTTTGGGAATCGATTGCGTAGCCCCACAGACCTGGTGGCTGCAGGCTTTCCTGCTGCCTTCAGCCTCAAAACCACCCTTTCCCACTTGGTGCAGTGCCAGGCACAAAAATGGTCATATGTCTGGAGATGGGTCCCACGCCCAAAGAGCCAGCAGGGAAAATTATGCCTTGTTCTAAAGCTCTTTGGCAACCGCTTGTGTAGCCCCATAGATCTGGGGGCTGCAGGCTTTCCTGCTGCCTTCAGCCTCAAAACCACCCTTTCCCACTTGGCGCCTATCCAGGGACAAAAATAGCCATATGTCTGGAGATTGGTCCCACGCCCAAAGAGCCAGCAGGGAAAACTATGCCTTGTTCCAAAGCTCTTTGGCAACCGCTTGCACAGTCCAACAGAGCTGGGGGCTGCAGGCTTTCCTGCTGCCTTCAGCCTCAAAACCACCCTTTCCCACTTGGCGCCGTGCCAGGCACGAAAATGGCCATATGTCTGGAGATTGGTCCAACGGCCAAAGAGCCAGCAGGGAAAACTATGACTTGTTCTGAAGCTCTTTGGGAACCTCTTGCGTAGCCCCATAGACCTGGGGGCTGCAGTCTTTCCTGCTGCCTTCAGCCTCAAAACCACCCTTTCCCACTTGGTGCAGCGCCAGGTACAAAAATGGCCATATGTCTGGAGATTGGTCCCATGCCCAAAGAGCCAGCAGGGAAAACTATGCCTTGTTCTAAAGCTCTTTGGGAACCGCTTGCATAGTCTCACACACCTGGGGGCTGCAGGCTTTCCTGCTGCCTTCATCCACAAAACCACCCTTTCCCACTTGGCGCAGCACCAGCCTCAAAAATCTGCATATGTCTGGAGATGGGTCCCCCCCCCAAAGAGCCAGCAGGGAAAACTATGACTTGTTCTAAAGCTCTTTGGGAACCGCTTGCGTAGCCTCACGGAGCTGCGGGCTGCAGGCTTTCCTGCTGCCTTCAGCCTCAAAACCACCCTTTCCCACTTGGCGCAGCACCAGCCTCAAAAATCTGCATATGTCTGGAGACTGGTCCCATGCCCAAAGAGCCATCAGGGAAAACTATGCCTTGTTCTAAAGCTCTTTGGCAACCGCTTGCATAGTCCCACACACCTGGGGGCTGCAGGCCTTCCTGCTGCCTTCAGCCTCAAAACCACCCTTTCCCACTTGGCGCCGCTCCAGGGACAAAAATGGCCATTTCTCTGGAGATTGGTCCCACGCCCAAAGAGCCAGCAGGGAAAATTATGCCTTGTTCTAAAGCTCCTTGGGAACCGCTTGCGTAGCCCCACAGACCTGGGGGCTGCAGGCTTTCCTGCTGCCTTCAGCCTCAAAACCACCCTTTCCCACTTGGCGCCGCTCCAGGGACATAAATGGCCATTTGTCTGGAGATGGGTCCCACACCCAAAGAGCCAGCAGGGAAAACTATGCCTTGTTCTAAAGCTCTTTGGGAACCGCTTGCATAGTCCCACAGATGTGGGGGCTGCAGGGTTTCCTGCTGCTTTCAGCCTCAAAACCACCCTTTCCCACTTGGCGCCGGGCCACGCACAAAAACGGCAATATGGCTGGAGATGGGTCCCGCGCCCAAAGATCCAGCAGGGAAAACTATGCCTTGTTCTAAAGCTCTTTGGGAACCGCTTGCGTAGCCCCACAGACCTGCGGGCTGCAGGCTTTCCTGCTGCCTTCAGCCTCAAAACCACCCTTTCCCACTTGGCGCCACGCCAGGCACAAAAATGGCCATTTGTCTGGAGACTGGTCCCACGCCCAAAGAGCCAGCAGGGAAAACTATGCCTTGTTCTAAAGCTCTTTGGCAACCGCTTGCGTAGCCCCACCCACCTGGGGGCTGCAGGCTTTCCTGCTGCCTTCAGCCTCAAAACCACCCTTTCCCACTTGGCGCCACGCCAGGCACAAAAATGGCCAGATGTCTGGAGATTGGTCCCATGCCCAAAGAGCCAGCAGGGAAAACTATGCCTTGTTGTAAAGCTCTTTGGGAACGGCTTGCGTAGCCCCACAGACCTGGGGGCTGCAGGCTTTCCTGCTGCCTTCAGCCTCAAAACCACCCTTTCCCACTTGGCGCCGCTCCAGGGACAAAAATGGCCATTTGTCTGGAGATTGGTCCCACGCCAAAGAGCCAGCAGGGAAAATTATGCCTTGTTCTAAAGCTCTTTGGCAACCGCTTGCATAGTCCCACAGAGCTGGGGGCTGCAGGCTTTCCTGCTGCCTTCAGCCTCAAAACCACCCTTTCCCACTTGGCGCCGTGCCAGTCCAAAAAATGGCCATATGTCTGGAGATTGGTCCCACGGCCAAAGAGCCAGCAGGGAAAATTATGCCTTGTTCTAAAGCTCTTTGGGAACCGCTTGCGTAGTCCCACACACCTGGGGGCTGCAGGCTTTCCTGCTGCCTTCAGCCTCAAAACCACCCTTTCCCACTTGGCGCCACGCCAGGCACAAAAATGGCCATATGTCTTGAGACTGGTCCCACGCCCAAAGAGCCAGCAGGGAAAAATATGCCTTCTTCTAAAGCTCTTTGGCAACCGCTTGCGTAGCCCCACACACCTGCGGGCTGCAGGCTTTCCTGCTGCCTTCAGCCTCAAAACCACCCTTTCCCACTTGGCGCCGCGCCAGCCTCAAAAATCTGCATATGTCTGGAGATGGGCCCACGATCAAAGAGCCAGCAGGGAAAACTATGCCTTCTTCTAAAGCTCTTTGGGAACCGCTTGCGTAGCCCCACACACCTGGGGGCTGCAGGCTTTCCTGCTGCCTTCAGCCTCAAAACCACCCTTTCCCACTTGGCGCCGCGCCAGGCACAAAAGTGGCCATATGTCTGGAGACTGCTCCCACGCCCAAAGAGCCAGCAGGGAAAACTATGCCTTGTTGTAAAGCCGTTTGGGAACCGCTTGCGTAGCCCCACAGACCTGGGGGCTGCGGGCTTTCCTGCTGCCTTCAGCCTCAAAACCACCCTTTCCCACTTGGCGCCGCGCCAGCCTCAAAAATCTGCATATGTCTGGACATGGGTCTGAAGCCCAAAGAGCCAGCAGGGAAAACTATGCCTTGTTCTAAAGCTCTTTGGGAACTGCTTGCGTAGCCCCACACACCTGGGGGCTGCAGGCTTTCCTGCTGCCTTCAGCCTCAAAACCACCCTTTCCCACTTGGCGCCGCGCCAGGTATAAAAATGGCCATATGGCTGGAGATGGGTCCCATGCCCAAAGAGCCAGCAGGGAAAACTATGCCTTGTTCTAAAGCTCTTTGGCAACCGCTTGCGTAGCCCCACACACCTGGGGGCTGCATGCTTTCCTGCTGCCTTCAGCCTCAAAACCACCCTTTCCCACTTGGCGCCACGCCAGGCACAAAAATGGCCATATGTCTGGTGATGGGTCCCACGCCCAAAGAGACAGCAGGGAAAACTATGCCTTGTTCTAAAGCTCTTTGGGAACCGCTTGCGTAGCCCCACAGACCTAGGGGCTGCAGGCTTTCCTGCTGCCTTCAGCCTCAAAACCACCCTTTCCCACTTGGTGCAGCGCCAGGCAGAAAAATGGCCATATGTCTGGAGATTGGTCCCATGCCCAAAGAGCCAGCAGGGAAAACTATGCCTTGTTCTAAAGCTCTTTGGGAACGGCTTGCGTAGCCCCACAGACCTGGGGGCTGCAGGCTTTCCTGCTGCCTTCAGCCTCAAAACCACCCTTTCCCACTTGGCGCCGCGCCAGGCACAAAAGTGGCCATATGTCTGGAGACTGGTCCCACGCCCAGAGAGCCAGCAGGGAAAACTATGCCTTGTTGTAAAGCTCTCTGGGAAGCGCTTGCGTAGCCCCACACACCTGGGGGCTGCAATCTTTCCTGCTGCCTTCAGCCTCAAAACCACTCTTTCCCACTTGGCGCCGCGCCAGGCACAAAAATGGCCATATGGCTGGAGATGGGTCTCACGCTCAAAGAGCCAGCAGGGAAAACTATGCCTTCTTCTAAAGCTCTTTGGGAACCGCTTGCGTAGCCCCACAGACCTAGGGGCTGCAGGCTTTCCTGCTGCCTTCAGCCTCAACACCACCCTTTCCCACTTGGTGCAGCGCCAGGCACAAAAATGGCCATATGTCTGGAGATTGGTCCCATGCGCAAAGAGCCAGCGGGGAAAACTATGCCTTGTTCTAAAGCTCTTTGGGAACCGCTTGCGTAGCCCCACACAACTGGCGGCTGCAGGCTTTCCTGCTGCCTTCAGCCTCAAAAACACCCTTTCCCACTTGGTGCGGCGCCAGCCTCAAAAATCTGCATATGTCTGGAGACTGGTCCCACACCCAAAGAGCCAGCAGGGAAAAATATGCCTTGTTGTAAAGCCGTTTGGGAACCGCTTGCGTAGCCCCACAGACCTGGGGGCTGCGGGCTTTCCTGCTGCCTTCAGCCTCAAAACCACCCTTTCCCACTTGGCGCCGCGCCAGCCTCAAAAATCTGCATATGTCTGGAGATGGGTCTGAAGCCCAAAGAGCCAGCAGGGAAAACTATGCCTTGTTCTAAAGCTCTTTGGGAACTGCTTGCGTAGCCCCACACACCTGGGGGCTTCAGGCTTTCCTGCTGCCTTCAGCCTCAAAACCACCCTTTCCCACTTGGCGCCGCGCCAGGCACAAAAATGGCCATATGTCTGGTGATGGGTCACACGCCCAAAGAGACAGCAGGGAAAACTATGCCTTGTTCTAAAGCTCTTTGGGAACCGCTTGCGTAGCCCCACACAACTGGCGGCTGCAGGCTTTCCTGCTGCCTTCAGCCTCAAAACCACCCTTTCCCACTTGGTGCAGCGCCAGGCAGAAAAATGGCCATATGTCTGGAGATTGGTCCCATGCTCAAAGAGCCAGCAGGGAAAACTATGCCTTGTTCTAAAGCTCTTTGGGAACCGCTTGCGTAGCCCCACAGACCTGGGGGCTGCAGGCTTTCCTGCTGCCTTCAGCCTCAAAACCACCCTTTCCCACTTGGCGCCGGGCCATGCACAAAAATGGCCATATGTCTGGAGATGGGTCCCCCCCCCAAAGAGCCAGCAGGGAAAACTATGCCTTGTTCTAAAGCCGTTTGGGAACCGCTTGCGTAGCCCCACAGACCTAGGGGCTGCAGGCTTTCCTGCTGCCTTCAGCCTCAAAACCACCCTTTCCCACTTGGCGGCACGCCAGGCACAAAAATGGCCATATGTCTGGAGACTGCTCCCACGCCCAAAGAGCCAGCAGGGAAAACTATGCCTTGTTCTAAAACTCTTTGGGAACCGCTTGCGTAGCCCCACACACCTGGGGGCTGCAGGCTTTCCTGCTGCCTTCAGCCTCAAAACCACCCTTTCCCACTTGGCGCCGCGCCAGGCATAAAAATGGCCATATGTCTGGAGATTGGTCCCATGCCCAAAGAGCCAGCAGGGAAAACTATGCCTTGTTCTAAAGCTCTCTGGGAAGCTCTTGCGTAGCCCCACACACCTGGGGGCTGCAGGCTTTCCTGCTGCCTTCAGCCTCAAAACCACCCTTTCCCACTTGGCGGCACGCCAGGCACAAAAATGGCCATATGTCTGGAGACTGCTCCCACGCCCAAAGAGCCAGCAGGGAAAACTATGCCTTGTTCTAAAACTCTTTGGGAACCGCTTGCGTAGCCCCACAGACCTGGGGGCTGCAGGCTTTCCTGCTGCCTTCAGCCTCAAAACCACCCTTTCCCACTTGGCGCGCGCCAGGCACAAAAATGGCCATATGGCTGGAGATGGGTCCCACGCTCAAAGAGCCAGCAGGGAAAACTATGCCTTCTTCTAAAGCCGTTTGGGAACCGCTTGCGTAGCCCCACAGACCTAGGGGCTGCAGGCTTTCCTGCTGCCTTCAGCCTCAAAACCACCCTTTCCCACTTGGCGCCGCTCCTTGGACAAAAATGGCCATTTGTCTGGAGATGGGTCCCACACCCAAAGAGCCAGCAGGGAAAACTATGCCTTGTTCTAAAGCTCTTTGGGAACCGCTTGCGTAGCCCCACACACCTGGGGGCTGCAGGCTTTCCTGCTGCCTTCAGCCTCAAAACCACCCTTTCCCAGTTGGCGGCACGCCAGGCACAAAAATGGCCATATGTCTGGAGATGGGTCCCCCGCCCAAAGAGCCAGCAGGGAAAACTATGCCTTGTTCTAAAGCTCTTTGGGAACCGCTTGCGTAGCCCCACACACCTGGGGCTGCAGGCTTTCCTGCTGCCTTCAGCCTCAAAACCACCCTTTCCCACTTGGCGCCACGCCAGGCACAAAAATGGCCATATGTCTGGAGACTGGTCCCACACCCAAAGAGCCAGCAGGGAAAAATATGCCTTGTTGTAAAACTCTTTGGGAATCGCTTGCGTAGCCCCACACACCTGGGGGCTGCAGGCTTTCCTGCTGCCTTCAGCCTCAAAACCACCCTTTCCCACTTGGTGCAGTGCCAGGCACAAAAATGGCCATATGTCTGGAGATGGGTCCCACGCCCAAAGAGCCAGCAGGGAAAATTATGCCTTGTTCTAAAGCTCTTTGGCAACCGCTTGTGTAGCCCCATAGATCTGGGGGCTGCAGGCTTTCCTGCTGCCTTCAGCCTCAAAACCACCCTTTCCCACTTGGCGCAGCACCAGCCTCAAAAATCTGCATATGTCTGGAGACTGGTCCCATGCCCAAAGAGCCATCAGGGAAAACTATGCCTTGTTCTAAAGCTCTTTGGGAACCGCTTGCATAGTCCCACACCCCTGGGGGCTGCAGGCCTTCCTGCTGCCTTCAGCCTCAAAACCACCCTTTCCCACTTGGCGCCGCTCCAGGGACAAAAATGGCCATTTCTCTGGAGATTGGTCCCACGCCCAAAGAGCCAGCAGGGAAAATTATGCCTTGTTCTAAAGCTCCTTGGGAACCGCTTGCGTAGCCCCACAGACCTGGGGGGTGCAGGCTTTCCTGCTGCCTTCAGCCTCAAAACCACCCTTTCCCACTTGGCGCCGCTCCAGGGACATAAATGGCCATTTGTCTGGAGATGGGTCCCACACCCAAAGAGCCAGCAGGGAAAACTATGCCTTGTTCTAAAGCTCTTTGGGAACCGCTTGCATAGTCCCACAGATGTGGGGGCTGCAGGGTTTCCTGCTGCTTTCAGCCTCAAAACCACCCTTTCCCACTTGGCGCCGGGCCACGCACAAAAACGGCAATATGGCTGGAGATGGGTCCCACGCCCAAAGAGCCAGCAGGGAAAACTATGCCTTGTTCTAAAGCTCTTTGGGAACCGCTTGCGTAGCCCCACAGACGTGCGGGCTACAGGCTTTCCTGCTGCCTTCAGCCTCAAAACCACCCTTTCCCACTTGGCGCCACGCCAGGCACAAAAATGGCCATTTGTCTGGAGACTGGTCCCACGCCCAAAGAGCCAGCAGGGAAAACTATGCCTTGTTCTAAAGCTCTTTGGCAACCGCTTGCGTAGCCCCACACACCTGGGGGCTGCAGGCTTTCCTGCTGCCTTCAGCCTCAAAACCACCCTTTCCCACTTGGCGCCACGCCAGGCACAAAAATGGCTATATGTCTGGAGATGGGTCCCACGCCCAAAGAGACAGCAGGGAAAACTATGCCTTGTTCTAAAGCTCTTTGGGAACCGCTTGCGTAGCCCCACAGACCTGGCGGCTGCAGGCTTTCCTGCTGCCTTCAGCCTCAAAACCACCCTTTCCCACTTGGCGCCGGGCCAGGCACAAAAATGGCCAGATGTCTGGAGATTGGTCCCATGCCCAAAGAGCCAGCAGGGAAAACTATGCCTTGTTCTAAAGCTCTTTGGGAACCGCTTGCGTAGCCCCACAGACCTGGGGGCTGCAGGCTTTCCTGCTGCCTTCAGCCTCAAAACCACCCTTTCCCACTTGGCGCCGCTCCAGGGACAAAAATGGCCATTTGTCTGGAGATTGGTCCCACGCCAAAGAGCCAGCAGGGAAAATTATGCCTTGTTCTAAAGCTCTTTGGCAACCGCTTGCATAGTCCCACAGAGCTGGGGGCTGCAGGCTTTCCTGCTGCCTTCAGCCTCAAAACCACCCTTTCCCACTTGGCGCCACGCCAGGCACAAAAATGGCTATATGTCTGGAGATGGGTCCCACGCCCAAAGAGACAGCAGGGAAAACTATGCCTTGTTCTAAAGCTCTTTGGGAACCGCTTGCGTAGCCCCACAGACCTGGCGGCTGCAGGCTTTCCTGCTGCCTTCAGCCTCAAAACCACCCTTTCCCACTTGGCGCCGTGCCAGGCACAAAAATGGCCAGATGTCTGGAGATTGGTCCCATGCCCAAAGAGCCAGCAGGGAAAACTATGCCTTGTTCTAAAGCTCTTTGGGAACCGCTTGCGTAGCCCCACAGACCTGGGGGCTGCAGGCTTTCCTGCTGCCTTCAGCCTCAAAACCACCCTTTCCCACTTGGCGCCGCTCCAGGGACAAAAATGGCCATTTGTCTGGAGATTGGTCCCACGCCAAAGAGCCAGCAGGGAAAATTATGCCTTGTTCTAAAGCTCTTTGGCAACCGCTTGCATAGTCCCACAGACCTGGGGGCTGCAGGCTTTCCTGCTGCCTTCAGCCTCAAAACCACCCTTTCCCACTTGGCGCCGTGCCAGTCCAAAAAATGGCCATATGTCTGGAGATTGGTCCCATGCACAAAGAGCCAGCAGGGAAAACTATGCCTTGTTCTAAAGCTCTTTGGGAACCGCTTGCGTAGCCCCACACACCTGGGGGCTGCAGGCTTTCCTGCTGCCTTCAGCCTCAAAACCACCCTTTCCCACTTGGCGCCACGCCAGGCACAAAAATGGCCATATGTCTTGAGACTGGTCCCACGCCCAAAGAGCCAGCAGGGAAAAATATGCCTTCTTCTAAAGCTCTTTGGCAACCGCTTGCGTAGCCCCACACACCTGCGGGCTGCAGGCTTTCCTGCTGCCTTCAGCCTCAAAACCACCCTTTCCCACTTGGCGCCGCGCCAGCCTCAAAAATCTGCATATGTCTGGAGATGGGCCCACGCCCAAAGAGCCAGCAGGGAAAAGTATGCCTTGTTCTAAAGCTCTTTGGGAACCGCTTGCGTAGCCCCACACACCTGGGGGCTGCAGGCTTTCCTGCTGCCTTCAGCCTCAAAACCACCCTTTCCCACTTGGCGCCGCGCCAGGCACAAAAGTGGCCATATGTCTGGAGACTGCTCCCACGCCCAAAGAGCCAGAAGGGAAAACTATGCCTTCCTGTAAAGCTGTTTGGGAAGCGCTTGCGTAGCCCCACAGACCTGGGGGCTGCAATCTTTCCTGCTGCCTTCAGCCTCAAAACCACCCTTTCCCTCTTGGCGCGCGCCAGGCACAAAAATGGCCATATGGCTGGAGATTGGTCCCACGCCCAAAGAGCCAGCAGGGAAAACTATGCCTTGTTGTAAAGCTTTTTGGCAGTCACTTGCGTAGGCCGACAGACGTGGGGGCTGCAGGCTTTCCTGCTGCCTTCAGCCTCAAAACCACCCTTTCCCACTTGGCGCCGCGCCAGCCTCAAAAATCTGCATATGTCTGGAGATGGGCCCACGCCCAAAGAGCCAGCAAGGAAAAGTATGCCTTGTTCTAAAGCTCTTTGGGAACCGCTTGCGTAGCCCCACACACCTGGGGGCTGCAGGCTTTCCTGCTGCCTTCAGCCTCAAAACCACCCTTTCCCACTTGGCGCCGCGCCAGCCTCAAAAATCTGCATATGTCTGGAGATGGGCCCACGCCCAAAGAGCCAGCAGGGAAAACTATGCCTTGTTCTAAAGCTCTTTGGGAACCGCTTGCATAGTCCCACAGACGTGGGGGCTGCAGGGTTTCCTGCTGCCTTCAGCCTCAAAACCACTCTTTCCCACTTGGCGCCGCGCCAGGCACAAAAGTGGCCATATGTCTGGAGACTGGTCCCACGCCCAAAGAGCCAGCAGGGAAAACTATGCCTTGTTGTAAAGCTCTCTGGGAAGCGCTTGCGTAGCCCCACACACCTGGGGGCTGCAATCTTTCCTGCTGCCTTCAGCCTCAAAACCACTCTTTCCCACTTGGCGCCGCGCCAGGCACAAAAATGGCCATATGGCTGGAGATGGGTCTCACGCTCAAAGAGCCAGCAGGGAAAACTATGCCTTCTTCTAAAGCTCTTTGGGAACCGCTTGCGTAGCCCCACAGACCTAGGGGCTGCAGGCTTTCCTGCTGCCTTCAGCCTCAAAACCACCCTTTCCCACTTGGCGCCACGCCAGGCACAAAAATGGCCATATGTCTGGAGATTGGTCCCACACCCAAAGAGCCAGCAGGGAAAACTATGCCTTGTTCTAAAGCTCTTTGGCAACCGCTTGCGTAGTCCCACAGACCTAGGGGCTGCAGGCTTTCCTGCTGCCTTCAGCCTCAAAACCACCCTTTCCCACTTGGTGCAGCGCCAGGCACAAAAATGGCCATATGTCTGGAGATTGGTCCCATGCGCAAAGAGCCAGCGGGGAAAACTATGCCTTGTTCTAAAGCTCTTTGGCAACCGCTTGCGTAGCCCCACAGACCTGGCGGCTGCAGGCTTTCCTGCTGCCTTCAGCCTCAAAAACACCCTTTCCCACTTGGTGCGGCGCCAGCCTCAAAAATCTGCATATGTCTGGAGACTGGTCCCACACCCAAAGAGCCAGCAGGGAAAAATATGCCTTGTTCTAAAGCTCTTTGGGAACTGCTTGCGTAGCCCCACACACCTGGGGGCTGCAGGCTTTCCTGCTGCCTTCAGCCTCAAAACCACCCTTTCCCACTTGGCGCCGCGCCAGGCATAAAAATGGCCATATGTCTGGAGATTGGTCCCATGCCCAAAGAGCCAGCAGGGAAAACTATGCCTTGTTCTAAAGCTCTTTGGCAACCGCTTGCGTAGCCCCACACACCTGGGGGCTGCAGGCTTTCCTGCTGCCTTCAGCCTCAAAACCACCCTTTCCCACTTGGCGCCACGCCAGGCACAAAAATGGCCATATGTCTGGTGATGGGTCCCACGCCCAAAGAGCCAGCAGGGAAAACTATGCCTTGTTCTAAAGCTCTTTGGGAACCGCTTGCGTAGCCCCACAGACCTGGGGGCTGCAGGCTTTCCTGCTGCCTTCAGCCTCAAAACCACCCTTTCCCACTTGGTGCAGCGCCAGGCAGAAAAATGGCCATATGTCTGGAGATTGGTCCCATGCCCAAAGAGCCAGCAGGGAAAACTATGCCTTGTTCTAAAGCTCTTTGGGAACGGCTTGCGTAGCCCCACAGACCTGGGGGCTGCAGGCTTTCCTGCTGCCTTCAGCCTCAAAAACACCCTTTCCCACTTCGTGCGGCGCCAGCCTCAAAAATCTGCATATGTCTGGAGACTGGTCCCACACCCAAAGAGCCAGCAGGGAAAAATATGCCTTGTTGTAAAGCCGTTTGGGAACCGCTTGCGTAGCCCCACAGACCTGGGGGCTGCGGGCTTTCCTGCTGCCTTCAGCCTCAAAACCACCCTTTCCCACTTGGCGCCGCGCCAGGCATAAAAATGGCCATATGTCTGGAGATTGGTCCCATGCCCAAAGAGCCAGCAGGGAAAACTATGCCTTGTTCTAAAGCTCTTTGGCAACCGCTTGTGTAGCCCCACACACCTGGGGGCTGCAGGCTTTCCTGCTGCCTTCAGCCTCAAAACCACCCTTTCCCACTTGGCGCCACGCCAGGCACAAAAATGGCCATATGTCTGGTGATGGGTCCCACGCCCAAAGAGCCAGCAGGGAAAACTATGCCTTGTTCTAAAGCTCTTTGGGAACCGCTTGCGTAGCCCCACAGACCTGGGGGCTGCAGGCTTTCCTGCTGCCTTCAGCCTCAAAACCACCCTTTCCCACTTGGTGCAGCGCCAGGCAGAAAAAAAGCCATATGTCTGGAGATTGGTCCCATGCCCAAAGAGCCAGCAGGGAAAACTATGCCTTGTTCTAAAGCTCTTTGGGAACGGCTTGCGTAGCCCCACAGACCTGGGGGCTGCAGGCTTTCCTGCTGCC
Source organism: Larus michahellis (assembly GCF_964199755.1). Lineage (NCBI taxonomy): Eukaryota > Metazoa > Chordata > Aves > Charadriiformes > Laridae > Larus > Larus michahellis. The sequence goes on from NC_133912.1 coordinate 456,426, forward strand.
TTCAGCCTCAAAACCACCCTTTCCCACTTGGCGCCGCGCCAGCCTCAAAAATCTGCATATGTCTGGAGATGGGCCCACGCCCAAAGAGCCAGCAGGGAAAACTATGCCTTCTTCTAAAGCTCTTTGGGAACCGCTTGCATAGTCCCACAGACGTGGGGGCTGCAGGGTTTCCTGCTGCCTTCAGCCTCAAAACCACTCTTTCCCACTTGGCACCGCGCCAGGCACAAAAGTGGCCATATGTCTGGAGACTGGTCCCACGCCCAAAGAGCCAGCAGGGAAAACTATGCCTTGTTGTAAAGCTCTCTGGGAAGCGCTTGCGTAGCCCCACACTCCTGGGGGCTGCAATCTTTCCTGCTGCCTTCAGCCTCAAAACCACTCTTTCCCACTTGGCGCCGCGCCAGGCACAAAAATGGCCATATGGCTGGAGATGGGTCTCACGCTCAAAGAGCCAGCAGGGAAAACTATGCCTTCTTCTAAAGCTCTTTGGGAACCGCTTGCGTAGCCCCACAGACCTAGGGGCTGCAGGCTTCCCTGCTGCCTTCAGCCTCAAAAACACCCTTTCCCACTTGGCGCCACGCCAGGCACAAAAATGGCCATATGTCTGGAGATTGGTCCCACACCCAAAGACCCAGCAGGGAAAACTATGCCTTCTTCTAAAGCTCTTTGGCAACCGCTTGCGTAGTCCCACAGACCTGGGGGCTGCAGGCTTTCCTGCTGCCTTCAGCCTCAAAACCACCCTTTCCCACTTGGCGCCGCGCCAGCCTCAAAAATCTGCATATGTCTGGAGATGGGCCCACGCCCAAAGAGCCAGCAGGGAAAAGTATGCCTTGTTCTAAAGCTCTTTGGGAACCGCTTGCGTAGCCCCACACACCTAGCGGCTGCAGGCTTTCCTCCTGCCTTCAGCCTCAAAACCACCCTTTCCCACTTGGCGCCGCGCCAGCCTCAAAAATCTGCATATGTCTGGAGATGGGCCCACGCCCAAAGAGCCAGCAGGGAAAACTATGCCTTGTTCTAAAGCTCTTTGGGAACCGCTTGCATAGTCCCACAGACGTGGGGGCTGCAGGGTTTCCTGCTGCCTTCAGCCTCAAAACCACCCTTTCCCACTTGGCGCCGCGCCAGGCACAAAAGTGGCCATATGTCTGGAGACTGGTCCCACGCCCAAAGAGCCAGCAGGGAAAACTATGCCTTGTTGTAAAGCTCTCTGGGAAGCGCTTGCGTAGCCCCACACACCTGGGGGCTGCAATCTTTCCTGCTGCCTTCAGCCTCAAAACCACTCTTTCCCACTTGGCGCCGCGCCAGGCACAAAAATGGCCATATGGCTGGAGATGGGTCTCACGCTCAAAGAGCCAGCAGGGAAAACTATGCCTTCTTCTAAAGCTCTTTGGCAACCGCTTGCGTAGCCCCACAGACCTAGGGGCTGCAGGCTTTCCTGCTGCCTTCAGCCTCAAAACCACCCTTTCCCACTTGGCGCCACGCCAGGCACAAAAATGGCCATATGTCTGGAGATTGGTCCCACACCCAAAGAGCCAGCAGGGAAAACTATGCCTTGTTCTAAAGCTCTTTGGCAACCGCTTGCGTAGTCCCACAGACCTGGGGGCTGCAGGCTTTCCTGCTGCCTTCAGCCTCAAAACCACCCTTTCCCACTTGGTGCAGCGCCAGGCACAAAAATGGCCATATGTCTGGAGATTGGTCCCATGCGCAAAGAGCCAGCGGGGAAAACTATGCCTTGTTCTAAAGCTCTTTGGCAACCGCTTGCGTAGCCCCACAGACCTGGGGGCTGCAGGTTTTCCTGCTGCCTTCAGCCTCAAAAACACCCTTTCCCACTTGGTGCGGCGCCAGCCTCAAAAATCTGCATATGTCTGGAGACTGGTCCCACACCCAAAGAGCCAGCAGGGAAAAATATGCCTTGTTGTAAAGCCGTTTGGGAACCGCTTGCGTAGCCCCACAGACCTGGGGGCTGCGGGCTTTCCTGCTGCCTTCAGCCTCACAACCACCCTTTCCCACTTGGCGCCGCGCCAGCCTCAAAAATCTGCATATGTCTGGAGATGGGTCTGAATCCCAAAGAGCCAGCAGGGAAAACTATGCCTTGTTCTAAAGCTCTTTGGGAACTGCTTGCGTAGCCCCACACACCTGGGGGCTGCAGGCTTTCCTGCTGCCTTCAGCCTCAAAACCACCCTTTCCCACTTGGCGCCGCGCCAGCCTCAAAAATCTGCATATGTCTGGAGATGGGCCCACGCCCAAAGAGCCAGCAGGGAAAACTATGCCTTGTTCTAAATCTCTTTGGGAACCGCTTGCATAGTCCCACAGACGTGGGGGCTGCAGGGTTTCCTGCTGCCTTCAGCCTCAAAACCACCCTTTCCCACTTGGCGCCGCGCCAGGCACAAAAGTGGCCATATGTCTGGAGACTGGTCCCACGCCCAAAGAGCCAGCAGGGAAAACTATGCCTTGTTGTAAAGCTCTCTGGGAAGCGCTTGCGTAGCCCCACACACCTGGGGGCTGCAATCTTTCCTGCTGCCTTCAGCCTCAAAACCACTCTTTCCCACTTGGCGCCGCGCCAGGCACAAAAATGGCCATATGGCTGGAGATGGGTCTCACGCTCAAAGAGCCAGCAGGGAAAACTATGCCTTCTTCTAAAGCTCTTTGGGAACCGCTTGCGTAGCCCCACAGACCTAGGGGCTGCAGGCTTTCCTGCTGCCTTCAGCCTCAAAACCACCCTTTCCCACTTGGCGCCACGCCAGGCACAAAAATGGCCATTTGGCTGGAGATGGGTCCCACGCTCAAAGAGCCAGCAGGGAAAACTATGCCTTCTTCTAAAGCTCTTTGGGAACCGCTTGCGTAGCCCCACACACCTGGGGGCTGCAGGCTTTCCTGCTGCCTTCAGCCTCAAAACCACCCTTTCCCACTTGGCGCCGCTCCAGGGACAAAAATGGCCATTTGTCTGGAGATTGGTCCCACGCCCAAAGAGCCAGCAGGGAAAACTATGCCTTGTTCTAAAGCTCTTTTGCAACCGCTTGCATAGTCCCACAGACCTGGGGGCTGCAGGCTTTCCTGCTGCCTTCAGCCTCAAAACCACCCTTTCCCACTTGGCGCCACGCCAGGCACAAAAATGGCCATATGTCTGGAGATGGGTCCCATGGCCAAAGACCCAGCAGGGAATATTATGCCTTGTTCTAAAGCTCTTTGGGAACCGCTTGCGTAGCCCCACAGACCTAGGGGCTGCAGGCTTTCCTGCTGCCTTCAGCCTCAAAACCACCCTTTCCCACTTGGCGCCACGCCAGGCACAAAAATGGCCATATGTCTGGAGATTGGTCCCACACCCAAAGAGCCAGCAGGGAAAACTATGCCTTGTTCTAAAGCTCTTTGGCAACCGCTTGCGTAGTCCCACAGACCTGCGGGCTGCAGGCTTTCCTGCTGCCTTCAGCCTCAAAACCACCCTTTCCCACTTGGCGCCGCTCCAGGGACAAAAATGGCCATATGTCTGGAGATTGGTCCCATGCGCAAAGAGCCAGCAGGGAAAACTATGCCTTGTTCTAAAGCTCTTTGGGAACCGCTTGCGTAGCCCCACACACCTGGGGGCTGCAGGCTTTCCTGCTGCCTTCAGCCTCAAAACCACCCTTTCCCACTTGGCGCAGCACCAGCCTCAAAAATCTGCATGTGTCTGGAGACTGGTCCCACACCCAAAGAGCCATCAGGGAAAACTATGCCTTGTTCTAAAGCTCTTTGGGAACCGCTTGCGTAGCCCCACACACCTGGGGGCTGCAGGCTTTCCTGCTGCCTTCAGCCTCAAAACCACCCTTTCCCACTTGGCGCCGCTCCAGGGACAAAAATGGCCATTTGTCTGGAGACTGGTCCCACACCCAAAGAGCCATCAGGGAAAACTATGCCTTGTTCTAAAGCTCTTTGGGAACCGCTTGCGTAGCCCCACACACCTGGGGGCTGCAGGCTTTCCTGCTGCCTTCAGCCTCAAAACCACCCTTTCCCACTTGGCGCCGCTCCAGGGACAAAAATGGCCATTTGTCTGGAGATTGGTCCCACGCCCAAAGAGCCAGCAGGGAAAACTATGCCTTGTTCTAAAGCTCTTTTGCAACCGCTTGCATAGTCCCACAGACCTGGGGGCTGCAGGCTTTCCTGCTGCCTTCAGCCTCAAAACCACCCTTTCCCACTTGGCGCCACGCCAGGCACAAAAATGGCCATATGTCTGGAGATGGGTCCCATGGCCAAAGACCCAGCAGGGAATATTATGCCTTGTTCTAAAGCTCTTTGGGAACCGCTTGCGTAGCCCCACAGACCTAGGGGCTGCAGGCTTTCCTGCTGCCTTCAGCCTCAAAACCACCCTTTCCCACTTGGCGTGCGCCAGGCACAAACATGGCCATATGGCTGGAGATGGGTCCCACGCTCAAAGAGCCAGCAGGGAAAACTATGCCTTCTTCTAAAGCCGTTTGGGAACCGCTTGCGTAGCCCCACAGACCTAGGGGCTGCAGGCTTACCTGCTGCCTTCAGCCTCAAAACCACCCTTTCCCACTTGGCGCCGCTCCAGGGACAAAAATGGCCATTTGTCTGGAGATGGGTCCCACACCCAAAGAGCCAGCAGGGAAAACTATGCCTCGTTGTAAAGCTCTTTGGAAACCGCTTGCGTAGCCCCACAGACCTGGGGGCTGCAGGCTTTCCTGCTGCCTTCATCCACAAAACCACCCTTTCCCACTTGGCGCAGCACCAGCCTCAAAAATCTGCATATGTCTGGAGACTGGTCCCACACCCAAAGAGCCAGCAGGGAAAACTATGCCTTGTTCTAAAGCTCTTTGGCAACCGCTTGCATAGTCCCACAGACGTGGGGGCTGAAGGCTTTCCTGCTGCCTTCAGCCTCAAAACCACCCTTTCCCTCTTGGCGCCGGGCCATGCACAAAAATGGCCATATGGCTGGAGATGGGTCCCCCCCGCAAAGAGCCAGCAGGGAAAACTATGCCTTGTTCTAAAGCCGTTTGGGAACCGCTTGCGTAGCCCCACAGACCTAGGGGCTGCAGGCTTTCCTGCTGCCTTCAGCCTCAAAACCACCCTTTCCCACTTGGCGCCACGCCAGGCACAAAAATGGCCATATGTCTGGAGACTGCTCCCACGCCCAAAGAGCCAGCAGGGAAAACTATGCCTTGTTCTAAAACTCTTTGGGAACCGCTTGCGTAGCCCCACACACCTGGGGGCTGCAGGCTTTCCTGCTGCCTTCAGCCTCAAAACCACCCTTTCCCACTTGGCGTGCGCCAGGCACAAAAATGGCCATATGGCTGGAGATGGGTCCCACGCTCAAAGAGCCAGCAGGGAAAACTATGCCTTCTTCTAAAGCCGTTTGGGAACCGCTTGCGTAGCCCCACAGACCTAGGGGCTGCAGGCTTTCCTGCTGCCTTCAGCCTCAAAACCACCCTTTCCCACTTGGCGCCGCTCCAGGGACAAAAATGGCCATTTGTCTGGAGATGGGTCCCACACCCAAAGAGCCAGCAGGGAAAACTATGCCTCGTTGTAAAGCTCTTTGGGAACCGCTTGCGTAGCCCCACAGACCTGGGGGCTGCAGGCTTTCCTGCTGCCTTCATCCACAAAACCACCGTTTCCCACTTGGCGCAGCACCAGCCTCAAAAATCTGCATATGTCTGGAGACTGGTCCCACACCCAAAGAACCAGCAGGGAAAACTATGCCTTGTTCTAAAGCTCTTTGGCAACCGCTTGCATAGTCCCACAGACGTGGGGGCTGCAGGCTGTCCTGCTGCCTTCAGCCTCAAAACCACCCTTTCCCACTTGGCGCCGGGCCATGCACAAAAATGGCAATATGTCTGGAGATGGGTCCCCCCCCCAAAGAGCCAGCAGGGAAAACTATGCCTTGTTCTAAAGCCGTTTGGGAACCGCTTGCGTAGCCCCACAGACCTAGGGGCTGCAGGCTTTCCTGCTGCCTTCAGCCTCAAAACCACCCTTTCCCACTTGGCGGCACGCCAGGCACAAAAATGGCCATATGTCTGGAGACTGCTCCCACGCCCAAAGAGCCAGCAGGGAAAACTATGCCTTGTTCTAAAACTCTTTGGGAACCGCTTGCGTAGCCCCACACACCTGGGGGCTGCAGGCTTTCCTGCTGCCTTCAGCCTCAAAACCACCCTTTCCCTCTTGGCGCGCGCCAGGCACAAAAATGGCCATATGGCTGGAGATGGGTCCCACGCTCAAAGAGCCAGCAGGGAAAACTATGCCTTCTTCTAAAGCCGTTTGGGAACCGCTTGCGTAGCCCCACAGACCTAGGGGCTGCAGGCTTTCCTGCTGCCTTCAGCCTCAAAACCACCCTTTCCCACTTGGCGCCGCTCCAGGGACAAAAATGGCCATTTGTCTGGAGATGGGTCCCACACCCAAAGAGCCAGCAGGGAAAACTATGCCTTGTTCTAAAGCTCTTTGGGAACCGCTTGCGTAGCCCCACACACCTGGGGGCTGCAGGCTTTCCTGCTGCCTTCAGCCTCAAAACCACCCTTTCCCACTTGGCGCCTCTCCAGGGACAAAAATAGCCATATGTCTGGAGATTGGTCCCACGCCCAAAGAGCCAGCAGGGAAAACTATGCCTTGTTCCAAAGCTCTTTGGCAACCGCTTGCACAGTCCAACAGAGCTGGGGGCTGCAGGCTTTCCTGCTGCCTTCAGCGTCAAAACCACCCTTTCCCACTTGGCGCCATGCCAGGCACGAAAATGGCCATATGTCTGGAGATTGGTCCAACGGCCAAAGAGCCAGCAGGGAAAACTATGCCTCGTTGTAAAGCTCTTTGGGAACCGCTTGCGTAGCCCCACAGACCTGGGGGCTGCAGGCTTTCCTGCTGCCTTCATCCACAAAACCACCCTTTCCCACTTGGCGCAGCACCAGCCTCAAAAATCTGCATATGTCTGGAGACTGGTCCCACACCCAAAGAGCCATCAGGGAAAACTATGCCTTGTTCTAAAGCTCTTTGGGAACCGCTTGCGTAGCCCCATAGATGTGGGGGCTGCAGGCCTTCCTGCTGCCTTCAACCACAAAACCACCCTTTCCCACTTGGCACCGCGCCAGGCACAAAAATGGCCATATGTCTGGAGATTGGTCCCATGCCCAAAGAGCCAGCAGGGAAAACTATGCCTTCTACTAAAGCTCTTTGGGAACCGCTTGCGTAGCCCCACAGACTTGGGGGTGCAGGCTTTCCTGCTGCCTTCAGCCTCAAAACCACCCTTTCCCACTTGGCGCAGCACCAGCCTCAAAAATCTGCATATGTCTGGAGACTGGTCCCATGGCCAAAGAGCCATCAGGGAAAACTATGCCTTGTTCTAAAGCTCTTTGGGAACCGCTTGCATAGGCACACAGAGCTGGGGGCTGCACGCCTTCCTGCTGCCTTCAGCCTCAAAACCACCCTTTCCCACTTGGCGCCGCTCCAGGGACAAAAATGGCCATTTGTCTGGAGACTGGTCCCACACCCAAAGAGCCAGCAGGGAAAACTATGCCTTGTTCTAAAGCTCTTTGGGAACCGCTTGCACAGTCCCACAGACGTGGGGGCTGCAGGGTTTCCTGCTGCTTTCAGCCTCAAAACCACCCTTTCCCACTTTGTGCCCGGCCACGCACAAAAATGGCAATATGGCTGGAGATGGGTCCCCCGCCCAAAGATCCAGCAGGGAAAACTATGCCTTGTTCTAAAGCTCTTTGGGAACCGCTTGCGTAGCCCACAGACCTGTGGGCTGCAGGCTTTCCTGCTGCCTTCAGCCTCAAAACCACCCTTTCCCACTTGGCGCCACGCCAGGCACAAAAATGGCCATATGTCTGGAGATTGGTCCCATGCCCAAAGAGCCAGCAGGGAAAACTATGCCTCGTTGTAAAGCTCTTTGGGAACCGCTTGCATAGTCCCACAGACGTGGGGGCTGCAGGGTTTCCTGCTGCTTTCAGCCTCAAAACCACCCTTTCCCACTTGGCGCCGCGCCAGGCACAAAAATGGCCATTTGTCTGGAGATTGGTCCCACGCCCAAAGAGCCAGCAGGGAAAACTATGCCTTCTTCTAAAGCTCTTTGGCAACCGCTTGAATAGTCCCACACACCTGGGGGCTGCAGTCTTTCCTGCTGCCTTCAGCCTCAAAACCACCCTTTCCCACTTGGCGCCACGCCAGGCACAAAAATGGCAATATGGCTGGAGATGGGTCCCCCGCCCAAAGAGCCAGCAGGGAAAACTATGCCTTGTTCTAAAGCTCTTTGGGAACCGCTTGCGTAGCCCCACACACCTGGGGGCTGCAGGCTTTCCTGCTGTCTTCAGCCTCAAAACCACCCTTTCCCTCTTGGCGCCGCTCCAGGGACAAAAATGGCCATATGGCTGGAGATGGGTCCCATGCCCAAAGAGCCAGCAGGGAAAATTATGCCTTGTTCTAAAGCTCTTTGGCAACCGCTTGCATAGGGCCACAGAGCTGGGGGCTGCAGGCTTTCCTGCTGCCTTCAGCCTCAAAACCACCCTTTCCCACTTGGCGCCGTGCCAGTCCAAAAAATGGCCATATGTCTGGAGATTGGTCCCACGGCCAAAGAGCCAGCAGGGAAAATTATGCCTTCTTCTAAAGCTCTTTGGGAACCGCTTGCGTAGTCCCACACACCTGGGGGCTGCAGGCTTTCCTGCTGCCTTCAGCCTCAAAACCACCCTTTCCCTCTTGGCGCCGCTCCAGGGACAAAAATGGCCATTTGTCTGGAGATTGGTCCCATGCCCAAAGAGCCAGCAGGGAAAACTATGCCTCGTTGTAAAGCTCTTTGGGAACCGCTTGCGTAGCCCCACACACCTGGGGGCTGCAATCTTTCCTGCTGCCTTCAGCCTCAAAACCACCCTTTCCCACTTGGCGCCACGCCAGGCAAAAAAATGGCCATATGTCTGGAGATTGGTCCCATGCAGAAAGAGCCAGCAGGGAAAACTATGCCTTGTTCTAAACCTCTTTGGGAACCGCTTGCGTAGCCCCACACACCTGGGGGCTGCAATATTTCCTGCTGCCTTCAGCCTCAAAACCACCCTTTCCCTCTTGGCGCGCGCCAGGCACAAAAATGGCCATATGGCTGGAGATGGGTCCCACGCTCAAAGAGCCAGCAGGGAAAACTATGCCTTCTTCTAAAGCTCTTTGGGAACCGCTTGCGTAGCCCCACAGACCTGGGGGCTGCGGGCTTTCCTGCTGCCTTCAGCCTCACAACCACCCTTTCCCACTTGGCGCCGCGCCAGCCTCAAAAATCTGCATATGTCTGGAGATGGGTCTGAATCCCAAAGAGCCAGCAGGGAAAACTATGCCTTGTTCTAAAGCTCTTTGGGAACTGCTTGCGTAGCCCCACACACCTGGGGGCTGCAGGCTTTCCTGCTGCCTTCAGCCTCAAAACCACCCTTTCCCACTTGGCGCCGCGCCAGCCTCAAAAATCTGCATATGTCTGGAGATGGGCCCACGCCCAAAGAGCCAGCAGGGAAAACTATGCCTTGTTCTAAAGCTCTTTGGGAACCGCTTGCATAGTCCCACAGACGTGGGGGCTGCAGGGTTTCCTGCTGCCTTCAGCCTCAAAACCACCCTTTCCCACTTGGCGCCGCGCCAGGCACAAAAGTGGCCATATGTCTGGAGACTGGTCCCACGCCCAAAGAGCCAGCAGGGAAAACTATGCCTTGTTGTAAAGCTCTCTGGGAAGCGCTTGCGTAGCCCCACACACCTGGGGGCTGCAATCTTTCCTGCTGCCTTCAGCCTCAAAACCACTCTTTCCCACTTGGCGCCGCGCCAGGCACAAAAATGGCCATATGGCTGGAGATGGGTCTCACGCTCAAAGAGCCAGCAGGGAAAACTATGCCTTCTTCTAAAGCTCTTTGGGAACCGCTTGCGTAGCCCCACAGACCTAGGGGCTGCAGGCTTTCCTGCTGCCTTCAGCCTCAAAACCACCCTTTCCCACTTGGCGCCACGCCAGGCACAAAAATGGCCATTTGGCTGGAGATGGGTCCCACGCTCAAAGAGCCAGCAGGGAAAACTATGCCTTCTTCTAAAGCTCTTTGGGAACCGCTTGCGTAGCCCCACACACCTGGGGGCTGCAGGCTTTCCTGCTGCCTTCAGCCTCAAAACCACCCTTTCCCACTTGGCGCCGCTCCAGGGACAAAAATGGCCATTTGTCTGGAGATTGGTCCCACGCCCAAAGAGCCAGCAGGGAAAACTATGCCTTGTTCTAAAGCTCTTTTGCAACCGCTTGCATAGTCCCACAGACCTGGGGGCTGCAGGCTTTCCTGCTGCCTTCAGCCTCAAAACCACCCTTTCCCACTTGGCGCCACGCCAGGCACAAAAATGGCCATATGTCTGGAGATGGGTCCCATGGCCAAAAACCCAGCAGGGAATATTATGCCTTGTTCTAAAGCTCTTTGGGAACCGCTTGCGTAGCCCCACAGACCTAGGGGCTGCAGGCTTTCCTGCTGCCTTCAGCCTCAAAACCACCCTTTCCCACTTGGCGCCACGCCAGGCACAAAAATGGCCATATGTCTGGAGATTGGTCCCACACCCAAAGAGCCAGCAGGGAAAACTATGCCTTGTTCTAAAGCTCTTTGGCAACCGCTTGCGTAGTCCCACAGACCTGCGGGCTGCAGGCTTTCCTGCTGCCTTCAGCCTCAAAACCACCCTTTCCCACTTGGCGCCGCTCCAGGGACAAAAATGGCCATATGTCTGGAGATTGGTCCCATGCGCAAAGAGCCAGCAGGGAAAACTATGCCTTGTTCTAAAGCTCTTTGGGAACCGCTTGCGTAGCCCCACACACCTGGGGGCTGCAGGCTTTCCTGCTGCCTTCAGCCTCAAAACCACCCTTTCCCACTTGGCGCAGCACCAGCCTCAAAAATCTGCATGTGTCTGGAGACTGGTCCCACACCCAAAGAGCCATCAGGGAAAACTATGCCTTGTTCTAAAGCTCTTTGGGAACCGCTTGCGTAGCCCCACACACCTGGGGGCTGCAGGCTTTCCTGCTGCCTTCAGCCTCAAAACCACCCTTTCCCACTTGGCGCCGCTCCAGGGACAAAAATGGCCATTTGTCTGGAGACTGGTCCCACACCCAAAGAGCCATCAGGGAAAACTATGCCTTGTTCTAAAGCTCTTTGGGAACCGCTTGCGTAGCCCCACACACCTGGGGGCTGCAGGCTTTCCTGCTGCCTTCAGCCTCAAAACCACCCTTTCCCACTTGGCGCCGCTCCAGGGACAAAAATGGCCATTTGTCTGGAGATTGGTCCCACGCCCAAAGAGCCAGCAGGGAAAACTATGCCTTGTTCTAAAGCTCTTTTGCAACCGCTTGCATAGTCCCACAGACCTGGGGGCTGCAGGCTTTCCTGCTGCCTTCAGCCTCAAAACCACCCTTTCCCACTTGGCGCCACGCCAGGCACAAAAATGGCCATATGTCTGGAGATGGGTCCCATGGCCAAAGACCCAGCAGGGAATATTATGCCTTGTTCTAAAGCTCTTTGGGAACCGCTTGCGTAGCCCCACAGACCTAGGGGCTGCAGGCTTTCCTGCTGCCTTCAGCCTCAAAACCACCCTTTCCCACTTGGCGTGCGCCAGGCACAAACATGGCCATATGGCTGGAGATGGGTCCCACGCTCAAAGAGCCAGCAGGGAAAACTATGCCTTCTTCTAAAGCCGTTTGGGAACCGCTTGCGTAGCCCCACAGACCTAGGGGCTGCAGGCTTACCTGCTGCCTTCAGCCTCAAAACCACCCTTTCCCACTTGGCGCCGCTCCAGGGACAAAAATGGCCATTTGTCTGGAGATGGGTCCCACACCCAAAGAGCCAGCAGGGAAAACTATGCCTCGTTGTAAAGCTCTTTGGAAACCGCTTGCGTAGCCCCACAGACCTGGGGGCTGCAGGCTTTCCTGCTGCCTTCATCCACAAAACCACCCTTTCCCACTTGGCGCAGCACCAGCCTCAAAAATCTGCATATGTCTGGAGACTGGTCCCACACCCAAAGAGCCAGCAGGGAAAACTATGCCTTGTTCTAAAGCTCTTTGGCAACCGCTTGCATAGTCCCACAGACGTGGGGGCTGAAGGCTTTCCTGCTGCCTTCAGCCTCAAAACCACCCTTTCCCACTTGGCGCCGGGCCATGCACAAAAATGGCCATATGGCTGGAGATGGGTCCCCCCCGCAAAGAGCCAGCAGGGAAAACTATGCCTTGTTCTAAAGCCGTTTGGGAACCGCTTGCGTAGCCCCACAGACCTAGGGGCTGCAGGCTTTCCTGCTGCCTTCAGCCTCAAAACCACCCTTTCCCACTTGGCGCCACGCCAGGCACAAAAATGGCCATATGTCTGGAGACTGCTCCCACGCCCAAAGAGCCAGCAGGGAAAACTATGCCTTGTTCTAAAACTCTTTGGGAACCGCTTGCGTAGCCCCACACACCTGGGGGCTGCAGGCTTTCCTGCTGCCTTCAGCCTCAAAACCACCCTTTCCCACTTGGCGTGCGCCAGGCACAAAAATGGCCATATGGCTGGAGATGGGTCCCACGCTCAAAGAGCCAGCAGGGAAAACTATGCCTTCTTCTAAAGCCGTTTGGGAACCGCTTGCGTAGCCCCACAGACCTAGGGGCTGCAGGCTTTCCTGCTGCCTTCAGCCTCAAAACCACCCTTTCCCACTTGGCGCCGCTCCAGGGACAAAAATGGCCATTTGTCTGGAGATGGGTCCCACACCCAAAGAGCCAGCAGGGAAAACTATGCCTCGTTGTAAAGCTCTTTGGGAACCGCTTGCGTAGCCCCACAGACCTGGGGGCTGCAGGCTTTCCTGCTGCCTTCATCCACAAAACCACCGTTTCCCACTTGGCGCAGCACCAGCCTCAAAAATCTGCATATGTCTGGAGACTGGTCCCACACCCAAAGAACCATCAGGGAAAACTATGCCTTGTTCTAAAGCTCTTTGGGAACCGCTTGCATAGTCCCACAGACGTGGGGGCTGCAGGCTGTCCTGCTGCCTTCAGCCTCAAAACCACCCTTTCCCACTTGGCGCCGGGCCATGCACAAAAATGGCAATATGTCTGGAGATGGGTCCCCCCCCCAAAGAGCCAGCAGGGAAAACTATGCCTTGTTCTAAAGCCGTTTGGGAACCGCTTGCGTAGCCCCACAGACCTAGGGGCTGCAGGCTTTCCTGCTGCCTTCAGCCTCAAAACCACCCTTTCCCACTTGGCGGCACGCCAGGCACAAAAATGGCCATATGTCTGGAGACTGCTCCCACGCCCAAAGAGCCAGCAGGGAAAACTATGCCTTGTTCTAAACCTCTTTGGGAACCGCTTGCGTAGCCCCACACACCTGGGGGCTGCAGGCAGTCCTGCTGCCTTCAGCCTCAAAACCACCCTTTCCCTCTTGGCGCGCGCCAGGCACAAAAATGGCCATATGGCTGGAGATGGGTCCCACGCTCAAAGAGCCAGCAGGGAAAACTATGCCTTCTTCTAAAGCCGTTTGGGAACCGCTTGCGTAGCCCCACAGACCTAGGGGCTGCAGGCTTTCCTGCTGCCTTCAGCCTCAAAACCACCCTTTCCCACTTGGCGCCGCTCCAGGGACAAAAATGGCCATTTGTCTGGAGATGGGTCCCACACCCAAAGAGCCAGCAGGGAAAACTATGCCTTGTTCTAAAGCTCTTTGGGAACCGCTTGCGTAGCCCCACACACCTGGGGGCTGCAGGCTTTCCTGCTGCCTTCAGCCTCAAAACCACCCTTTCCCACTTGGCGCCTCTCCAGGGACAAAAATAGCCATATGTCTGGAGATTGGTCCCACGCCCAAAGAGCCAGCAGGGAAAACTATGCCTTGTTCCAAAGCTCTTTGGCAACCGCTTGCACAGTCCAACAGAGCTGGGGGCTGCAGGCTTTCCTGCTGCCTTCAGCGTCAAAACCACCCTTTCCCACTTGGCGCCATGCCAGGCACGAAAATGGCCATATGTCTGGAGATTGGTCCAACGGCGAAAGAGCCAGCAGGGAAAACTATGCCTCGTTGTAAAGCTCTTTGGGAACCGCTTGCGTAGCCCCACAGACCTGGGGGCTGCAGGCTTTCCTGCTGCCTTCATCCACAAAACCACCCTTTCCCACTTGGCGCAGCACCAGCCTCAAAAATCTGCATATGTCTGGAGACTGGTCCCACACCCAAAGAGCCATCAGGGAAAACTATGCCTTGTTCTAAAGCTCTTTGGCAACCGCTTGCATAGTCCCACACACCTGGGGGCTACAGGCTTTCCTGCTGCCTTCAGCCTCAAAACCACCCTTTCCCACTTGGCGCTGGGCCATGCACAAAAATGGCAATATGGCTGGAGATGGGTCCCCCCCCCAAAGAGCCAGCAGGGAAAACTATGCCTTGTTCTAAAGCTCTTTGGGAACCGCTTGCGTAGCCTCACAGAGCTGCGGGCTGCAGGCTTTCCTGCTGCCTTCAGCCTCAAAACCACCCTTTCCCACTTGGTGCAGCGCCAGGCACAAAAATGGCAATATGTCTGGCGATTGGTCCCATGCGCAAAGAGCCAGCAGGGAAAACTATGACTTGTTCTAAAGCTCTTTGGGAACCGCTTGCGTAGCCCCATAGATGTGGGGGCTGCAGGCCTTCCTGCTGCCTTCAACCACAAAACCACCCTTTCCCACTTGGCACCGCGCCAGGCACAAAAATGGCCATATGTCTGGAGATTGGTCCCATGCCCAAAGAGCCAGCAGGGAAAACTATGCCTTCTACTAAAGCTCTTTGGGAACCGCTTGCGTAGCCCCACAGACTTGGGGGTGCAGGCTTTCCTGCTGCCTTCAGCCTCAAAACCACCCTTTCCCACTTGGCGCAGCACCAGCCTCAAAAATCTGCATATGTCTGGAGACTGGTCCCATGGCCAAAGAGCCATCAGGGAAAACTATGCCTTGTTCTAAAGCTCTTTGGGAACCGCTTGCATAGGCACACAGAGCTGGGGGCTGCACGCCTTCCTGCTGCCTTCAGCCTCAAAACCACCCTTTCCCACTTGGCGCCGCTCCAGGGACAAAAATGGCCATTTGTCTGGAGACTGGTCCCACACCCAAAGAGCCAGCAGGGAAAACTATGCCTTGTTCTAAAGCTCTTTGGGAACCGCTTGCACAGTCCCACAGACGTGGGGGCTGCAGGGTTTCCTGCTGCTTTCAGCCTCAAAACCACCCTTTCCCACTTTGTGCCCGGCCACGCACAAAAATGGCAATATGGCTGGAGATGGGTCCCCCGCCCAAAGATCCAGCAGGGAAAACTATGCCTTGTTCTAAAGCTCTTTGGGAACCGCTTGCGTAGCCCACAGACCTGTGGGCTGCAGGCTTTCCTGCTGCCTTCAGCCTCAAAACCACCCTTTCCCACTTGGCGCCACGCCAGGCACAAAAATGGCCATATGTCTGGAGATTGGTCCCATGCCCAAAGAGCCAGCAGGGAAAACTATGCCTCGTTGTAAAGCTCTTTGGGAACCGCTTGCATAGTCCCACAGACGTGGGGGCTGCAGGGTTTCCTGCTGCTTTCAGCCTCAAAACCACCCTTTCCCACTTGGCGCCGCGCCAGGCACAAAAATGGCCATTTGTCTGGAGATTGGTCCCACGCCCAAAGAGCCAGCAGGGAAAACTATGCCTTCTTCTAAAGCTCTTTGGCAACCGCTTGAATAGTCCCACACACCTGGGGGCTGCAGTCTTTCCTGCTGCCTTCAGCCTCAAAACCACCCTTTCCCACTTGGCGCCACGCCAGGCACAAAAATGGCAATATGGCTGGAGATGGGTCCCCCGCCCAAAGAGCCAGCAGGGAAAACTATGCCTTGTTCTAAAGCTCTTTGGGAACCGCTTGCGTAGCCCCACACACCTGGGGGCTGCAGGCTTTCCTGCTGCCTTCAGCCTCAAAACCACCCTTTCCCACTTGGCGCCACGCCAGGCACAAAAATGGCCATATGGCTGGAGATTGGTCCCACGCCCAAAGAGCCAGCAGGGAAAATTATGCCTTGTTCTAAAGCTCTTTGGGAACCGCTTGCGTAGTCCCACACACCTGGGGGCTGCAGGCTTTCCTGCTGTCTTCAGCCTCAAAACCACCCTTTCCCTCTTGGCGCCGCTCCAGGGACAAAAATGGCCATATGGCTGGAGATGGGTCCCATGCCCAAAGAGCCAGCAGGGAAAATTATGCCTTGTTCTAAAGCTCTTTGGCAACCGCTTGCATAGGGCCACAGAGCTGGGGGCTGCAGGCTTTCCTGCTGCCTTCAGCCTCAAAACCACCCTTTCCCACTTGGCGCCGTGCCAGTCCAAAAAATGGCCATATGTCTGGAGATTGGTCCCACGGCCAAAGAGCCAGCAGGGAAAATTATGCCTTGTTCTAAAGCTCTTTGGGAACCGCTTGCGTAGTCCCACACACCTGGGGGCTGCAGGCTTTCCTGCTGCCTTCAGCCTCAAAACCACCCTTTCCCTCTTGGCGCCGCTCCAGGGACAAAAATGGCCATTTGTCTGGAGATTGGTCCCATGCCCAAAGAGCCAGCAGGGAAAACTATGCCTCGTTGTAAAGCTCTTTGGGAACCGCTTGCGTAGCCCCACACACCTGGGGGCTGCAATCTTTCCTGCTGCCTTCAGCCTCAAAACCACCCTTTCCCACTTGGCGCCACGCCAGGCAAAAAAATGGCCATATGTCTGGAGATTGGTCCCATGCAGAAAGAGCCAGCAGGGAAAACTATGCCTTGTTCTAAACCTCTTTGGGAACCGCTTGCGTAGCCCCACACACCTGGGGGCTGCAATATTTCCTGCTGCCTTCAGCCTCAAAACCACCCTTTCCCTCTTGGCGCGCGCCAGGCACAAAAATGGCCATATGGCTGGAGATGGGTCCCACGCTCAAAGAGCCAGCAGGGAAAACTATGCCTTCTTCTAAAGCTCTTTGGGAACCGCTTCCGTAGCCCCACAGACCTGGGGGCTGCAGGCTTTCCTGCTGCCTTCAGCCTCAAAACCACCCTTTCCCACTTGGCGCCGCTCCAGGGACAAAAATGTCCATATGTCTGGAGATTGGTCCCACGCCCAAAGAGCCAGCAGGGAAAACTATGCCTTGTTCTAAAGCTCTTTGGCAACCGCTTGCATAGTCCCACAGACGTGGGGGCTGAAGGCTTTCCTGCTGCCTTCAGCCTCAAAACCACCCTTTCCCACTTGGCGCTGGGCCATGCACAAAAATGGCAATATGGCTGGAGATGGGTCCCCCCCCCAAAGAGCCAGCAGGGAAAACTATGCCTTGTTCTAAAGCTCTTTGGGAACCGCTTGCGTAGCCTCACAGAGCTGCGGGCTGCAGGCTTTCCTGCTGCCTTCAGCCTCAAAACCACCCTTTCCCACTTGGTGCAGCGCCAGGCACAAAAATGGCAATATGTCTGGCGATTGGTCCCATGCGCAAAGAGCCAGCAGGGAAAACTATGACTTGTTCTAAAGCTCTTTGGGAACCGCTTGCGTAGCCCCATAGATGTGGGGGCTGCAGGCCTTCCTGCTGCCTTCAACCACAAAACCACCCTTTCCCACTTGGCACCGCGCCAGGCACAAAAATGGCCATATGTCTGGAGATTGGTCCCATGCCCAAAGAGCCAGCAGGGAAAACTATGCCTTCTACTAAAGCTCTTTGGGAACCGCTTGCGTAGCCCCACAGACTTGGGGGTGCAGGCTTTCCTGCTGCCTTCAGCCTCAAAACCACCCTTTCCCACTTGGCGCAGCACCAGCCTCAAAAATCTGCATATGTCTGGAGACTGGTCCCATGGCCAAAGAGCCATCAGGGAAAACTATGCCTTGTTCTAAAGCTCTTTGGGAACCGCTTGCATAGGCACACAGAGCTGGGGGCTGCACGCCTTCCTGCTGCCTTCAGCCTCAAAACCACCCTTTCCCACTTGGCGCCGCTCCAGGGACAAAAATGGCCATTTGTCTGGAGACTGGTCCCACACCCAAAGAGCCAGCAGGGAAAACTATGCCTTGTTCTAAAGCTCTTTGGGAACCGCTTGCACAGTCCCACAGACGTGGGGGCTGCAGGGTTTCCTGCTGCTTTCAGCCTCAAAACCACCCTTTCCCACTTTGTGCCCGGCCACGCACAAAAATGGCAATATGGCTGGAGATGGGTCCCCCGCCCAAAGATCCAGCAGGGAAAACTATGCCTTGTTCTAAAGCTCTTTGGGAACCGCTTGCGTAGCCCACAGACCTGTGGGCTGCAGGCTTTCCTGCTGCCTTCAGCCTCAAAACCACCCTTTCCCACTTGGCGCCACGCCAGGCACAAAAATGGCCATATGTCTGGAGATTGGTCCCATGCCCAAAGAGCCAGCAGGGAAAACTATGCCTCGTTGTAAAGCTCTTTGGGAACCGCTTGCATAGTCCCACAGACGTGGGGGCTGCAGGGTTTCCTGCTGCTTTCAGCCTCAAAACCACCCTTTCCCACTTGGCGCCGCGCCAGGCACAAAAATGGCCATTTGTCTGGAGATTGGTCCCACGCCCAAAGAGCCAGCAGGGAAAACTATGCCTTCTTCTAAAGCTCTTTGGCAACCGCTTGAATAGTCCCACACACCTGGGGGCTGCAGTCTTTCCTGCTGCCTTCAGCCTCAGAACCACCCTTTCCCACTTGGCACGGCGCCAGCCTCAAAAATGGCCATATGTCTGGAGATTGGTCCCATGCGCAAAGAGCCAGCAGGGAAAATTATGCCTTGTTCTAAACCTCTTTGGGAACCGCTTGCGTAGTCCCACACACCTGGGGGCTGCAGGGTTTCCTGCTGCCTTCAGCCTCAAAACCACCCTTTCCCACTTGGCGCCACGCCAGGCACAAAAATGGCCATATGTCTGGAGATTGGTCCCATGCGCAAAGAGCCAGCAGGGAAAACTATGCCTTGTTGTAAAGCTCTCTGGGAAGCGCTTGCGTACCCCACACACCTGGGGGCTGCAATCTTTCCTGCTGCTTTCAGCCTCAAAACCACCCTTTCCCTCTTGGCGCGTGCCAAGCACAAAAATGGCCATATGGCTGGTGATGGGTCCCACGCTCAAAGAGCCAGCAGGGAAAACTATGCCTTCTTCTAAAGCTCTTTGGGAACCGCTTGCGTAGCCCCACAGACCTAGGGGCTGCAGGCTTTCCTGCTGCCTTCAGCCTCAAAACCACCCTTTCCCACTTGGCGCCACGCCAGGCACAAAAATGGCCATATGTCTGGAGATTGGTCCCATGCCCAAAGAGCCAGCAGGGAAAATTATGCCTTGTTCTAAAGCTCTTTGGGAACCGCTTGCGTAGTCCCACACACCTGGGGGCTGCAGGCTTTCCTGCTGTCTTCAGCCTCAAAACCACCCTTTCCCTCTTGGCGCCGCTCCAGGGACAAAAATGGCCATTTGTCTGGAGATTGGTCCCATGCCCAAAGAGCCAGCAGGGAAAATTATGCCTTGTTCTAAAGCTCTTTGGCAACCGCTTGCATAGGCCCACAGAGCTGGGGGCTGCAGGCTTTCCTGCTGCCTTCAGCCTCAAAACCACCCTTTCCCACTTGGCGCCGTGCCAGTCCAAAAAATGGCCATATGTCTGGAGATTGGTCCCACGGCCAAAGAGCCAGCAGGGAAAATTATGCCTTGTTCTAAAGCTCTTTGGGAACCGCTTGCGTAGTCCCACACACCTGGGGGCTGCAGGCTTTCCTGCTGCCTTCAGCCTCAAAACCACCCTTTCCCTCTTGGCGCCGCTCCAGGGACAAAAATGGCCATTTGTCTGGAGATTGGTCCCATGCCCAAAGAGCCAGCAGGGAAAACTATGCCTCGTTGTAAAGCTCTTTGGGAACCGCTTGCGTAGCCCCACACACCTGGGGGCTGCAGGCTTTCCTGCTGCCTTCAGCCTCAAAACCACCCTTTCCCACTTGGCGCCACGCCAGGCACAAAAATGGCCATATGTCTGGAGATTGGTCCCATGCACAAAGAGCCAGCAGGGAAAACTATGCCTTGTTCTAAAGCTCTTTGGGAACCGCTTGCGTAGCCCCACACACCTGGGGGCTGCAATATTTCCTGCTGCCTTCAGCCTCAAAACCACCCTTTCCCTCTTGGCGCGCGCCAGGCACAAAAATGGCCATATGGCTGGAGATGGGTCCCACGCTCAAAGAGCCAGCAGGGTAAACTATGCCTTCTTCTAAAGCTCTTTGGGAACCGCTTGCGTAGCCCCACAGACCTGCGGGCTGCAGGCTTTCCTGCTGCCTTCAGCCTCAAAACCACCCTTTCCCACTTGGCGCCGCTCCAGGGACAAAAATGTCCATATGTCTGGAGATTGGTCCCACGCCCAAAGAGCCAGCAGGGAAAACTATGCCTTGTTCTAAAGCTCTTTGGGAACCGCTTGCGTAGCCCCACACACCTGGCGGCTGCAGGCTTTCCTGCTGCCTTCAGCCTCAAAACCACCCTTTCCCACTTGGCGCCACGCCAGGCACAAAAATGGCCATATGTCTGGAGATTGGTCCCACGCTCAAAGAGCCAGCAGGGAAAATTATGCCTTGTTCTAAAGCTCTTTGGGAACCGCTTGCGTAGTCCCACACACCTGGGGGCTGCAGGCTTTCCTGCTGTCTTCAGCCTCAAAACCACCCTTTCCCTCTTGGCGCCGCTCCAGGGACAAAAATGGCCATTTGTCTGGAGATTGGTCCCATGCCCAAAGAGCCAGCAGGGAAAATTATGCCTTGTTCTAAAGCTCTTTGTCAACCGCTTGCATAGGCCCACAGAGCTGGGGGCTGCAGGCTTTCCTGCTGCCTTCAGCCTCAAAACCACCCTTTCCCACTTGGCGCCGTGCCAGTCCAAAAAATGGCCATATGTCTGGAGATTGGTCCCACGGCCAAAGAGCCAGCAGGGAAAATTATGCCTTGTTCTAAAGCTCTTTGGGAACCGCTTGCGTAGTACCACACACCTGGGGGCTGCAGGCTTTCCTGCTGCCTTCAGCCTCAAAACCACCCTTTCCCTCTTGGCGCCGCTCCAGGGACAAAAATGGCCATATGTCTGGAGATTGGTCCCATGCCCAAAGAGCCAGCAGGGAAAACTATGCCTCGTTGTAAAGCTCTTTGGGAACCGCTTGCGTAGCCCCACACACCTGGGGGCTGCAGGCTTTCCTGCTGCCTTCAGCCTCAAAACCACCCTTTCCCACTTGGCGCCACGCCAGGCACAAAAATGGCCATATGTCTTGAGACTGGTCCCACGCCCAAAGAGCCAGCAGGGAAAACTATGCCTTGTTGTAAAGCTCTCTGGGAAGCACTTGTGTAGCCCCACAGACCTGGGGGCTGCAATCTTTCCTGCTGCCTTCAGCCTCAAAACCACCCTTTCCCACTTGGCGCCGCGCCAGGCACAAAAATGGCCATTTGTCTGGAGATTGGTCCCACGCCCAAAGAGCCAGCAGGGAAAACTATGCCTTCTTCTAAAGCTCTTTGGCAACCGCTTGAATAGTCCCACACACCTGGGGGCTGCAGGCTTTCCTGCTGCCTTCAGCCTCAAAACCACCCTTTCCCACTTGGCGCCACGCCAGGCACAAAAATGGCAATATGGCTGGAGATGGGTCCCCCGCCCAAAGAGCCAGCAGGGAAAACTATGCCTTGTTCTAAAGCTCTTTGGGAACCGCTTGCGTAGCCTCACGGAGCTGCGGGCTGCAGGCTTTCCTGCTGCCTTCAGCCTCAAAACCACCCTTTCCCACTTGGCGCCACGCCAGGCACAAAAATGGCCATATGGCTGGAGATTGGTCCCACGCCCAAAGAGCCAGCAGGGAAAATTATGCCTTGTTCTAAAGCTCTTTGGGAACCGCTTGCGTAGTCCCACACACCTGGGGGCTGCAGGCTTTCCTGCTGTCTTCAGCCTCAAAACCACCCTTTCCCTCTTGGCGCCGCTCCAGGGACAAAAATGGCCATTTGTCTGGAGATGGGTCCCATGCCCAAAGAGCCAGCAGGGAAAATTATGCCTTGTTCTAAAGCTCTTTGGGAACCGCTTGCATAGGCCCACAGAGCTGGGGGCTGCAGGCTTTCCTGCTGCCTTCAGCCTCAAAACCACCCTTTCCCACTTGGCGCCGTGCCAGTCCAAAAAATGGCCATATGTCTGGAGATTGGTCCCACGGCCAAAGAGACAGCAGGGAAAATTATGCCTTGTTCTAAAGCTCTTTGGGAACCGCTTGCGTAGTCCCACACACCTGGGGGCTGCAGGCTTTCCTGCTGCCTTCAGCCTCAAAACCACCCTTTCCCTCTTGGCGCCGCTCCAGGGACAAAAATGGCCATTTGTCTGGAGATTGGTCCCATGCCCAAAGAGCCAGCAGGGAAAACTATGCCTCGTTGTAAAGCTCTTTGGGAACCGCTTGCGTAGCCCCACAGACCTGGGGGCTGCAATCTTTCCTGCTGCCTTCAGCCTCAAAACCACCCTTTCCCACTTGGCGCCACGCCAGGCAAAAAAATGGCCATATGTCTGGAGATTGGTCCCATGCAGAAAGAGCCAGCAGGGAAAACTATGCCTTGTTCTAAACCTCTTTGGGAACCGCTTGCGTAGCCCCACACACCTGGGGGCTGCAATATTTCCTGCTGCCTTCAGCCTCAAAACCACCCTTTCCCTCTTGGCGCGCGCCAGGCACAAAAATGGCCATATGGCTGGAGATGGGTCCCACGCTCAAAGAGCCAGCAGGGAAAACTATGCCTTCTTCTAAAGCTCTTTGGGAACCGCTTGCGTAGCCCCACAGACCTGCGGGCTGCAGGCTTTCCTGCTGCCTTCAGCCTCAAAACCACCCTTTCCCACTTGGCGCCGCTCCAGGGACAAAAATGTCCATATGTCTGGAGATTGGTCCCACGCCCAAAGAGCCAGCAGGGAAAACTATGCCTTGTTCTAAAACTCTTTTGCAACCGCTTGCATAGTCCCACAGACCTGGGGGCTGCAGGCTTTCCTGCTGCCTTCAGCCTCAAAACCACCCTTTCCCACTTGGCGCCACGCCAGGCACAAAAATGGCCATATGTCTGGAGATTGGTCCCATGCCCAAAGAGCCAGCAGGGAAAACTATGCCTTCTTCTAAAGCTCTTTGGGAACCGCTTGCGTAGCCCCACAGACCTAGGGGCTGCAGGCTTTCCTGCTGCCTTCAGCCTCAAAACCACCCTTTCCCACTTGGCGCCACGCCAGGCACAAAAATGGCCATATGTCTGGAGATTGGTCCCATGCACAAAGAGCCAGCAGGGAAAACTATGCCTTGTTCTAAAGCTCTTTGGGAACCGCTTGCGTAGCCCCACACACCTGGCGGCTGCAGGCTTTCCTGCTGCCTTCAGCCTCAAAACCACCCTTTCCCACTTGGCGCCACGCCAGGCACAAAAATGGCCATATGTCTGGAGATTGGTCCCATGCCCAAAGAGCCAGCAGGGAAAATTATGCCTTGTTCTAAAGCTCTTTGGGAACCGCTTGCGTAGTCCCACACACCTGGGGGCTGCAGGCTTTCCTGCTGTCTTCAGCCTCAAAACCACCCTTTCCCTCTTGGCGCCGCTCCAGGGACAAAAATGGCCATTTGTCTGGAGATTGGTCCCATGCCCAAAGAGCCAGCAGGGAAAATTATGCCTTGTTCTAAAGCTCTTTGGCAACCGCTTGCATAGGCCCACAGAGCTGGGGGCTGCAGGCTTTCCTGCTGCCTTCAGCCTCAAAACCACCCTTTCCCACTTGGCGCCGTGCCAGTCCAAAAAATGGCCATATGTCTGGAGATTGGTCCCACGGCCAAAGAGCCAGCAGGGAAAACTATGCCTTGTTCTAAAGCTCTCTGGGAAGCACTTGTGTAGCCCCACAGACCTGGGGGCTGCAATCTTTCCTGCTGCCTTCAGCCTCAAAACCACCCTTCCCCACTTGGCGCCACGCCAGGCACAAAAATGGCCATATGTCTGGAGATTGGTCCCATGCACAAAGAGCCAGCAGGGAAAACTATGCCTTGTTCTAAAGCTCTTTGGGAACCGCTTGCGTAGCCCCACACACCTGGGGGCTGCAATATTTCCTGCTGCCTTCAGTCTCAAAACCACCCTTTCCCTCTTGGCGCGCGCCAGGCACAAAAATGGCCATATGGCTGGAGATGGGTCCCACGCTCAAAGAGCCAGCAGGGAAAACTATGCCTTCTTCTAAAGCTCTTTGGGAACCGCTTGCGTAGCCCCACAGACCTGCGGGCTGCAGGCTTTCCTGCTGCCTTCAGCCTCAAAACCACCCTTTCCCACTTGGCGCCGCTCCAGGGACAAAAATGTCCATATGTCTGGAGATTGGTCCCACGCCCAAAGAGCCAGCAGGGAAAACTATGCCTTCTTCTAAAGCTCTTTGGGAACCGCTTGCGTAGCCCCACACACCTGGCGGCTGCAGGCTTTCCTGCTGCCTTCAGCCTCAAAACCACCCTTTCCCACTTGGCGCCACGCCAGGCACAAAAATGGCCATATGTCTGGAGATTGGTCCCATGCCCAAAGAGCCAGCAGGGAAAATTATGCCTTGTTCTAAAGCTCTTTGGGAACCGCTTGCGTAGTCCCACACACCTGGGGGCTGCAGGCTTTCCTGCTGTCTTCAGCCTCAAAACCACCCTTTCCCTCTTGGCGCCGCTCCAGGGACAAAAATGGCCATTTGTCTGGAGATTGGTCCCATGCCCAAAGAGCCAGCAGGGAAAATTATGCCTTGTTCTAAAGCTCTTTGGCAACCGCTTGCATAGGCCCACAGAGCTGGGGGCTGCAGGCTTTCCTGCTGCCTTCAGCCTCAAAACCACCCTTTCCCACTTGGCGCCGTGCCAGTCCAAAAAATGGCCATATGTCTGGAGATTGGTCCCACGGCCAAAGAGCCAGCAGGGAAAATTATGCCTTGTTCTAAAGCTCTTTGGGAACCGCTTGCGTAGTCCCACACACCTGGGGGCTGCAGGCTTTCCTGCTGCCTTCAGCCTCAAAACCACCCTTTCCCTCTTGGCGCCGCTCCAGGGACAAAAATGGCCATTTGTCTGGAGATTGGTCCCATGCCCAAAGAGCCAGCAGGGAAAACTATGCCTCGTTGTAAAGCTCTTTGGGAACCGCTTGCGTAGCCCCACACACCTGGGGGCTGCAGGCTTTCCTGCTGCCTTCAGCCTCAAAACCACCCTTTCCCACTTGGCGCCACGCCAGGCACAAAAATGGCCATATGTCTTGAGACTGGTCCCACGCCCAAAGAGCCAGCAGGGAAAACTATGCCTTGTTGTAAAGCTCTCTGGGAAGCACTTGTGTAGCCCCACAGACCTGGGGGCTGCAATCTTTCCTGCTGCCTTCAGCCTCAAAACCACCCTTTCCCACATGGCGCCACGCCAGGCACAAAAATGGCCATATGTCTGGAGATTGGTCCCATGCCCAAAGAGCCAGCAGGGAAAACTATGCCTTGTTCTAAAGCTCTTTGGGAACCGCTTGCGTAGCCCCACACACCTGGGGGCTGCAATATTTCCTGCTGCCTTCAGCCTCAAAACCACCCTTCCCTCTTGGCACGCGCCAGGCACAAAAATGGCCATATGGCTGGAGATGGGTCCCACGCTCAAAGAGCCA
This sequence comes from Larus michahellis, assembly GCF_964199755.1. NCBI lineage: Eukaryota > Metazoa > Chordata > Aves > Charadriiformes > Laridae > Larus > Larus michahellis. The sequence goes on from NC_133912.1 coordinate 481,872, forward strand.
GCAGGGAAAACTATGCCTTCTTCTAAAGCTCTTTGGGAACCGCTTGCGTAGCCCCACACACCTGGGGGCTGCAGGCTTTCCTGCTGCCTTCAGCCTCAAAACCACCCTTTCCCACTTGGCGCCGCTCCAGGGACAAAAATGTCCATATGGCTGGAGATTGGTCCCACGCCCAAAGAGCCAGCAGGGAAAACTATGCATTGTTCTAAAGCTCTTTTGCAACCGCTTGCATAGTCCCACAGACCTGGGGGCTGCAGGCTTTCCTGCTGCCTTCAGCCTCAAAACCACCCTTTCCCACTTGGCGCCACGCCAGGCACAAAAATGGCCATATGTCTGGAGATTGGTCCCATGCGCAAAGAGCCAGCAGGGAAAACTATGCCTTCTTCTAAAGCTCTTTGGCAACCGCTTGCGTAGCCCCACAGAGCTGGGGGCTGCAGGCTTTCCTGCTGCCTTCAGCCTCAGAACCACCCTTTCCCACTTGGCACGGCGCCAGCCTCAAAAATGGCCATATGTCTGGAGATTGGTCCCATGCGCAAAGAGCCAGCAGGGAAAATTATGCCTTGTTCTAAAGCTCTTTGGGAACCGCTTGCGTAGCCCCACAGATCTGGGGGCTGCAGGGTTTCCTGCTGCCTTCAGCCTCAAAACCACCCTTTCCCACTTGGCGCCGCGCCAGGCACAAAAGTGGCCATATGTCTAGAGACTGCTCCCACGCCCAAAGAGCCAGCAGGGAAAACTATGCCTTGTTGTAAAGCTCTCTGGGAAGCGCTTGCGTAGCCCCACACACCTGGGGGCTGCAATCATTCCTGCTGCCTTCAGCCTCAAAACCACCCTTTCCCTCTTGGCGCGTGCCAAGCACAAAAATGGCCATATGGCTGGAGATGGGTCCCACGCTCAAAGAGCCAGCAGGGAAAACTATGCCTTCTTCTAAAGCTCTTTGGGAACCGCTTGCGTAGCCCCACAGACCTGCGGGCTGCAGGCTTTCCTGCTGCCTTCAGCCTCAAAACCACCCTTTCCCACTTGGCGCCACGCCAGGCACAAAAATGGCCATATGTCTGGAGATTGGTCCCATGCACAAAGAGCCAGCAGGGAAAACTATGCCTTGTTCTAAAGCTCTTTGGCAACCGCTTGCGTAGCCCCACACACCTGGGGGCTGCAATATTTCCTGCTGCCTTCAGCCTCAAAACCGCCCTTTCCCTCTTGGCGCGCGCCAGGCACAAAAATGGCCATATGGCTGGAGATGGGTCCCACGCTCAAAGAGCCAGCAGGGTAAACTATGCCTTCTTCTAAAGCTCTTTGGGAACCGCTTGCGTAGCCCCACACACCTGGGGGCTGCAGGCATTCCTGCTGCCTTCAGCCTCAAAACCACCCTTTCCCACTTGGCGCCGCTCCAGGGACAAAAATGTCCATATGTCTGGAGATTGGTCCCACGCCCAAAGAGCCAGCAGGGAAAACTATGCCTTGTTCTAAAGCTCTTTGGGAACCGCTTGCGTAGCCCCACACACCTGGCGGCTGCAGGCTTTCCTGCTGCCTTCAGCCTCAAAACCACCCTTTCCCACTTGGCGCCACGCCAGGCACAAAAATGGCCATATGTCTGGAGATTGGTCCCATGCCCAAAGAGCCAGCAGGGAAAATTATGCCTTGTTCTAAAGCTCTTTGGGAACCGCTTGCGTAGTCCCACACACCTGGGGGCTGCAGGCTTTCCTGCTGTCTTCAGCCTCAAAACCACCCTTTCCCTCTTGGCGCCGCTCCAGGGACAAAAATGGCCATTTGTCTGGAGATTGGTCCCATGCCCAAAGAGCCAGCAGGGAAAATTATGCCTTGTTCTAAAGCTCTTTGGCAACCGCTTGCATAGGCCCACAGAGCTGGGGGCTGCAGGCTTTCCTGCTGCCTTCAGCCTCAAAACCACCCTTTCCCACTTGGCGCCGTGCCAGTCCAAAAAATGGCCATATGTCTGGAGATTGGTCCCACGGCCAAAGAGCCAGCAGGGAAAATTATGCCTTGTTCTAAAGCTCTTTGGGAACCGCTTGCGTAGTCCCACACACCTGGGGGCTGCAGGCTTTCCTGCTGCCTTCAGCCTCAAAACCACCCTTTCCCTCTTGGCGCCGCTCCAGGGACAAAAATGGCCATTTGTCTGGAGATTGGTCCCATGCCCAAAGAGCCAGCAGGGAAAACTATGCCTCGTTGTAAAGCTCTTTGGGAACCGCTTGCGTAGCCCCACACACCTGGGGGCTGCAGGCTTTCCTGCTGCCTTCAGCCTCAAAACCACCCTTTCCCACTTGGCGCCACGCCAGGCACAAAAATGGCCATATGTCTTGAGACTGGTCCCACGCCCAAAGAGCCAGCAGGGAAAACTATGCCTTGTTGTAAAGCTCTCTGGGAAGCACTTGTGTAGCCCCACAGACCTGGGGGCTGCAATCTTTCCTGCTGCCTTCAGCCTCAAAACCACCCTTTCCCACTTGGCGCCACGCCAGGCACAAAAATGGCCATATGTCTGGAGATTGGTCCCATGCACAAAGAGCCAGCAGGGAAAACTATGCCTTGTTCTAAAGCTCTTTGGGAACCGCTTGCGTAGCCCCACACACCTGGGGGCTGCAATATTTCCTGCTGCCTTCAGCCTCAAAACCACCCTTTCCCTCTTGGCGCGCGCCAGGCACAAAAATGGCCATAAGGCTGGAGATGGGTCCCACGCTCAAAGAGCCAGCAGGGAAAACTATGCCTTCTTCTAAAGCTCTTTGGGAACCGCTTGCGTAGCCCCACAGACCTGGGGGCTGCAGGCTTTCCTGCTGCCTTCAGCCTCAAAACCACCCTTTCCCACTTGGCGCCGCTCCAGGGACAAAAATGTCCATATGGCTGGAGATTGGTCCCACGCCCAAAGAGCCAGCAGGGAAAACTATGCCTTGTTCTAAAGCTCTTTTGCAACCGCTTGCATAGTCCCACAGACCTGGGGGCTGCAGGCTTTCCTGCTGCCTTCAGCCTCAAAACCACCCTTTCCCACTTGGCGCCACGCCAGGCACAAAAATGGCCATATGTCTGGAGATTGGTCCCATGCGCAAAGAGCCAGCAGGGAAAACTATGCCTTCTTCTAAAGCTCTTTGGCAACCGCTTGCGTAGCCCCACAGACCTGGGGGCTGCAGGCTTTCCTGCTGCCTTCAGCCTCAGAACCACCCTTTCCCACTTGGCACGGCGCCAGCCTCAAAAATGGCCATATGTCTGGAGATTGGTCCCATGCGCAAAGAGCCAGCAGGGAAAATTATGCCTTGTTCTAAAGCTCTTTGGGAACCGCTTGCGTAGCCCCACAGATCTGGGGGCTGCAGGGTTTCCTGCTGCCTTCAGCCTCAAAACCACCCTTTCCCACTTGGCGCCGCGCCAGGCACAAAAGTGGCCATATGTCTAGAGACTGCTCCCACGCCCAAAGAGCCAGCAGGGAAAACTATGCCTTGTTGTAAAGCTCTCTGGGAAGCGCTTGCGTAGCCCCACAGACCTGGGGGCTGCAGGCTTTCCTGCTGCCTTCAGCCTCAAAACCACCCTTTCCCTCTTGGCGCGTGCCAAGCACAAAAATGGCCATATGGCTGGAGATGGGTCCCACGCTCAAAGAGCCAGCAGGGAAAACTATGCCTTCTTCTAAAGCTCTTTGGGAACCGCTTGCGTAGCCCCACAGACCTAGGGGCTGCAGGCTTTCCTGCTGCCTTCAGCCTCAAAACCACCCTTTCCCACTTGGCGCCACGCCAGGCACAAAAATGGCCATATGTCTGGAGATTGGTCCCACACCTAAAGAGCCAGCAGGGAAAATTATGCCTTGTTCTAAAGCTCTTTGGCAACCGCTTGCGTAGTCCCACAGACCTGCGGGCTGCAGGCTTTCCTGCTGCCTTCAGCCTCAAAACCACCCTTTCCCACTTGGAGCAGCGCCAGGCACAAAAATGGCCATATGTCTGGAGATTGGTCCCATGTCCAAAGAGCCAGCGGGGAAAACTATGCCTTGTTCTAAAGCTCTTTGGCAACCGCTTGCGTAGCCCCACAGACCTGGGGGCTGCAGGCTTTCCTGCTGTCTTCAGCCTGAAAAACACCCTTTCCCACTTGGTGCGGCGCCAGCCTCAAAAATCTGCATATGTCTGGAGACTGGTCCCACACCCAAAGAGCCAGCAGGGAAAAATATGCCTTGTTGTAAAGCCATTTGGGAACCGCTTGCGTAGCCCCACAGACCTGGGGGCTGCGGGCTTTCCTGCTGCCTTCAGCTTCAAAACCACCCTTTCCCACTTGGCGCCGCGCCAGCCTCAAAAATCTGCATATGTCTGGAGATGGGTCCCACGCCCAATGAGCCAGCAGGGAAAACTATGCCTTGTTCTAAAGCTCTTTGGGAACTGCTTGCGTAGCCCCACAGACCTGGGGGCTGCAGGCTTTCCTGCTGCCTTCAGCCTCAAAACCACCCTTTCCCACTTGGCGCCGCGCCAGGCACAAAAATGGCCATATGTCTGGAGATGGGTCCCACGCCCAAAGAGCCAGCAGGGAAAACTATGCCTTGTTCTAAAGCTCTTTGGGAACCGCTTGCGTAGCCCCACACAACTGGCGGCTGCAGGCTTTCCTGCTGCCTTCAGCCTCAAAACCACCCTTTCCCACTTGGTGCAGCGCCAGGCAGAAAAATGGCCATATGTCTGGAGATTGGTCCCATGCCCAAAGAGCCAGCAGGGAAAATTATGCCTTGTTCTAAAGCTCTTTGGGAACCGCTTGCGTAGCCCCACACACCTGGGGGCTGCAGGCTTTCCTGCTGCCTTCAGCCTCAAAAGCAACCTTTCCCACTTGTCGCCGCTCCAGGGACAAAAATGGCCATATGTCTGGAGACTGGTCCCACGCCCAAAGAGCCAGCAGGGAAAACTATGCCTTGTTGTAAAGCTCTTTGGCAGTCGCTTGCGTAGGCCGACAGACGTGGGGGCTGCAGGCTTTCCTGCTGCTTTCAGCCTCAAAACCACCCTTTCCCTCTTGGCGCGTGCCAAGCACAAAAATGGCCATATGGCTGGAGATGGGTCCCACGCTCAAAGAGCCAGCAGGGAAAACTATGCCTTCTTCTAAAGCTCTTTGGGAACCGCTTGCGTAGCCCCACAGACCTAGGGGCTGCAGGCTTTCCTGCTGCCTTCAGCCTCAAAACCACCCTTTCCCACTTGGCGCCACGCCAGGCACAAAAATGGCCATATGTCTGGTGATGGGTCCCACGCCCAAAGATCCAGAAGGGAAAACTATGCCTTGTTCTAAAGCTCTTTGGGAACCGCTTGCATAGCCCCACAGACCTGCGGGCTGCAGGCTTTCCTGCTGCCTTCAGCCTCAAAACCACCCTTTCCCACTTGGCGCCACGCCAGGCACAAAAATGGCCATATGTCTGGAGATGGGTCCCACGCCCAAAGAGCCAGCAGGGAAAATTATGCCTTGTTCTAAAGCTCTTTGGCAACCGCTTGCGTAGCCCCACACACCTGGGGGCTGCAGGCTTTCCTGCTGCCTTCAGCCTCAAAACCACCCTTTCCCACTTGGCGCCTCTCCAGGGACAAAAATAGCCATATGTCTGGAGATGGGTCCCATGCCCAAAGAGCCAGCAGGGAAAACTATGCATTGTTCCAAAGCTCTTTGGCAACCGCTTGCACAGTCCAACAGAGCTGGGGGCTGCAGGCTTTCCTGCTGCCTTCAGCCTCAAAACCACCCTTTCCCACTTGGCGCCATGCCAGGCACGAAAATGGCCATATGTCTGGAGATTGGTCCAACGGCCAAAGAGCCAGCAGGGAAAACTATGCCTTGTTCTAAAGGTCTTTGGCAACCGCTTGCGTAGCCCACAGACCTGGGGGCTGCAGTCTTTCCTGCTGCCTTCAGCCTCAAAACCACCCTTTCCCTCTTGGTGCAGCGCCAGGTACAAAAATGGCCATATGTCTGGAGATTGGTCCCATGCCCAAAGAGCCAGCAGGGAAAACTATGCCTCGTTGTAAAGCTCTTTGGGAACCGCTTGCGTAGCCCCACAGACCTGGGGGCTGCAGGCTTTCCTGCTGCCTTCATCCACAAAACCACCCTTTCCCACTTGGCCCAGCACCAGCCTCAAAAATCTGCATATGTCTGGAGACTGGTCCCACACCCAAAGAGCCATCAGGGAAAACTATGCCTTGTTCTAAAGCTCTTTGGCAACCGCTTGCGTAGCCCCACACACCTGGGGGCTGCAGGCTTTCCTGCTGCCTTCAGCCTCAAAACCACTCTTTCCCACTTGGCGCCGCGCCAGGCACAAAAATGGCCATATGTCTGGAGATTGGTCCCATGCCCAAAGAGCCAGCAGGGAAAACTATGCCTTGTTCTAAAGCTCTTTGGGAACCGCTTGCGTAGCCCCACACAACTGGCGGCTGCAGGCTTTCCTGCTGCCTTCAGCCTCAAAACCACCCTTTCCCACTTGGCGCCACGCCAGGCACAAAAATGGCCATATGTCTGGAGATGGGTCCCATGCCCAAAGAGCCAGCAGGGAAAATTATGCCTTGTTCTAAAGCTCTTTGGGAACCGCTTGCGTAGCCCCACACACCTGGGGGCTGCAGGCTTTCCTGCTGCCTTCAGCCTCAACACCACCCTTTCCCACTTGTCGCCGCTCCAGGGACAAAAATGGCCATATGTCTGGAGACTGGTCCCACGCCCAAAGAGCCAGCAGGGAAAACTATGCCTTGTTGTAAAGCTTTTTGGCAGTCACTTGCGTAGGCCGACAGACGTGGGGGCTGCAGGCTTTCCTGCTGCTTTCAGCCTCAAAACCACCCTTTCCCACTTGGCGCTGCGCCAGGCACAAAAGTGGCCATATGTCTGGAGCTTGGTCCCACGCCCAAAGAGCCAGCAGGGAAAACTATGCCTTGTTCTAAAGCTCTTTGGGAACGGCTTGCGTAGCCCCACAGACCTGGGGGCTGCAGGCTTTCCTGCTGCCTTCAGCCTCAAAACCACCCTTTCCATCTTGGCGCGTGCCAAGCACAAAAATGGCCATATGGCTGGAGATGGGTCCCACGCTCAAAGAGCCAGCAGGGAAAACTATGCCTTCTTCTAAAGCTCTTTGGGAACCGCTTGCGTAGCCCCACAGACCTAGCGGCTGCAAGCTTTCCTGCTGCCTTCAGCCTCAAAACCACCCTTTCCCACTTGGCGCCACGCCAGGCACAAAAATGGCCATATGTCTGGAGATTGGTCCCACACCTAAAGAGCCAGCAGGGAAAATTATGCCTTGTTCTAAAGCTCTTTGGCAACCGCTTGCGTAGCCCCACACACCTGGGGGCTGCAGGCTTTCCTGCTGCCTTCAGCCTCAAAACCACCCTTTCCCACTTGGTGCAGCGCCAGGCACAAAAATGGCCATATGACTGGAGATTGGTCCCATGCCCAAAGAGCCAGCAGGGAAAATTATGCCTTGTTCTAAAGCTCTTTGGGAACCGCTTGTGTAGCCCCACACACCTGGGGGCTGCAGGCTTTCCTGCTGCCTTCAGCCTCAAAAACACACTTTCCCACTTGGTTCCGGGCCAGGCACAAAAATGGCCATATGTCTGGAGATGGGTCCCCCGCCCAAAGATCCAGAAGGGAAAACTATGCCTTGTTCTAAAGCTCTTTGGGAACCGCTTGCATAGCCCCACAGACCTGCGGGCTGCAGGCTTTCCTGCTGCCTTCAGCCTCAAAACCACCCTTTCCCACTTGACGCCACGCCAGGCACAAAAATGGCCATATGTCTGGAGACTGGTCCCACACCCAAAGAGCCAGCAGGGAAAAATATGCCTTCTTGTAAATCTCTTTGGGAATCGCTTGCGTAGCCCCACAGACCTGGGGGCTGCAGGCTTTCCTGCTGCCTTCAGCCTCAAAACCACCCTTTCCCACTTGGCGCCACGCCAGGCACAAAAATGGCCATATGTCTGGAGATGGGTCCCACGCCCAAAGAGCCAGCAGGGAAAACTATGCCTTGTTCTAAAGCTCTTTGGGAACCGCTTGCGTAGCCCCACACACCTGGGGGCTGCAGGCTTTCCTGCTGCCTTCAGCCTCAAAACCACCCTTTCCCACTTGGCGCCTCTCCAGGGACAAAAATAGCCATATGTCTGGAGATTGGTCCCACGCCCAAAGAGCCAGCAGGGAAAACTATGCCTTGTTCCAAATCTCTTTGGCAACCGCTTGCACAGTCCAACAGAGCTGGGGGCTGCAGGCTTTCCTGCTGCCTTCAGCCTCAAAACCACCCTTTCCCACTTGGCGCCATGCCAGGCACGAAAATGGCCATATGTCTGGAGATTGGTCCAACGGCCAAAGAGCCATCAGGGAAAACTATGCCTTGTTCTAAAGGTCTTTGGCAACCGCTTGCGTAGCCCCACAGACCTGGGGGCTGCAGTCTTTCCTGCTGCCTTCAGCCTCAAAACCACCCTTTCCCACTTGGTGCAGCGCCAGGTACAAAAATGGCCATATGTCTGGAGATTGGTCCCATGCCCAAAGAGCCAGCAGGGAAAATTATGCCTCGTTCTAAAGCTCTTTGGGAACCGCTTGCGTAGCCCCACAGACCTGGGGGCTGCAGGCTTTCCTGCTGCCTTCATCCACAAAACCACCCTTTCCCACTTGGCCCAGCACCAGCCTCAAAAATCTGCATATGTCTGGAGACTGGTCCCACACCCAAAGAGCCATCAGGGAAAACTATGCCTTGTTCTAAAGCTCTTTGGCAACCGCTTGCATAGTCCCACAGACGTGGGGGCTGAAGGCTTTCCTGCTGCCTTCAGCCTCAAAACCACCCTTTCCCACTTGGCGCCGGGCCATGCACAAAAATGGCAATATGGCTGGAGATGGGTCCCACGCCCAAAGAGCCAGCAGGGAAAACTATGCCTTGTTCTAAAGCTCTTTGGGAACCGCTTGCGTAGCCCCACAGACCTGGGGGCTGCAGGCTTTCCTGCTGCCTTCAGCCTCAAAACCACCCTTTCCCACTTGGCGCCACGCCAGGCACAAAAATGGCCATATGTCTGGAGACTGGTCCCACGCCCAAAGAGCCAGCAGGGAAAAATATGCCTTGTTGTAAAGCTCTCTGGGAAGCACTTGTGTAGCCCCACAGACCTGGGGGCTGCAATCTTTCCTGCTGCCTTCAGCCTCAAAACCACCCTTTCCCACTTGGCGCCACGCCAGGCACAAAAATGGCCATATGTCTGGAGATTGGTCCCATGCGCAAAGAGCCAGCAGGGAAAACTATGCCTTCTTCTAAAGCTCTTTGGCAACCGCTTGCGTAGCCCCACAGACCTGGGGGCTGCAGGCTTTCCTGCTGCCTTCAGCCTCAGAACCACCCTTTCCCACTTGGCACGGCGCCAGCCTCAAAAATGGCCATATGTCTGGAGATTGGTCCCATGCGCAAAGAGCCAGCAGGGAAAATTATGCCTTGTTCTAAAGCTCTTTGGGAACCGCTTGCGTAGCCCCACAGATCTGGGGGCTGCAGGCTTTCCTGCTGCCTTCATCCACAAAACCACCCTTTCCCACTTGGCGCCGCGCCAGGCACAAAAGTGGCCATATGTCTAGAGACTGCTCCCACGCCCAAAGAGCCAGCAGGGAAAACTATGCCTTGTTCTAAAGCTCTCTGGGAAGCGCTTGCGTAGCCCCACACACCTGGGGGCTGCAATCTTTCCTGCTGCCTTCAGCCTCAAAACCACCCTTTCCCTCTTGGCGCGTGCCAAGCACAAAAATGGCCATATGACTGGAGATGGCTCCCACGCTCAAAGAGCCAGCAGGGAAAACTATGCCTTGTTCTAAAGCTCTTTGGGAACCGCTTGCGTAGCCCCACAGACCTAGGGGCTGCAGGCTTTCCTGCTGCCTTCAGCCTCAAAACCACCCTTTCCCACTTGGCGCCACGCCAGGCACAAAAATGGCCATATGTCTGGAGATTGGTCCCACACCTAAAGAGCCAGCAGGGAAAATTATGCCTTGTTCTAAAGCTCTTTGGCAACCGCTTGCGTAGTCCCACAGACCTGCGGGCTGCAGGCTTTCCTGCTGCCTTCAGCCTCAAAACCACCCTTTCCCACTTGGTGCAGCGCCAGGCACAAAAATGGCCATATGTCTGGAGACTGGTCCCATGCGCAAAGAGCCAGCAGGGAAAACTATGCCTTGTTGTAAAGCCATTTGGGAACCGCTTGCGTAGCCCCACAGACTTGGGGGCTGCGGGCTTTCCTGCTGCCTTCAGCCTCAAAACCACCCTTTCCCTCTTGGCGCCGCGCCAGCCTCAAAAATCTGCATATGTCTGGAGATGGGTCCCACGCCCAATGAGCCAGCAGGGAAAATTATGCCTTGTTCTAAAGCTCTTTGGGAACTGCTTGCGTAGCCCCACAGACCTGGGGGCTGCAGGCTTTCCTGCTGCCTTCAGCCTCAAAACCACCCTTTCCCACTTGGCGCCGCGCCAGGCACAAAAATGGCCATATGTCTGGAGATGGGTCCCACGCCCAAAGAGCCAGCAGGGAAAACTATGCCTTGTTGTAAAGCTCTCTGGGAAGCGCTTGCGTAGCCCCACACACCTGGGGGCTGCAATCTTTCCTGCTGCCTTCAGCCTCAAAACCACCCTTTCCCACTTGGCGCGTGCCAAGCACAAAAATGGCCATATGACTGGAGATGGCTCCCACGCTCAAAGAGCCAGCAGGGAAAACTATGCCTTGTTCTAAAGCTCTTTGGGAACCGCTTGCGTAGCCCCACAGACCTAGGGGCTGCAGGCTTTCCTGCTGCCTTCAGCCTCAAAACCACCCTTTCCCACTTGGCGCCACGCCAGGCACAAAAATGGCCATATGTCTGGAGATTGGTCCCACACTTAAAGAGCCAGCAGGGAAAACTATGCCTTGTTCTAAAGCTCTTTGGCAACCGCTTGCGTAGTCCCACAGACCTGCGGGCTGCAGGCTTTCCTGCTGCCTTCAGCCTCAAAACCACCCTTTCCCACTTGGTGCAGCGCCAGGCACAAAAATGGCCATATGTCTGGAGATTGGTCCCATGTCCAAAGAGCCAGCGGGGAAAACTATGCCTTGTTCTAAAGCTCTTTGGCAACCGCTTGCGTAGCCCCACACACCTGGGGGCTGCAGGCTTTCCTGCTGCCTTCAGCCTCAAAACCACCCTTTCCCACTTGGTGCGGCGCCAGCCTCAAAAATCTGCATATGTCTGGAGACTGGTCCCATGCGCAAAGAGCCAGCAGGGAAAACTATGCCTTGTTGTAAAGCCATTTGGGAACCGCTTGCGTAGCCCCACAGACCTGGGGGCTGCGGGCTTTCCTGCTGCCTTCAGCCTCAAAACCACCCTTTCCCACTTGGCGCCGCGCCAGCCTCAAAAATCTGCATATGTCTGGAGATGGGTCCCACGCCCAATGAGCCAGCAGGGAAAACTATGCCTTGTTCTAAAGCTCTTTGGGAACTGCTTGCGTAGCCACACAGACCTGGGGGCTGCAGGCTTTCCTGCTGCCTTCAGCCTCAAAACCACCCTTTCCCACTTGGCGCCGCGCCAGGCATAAAAATGGCCATATGTCTGGAGATTGGTCCCATGCACAAAGAGCCAGCAGGGAAAACTATGCCTTGTTCTAAAGCTCTTTGGCAACCGCTTGCGTAGCCCCACACACCTGGGGGCTGCAGGCTTTCCTGCTGCCTTCAGCCTCAAAACCACCCTTTCCCACTTGGCGCCACGCCAGGCACAAAAATGGCCATATGTCTGGAGATGGGTCCCACGCCCAAAGAGCCAGCAGGGAAAACTATGCCTTGTTCTAAAGCTCTTTGGGAACCGCTTGCGTAGCCCCACACAACTGGCGGCTGCAGGCTTTCCTGCTGCCTTCAGCCTCAAAACCACCCTTTCCCACTTGGTGCAGCGCCAGGCAGAAAAATGGCCATATGTCTGGAGATTGGTCCCATGCCCAAAGAGCCAGCAGGGAAAACTATGCCTTGTTCTAAAGCTCTTTGGGAACGGCTTGCATAGTCCCACAGACCTGGGGGCTGCAGGCTTTCCTGCTGCCTTCAGCCTCAAAACCACCCTTTCCCACTTGGCGCCACGCCAGGCACAAAAATGGCCATATGTCTGGAGATGGGTCCCACGCCCAAAGAGCCAGCAGGGAAAATTATGCCTTGTTCTAAAGCTCTTTGGGAACCGCTTGCGTAGCCCCACACACCTGGGGGCTGCAGGCTTTCCTGCTGCCTTCAGCCTCAAAACCACCCTTTCCCACTTGGCGCTGCGCCAGGCACAAAAGTGGCCATATGTCTGGAGCTTGGTCCCACGCCCAAAGAGCCAGCAGGGAAAACTATGCCTTGTTCTAAAGCTCTTTGGGAACGGCTTGCATAGTCCCACAGACCTGGGGGCTGCAGGCTTTCCTGCTGCCTTCAGCCTCAAAACCACCCTTTCCCACTTGGCGCCACGCCAGGCACAAAAATGGCCATATGTCTGGAGATGGGTCCCACGCCCAAAGAGCCAGCAGGGAAAATTATGCCTTGTTCTAAAGCTCTTTGGGAACCGCTTGCGTAGCCCCACACACCTGGGGGCTGCAGGCTTTCCTGCTGCCTTCAGCCTCAAAACCACCCTTTCCCACTTGGCGCCTCTCCAGGGACAAAAATAGCCATATGTCTGGAGATTGGTCCCACGCCCAAAGAGCCAGCAGGGAAAACTATGCCTTGTTCCAAAGCTCTTTGGCAACCGCTTGCACAGTCCAACAGAGCTGGGGGCTGCAGGCTTTCCTGCTGCCTTCAGCCTCAAAACCACCCTTTCCCACTTGGCGCCATGCCAGGCACGAAAATGGCCATATGTCTGGAGATTGGTCCAACGGCCAAAGAGCCATCTGGGAAAGCTATGCCTTGTTCTAAAGCTCTTTGGGAACCGCTTGCGTAGCCCCACACACCTGGGGGCTGCAGTCTTTCCTGCTGCCTTCAGCCTCAAAACCACCCTTTCCCACTTGGTGCAGCGCCAGGTACAAAAATGGCCATATGTCTGGAGATTGGTCCCATGCCCAAAGAGCCAGCAGGGAAAAATATGCCTTGTTCTAAAGCTCTTTGGGAACCGCTTGCGTAGCCCCACAGACCTGGGGGCTGCAGGCTTTCCTGCTGCCTTCATCCACAAAACCACCCTTTCCCACTTGGCGCAGCACCAGCCTCAAAAATCTGCATATGTCTGGAGACTGGTCCCACACCCAAAGAGCCATCAGGGAAAACTATGCCTTGTTCTAAAGCTCTTTGGCAACCGCTTGCATAGTCCCACAGACGTGGGGGCTGCAGGCTTTCCTGCTGCCTTCAGCCTCAAAACCACCCTTTCCCACTTGGCGCTGGGCCATGCACAAAAATGGCAATATGGCTGGAGATGGGTCCCACGCCCAAAGAGCCAGCAGGGAAAACTATGCCTTGTTCTAAAGCTCTTTGGGAACCGCTTGCGTAGCCTCACAGAGCTGGGGGCTGCAGGCTTTCCTGCTGCCTTCAGCCTCAAAACCACCCTTTCCCACTTGGTGCAGCGCCAGGCACAAAAATGGCCATATGTCTGGAGATTGGTCCCATGCGCAAAGAGCCAGCAGGGAAAACTATGACTTGTTCTAAAGCTCTTTGGGAACCGCTTGCGTAGCCCCATAGACGTGGGGGCTGCAGGCTTTCCTGCTGCCTTCAACCACAAAACCACCCTTTCCCACTTGGGGCCGCGCCAGGCACAAAAATGGCCATATGTCTGGAGATTGGTCCCATGCCCAAAGAGCCAGCAGGGAAAACTATGCCTTCTTCTAAAGCTCTTTGGGAACCGCTTGCGTAGCCCCACAGACTTGGGGGCTGCAGGCTTTCCTGCTGCCTTCAGCCTCAAAACCACCCTTTCCCACTTGGCGCAGCACCAGCCTCAAAAATCTGCATATGTCTGGAGACTCGTCCCATGGCCAAAGAGCCAGCAGGGAAAACTATGCCTTGTTCTAAAGCTCTTTGGCAACCGCTTGCATAGTCCCACACACCTGGGGGCTGCAGGCCTTCCTGCTGCCTTCAGCCTCAAAACCACCCTTTCCCACTTGGCGCCACGCCAGGCACAAAAATGGCAATATATCTGGAGATGGGTCCCCCGCCCAAAGATCCAGCAGTGAAAACTATGCCTTGTTTTAAAGCTCTTTGGGAACCGCTTGCGTAGCCCCACAGACCTGCGGGCTGCAGGCTTTCCTGCTGCCTTCAGCCTCAAAACCACCCTTTCCCACTTGGCGCCACGCCAGGCACAAAAATGGCCATATGTCTGGAGATTGGTCCCATGCCCAAAGAGCCAGCAGGGAAAACTATGCCTCGTTGTAAAGCTCTCTGGGAACCGCTTGCGTAGCCCCACACACCTGGGGGCTGCAGGCTTTCCTGCTGCCTTCAGCCTCAAAACCACCCTTTTCCACTTGGAGCCGGGCCAGGCACAAAAATGGCCATTTGTCTGGAGACTGGTCCCACGCCAAAAGAGCCAGCAGGGAAAACTATGCCTTGTTCTAAAGCTCTTTGGCAACCGCTTGCGTAGCCCCACACACCTGGGGGCTGCAATCTTTCCTGCTGCCTTCAGCCTCAAAACCACCCTTTCCCACTTGGCGCCACGCCAGGCACAAAAATGGCTATATGTCTGGAGATGGGTCCCACGCCCAAAGAGACAGCAGGGAAAAGTATGCCTTGTTCTAAAGCTCTTTGGGAACCGCTTGCGTAGCCCCACACACCTGGCGGCTGCAGGCTTTCCTGCTGCATTCAGCCTCAAAACCACCCTTTCCCACTTGGCGCCGCGCCAGCCTCAACAATGGCCATTTGTCTGGAGACTGGTCCCACACCCAAAGAGCCAGCAGGGAAAACTATGCCTTGTTCTAAAGCTCTTTGGGAACCGCTTGCATAGTCCCACAGAGGTGGGGGCTGCAGGGTTTCCTGCTGCTTTCAGCCTCAAAACCACCCTTTCCCACTTGGCGCCGGGCCACGCACAAAAATGGCAATATGGCTGGAGATGGGTCCCCCGCCCAAAGATCCAGCAGGGAAAACTATGCCTTGTTCTAAAGCTCTTTGGGAACCGCTTGCGTAGCCCCACAGACCTGCGGGCTGCAGGCTTTCCTGCTGCCTTCAGCCTCAAAACCACCCTTTCCCACTTGGCGCCACGCCAGGCACAAAAATGGCCATATGTCTGGAGATTGGTCCCATGCCCAAAGAGCCAGCAGGGAAAACTATGCCTTGTTCTAAAGCTCTTTGGGAACCGCTTGCGTAGCCCCACAGACCTGGGGGCTGCAGGCTTTCCTGCTGCCTTCAGCCTCAAAACCACCCTTTCCCACTTGGCGCCGCACCAGGCACAAAAATGGCCATTTGTCTGGAGACTGGTCCCACGCCCAAAGAGCCAGCAGGGAAAACTATGCCTTGTTCTAAAGCTCTTTGGCAACCGCTTGCGTAGCCCCACACACCTGGGGGCTGCAATCTTTCCTGCTGCCTTCAGCCTCAAAACCACCCTTTCCCACTTGGCGCCACGCCAGGCACAAAAATGGCTATATGTCTGGAGATGGGTCCCACGCCCAAAGAGACCGCAGGGAAAAGTATGCCTTGTTCTAAAGCTCTTTGGGAACCGCTTGCGTAGCCCCACAGACCTGGGGGCTGCAGGCTTTCCTGCTGCCTTCAGCCTCAAAACCACCCTTTCCCACTTGGCGCCACGCCAGGCACAAAAATGGCTATATGTCTGGAGATGGGTCCCACGCCCAAAGAGACAGCAGGGAAAAGTATGCCTTGTTCTAAAGCTCTTTGGGAACCGCTTGCGTAGCCCCAGACACCTGGCGGCTGCAGGCTTTCCTGCTGCATTCAGCCTCAAAACCACCCTTTCCCACTTGGCGCCGCGCCAGCCTCAAAAATGGCCATTTGTCTGGAGATTGGTCCCACACCCAAAGAGCCAGCAGGGAAAACTATGCCTTGTTCTAAAGCTCTTTGGGAACCGCTTGCATAGTCCCACAGAGGTGGGGGCTGCAGGGTTTCCTGCTGCTTTCAGCCTCAAAACCACCCTTTCCCACTTGGCGCCGGGCCACGCACAAAAATGGCAATATGGCTGGAGATGGGACCCCCGCCCTAAGATCCAGCAGGGAAAACTATGCCTTCTTCTAAAGCTCTTTGGGAACCGCTTGCGTAGCCCCACAGACCTGCGGGCTGCAGGCTTTCCTGCTGCCTTCAGCCTCAAAACCACCCTTTCCCACTTGGCGCCACGCCAGGCACAAAAATGGCCATATGTCTGGAGATTGGTCCCATGCCCAAAGAGCCAGCAGGGAAAACTATGCCTTGTTCTAAAGCTCTTTGGGAACCGCTTGCGTAGCCCCACAGACCTGGGGGCTGCAGGCTTTCCTGCTGCCTTCAGCCTCAAAACCACCCTTTCCCACTTGGCGCCGTGCCAGGCACAAAAATGGCCATATGTCTGGAGATTGGTCCCACGCCCAAAGAGCCAGCAGGGAAAAATATGCCTTGTTCTAAAGCTCTTTGGGAACCGCTTGCGTAGCCCCACACACCTGGCGGCTGCAGGCTTTCCTGCTGCCTTCAGCCTCAAAACCACCCTTTCCCTCTTGGCGCTGCTCCAGGGACAAAAATGGCCATTTGTCTGGAGATTGGTCCCATGCCCAAAGAGCCAGCAGGGAAAATTATGCCTTGTTCTAAAGCTCTTTGGCAACCGCTTGCATAGGCCCACAGAGCTGGGGGCTGCAGGCTTTCCTGCTGCCTTCAGCCTCAAAACCACCATTTCCCTCTTGGCGCCGCTCCAGGGACAAAAATGGCCATATGTCTTGAGACTGGTCCCACGCCCAAAGAGCCAGCAGGGAAAACTATGCCTTGTTGTAAAGCTCTCTGGGAAGCACTTGCGTAGCCCCACAGACCTGGGGGCTGCAGGCTTTCCTGCTGCCTTCAGCCTCAAAACCACCCTTTCCAACTTGGCGCCGCGCCAGGCACAAAAGTGGCCATATGTCTAGAGACTGCTCCCACGCCCAAAGAGCCAGCAGGGAAAACTATGCCTTGTTGTAAAGCTCTCTGGGAAGCGCTTGCGTAGCCCCACACACCTGGGGGCTGCAATCTTTCCTGCTGCCTTCAGCCTCAAAACCACCCTTTCCCACTTGGCGCCACGCCAGGGACAAAAATGGCCATATGGCTGGAGATGGGTCCCACGCTCAAAGAGCCAGCAGGGAAAACTATGCCTTCTTCTAAAGCTCTTTGGGAACCGCTTGCGTAGCCCCACAGACCTAGGGGCTGCAGGCTTTCCTGCTGCCTTCAGCCTCAAAACCACCCTTTCCCACTTGGCGCCACGCCAGGCACAAAAATGGCCTTATGTCTGGAGATTGGTCCCATGCACAAAGAGCCAGCAGGGAAAACTATGCCTTGTTCTAAAGCTCTTTGGCAACCGCTTGCGTAGCCCCACACACCTGGGGGCTGCAATATTTCCTGCTGCCTTCAGCCCCAAAACCACCCTTTCCCTCTTGGCGCGCGCCAGGCACAAAAATGGCCATGTGGCTGGAGATGGGTCCCACGCTCAAAGAGCCAGCAGGGTAAACTATGCCTTCTTCTAAAGCTCTTTGGGAACCGCTTGCGTAGCCCCACACACCTGGGGGCTGCAGGCTTTCGTGCTGCCTTCAGCCTCAAAAGCACCCTTTCCCACTTGGCGCCGCTCCAGGGACAAAAATGTCCATATGTCTGGAGATTGGTCCCACGCCCAAAGAGCCAGCAGGGAAAACTATGCATTGTTCTAAAACTCTTTTGCAACCGCTTGCATAGTCCCACAGACCTGGGGGCTGCAGGCTTTCCTGCTGCCTTCAGCCTCAAAACCACCCTTTCCCACTTGGCGCCACGCCAGGCACAAAAATGGCCATATGTCTGGAGATTGGTCCCATGCCCAAAGAGCCAGCAGGGAAAACTATGCCTTCTTCTAAAGCTCTTTGGCAACCGCTTGCGTAGCCCCACAGACCTGGGGGCTGCAGGCTTTCCTGCTGCCTTCAGCCTCAAAAACACCCTTTCCCACTTGGCACGGCGCCAGCCTCAAAAATCTGCATATGTCTGGAGATTGGTCCCATGCGCAAAGAGCCAGCAGGGAAAACTATGCCTCGTTGTAAAGCTCTTTGGGAACCGCTTGCGTAGCCCCACAGACCTGGGGGCTGCAGGGTTTCCTGCTGCCTTCAGCCTCAAAACCACCCTTTCCCACTTGGCGCCGCGCCAGGCACAAAAGTGGCCATATGTCTAGAGACTGCTCCCACGCCCAAAGAGCCAGCAGGGAAAACTATGCCTTGTTGTAAAGCTCTCTGGGAAGCGCTTGCGTAGCCCCACACACCTGGGGGCTGCAATCTTTCCTGCTGCCTTCAGCCTCAAAACCACCCTTTCCCACTTGGCGCGTGCCAAGCACAAAAATGGCCATATGGCTGGAGATGGGTCCCACGCTGAAAGAGCCAGCAGGGAAAACTATGCCTTCTTCTAAAGCTCTTTGGGAACCGCTTGCGTAGCCCCACAGACCTAGGGGCTGCAGGCTTTCCTGCTGCCTTCAGCCTCAAAAACACCCTTTCCCACTTGGTGCGGCGCCAGCCTCAAAAATCTGCATATGTCTGGAGACTGGTCCCACACCCAAAGAGCCAGCAGGGAAAAATATGCCTTGTTGTAAAGCCGTTTGGGAACCGCTTGCGTAGCCCCACAGACCTGGGGGCTGCGGGCTTTCCTGCTGCCTTCAGCCTCAAAACCACCCTTTCCCACTTGGCGCCGCGCCAGCCTCAAAAATCTGCATATGTCTGGAGATGGGTCCCACGCCCAAAGAGCCAGCAGGGAAAACTATGCCTTGTTCTAAAGCTCTTTGGGAACTGCTTGCGTAGCCCCACAGACCTGGGGGCTGCAGGCTTTCCTGCTGCCTTCAGCCTCAAAACCACCCTTTCCCTCTTGGCGCCGCTCCAGGGACAAAAATGGCCATTTGTCTGGAGATTGGTCCCATGCCCAAAGAGCCAGCAGGGAAAATTATGCCTTGTTCTAAAGCTCTTTGGGAACCGCTTGCGTAGTCCCACACACCTGGGGGCTGCAGGCTTTCCTGCTGCCTTCAGCCTCAAAACCACCCTTTCCCTCTTGGCGCCGCTCCAGGGACAAAAATGGCCATTTGTGTGGAGATTGGTCCCATGCGCAAAGAGCCAGCAGGGAAAACTATGCCTCGTTGTAAAGCTCTTTGGGAACCGCTTGCGTAGCCCCACAGACCTGGGGGCTGCAGGCTTTCCTGCTGCCTTCAGCCTCAAAACCACCCTTTCCCACTTGGCGCCACGCCAGGCACAAAAATGGCCATATGTCTTGAGACTGGTCCCACGCCCAAAGAGCCAGCAGGGAAAACTATGCCTTCTTCTAAAGCTCTTTGGGAACCGCTTGCGTAGCCCCACAGACCTGGGGGCTGCAGGCTTTCCTGCTGCCTTCAGCCTCAAAACCACCCTTTCCCACTTGGCGCCGCTCCAGGGACAAAAATGTCCATATGTCTGGAGATTGGTCCCACGCCCAAAGAGCCAGCAGGGAAAACTATGCCTTGTTCTAAAGCTCTTTTACAACCGCTTGCATAGTCCCACAGACCTGGGGGCTGCAGGCTTTCCTGCTGCCTTCAGCCTCAAAACCACCCTTTCCCACTTGGCGCCACACCAGGCACAAAAATGGCCATATGTCTGGAGATTGGTCCCATGCGCAAAGAGCCAGCAGGGAAAACTATGCCTTGTTCTAAAGCTCTTTGGCAACCGCTTGCGTAGCCCCACAGACCTGGGGGCTGCAGGCTTTCCTGCTGCCTTCAGCCTCAGAACCACCCTTTCCCACTTGGCACGGCGACAGCCTCAAAAATCTGCATATGTCTGGTGATTGGTCCCATGCGGAAAGAGCCAGCAGGGAAAACTATGCCTCGTTGTAAAGCTCTTTGGGAACCGCTTGCGTAGCCCCACAGATCTGGGGGCTGCAGGGTTTCCTGCTGCCTTCAGCCTCAAAAACACCCTTTCCCACTTGGCGCCACGCCAGGCACAAAAGTGGCCATATGTCTAGAGACTGCTCCCACGCCCAAAGAGCCAGCAGGGAAAACTATGCCTTGTTGTAAAGCTCTCTGGGAAGCGCTTGCGTAGCCCCACACACCTGGGGGCTGCAATCTTTCCTGCTGCCTTCAGCCTCAAAACCACCCTTTCCCTCTTGGCGCGTGCCAAGCACAAAAATGGCCATATGTCTGGAGATGGGTCCCACGCTCAAAGAGCCAGCAGGGAAAACTATGCCTTGTTCTAAAGCTCTTTGGGAACCGCTTGCGTAGCCCCACAGACCTAGGGGCTGCAGGCTTTCCTGCTGCCTTCAGCCTCAAAACCACCCTTTCCCACTTGGCGCCACGCCAGGCACAAAAATGGCCATATGTCTGGAGATTGGTCCCATGCCCAAAGAGCCAGCAGGGAAAACTATGCCTTGTTCTAAAGCTCTTTGGCAACCGCTTGCGTAGCCCCACACACCTGGGGGCTGCAATATTTCCTGCTGCCTTCAGCCTCAAAACCACCCTTTCCCTCTTGGCGCGCGCCAGGCACAAAAATTGCCATATGGCTGGAGATGGGTCCCACGCTCAAAGAGCCAGCAGGGAAAACTATGCCTTCTTCTAAAGCTCTTTGGGAACCGCTTGCGTAGCCCCACAGACCTGGGGGCTGCAGGCTTTCCTGCTGCCTTCAGCCTCAAAACCACCCTTTCCCACTTGGCGCCGCTCCAGGGACAAAAATGTCCATATGTCTGGAGATTGGTCCCACGCCCAAAGAGCCAGCAGGGAAAACTATGCCTTGTTCTAAAACTCTTTTGCAACCGCTTGCATAGTCCCACAGACCTGGGGGCTGCAGGCTTTCCTGCTGCCTTCAGCCTCAAAACCACCCTTTCCCACTTGGCGCCACGCCAGGCACAAAAATGGCCATATGTCTGGAGATTGGTCCCATGCGCAAAGAGCCAGCAGGGAAAACTATGCCTTCTTCTAAAGCTCTTTGGGAACCGCTTGCGTAGCCCCACAGACCTGGGGGCTGCAGGCTTTCCTGCTGCCTTCAGCCTCAAAAACACCCTTTCCCACTTGGCACGGCGCCAGCCTCAAAAATCTGCATATGTCTGGAGATTGGTCCCATGCGCAAAGAGCCAGCAGGGAAAACTATGCCTCGTTGTAAAGCTCTTTGGGAACCGCTTGCGTAGCCCCACAGACCTGGGGGCTGCAGGGTTTCCTGCTGCCTTCAGCCTCAAAACCACCCTTTCCCACTTGGCGCCGCGCCAGGCACAAAAGTGGCCATATGTCTAGAGACTGCTCCCACGCCCAAAGAGCCAGCAGGGAAAACTATGCCTTCTTCTAAAGCTCTTTGGGAACCGCTTGCGTAGCCCCACAGACCTGGGGGCTGCAGGCTTTCCTGCTGCCTTCAGCCTCAAAACCACCCTTTCCCACTTGGCGCGCGCCAGGCACAAAAATGGCCATATGGCTGGAGATGGGTCCCACGCTCAAAGAGCCAGCAGAGTAAACTATGCCTTCTTCTAAAGCTCTTTGGGAACCGCTTGCGTAGCCCCACAGACCTGGGGGCTGCAGGCTTTCCTGCTGCCTTCAGCCTCAAAACCACCCTTTCCCACTTGGCGCCGCTCCAGGGACAAAAATGTCCATATGTCTGGAGATTGGTCCCACGCCCAAAGAGCCAGCAGGGAAAACTATGCCTTGTTCTAAAGCTCTTTTACAACCGCTTGCATAGTCCCACAGACCTGGGGGCTGCAGGCTTTCCTGCTGCCTTCAGCCTCAAAACCACCCTTTCCCACTTGGCGCCACGCCAGGCACAAAAATGGCCATATGTCTGGAGATTGGTCCCATGCGCAAAGAGCCAGCAGGGAAAACTATGCCTTGTTCTAAAGCTCTTTGGCAACCGCTTGCGTAGCCCCACAGACCTGGGGGCTGCAGGCTTTCCTGCTGCCTTCAGCCTCAGAACCACCCTTTCCCACTTGGCACGCCGACAGCCTCAAAAATCTGCATATGTCTGGTGATTGGTCCCATGCGGAAAGAGCCAGCAGGGAAAACTATGCCTCGTTGTAAAGCTCTTTGGGAACCGCTTGCGTAGCCCCACAGATCTGGGGGCTGCAGGGTTTCCTGCTGCCTTCAGCCTCAAAAACACCCTTTCCCACTTGGCGCCACGCCAGGCACAAAAGTGGCCATATGTCTAGAGACTGCTCCCACGCCCAAAGAGCCAGCAGGGAAAACTATGCCTTGTTGTAAAGCTCTCTGGGAAGCGCTTGCGTAGCCCCACACACCTGGGGGCTGCAATCTTTCCTGCTGCCTTCAGCCTCAAAACCACCCTTTCCCTCTTGGCGCGTGCCAAGCACAAAAATGGCCATATGGCTGGAGATGGGTCCCACGCTCAAAGAGCCAGCAGGGAAAACTATGCCTTCTTCTAAAGCTCTTTGGGAACCGCTTGCGTAGCCCCACAGACCTAGGGGCTGCAGGCTTTCCTGCTGCCTTCAGCCTCAAAACCACCCTTTCCCACTTGGCGCCACGCCAGGCACAAAAATGGCCATATGTCTGGAGATTGGTCCCATGCCCAAAGAGCCAGCAGGGAAAACTATGCCTTGTTCTAAAGCTCTTTGGCAACCGCTTGCGTAGCCCCACACACCTGGGGGCTGCAATATTTCCTGCTGCCTTCAGTCTCAAAACCACCCTTTCCCTCTTGGCGCGCGCCAGGCACAAAAATGGCCATATGGCTGGAGATGGGTCCCACGCTCAAAGAGCCAGCAGGGAAAACTATGCCTTCTTCTAAAGCTCTTTGGGAACCGCTTGCGTAGCCCCACAGACCTGGGGGCTGCAGGCTTTCCTGCTGCCTTCAGCCTCAAAACCACCCTTTCCCACTTGGCGCCGCTCCAGGGACAAAAATGTCCATATGTCTGGAGATTGGTCCCACGCCCAAAGAGCCAGCAGGGAAAACTATGCCTTGTTCTAAAACTCTTTTGCAACCGCTTGCATAGTCCCACAGACCTGGGGGCTGCAGGCTTTCCTGCTGCCTTCAGCCTCAAAACCACCCTTTCCCACTTGGCGCCACGCCAGGCACAAAAATGGCCATATGTCTGGAGATTGGTCCCATGCGCAAAGAGCCAGCAGGGAAAACTATGCCTTCTTCTAAAGCTCTTTGGCAACCGCTTGCGTAGCCCCACAGACCTGGGGGCTGCAGGCTTTCCTGCTGCCTTCAGCCTCAAAAACACCCTTTCCCACTTGGCACGGCGCCAGCCTCAAAAATCTGCATATGTCTGGAGATTGGTCCCATGCGCAAAGAGCCAGCAGGGAAAACTATGCCTCGTTGTAAAGCTCTTTGGGAACCGCTTGCGTAGCCCCACAGACCTGGGGGCTGCAGGGTTTCCTGCTGCCTTCAGCCTCAAAACCACCCTTTCCCACTTGGCGCCGCGCCAGGCACAAAAGTGGCCATATGTCTAGAGACTGCTCCCACGCCCAAAGAGCCAGCAGGGAAAACTATGCCTTGTTGTAAAGCTCTCTGGGAAGCGCTTGCGTAACCCCACACACCTGGGGGCTGCAATCTTTCCTGCTGCCTTCAGCCTCAAAACCACCCTTTCCCACTTGGCGCGTGCCAAGCACAAAAATGGCCATATGGCTGGAGATGGGTCCCACGCTCAAAGAGCCAGCAGGGAAAACTATGCCTTCTTCTAAAGCTCTTTGGGAACCGCTTGCGTAGCCCCACAGACCTAGGGGCTGCAGGCTTTCCTGCTGCCTTCAGCCTCAAAACCACCCTTTCCCACTTGGTGCGGCGCCAGCCTCAAAAATCTGCATATGTCTGGAGACTGGTCCCACACCCAAAGAGCCAGCAGGGAAAAATATGCCTTGTTGTAAAGCTGTTTGGGAACCGCTTGCGTAGTCCCACAGACCTGGGGGCTGCGGGCTTTCCTGCTGCCTTCAGCCTCAAAACCACCCTTTCCCACTTGGCGCCGCGCCAGCCTCAAAAATCTGCATATGTCTGGAGATGGGTCCCACGCCCAAAGAGCCAGCAGGGAAAACTATGCCTTGTTCTAAAGCTCTTTGGGAACCGCTTGCGTAGCCCCACACAACTGGCGGCTGCAGGCTTTCCTGCTGCCTTCAGCCTCAAAACCACCCTTTCCCACTTGGTGCAGCGCCAGGCAGAAAAATGGCCATATGTCTGGAGATTGGTCCCATGCCCAAAGAGCCAGCAGGGAAAACTATGCCTTGTTCTAAAGCTCTTTGGGAACCGCTTGCGTAGCCCCACACACCTGGGGGCTGCAGGCTTTCCTGCTGCCTTCAGCCTCAAAAGCACCCTTTCCCACTTGTCGCCGCTCCAGGGACAAAAATGGCCATATGTCTATAGACTGGTCCCACGCCCAAAGAGCCAGCAGGGAAAACTATGCCTTGCTGTAAAGCTCTTTGGCAGTCGCTTGCGTAGGCCGACAGACGTGGGGGCTGCAGGCTTTCCTGCTGCTTTCAGCCTCAAAACCACCCTTTCCCACTTGGCGCTGCGCCAGGCACAAAAGTGGCCATATGTCTGGAGATGGGTCCACACCCAAAGAGCCAGCAGGGAAAACTATGCCTTCTTCTAAAGCTCTTTGGGAACGGCTTGCGTAGTCCCACAGACCTGGGGGCTGCAGGCTTTCCTGCTGCCTTCAGCCTCAAAACCACCCTTTCCCTCTTGGCGCGTGCTAAGCACAAAAATGGCCATATGGCTGGAGATGGGTCCCACGCTCAAAGAGCCAGCAGGGAAAACTATGCCTTCTTCTAAAGCTCTTTGGGAACCGCTTGCGTAGCCCCACAGACCTAGGGGCTGCAGGCTTTCCTGCTGCCTTCAGCCTCAAAACCACCCTTTCCCACTTGGCGCCACGCCAGGCACAAAAATGGCCATATGTCTGGAGATTGGTCCCACACCTAAAGAGCCAGCAGGGAAAATTATGCCTTGTTCTAAAGCTCTTTGGCAACCGCTTGCGTAGTCCCACAGACCTGCGGGCTGCAGGCTTTCCTGCTGCCTTCAGCCTCAAAACCACCCTTTCCCACTTGGTGCAGCGCCAGGCACAAAAATGGCCATATGTCTGGAGATTGGTCCCATGCGCAAAGAGCCAGCGGCGAAAACTATGCCTTGTTCTAAAGCTCTTTGGCAACCGCTTGCGTAGCCCCACAGACCTGGGGGCTGCAGGCTTTCCTGCTGCCTTCAGCCTCAGAAACACCCTTTCCCACTTGGTGCGGCGCCAGCCTCAAAAATGGCCATATGTCTGGAGACTGGTCCCACACCCAAAGAGCCAGCAGGGAAAAATATGCCTTGTTGTAAAGCCGTTTGGGAACCGCTTGCGTAGCCCCACAGACCTGGGGGCTGCGGGCTTTCCTGCTGCCTTCAGCCTCAAAACCACCCTTTCCCACTTGGCGCCGCGCCAGCCTCAAAAATCTGCATATGTCTGGAGATGGGTCCCACGCCCAAAGAGCCAGCAGGGAAAACTATGCCTTGTTCTAAAGCTCTTTGGCAACCGCTTGCGTAGCCCCACACACCTGGGGGCTGCAGGCTTTCCTGCTGCCTTCAGCCTCAAAACCACCCTTTCCCACTTGGCGCCACGCCAGGCACAAAAATGGCCATATGTCTGGACACTGCTCCCACGCCCAAAGAGCCAGCAGGGAAAACTATGCCTTCTTCTAAAGCTCTCTGGGAAGCGCTTGCGTAGCCCCACACAACTGGTGGCTGCAGGCTTTCCTGCTGCCTTCAGCCTCAAAACCACCCTTTCCCACTTGTCGCCGCTCCAGGGACAAAACTGGCCATATGTCTGGAGACTGGTCCCACGCCCAAAGAGCCAGCAGGGAAAACTATGCCTTGTTGTAAAGCTCTTTGGCAGTCGCTTGCGTAGGCCGACAGACCTGGGGGCTGCAGGCTTTCCTGCTGCCTTCAGCCTCAAAACCACCCTTTCCCACTTGGCGCTGCGCCAGGCACAAAAGTGGCCATATGTCTGGAGCTTGGTCCCACGCCCAAAGAGCCAGCAGGGAAAACTATGCCTTGTTCTAAAGCTCTTTGGGAACGGCTTGCGTAGCCCCACAGACCTGGGGGCTGCAGGCTTTCCTGCTGCCTTCAGCCTCAAAACCACCCTTTCCCACTTGGCGCCACGCCAGGCACAAAAATGGCCATATGTCTGGACACTGCTCCCACGCCCAAAGAGCCAGCAGGGAAAACTATGCCTTCTTCTAAAGCCCTTTGGGAACCGCTTGCGTAGCCCCACAGACCTGGGGGCTGCAGGCTTTCCTGCTGCCTTCAGCCTCAAAACCACCCTTTCCCACTTGGCGCCGCTCCAGGGACAAAAATGGCCATTTGTCTGGAGATTGGTCCCACACCCAAAGAGCCAGCAGGGAAAACTATGCCTTGTTCTAAAGCTCTTTGGGAACGGCTTGCGTAGCCCCACAGACCTGGGGGCTGCAGGCTTTCCTGCTGCCTTCAGCCTCAAAACCACCCTTTCCCACTTGGCGCCCGGCCACGCACAAAAATGGCAATATGGCTAGAGATGGGTCCCACGCCCAAAGAGCCAGCAGGGAAAACTATGCCTTGTTCTAAAACTCTTTGGGAACCGCTTGCGTAGGCCCACACACCTGCGGGCTGCAGGGTTTCCTGCTGCCTTCAGCCTCAAAACCACCCTTTCCCTCTTGGCGCGCGCCAGGCACAAAAATGGCCATATGGCTGGAGATGGGTCCCACGCTCAAAGAGCCAGCAGGGAAAACTATGCCTTCTTCTAAAGCTCTTTGGCAACCGCTTGCGTAGCCCCACAGACCTAGGGGCTGCAGGCTTTCCTGCTGCCTTCAGCCTCAAAACCACCCTTTCCCACTTGGCGCCGCTCCAGGGACAAAAATGGCCATATGTCTGGAGATTGGTCCCATGCCCAAAGAGCCAGCAGGGAAAACTATGCCTTGTTCTAAAGCTCTTTGGCAACCACTTGCATAGTCCCACAGACGTGGGGGCTGCAGAGTTTCCTGCTGCCTTCAGCCTCAAAACCACCCTTTCCCACTTGGCGCCACTCCAGGCACAAAAATGGCCATATGTCTGGAGATTGGTCCCACGGCCAAAGAGCCAGCAGGGAAAATTATGCCTTGTTGTAAAGCTCTTTGGCAACCGCTTGCATAGTCCCACACACCTGGGGGCTGCAGGCTTTCCTGCTGCCTTCAGCCTCAAAACCACCCTTTCCCACTTGGTGCAGCGCCAGGCACAAAAATGGCCATATGTCTGGAGATTGGTCCCACACCCAAAGAGCCAGCAGGGAAAACTATGCCTTGTTGTAAAGCACTTTGGCAACCGCTTGCGTAGCCCCACACACCTGGGGGCTGCAGGCTTTCCTGCTGCCTTCAGCCTCAAAACCACCCTTTCCCTCTTGGCGCGCGCCAGGCACAAAAATGGCCATATGGCTGGAGATGGGTCCCACGCTCAAAGAGCCAGCAGGGAAAACTATGCCTTCTTCTAAAGCTCTTTGGGAACCGCTTGCGTAGCCCCACAGACCTGGGGGCTGCAGGCTTTCCTGCTGCCTTCAGCCTCAAAAGCACCCTTTCCCACTTGGCGCCACGCCAGGCACAAAAATGGCCATATGTCTGGAGATTGGTCCCACGGCCAAAGACCCAGCAGGGAAAACTATGCCTTGTTGTAAAGCTCTTTGGGAACCGCTTGTGTAGCCCCACACACCTGGCGGCTGCAGGCTTTCCTGCTGCCTTCAGCCTCAAAACCACCCTTTCCCACTTGGCGCCACGCCAGGCACAAATATGGCCATATGTCTGGAGACTTCTCCCACGCCCAAAGAGCCAGCAGGGAAAACTATGCCTTGTTGTAAAGCTGTTTGGGAACCGCTTGCGTAGCCCCACACACCTGGGGGCTGCAGGCTTTCCTCCTGCCTTCAGCCTCAAAACCATCCTGTCCCACTTGGCGCCGCGCCAGGCACAAAAATGGCCATATGTCTGGAGATGGGTCCCACGCCCAAAGAGCCAGCAGGGAAAACTATGCCTTGTTCTAAAGCTCTTTGGGAACCGCTTGCGTAACCCCACACACCTGGGGGCTGCAGGCTTTCCTGCTGCCTTCAGCCTCAAAACCACCCTTTCCCACTTGGCACCGCGCCAGGCACAAAAATGGCCATATGTCTGGAGACTGGTTCCACGCCCAAAGATGTCATAAGTCTCTGGGCAATGCAAGCGTCTTAGCAGAGATGTAGCCGGGGTCATGAGAACAATTCTGAGAGACACTGGGAATAAGCCCTAGAATTCCCTCCTGGCACTTTCCATGTTGGAGACACAGCAAGATGATTTTTTGATTGTTTTGCACCTATCTCTTTGAAGAATGTAGCCAAGGAGATAACTAGGTGACTTGAAGTAGATCCTATCGAGTCTAAGAACAGTCCCCGTTTTTCCCTGCTGGCACTTTCCATGTGGGAGATATGTCAAGATGTGTGTTGGTTTTGAGGGCAACTCCCTGGAGAGAATGTTAGCAAAGACTTAACCAGGAGAGCAGAAAGCAGTATTCAAAGATAGGCAGAGCAAGTCCTATATTTCCCTCCTGACACTTTCCATTTAGGACATATAGCGGGATGCTTATTGGTTTTGACGAAAATCTCCCTGGAGACTGTACGCAGGAAAGTTTCTGGCACATTGAATGCCATTCTTGGAGGCACTGCGATGAATTCCTGCAATTCTCTCCTGGCACTTTACATGTTGGAGATACCGCAAGACGTTTCTGTATATTGGGCACTGCGCTCTGCAGGGTGTTAGCAGAGACTTTCCCGGGACAGTGAAACCCGACATCAGAGACACTGAGAAGAAGCCCCAATGTTCCTTCCAGTCATTTTCAGTGTGGGTGCCTTCTCCACGTGGTTCCTGGTTTCACTGCAGCTCTGAAGAGAATGTTAGCAAAGAGGTAACCGGGACACTGAAAACAGTACTCAAAGACAGGGAGAGCAAGCTCTCTCTTGGCACTTTGGATGTGGGACATTAAGCGAGATATTTGGTGCTTTTACGTTTGGCTGTTGGGAGATTTACAGCACAAAGATATCTACTTGATTTGAAGCAGTTCTGAGAAAGTCTAAACATAATCCCCACTTCTCCCTCCTGGCACTTTCCATGTGGGAGATATAGCAGGATGTATATTGGTTTTGAGGACAACTCAATGGACAGTGTAGGGAGAAAAGTTCCTGGCTCCTTGAATGCCGTTTCTGGAGACACTGCGATCAATGTGGGAGATATGTCAAGATGTGTGTTGGTTTTGAGGACGGCTCTCTGGAGAGTCTTAGCAAAGAGGTCACACGGATAATCAGAGCAATTCTCAGAGACACTGAGAACAAGATCGACAATTCCCTCCTGGCACTTTCCCTGTAGGAGATACCGCAAGACGTTTCTGTATATTGGGCACAGCGCTCTGCAGGGTGTTAGCAGAGACTTTCCCGGGACAGTGAAACCCTATGTCAGAGACACTGAGAAGAAGCCCCAATGTTCCCTCCAGGCACTTTCAGTGTGGGTGCCTTCTCCACGTGGTTCCTGGTTTCACTGCAGCTCTGAAGAGAATGTTAGCAAAGAGGTAACCGGGACAGTGAAAACAGTACTCAAAGACAGGGAGAGCAAGCTCTCTCTTGGCACTTTGGATGTGGGACATACAGCGAGATGTTTGCTGCTTTTACATTTGGCTGTTGGGAGATTTACAGCACAAAGATATCTAGTTGATTTGAAGCAGTTCTGAGAAAGTCTAAATATAATCCTCACTTTTTCCTCCTGGCAATTTCCATGTGGGAGATATAGCAGGATGTATATTGGTTTTGAGGATAACTCAATGGACAGTGTAGGGAGAAAAGGTCCTGGCTCATTGAATGCCGTTTCTGGAGACACTGCGATCAATGTGGGAGATATGTCAAGATGTGTGTTGGTTTTGAGGACGGCTCTCTGGAGAGTCTTAGCAAAGAGGTCACACGGATAATCAGAGCAATTCTCAGAGACACTGAGAACAAGATCGACAGTTCCCTCCTGGCACTTTCCCTGTAGGAGATACCGCAAGACGTTTCTGTATATTGGGCACTGCGCTCTGCAGGGTGTTAGCAGAGACTTTCCCGGGACAGTAAAACCCGACATCAGGGTTGAGTGACAGGGAGAGTGAACAGCCAAGCCTGAACTGGGGGCCATCTAGAGCCCTAATGCCCACCTGGGAAAAGGAGTTAACATTAAGGGGGACAAATGATTCACCATGAACCACAATAAGGTCCCCTGCCTAGTGGATGAAGGGAAGGTGGTGGATGTAGTTTTGCTGGATTTTAGTAAAGCTTTTGATAGTGTCCCTCAAAGTCTCCTTCTGGACAAGTTGCCCAACTTGGAGATGAACAGGTAGAGGGTGCGGTGGGTGAAGAACTGGCTGAATGGTAGGGCTTGACCCGTGCGTAGAGTTGCAGAGTAAGAAATCAAGGGCTGCGTGAGCCTCACAGGAGGGCAGGAGATGCTCTCTTCTGGAAGGGTCATTTGTGCTGTTGGCGATAGTGCCACGCAAGGCTGCCTTGGTCAGACACACTCATCCATTGTTCGTGTCACGTTACCCTGTCCAAATGTAGACATCTGCAGTGCAGTGACAGGACACAGGCCTTCTAACCTTCCCATGAACCTCCAACCTGAGCTTTCTCCCTGCACCCCCTTTGGAGGTGAACCTGAGCACAGAGCATGAGCCATTGCAGTTTGACCACTCAAGACCATCTCCACCTTGGAGCTAATACGGGGCACAGCCAAGGTGGAGGCCCAGGGAGGAGGTGTTGCGGAGCAGCCTTTTCTGTTGCTGCAAACTAAAGCTAATCACAGACTGAATTTACTTATTTCCTGCTCCCTCCTTGATTTTTTTCTTTTTTTTTTTTTTTTTCCCTCTCACAAGTTTACCAGTTTTCTTTTGAGCTGCCCAATCTCATTTCTCAATTTCTCTATTTTTGAAAGTCATGTTCTGGCAGTTGCTCAGAGCCTGCTGATGATGCAAACGTCCATTATTCTGATAGTCTTTCTAACGTTGTTAATGATGCGGTGGGTGTCTGGGGAGGAGCACAGGTAGCACTAGCATTGCTGTCGTCTCTCCTGGGGTTGTTCACTAACTGACTTATACCCAGGTAGGAACATGAGTCGGGGAGAAGTGTCCAGAGAACCCCACGCAGGTGGTTTCCAGGGAAATGACAGAGAGGAAAAGAGGTCACCGCCGTCTCCTGCGGCACCGTGGAGTGAGCAGCGTGTTCCTGCATTGTGGCTTCTGCCAATGGTAAATCCCTTTCGGCATGCTCTGAAGTGCTGAGGCACCGTGGTGGCACAGCCACTGCCAAAAGTGGCTGCAGGCATGGGGGTGGCTTGTCTGGGCTCAGAGGAGCAGGTTTTGTTCGGCTTGGAGAAATGCCGCTGGTGAGACAGTCACTGTGCGAAGAGTCCTCCAGCAGTTTCCCACGCCCAAAGTCAGTCCAGCCCATGCACTAGGTGTGATCTCATGAAGCACCGAGTTATCTGGGCGTTAGAAAGAATATGCTGTAGGTTTGGGGCCGGGGGGTGGCGGAGTGTGTTTATACAAGCAGAAAATGCTGCTTATGGGCAACCTGCCTATAAATGGTTTCTTTCACTTAGAAATTTGTGTATGATAAATGCAAGTATCTGACGGTATTTCAGGAAATAAAAATATTTCATTTTTCTACATGTTTGCATGCAGAAATGGGGAGATTAGGAAAGAAATCATGGTCACTTTTCCCTCACATAAACCCTAATTTTATCTTGGAGATTTTGAATGGCAGCTCTAGGAGAACTCACTAGGCAGGAGCAGTAAGAAAAAAAGAAAAAGTAATAGTGATCACGCTCTTAAGACTGCATGTCTCTGGGAATCCAAGCGTCCTCTTGAACAAGACATTTGTGTTGGTTTTTTTTCACTTGGCTAATGTGAATGCTTTTATGACATGTGTTCTAAACCGCTATTCTCGTTATTCATATGTCAGAGTTTAAGATGACAAACAGAGCTGCTTGTTAATGGCTCACGTTCTTCACGTGTGAGCCGTGAGAAGTCCGTGTGCTCTGGGAAATGCAAAAGGGAAGGCTCAGTCTCCCAGCCGACGCGAGCATCGCTCTGCTCTGCAAGGTCTTACAGGGACTGGGGAACGTTTCTGCGCTGGGAACGGAGCCATGGAGCCCTCAGTAAGCTGCCATGAATCCATGCGACAGAGCAGCAGGGTCAGGAACAGGAACCGGAACCAGGCAGAGCTTGTCCAGAAGTTATAAAAGCCCGACCTTTTCAGGAAAAATAGATATCTCGGGAGATCACCCACTGATCTCCACTCCTCTACCTTCATCACCTTCCTTTTTTGAATGCTTTGAAAGCGCTTTGAGGTAGTGTTGTGATTGCTTGCATAACGCCTCCTTTTAGCACCCTGGACGCTCGTGATATATGCACAAATAGCACCTTTTCTGCCTTGTTGAAATGCCCCATGGGTGCATCAATGTACCTGATTCATTGACAGGTAGCAGTTTGTTTTCTTTCTTATAGACTTCACCTGTCAGCCATGTAAAAATGAATAATTTGGATCTAAGGCATGTCCCCCTGGTCTCTGTGTGTGCCGACAGAGCTTCGGGAGGTGAGGTCTTATCTCTGAGAAGAGCTGAGGGAACCCTCTCTCACTAAAATCTAAGTGAAAGCTGGTGTTGCCCTTCCCTTCCCTTCCCTTCCCTTCCCTTCCCTTCCCTTCCCTTCCCTTCCCTTCCCTTCCCTTCCCTTCCATCATCCTAGCAGAAAAAATATTTTTTTCTGGTCCATACATCATTTGGACTGAAGAGATCTGTTCTGTTTTCTCCTGAGAAGCCTTTGCTCAACGAGCAACTGGTGTTCCACTCCCATACAGCCATGCAGATCTCGTTTGGGCTTTCCTAATTACTGCAGTCACACCTGTGCTGCTCTCTGTAGTCTTTCACTGTGCTTGAGGGGTGCGTGATGGTGCGTGGGCCGCTGCCATTGTCCAGTGAGCGTGTTGTTTGGGTTGCTCTGTAGACAGAAAATGTCCCAAAGAAAAGGCTTGGAGAACCACACAGCAGGACCTGGCTTTCTTCTTCTGGGATTCTCTGACCACGCCAACCTGCAAGGCTTGCGCTTCACAGTCTTCCTGGTCATCTACCTCATGGTCCTCACAGGGAATGGCCTCATGCCAAAAATGCTGCGGGCTTTCCTGATGGGAGACGGCAGCATCTCCTTCCTTGGCTGTGCTGCCCAGCTGTATTTCCTGGTTTTGCTGGGCAGCACCGAAAGCCTTCTCCTGGCCGCCGTGTCCTACGACCGGTATGTAGCTATCTGTGACCCCCTGCACTATGGCCTCATCCTGAATGGGAGGCTCTGTGTCAGACTGGTGGTGGGCTCATGGGTGGCTGTCATCCCAGTACAAGTAGGGCAGACTTACCAGCTGTTCACTTTGCCCGGCTGTGCATCCCATAGCCTTCATCACTTCTTCTGTGATGTCCCCCCTCTGTTGGAACTGGCCTGTGCAGACACTTTCTGGAACCAAGTGATGCTGCACACCATCATCCTGCTCTTTGCAGTCCTTCCCTTTTCCTTGATGGTCGTTTCTTACACTCAAATTGTCAGGGCAATGCTGAAAATGCCTTCAGTTCTGGGCAGACGCAAAGCCTTTTCCACCTGCTCCTCACACCTGGGGGTGGTGACTCTCTTCTATGGCTCCGTCATGGTTGTGTACTTTAAACGACGGTCAAGAGACTCTGCAGACACTGACAAATACCTTGCTCTGTTTTACACGATTGTGACCCCCATGCGCAACCCCGTCATCTATAGCCTGAGGAATAAGGAAGTGAGAATTGCCCTGAAGAGGCTCCTATGGAGAAAGTGATAGAGCAGAGTATGTGAAAGGGGCCCAAATAGTACCAAAAGTCCCAACAAGGTATTTGGTTGTGTGAACACAGGTGTCCCATAGTAGCTTAGACAAAACCCGTCTCCTGCCTGGCTATAATCCTCCTCAGGAGGGGGACAGGTCTCCCGGGGCATTCCTGTTATCTCTGATAGCTCCACCTAGGTATCTTCACACTCCAGAGCAGCTTCAGCTCCCCTGGAGGGCTGACTGCAAACAGCTTGTTCAGGCTGTGTCTGCCCAAGCTGCCAGTACCTTTAAAGGAAAACAGTCGAATCAGTCAAGAGGGATTAGAGGGTGACTCATCCAGTGAGAAGAAGACGACTAACCTCAGGCTGGGAAATCATTTGCTGGACCCCATGGACTATCCAGAGTGTCCATGGATGGCATCAGCTTAGGAGAATTGAAGGACCTGAAAATCATCTTCCCCTCCTGTCATACTTTGCATTGAGCTGTACAATGCTTGACAAACTCAACATGAATAGATCAAAAGCAAAACCAAACCCGAAATCACTAGGAGATTTTCATGACACAAATAGGCAAAGCTGTGAGTAACAGAGCCTGAAATCGACGTGCAGCCTGCTTTGAGCAAGAGGTTATGCTGGAGACTTCCCGTGATCCGTTGCCATCTGAATGGTTTTATGAGTCTACACAGCATTTCTTCGAAACTGACTTTGCTGATAAGATGGAGAAACAAGACTGAGACTGATTGACTGAGCTTTTGCAATGTCTGCCTTAGAATGAGATGGGTTCTCCCTGTGTCTCTCCAGTGGTGGCAAAGTGGGCTGAGATCATCACGTGCACATGGAAACCAGTGACGAGTGGCGTTCCTCAGGGGTCAGTACTGGGACCAGTGCTGTTTAACATCTTTGTTGGTGACATGGACAGTGGGATTGAGTGTACCCTCAGCAAGTTTGCCGACGACACCAAGCTGTGTGGCACAGTCAACACGCTGGAGGGAAGGGATGCCATCCAGAGGGACCTGGAGAGGCTTGAGAGGTGGGCCTGTGTGAACCTCATAGAGTTCAGCCAGGCCACGTGCAAGGTCCTGCACCTGGGTCATGGCAATCCCAGGCACAAATCCAGGTTGAGCGGAGAATGGCTTCAGAGCTGCCCTGAGGAGAAAGTGGTGCTGGTGGGCGAGAAGCTCAACACGAGCAGGCAAAGTGCACTTGCAGCCCAGAAAGCCAGCTGCATCCTGGGCTGCATCAAAAGAAGCGTGGCCAGCAGATGGAGGGAGGTGATTCTGCCCCTCTACTCCGCACTGGTGAGACCCCACCTGCAGTACTGTGTCGAGCTCTGGAGTCCTCAGCACAAGAAGGACATGGACCTGTTGGAAGGGGTCCAACGGAGGGCCACAAAGATGATCAGAGAGCTGGAGCCCCTCTGCTCTGAGGACAGGCTGAGAGAGTTGGGGTTGTTCAGCCTGGAGAAGGGAAGGCTCCGCGGAGACCTTACAGCGGCCTTCCAGTCCCTAAAGGGTGCCTACCGGAAGGATGGGGAGGGACTTTTTATCAGGGAGTGTGATGACAGGGCACGGGGTAATGGCCTCAAATTGAAAGAGGGTAGATTTAGAATGGATATCAGGAAACAATTCTTTACTGTGAGGGTGGTGAGGCACTGGAACAGGTTGCCCAGAGAAATTGTCAATGCCCCATCCCTGGAGGTGTTCAAGGCCAGGCTGGGTGAGGCTTTGAGCAACGTGGTCTAGTGCGAGGTGTCCCTGCCCAGGGCCAGGCGGTTGGAACTGGGTGATCTTTAAGGTCCCTCCCAACTCGAACCATCCTGTGATTCTGTGTGATTCTGTAAAGATATTAAAGTGATCTGTCCCCAGATACCAAGCACTGAGGAACAAGCATCAGGGTGACCATCTGCACACAAACATTAACAGCTGACCAAATGGAGCTTGAGGCCAGGGGCAGCTGGAGAAATGCTGGGAATTGGCCAACAGAAATGTCTTGAGGTATTCCAAGGAGAAGTGTCCAGTCCTGCATCCCGGGGAAGAATAACCCCAAGGAAGTAGGACAGGCTGGGACCTGATGTGCT
This sequence comes from Larus michahellis, assembly GCF_964199755.1. Classification (NCBI taxonomy): domain Eukaryota; kingdom Metazoa; phylum Chordata; class Aves; order Charadriiformes; family Laridae; genus Larus; species Larus michahellis. The sequence goes on from NC_133912.1 coordinate 517,694, forward strand.
GAGCAGGGACCCTGCGGAGACGGGGCTGGGCACCCTGAGGGACGCCTCATGAGCCAGTGGTGCACGCTCAGTGTGGACAAGGCCGGCTGTCTATGGGGCTGCAGGAGGAGGAGCGTGTGCCCCCCAGGCAACTTGAGTCACCTTCCCCTTTCACTCAGCACTGCTGTGGCCCAACACACACAGCTGTGTCCCAGTGTGCAGCTCCCCATTTTGGAGAAGTGGAGAGGACCAGGAGAGTGTCCAGAGGAGGTCTGCCACGATGGGCTTGAGGGCCCAGTGCACGTGTGCTTTGTGGAGGGGCTGAGGGACCTGGGCTTCTCTAGCCCAGTGGCAGGGAGGCTCTGGGCAGTATTGGAATAGCCTGAAACTGGTTGCAGGGTTATTTCAGAGACGATGGAGCTTCTCTTTGGAAGGAAACAGCAGGAGAAAGAAATAATGCAACAGAGGTCAGCTTGGGAGGTTGAGACTGGACACCAGGAGAAAGAAATGCCACTGCAAGGGCAGTGCTGTGCTGCAACAGATCACCCAGAGGGAGTCGGGATCAGCCCAAGGCGTTGTGTTTCAAGAACAGCCAAGGACGACGGAGAGAGTTCAGTAAAAGCAGTGAGATGCCAAGAGGAGAGCAAGACGGGGAAGCAGGGGGGATGTCTGTAGCCTGCAGGGGAAGAGGAGCAGATGTGGGACACCATAGCACAGCCTGTGGTGGAGACGATCAAGGGAGATTGCAAGGCCGAAAGACCCCAACAGTGCTTATGTCTTTCTCCTCTTGGCTGTGGCTGTTGTCTGTGCCACCAAGGCTACCAGAAGACACCTTATCCTTACAGCACTAGGGCCTTAGCGCCTCCTCTTCCCCACCCGGGAGCCGTCATTCTGTGTTTCTGCCCTTGGCGTTTCATGTCCTCCCATCACAATGCCCCAGGAAGAGCCCTGAGCTGTGGTTGTGGGGCAGGATCTCCCTTCCCAGGGGCTGGAGGCCAGGGCTTGGCCCTTTGCCTTCCTCTCACACATTCAGGAGTTGCCAGCATCAGAGACACCTATCCATTGCCTTTGCCTACCTGCCCTCACTGCCTCCAGTTTTCCCTCAAACAAGCCCCCAGGAGCCTTTGGCAGTAATGGCCCTCAGTGGGACCCATTAACGCTCCAAGAAACTTTCATAATTACATCTGACATTGACTTCTGGAGAGGTTTCATCAGCTTCCCCTGTGTCTGAGCTTCATGGGCTCAGCACCAAAACCACCAGAGAGGTCAATAAAATGCCTTGAGCTGGTCCTCTGCCACTAAACTGGTCCAGGCTCCTGGGATGGAGGAAAGTCATGGAAAGGAGCTCCTCTACCAAGCGTGAGAGGAGACGAGCAGGCAGAGAGAGGTTAAAGGCAGCTGGGAGTGGGAGGACACTGAGAGCTCACAGAGAGAGAAACCTTCACAGCCCTTGACACGGTAAGTCTCTGGGTGCAGGGCAATGCCACTGCAGTTCCTGCAGGGATCTCCTAAAGCTCTCATAGCCCAAAACCTATGGGATCTCTCTCCTGTGTAGAGCAGGAGGACATGCTCAAGATCAGAGATTCTCTGCTGCACCATCAGAGGCAGTGGACATTTCACAGGGACTTTTCCAGAAGCACCTCAAGACAAGCGCTACCTGGGAGTTGTCCTGGTTTCAGCTGGGAGAGAGTTCATTTTCTTCCTAGAAGCTGCTGTGGTTTGGATTTAGTATGAGACTAACGATGATGAGACATTTTGGTTGAGTTGTTGCTAAGTAGTGTGTATGTTAAGTCAAGGACTTGTTCGGTTTCCCGTAGAAAGTGAGAGGGAGCACAGGCAGGACAAGCTGGGCCTAGGAATATTCCATACCACAGACGTCATGCTCAGTATAGAAATGGGGGTTGGCCGGGCGGCAGGAATCCGTGTTCGCTGCTCGGGATGGGCATCGGGTGGTAAGCAATTGTACTGCATCACTCCTGGTTTCCTATATTCTTTTACAATGATTGTCATTTTCTTTCCCGTTACTGGTCTATCAAACTGTCTGTACCTCAACCCATGAGATTTTTATTCCTTTTTCTCCCTCTTCTCCCTATCCCACTGCAGGCGTTTCAGGAAGAGCAAGTGTGTGGCCTTTCCCCCCCGACAAGGCTGAGGAGTGAGCTGGCTCTGCTCATGTCACTGCAGCTTTAGGACAACCAGGAGCTTCCTTGAGGTTTTCCTGCAGGAATATGCTGAGCAGCTCCTCTGCGTTACAAGTGGATTACAGATGAGGTAACTAGTGAATGTCAGACGCTGTAACCCCTTTCCCAAATCCCCGCTGCTGTGGAGCAGGGATGACTCCTTGGGAGCCCACAAGCAGAGCTCTGCTCCTCACGGCACACTTGGCCAGCAACAATGAGAGCTCCAACAAGGGCAATGCAGAAAGCTCCCGGAAGGAAGGACACAGGCAAAGAGTGTTTTCGGGGCTTGGGTTTGGAAGGGCAGGCAATGGGAAGAGATTTGCTCAGAGCTGTCCTGACTTGTGAGTGTGCTTTCCTCCTTTGGCAGTACCTCGGGAACAAAGGGATCCAATGTCCAACGGCAGCTCCATCACCCACTTCCTCCTGCTGGCATTCGCAGACACGCGGGAGCTGCAGCTCTTGCACTTCTGGCTCTTCCTGGCCATCTACCTGGCTGCCCTCCTGGGCAATGGCCTCATCATAGAATCATAGGGTTGGAAGGGACCTCTGGAGATCATCTAGTCCAACCCCCCTGCCAGAGCAGGGTCACCTAGAGCAGGTTACACAGGAACATGTCCAGGCGGGTTTTGAATGTCTCCAGAGTTGGAGACTCCACCACCTCTCTGGGCAGCCTGTTCCAGTGCTCTGCCACCCTCAGGGTAAAGAAGTTCCTCCTCATGTTTAGGTGGAACTTCCTATGTTCAGGTTTGTGCCCATTGCCTCTTGTCCTGTCCCCGGGCACCACTGAAAAGAGCCTGGCCCCATCCTCCTGACACCCACCCTTTAAGTATTTATAAGTGTTGATAAGGTCACCCCTCAGACGTCTTTTTTGCAGACTGAAGAGACCCAAATCCCTCAGCCTTTCCTCATAAGAGAGGTGTTCCAGTCCCCCAATCATCTTTGTAGCCCTCTGCTGCACCCTTTCCAGCAGTTCCCTGTCCCTCTTGAACCGGGGAGCCCAGAACTGGACACAGTACTCCAGGTGCAGCCTCACCAAGGCAGAGTAGAGGGGGAGGATGACCTCCCTTGACCTGCTGGCCACGCTCTTCTTGATGCACCCCAGGATGCCATCGGCCTTCTTGGCCACAAGGGCACATTGCTGACTCATGGTCATCCTGTTGTCCACCAGGACTCCCAGGTCTCTTTCCACAGAGCTGCTCTCCAGCAGGTCAGCACCCAACCTGTACTGGTGCATGGGGTTGTTCCTTCCCAGGTGCAGCACCCTACACTTGCCCTTGTTGAACTTCATAAGGTTTCTCTCTGCCCAGATCTCCAACCTGTCCAGGTCTCTCTGTATGGCGGCACAGCCTTCCGGTGTGTCAGCCACCCCACCCAGCTTGGTGTCATCAGCAAACTTGCTGAGGGTGCACTCTATCCCCTCATCCAGGTCATTGATGAATATGTTGAAGAGGACTGGACCCAGTACTGACCCCTGGGGAACACCACTCGTCACTGGTCTCCAACTAGACTCTGTGCCCCTAATCACAACCCTCTGAGCTCTATCTTTCAACCAGTTTTCTATCCACCCCACTGTCCATTCATCTAACCCACACTTCCTAAGCTTCCCTATGAGGATGCTGTGGGAGACCGTGTCAAACGCCTTGCTTAAGTCAAGGTAGACCACATCTACCGCCCTCCCCTCATCTATCCATCTAGTCATGCCATCGTAGAAGGCTATCAGATTAGTCAGACATGATTTCCCCTTGGTGAATCCATGCTGAGTACTTCTGATAGCTTTCCTTTCCTCCACGTGCCTTGAGATGACACCCAGAACGAGCTGTTCCATCATCTTTCCAGGGATGGAGGTGAGGCTGACCGGCCTGTAGTTCCCCGGCTCCTCCTTCTTGCCTTTCTTGAAGACTGGAGTGACATTGGCTTTCCTCCAGTCCCCAGGCACCTCGCCTGTTCTCCAGGACTTTTCAAAGATGATGGAGAGCGGCCCAGCAATGACTTCTGCCAGCTCCCTCAGCACTCTCGGGTGCATCCCATCAGGGCCCATGGACTTGTGAATATCTAGATGATCTAATTGGTCCCTCACTCGCTCCTCCTCAACCCAAGGGAAGTCGTCTTCTTTCCCTGTTACTTTATTCAATGCCTGGGACTCCTGAGGGCTGGGCCGAGCAGAAAAGACCGAAGCAAAGAAGGCATTCAGTAACTCTGCCTTCTCCACATCCTCCGTCACCATGACTCCTGCCTCATTCAGCAGTGGGCCTACAACTTCTCTGGTCTTCCTTTTGCTTCCAATATACTTGTAGAAGCTCTTTTTGTTGTGCTTGATGTCCCTAGCCAGGTCTAATTCCAAGGCGGCCTTGGCTTTCCTTGTTTCATCCCTGCACGCTCTGGTGGCATTCTTGTAATCCTCCCAAGGGGTCAGTCCCTTCTTCCACTTATTATAAACTTCCTTCTTCCACTTGAGCTTTTTCTGAAGCTCCCTGCTCAACCATGCAGGTCTCCTGCGTCCCTTGGCCGATTTCTTTCTCTTAGGGATGCACCGATCCTGAGCTTGGAGGAAGTGGTCTTTGAATATCAACCAGCTTTCTTGAGCCCCTTTGCCTTCCAGAGCCCTAGCCCACGGGATCTCTCCAAGCAGTTTCTTGAAGAGGTCGAAGTTAGCCCTCCTGAAATCCAAGGTTGTAATTTTACTTCTTGTTGTTGTTTTGTGGATAGTACCCATGATCCTGAACTCAATCATTTCATGATCACTACAACCTAGGGTGCCCCCAACCTTAATGTCCTCCACCAATCCCTCTGTGTTTGTCAGTACCAGGTCTAGAAGTGCTCCTCTCCTTGTTGGCTCCTGTACCACCTGTGTCAAAAAGTTGTCATCAATGCACTGGAGGAGCCTCCTGGACTGTGCATGCCTGGCTGTGTGGTCTTCCCAGCAGATATCGGGGTGATTGAAGTCCCCCATGAGAACCAGGGCCTGCGCTTGCGAGGCTACCTTCAGTTGTCTGTAGAAAGCCTCATCAGTCTCCCCATCCCGATCAGGTGACCTGTAATAAACACCCACAACAGTGTCCCTCATATTTGCCTGTCCCTTAATCCTCACCCATAAGCTCTCAACCCGCTCTTCATCTGCCCCTAGTGAGAGCTCGATGCATTCCAAATGCTCTCTCACATAGAGTGCAATTCCACCACCACGCCTTGCTGGTCTGTCTTTCCTGAAAAGGACATAGCCATCCATGACAGCATTCCAGTCATGCGAGTTGTCCCACCACGTCTCAGTAATTGCAATGAGATCATGGCCCCGCAACCGCACACAGACCTCCAGCTCTTCCTGCTTATTCCCCATGCTGCGTGCATTGGTGTATAAGCATTTCAGAGAGGGAGTTGTGTGTGTAGTTTTGACCCTTGAGATATGGTGTGCCTTCTGGCTTTCAGAAATACTGGCACACTGGCCCACGAGCGCTGAGCAACTACACCCTGGCACCTCACCAGCAAGCCCAGTACCATCCCCACCCCGCTTCAGATCTAGTTTAAAGCCCTCTCAATGAGCCCCGATAACTCTTGTTCTAGAACCCTTTTTCCCCTGGAGGTCAAGGTATTCCTGCCTGTTACCAGCAGGCCAGGCGTTTTGTAGATCAGGCCATGATCAAAGAACCCAAAGTCCTGCCGGCAGCACCAAGCTCGAAGCCAGGCATTGATCTGCTGGGTCCTTCTATTTAGCCCCTCATCATTCCCCGCAACTGGGGGAATAGACGAGAACACAGCTTGCGCTCCCGATCCCTTGACCAGCCGTCCCAGGGTCTTGAAATCTTTCTTCATTGCCCTTGGACTTCTTCTTGTTACCTCGTCGCTGCCTACCTGAAAGAGCAAAAGTGGATAGTAGTCTGAGGGCCGTACCAGGGAAGGAAGCATCCTCTTCACGTCCTTGACCCGGGCCCCAGGGAGGCAGCAGACCTCCCTATGTACCGGGTCCGGCCTGCATATTGGGCCTTCTGTTCCCTTCAGTAATGAGTCACCTATGACAAGGACCCGTCTTTTCTTCTTTACCGCAGAGGTTTTGATGCAGGGGGAGGTCTGACTAGACCTTGCTGATGGCTCCAGGGTAGGAGAAATAGGAGAAATATTGTGCTCGTCATCATCCAGGTTCCTCTGTAGAGCACTGTACCTGTTAAGTAATGGCACCTGGGAAGATGGGGTAGTCATCGGGCAGTCTCGAGTGCAGCGCCTGTTGCGCCGCGCAGGAACTTCCTGCCATTGCCCCCTGTCCTCCAGGTTACCGCCTTCAGTTGAGGTGAGAGAGGATATGGAGCTCTCTGTTGCAGGGGTTTTATCTGCCTGCTGGGTTTCTGTCATGGGATGCAGGATTCTGCTCCAGGAATCTATCTCCCTCTCGCATTCCCTGATGCTCCTCAACCTACTTACCTCCTCCCTGAGCTCCATGACTAATTGGAGAAGATCCTCTACCTGAGCACATCTCCTACAGGTATGCCCATCATTGCCATCCGACACTGGCGTAAGAGCAGGGCATACCCTACAGCCCGATGTCTGTGTTGTAGCATGTTCCCACAAGAGCTCCATCTGAGAGGCGGCATCAGACCTGGTGGTTGTGGAGCTCATGGACGCCACAGTCATCTTGCGAGTAGTTACCATCACTACCTAGCCGGGTTAGCAGTCTTTCAGCTCTGTCCTGCACGAACTGCTGTGCAGACCGCTGTGATTGGACTGGTGTGTCACACCCTGCTTGGCTGCCCCCTTCTCCAGCCCAGGAAGTACACTCTCGTTGTGGTGCACCTGGGTGATACCTCGGGTCACACCCAGGGAACGCCCACTTGCAGCTCGCTTGCTCAGTGTTTGCTCAGTGCACAGCAACCTAGTTGCTGCGCTCCCAAAGGGTTTCTTTTATGAGGGGGGAGAGTGGTCCCACCCTCTGCTCGTTAACACCTGCCGCCGGGGGTGGTGGCTCCGCCCTCGGCTCCTCAGCTGTCCCCGCCCCCCAGAAGGGCCGGGTACCGGCTCGGGCTGGCCCCTTTTCCTGGCTTTAAAAGCCTCAAAAACGAGCCCCTGGACGTTTCTTTGCCGCGATTTCCTTCCCCAGCACAGACTTACCTGCACTGGAGCCTGTTACCTGCCGTAGCCTGTGACCACTGCCTCCACACCCCCATGTACTTCTTCCTCCTCAACCTCGCCCTCCTCGACCTGGGCTGCATCTCCACCACTCTCCCCAAAGCCATGGCCAATTCCCTCTGGAACACCAGGGCCATCTCCTACTCGGGATGTGCTGCCCAGCTCTTTCTCACCTTGTTGGCAGCAGAGTTTTATCTTCTGACAGTCATGGCCTACGACCGCTACGTTGCCATCTGCAAACCCCTGCACTATGGGTCCCTCCTGGGCAGCAGAACTTGTGTCCACATGGCAGCAGCTGCCTGGGGCAGTGGCCTTCTCAATGCTCTCCTGCACACGGCCAATACATTTTCAATACCCCTCTGCCAAGGCAATGCCCTAGACCAGTTCTTCTGTGAAATCCCCCAGATCCTCAAGCTCTCCTGCTCAGACGCAGACTATCTCAGGGAAGTTGGGCTTCTTGTGTTTGGTGCCTGTTTATTCTTTGCCTGTTTTGTTTTCATTGTGGTGTCCTATGTGCAGATCTTCAGGGCTGTGCTGAGGATCCCCTCGCAGCAAAGATGACACAAAGCCTTTTCCACGTGCCTCCCTCACCTGGCCGTGGTCTCCCTCTTTATCAGCACTGCAGTATTTGCCTACCTGAAGCCCCCCTCCATCTCCTCCCCATCCTTAGATCTGGTGCTGTCAGTTCTGTACTCGGTGGTGCCTCCGGCAGTGAACCCCCTCATCTACAGCATGAGGAATCAGGAGCTCAAGGATGCCCTGAGGAAACTGATTGGACATTTTTTCATCAGCCATAGATTGTGTACCTTCCTCTGCAAATGATTCCCTGTATCTGTTGTGATGGGTCGAGCCTATCATTCTTCATCCCCCCCTCCTTAAATATCCACCTGTCTTGTGTGACACAAAAGATTTGTGTAAATGAAGAGTCAGGCGCTCTGTGTGTTTAAATAAAATAAATGAACCATTGGCAACTACTTTTTCTGAGACCCATCAGCAGCAGCGCCGAATGGATGGGAAATGAGAAGACCTTTGTGGCTGCAGCAGCCTGGGGCAGGCTGTCCCAGTGCCACTCTGTCACTGGGGCGGCAGGAGCTGCCTGAGGGTCCCCAGGGCCAGGGCTCTTGTACCGGGCTGGGGAGAAGGGATGGCACAGAGGGGCTGCAGACCCCTCAGAATATCCTGGGGAGGAGGACCCGGGGGCCCACTGACTGCCTTTTCCTTGTGCCCAAATGCCCCCCGTCTCTGGGGCTGACCCTCCTCTGCCCCCCAGCAGCTGCGGTGCCCTTCAGAGGGGCTGTGGCTGTGGAGTGAGTGCCCAGAGCTCTGCAGCACCCTGGGGCGGGCTCTGCTGTTGGGCCAGCGCAGACTGGGCTGGGATGGAGAGAGGGCAGGGGAGGTGGGAGAGCTTGGAGGGAGCTGGGCTGGGCTGGAAAGCACCCAGGAGGAAAAATCCTCGGAGTGCAGCTTGTACCGTGTGACCATGCGGGGTGAGGACTCTCACCAGAGTGTTTGTGGTGCAGAGCCAGGGCTTGTGGAAAGGGTTAAAGCCAGGCAGGTGCAGGAGAGAGGAGGCTGCTCTGTGGGGGTACCTGTTAGGGTAGGTAGGCTGTTAGGGGGTACCTGTGGGGCAGCCCTGCATGTGAGCAACACTGCCTGCAGCAGGAGAAGGAAGCGGCCGTTGATCTGACTGTACTGGCTTCTCATTCACTTCCATGGTCACAGGGAACCCAAGCGCTTCCCCCACCATCATCAAGGGGAGAGAGAGGGGAAGAAATCAGCATTACTCAGCATTTAGGCACCTCAGGAGGTCTCTGCTTGTAGCTGCTGCTCCCAACAGGATGAGCTATGGGATCAGACCAGGTTGCTAAGGAATTTATGCAGTAAGGAATTAAAAATAAAAGGGATGAAGACAGTGCAGCCCCTCTGGGCAACCTGCTCCCATGTTTGTCTCTCCTGATGAGGAAGAAGGTTTTCCTTCTCTCTAGCTGTCATAGTTCTGGTGGGGATAGGGTTAATTCTCCCTGCTCTTCCATGCCATGTGAGCCATGCCCACCCTGAGCTGCCGGGGGAGGGGGCAGGACTTCTCCGCTTGGAGTGGGCTGGTGTGTCCAGGGTCCGGGGTGTGGCAGGGAGCGGCGGTTCCATAATCATCTTTGTATGTTCCTCTGTCCGTGTGATTGTTGTTCTTTGTTTTCTTGTTCCCTTTGCTGTTCTGTTAAACTGCCTTTGTCTCAACCCAAGAGTTTTGCCTTTTTCTTATGATTCTTCCGTACTGGGAAGGCCCGAGCGAGCGGCACGGGGTTCTTTGTTGCCGTCTGAGGCCAAACCACGACAGTCCTTTTTGGCACCCAACGTGGGGCTCGAAGGGTTGAGATAACAACAGAATTCAACTAGAGCTGGGAAAAACGATTTTGTCGTATGCGTTTATTTTATTAGGTAAATTGTTGCTTGGTTTGTTCTCGTGGCTGTGTTATGTAAATTCCTATATGGCTCATGTACTCCCTGCGATGATGGTTGCTACTTCTGGGAGAGGGATCAGGATTATTATTTTACTGTCCTGTGCGATATCAGCTTATGATATGATAACATCACTGTTCAGACAGTTACTTTGGGGTGTTTATGTGGTATTGCTGTCCCTCCCGTACATTGGGCACCGTCTCTCACAATTTATTAATAATTACACCCCGTCTGGGGGGGAAACGGGGGGACACTTTCCCCAACTCTTTTGCCTCCCTTTCTCCTTTGGGTCAGGTATGACAGCTTTTGAGAATGTTGAATATCCTTGGGATGCTCAAACCAGCCTGGTCCTATCGTTATGTCTCCCGAACGTGTTCCAGGTCTTGGTTAGGGTTAAACGACTATTTAAGACTACCACGCAGAGATCTGCTCCGAGGCTGGACAGTCAGGGGTGGCATGGCATGTGGGACAACGTGGGCAGGTATCTAGAGAACTTCTCGCCTCCAGTGGTCTGGGACTTCACCCCTGAACAATTACAGGACCCTGACAGAGTGGTAGAATATCTGAAGGGAAAATGCTGTGGCTATTCTGGAGAGGCACAACTCACCGCACTGTGCTGGGCCCTGGCCAGTATCTACCAGGCACTGCTCAGTGGTACGCAGCACCCTCGGGGGAAAGAGATGGAGACCAGGCCGACAGACAGTGTGGCTACTGCAACCCCTGCGACAGACACTGCGGCTACTGCAACCCCTGCGACAGACGCTACGGCTACTCCAACCCCCTCTGTGGAAGCCGCTGCCGCTGAACCAGGGAACCAAGGAAGTGGACTACCATGGAAAGAGGTATCCAGTACCTGAGAGAATTAGCCGTGCGGGAGATGGTTTATTATGACTCGGGTGATGCAGACTTACCCACAGACCCTGATGAGGTGCAATGCACAAGGCCCACGTGGCAGAAGTTTGTACGGAGCGCACCATCGTCATATGCCGACTCACTGGCAGTAATGGAATGGAAAGGTGAAGAGGGACCAAGGGTGGATGAGGTGGCTGGCCGGCTCCGGCCATATGAAGAAAGTCTCTCTTCCCCCCTTGTCTCAGCTGTGGAGAAACTGTCACGGAAGGTCCAGCAACTTGAAGAGAATATGTCCTACTCCCCACCTGTACGGGCCAGCATCTCAGCTATTAGGAGCAGGCGTTTCCCCACTCAAGAGAGAGAGTACAGAGGGTACACACCACTAGGCACCCTGTGGTTCTACCTGCGTGACCACGGGGAGGACATGAGGAAGTGGGATGGACAACCTACTTCGATCCTGCGGACATGGGTACAGGAGTTGCAAGGAAGGACAACCACAAAAGGGGATCCCTCCAGGAAAAGTGCCGCCCCGGTCTCCAGGGGGCAGTTGCCCAGACAGAGCAGAAGGCCTGATCTTGCTTCTGATCCTCTTGAAGGAAATTCCAAGTCATTTCTGCAAGAAGTGAGTACCAGATAGTATGACCAGGATTAGAGGGGCCCTGCCTCCGGCCAGGTGGAGAAAAGGGACAACCGGGTTTATTGGACCGCGTGGATCCGATGGCCTGGCACATCAGACCCACAGGAGTATAAGGCTCTAGTGGACACGGGTGCACAGTGCACCCTAATACCATCAAGCTACAGAGGGGCAGAACCCATCTGTATTTCTGGGGTGACAGGGGGGTCCCAAGAGCTGACTGTACTGGATGGAGGCTGAAGTGAGCCTAACTGGGAATGAGTGGCAAATGCATCCCATTGTGACTGGCCCAGAGGCTCCATGCATCCTTGGTATAGATTACCTCCCGAGAGGGTATTTTTATGTGGGAATTTAATGGATGTGATCAACAACATAGCAGCTATGTCTCCACCAACTAGTAAAAAGGAAACACAAGCTCTCTTAGGCATTGTGGGTTTTTGGAGAATGCATATCCCACATCACAATCTAATTGTAAGCCCTCTGTATCAAGTAACCCGGAAGAAGAACGATTTCAAATGGGGTCCTGAGCAACGACAAGCTTTTGAACAAATCAGACAGGAAATAGTCCATGCAGTGGCCCTGGGGACAGTCCGGGCAGGACAAGACATTGAAAAGGTGCTCTACAGCGCAGCCGGGGAGAACAGCCCTACCTGGAGCCTCTGGCAGAAAGCACCAGGGGAGACCCGAGGTCGACCCCTGGGGTTTTGGTGTCGGGGATCCAGAGGATCCGAAGCCCGCTACACTCCAACAGAAAAAGAGATCTTGGCAGCATATGAAGGGGTTCGAGCTGCTTCGGAAGTGGTTGGTACAGAAGCACAGCTCCTCTCAGCACCTCCACTGCCAGTGCTGGGCTGGATGGTCAAAGAAAGGGTCCCCATCACACATAATGCAACTGATGCCACATGTGTACAGTTGGACTCGATGATCTCAGAGGTCCTTTCCAACTATGAAGATTCTATGATTCTATGGAATACGTGGATTCCACGGATCACACAGCGAACTTGAATGGGAAACCCCAGTCGCCCAGGAATTCTGGAAGTGATCGTGGACTGGCCAGAAGGCAAGGATTTCGGAATGTCACCAGGGGAGGAGGTGACGCGTGCAGAAGAGGCCCCACCATATAATAAAATGCCAGAAAATGAGAAGAAATATGCCCTGTTCACTGACGGGTCCTGCCGGATGGTGGGAAAGCATGGAAAGTGGAAGGCTGCTGTGTGGAGTCCTACACGACAAGTTGCAGAGGCCAGTGAAGGACAGGGTGAATCGAGCCAGTTTGCAGAGGTGAAAGCCATTCAGATGGCTTTGGACATTGCCGAGCGAGAAAAATGGCCAGTACTTTATCTCTACACTGACTTATGGATGGTGGCAAATACTCTGTGGGGGTGGCTACAGCAGCGGAAGCAGGGCAACTGGCAGCGCAGAGGCAAACCCATCTGGGCTGCTGAACTATGGTAAGATATTGCTGCCTGGATAGAGAATCTGGTTGTGAAAGTACGCCACGTAGATGCCCATGTACCAAACAATCGGGCCACGGAGGAACATCAGAACAAGCAGCAGGTGGATCGGGCTGCTAGGATTGAAGTGGCTCAGCTGGATCTGGACTGGCAACATAGGGGTGAACTCTTTATAGCTCGGTGGGCCCATGACACCTCAGGCCATCAAGTAAGAGATGCGACATGTAGATGGGCTCGTGACCAAGGGGTGGCCTTGACCATGGACACTATTGCACAGGTCATCCATGAATGTGAGACATGCGCTGCAATCAAACAAGCCAAGAGACTGTTCTAACGGAGCCCAGAGCCATGGATGAAATGAACTCAATGGACACTTTGGAGGGATGGCCCATAAACTAAGGGCATTATGTCTGCATGAATATATATGTAGATATATACATGACAGGGGAAAGTGGTGGCAATTCTTTGGAATCTGTAAGATCTGGGCATGGCATAGATGGTATGGAATGTCCTTATTTATGTGGATAATGTCCTGGTTCTGGCGGGGACAGGGTTAATTCTCCCCAGGACACATGAAATTATTTCCTCATGAACTTACTGGAAAAAGGGACAAATTAGGAAGAAGGGAGCATTCCTGGTGTGCAGAATGGCTAGGTCCCAAAGAGCAGCTGTCAGCATGGCACAGAGATGAAGAAACATTCTCGCGTTGGGAGGAGAGGCAGAAGTGGCTACGTGGCCCTGCTCGCCCCATCGCCCCCATGGGGCCGGTCCCACCACATCGAGTCCCAGCATCAGGTTGTTCTTGTCTGCTTCCACCTTCGCCATTAGGGCGTCCACTCCGCGGTGGGACGGGTGACAATGGACAATGCAGCGTCGTCCCAGTTGATAGGTGGCTGCGGGGGGCGGGGCGTCGCCTAGCGACAGGGGACGCTGCATTGTCCCTTGTCACCCGTCCCGCTGGTGCAACCACTCTGCTGCGAGGAGCCAGCAGAGGAGGAGGAGGAAGAAGAGGAGGAAGAGGAAGAGGAAGGGCTCAACTGCCCATCCCTTCCAGCCATCCCGGGCCCCCCTCAGGCAGAAAGGTTCCCATCCCCCTCAGGTGCCTCCATGGCTTTGGGCAGGGCAGCAGCCATGGCCCAGCTCAGCCTGTACCAGCTGCTGGACGAGGCCATCGGGACGCCCGAGCTCGGGGCAGTCAACTTCGTGGCGTTGCGCAGCCTGCTGCTCGCCATGCTCGGGCACCTGGGCCTGCAGGACCTGCCCGCCCAGAAGCAGGGGGACAGCCTGACCCTGCTCTGGGAGGGGGACCAGCCTGCAGAGGCACCCCCTGTGCTGGAGAAGGAGGGGGACAGGGCCCAGGACAGGGGGCAGCAGCCCCAGGAACCGGGGGAGCGGCTGCCTGGGAAGGACTTGCTCCAGGAGAGCACGAGCAGCCCCCAGCTGGCCTCCGTGGCCACCGACGTGGGGTGGATGAAGGACAAGATCAAAGCCAACGAGAGCGGCATCTCCAAGGTAGAGGCTCTTGCCCATCCCCTGGGTGCTCCCCTGCACGACATCCCGTCCTCCGGGGTCCACGCCGCCGTTGTGCTGCCCCCCCGGGGCTGGGGTGGGGGTCTCTGGGGAGCTGCTGCCCCATCTCAGCTCTTGAAGATGTGATGGATGGGATGTGCTGCCCGCGCTGCCCTGCCAGCCTGGCACTGCCCCCCGGCTCTGGGCAGGCCACAGCGGCGGCAATGGTCCTGGTCCCCAGGGACCCTCTCCTGGGGCTCAACCCCACCACCCCTTTCTGCCAGGCCACAGCTCTCTCCGAGGAGCTCCTCCAGGAGATGGGCACGATGAAGGAGGCGCAGTCCCACCTGGAAGAGGAGCTGCGGGCGATGCAGGAGGCACTCGGCTTGGTGAGCTGCCGCCAGTGCCCCGAGAGGGAGCTGGGCCCTCGCCCCCTCCCTGCCCCTCTCCCCATCACCACCCCAGCCCCTGCCCCGCGGCCATCAGCCCTCCCTGTCCCCCAGCAGGAAGGGCACCAGGAGGGCAGAGTGGGAAGGATGTCCCAAGGAGGGCAGCAGGGCAGCTCAGCCACACCCACCCAGAGCTCCCCACCCTCTGCCCGCCAGCACGGCCCCAGGGAGGGCAGAAACGGGCACCGCTGCCTGCAGCTCAGGCTGGGGCTAGAAGGAACTGTGGGCATCACCCAAAGGGATGCTCAGGCACTTTGCAACCAAAGAGCCATCAAAAAAGGCACGACACGTGGGAGCTGGGAAGGAGGGAGATAAAGCTCTGCCCCGAACAACACAGCCACAGCCCCCGGGCACAGCCCTTCCCAGCGCCCCTCTCCCTTGTGCCCAAGGCAAGGTATGGATGCTCCTTTGACATCCGCTCCCACAGCCAGACTGGTGTCCCTGTCCTCTCCCTGCTCCAGGGGAAACTCCAGGACACCGCCAGCCAGCTGCCAGGCCCCCCTCACAAGAAGTGTCGTGGTGAAGTATGGCCGCGGGGGGTCCTGGATCCTGCACTGAGACAGGAGGTAGCTGTGTCCCCAGCTCCCCTGGGGGGACCGTCCCTCCTGTGCTGGGGCATGGTCCATGGGTGGTGGGTGCTGGGCAGTGATGCTGGGGGGTCCTGTCCCCGAGGGTGCCGTCCCTGCCAGCTACATGGCCGGGCTGAGCCCTTGATCCCTTCCTTCCCCAGAAAAGCCTGAAGGAAATGCGGAGACTCAGCCCAGTCCTGGAGGAGGTGCGCAGCATGGTGGGCTGGGAGGTGCTGGGGGGTGGCTCGCCTGGCGGGCAGCGAAGCAGAAGCGGGAGGAGGAGGGGGCAGATCCCAGCATTTGGCACTGTGAGATGGTTTCCAAATCCCGCCGGGGGCTGCTGCTCCTGAAACACCAGCGCAGCCCCTTGGGCTGGGAAGCGGGTCTGGGCAGCAGGCCTGGAGCACCGAATGCCCTTGCTGGAGAGCAAAAGGCCTCGCTGCCGTGGCCCGGGGAGTCAGGGAGGGTTTGCCGCTCCCCAGGCTCGACTGCTCAGACGCTGCCGGCCCCGAGGCCAGCAAAGCACTAAGGGGGCTGGGGAGGTTGCAGGAGGCTGTAGCCGTGGGACGCGGGGCTCTGTGCGGGGGGGGCAGCCTTTGCCTTGGGGCTCTCGTGGTGTCCTTGAGTTTGGCCCCGGGAGGCGGTGCCTTGGAGACAGGCAGTGGGGACATGGCGGGGGGGCCTGGGCTCTGTCCTTGCCGCTGCATGGCTGCCTGTAACCCTGCTCCCCTTGGCCTCCTCTTCCCAGGAGGGCAGTGGGAGCCTTTCTTCCCCCACCGAGTCCCCCCAGGCGGACGTGGACACCCAGCACAGGGCAAGCTCCGTGCCGGGGACGGAGGAACCAGGGGCACAACCTGAGCCCAGCACAAGCAAGGGGGCTCCAGGGACACAGCCTGGCTCCGAGGAGACGCAAGCAGGGACACACAGAGCACCAGTGAGCCCTGAGAAGGCGGCAGGCGCTCCTTCAGATGGGAAGAGCATTTCTGATGCCAGCGCCACAACCCCCAGCATGCAGCCAGGGTCCCCTGGCACTCCGAGCACCACACAGGGGATGGAGCCAGGGTACCCCGGCACCCAAATCACCACCCCGGGCATGCAGCCAGGGTACCCCGGCACCCAAATCACCACCCCGGGCATGCAGCCAGCATTCCCTGGCATCAAGACCACCAGCCCAGGAAAGCAGCCAGGGTCCCCTGTTGGTCAGAGCACTACCCCAGTGATGCAGGCAGAACCCTCCAGCACCCAAATCACCACTCCGGGCATGCAGCCAGCATTCCCAGGCATCAAGACCACCAGCCCAGGAGAGAAGCCAGAGTCCCCTGGCACCTGGACAGCCACCCCAGGGGTGCAGCCAGGATCTCCCAGCATGTTCCATTTGCAAGAGCCAGCAATGCCCTGGGGGTCCTCAGCCTTCAGCAGTGCCTCTGGCCATGGCATGGAGATGGTGGAGGCTCTCGGCCAGTCTGGGCAGCTTGGCCACCCGAAGAAGCAGGTGGCCCACCTGGAAGCCACCAAGTCAGACCACGCCGTGCGTGAGCAGATGCACCTGCTCTCCCCGGAGGGAGGTAGGAACCCTGAGGGGGCTGGTGGGGGGTGTTTGGCATGGGAACACCCTGGGCTGGGGGCTCATCGTGCTCAGAGGCTGGCCCCAAGGGCGAGACCCCCTCACTGACAGCATGTCCCCTTGGACCATGTCCCTCTAGATGACAACAGCATCGCCCTCCGGGGTCAGGTGTCCTCCCTGCAGAGCCTCGCCAGCGAGCTGCAGGAAGTGAAGGAGAAGGTGAGCCGGTGGCAGTCCCCGAGGGGGCTGCAGGGATGCCAGGGGGGATTGGGAGAGGGAGGGGCAGCCAAAGGGCCCCCCCGCAAAGGGACAGCACGGGGTGCCATGCCCTGACTCTGCCACCACCGCCGTTCCCAGATCAGGCAGCTGGAGGATGCCCTTGGAATGTTGTGGGTGGCCGGAGCGGACTGGAGAGCAGATGGCAGCGACCGGATCGCCCTGCAACTGGGGTAAAAGGACGGGAGAGGGTTTGCTACCCCATGGGGCTGCAAGGGAGCCCAGTGGCTGGGACCAGCCCAGTTTGGGGGGCGAGGGACAGCCCCCTGAGTGGCCCTGATGCGGCTAAGCCTGCCGGTGCACCCATCTTGCTGGCCAGGTCCATGCTGCAGGAGTTAAAGCGAGAGGTGTTGGGGCTGAAGGAGCTGGAATTAGAGAAGATAAAGCGTGAGCTGAAGGAGCTGGGAGAGCAGCAGGACATGACCGAGGCCACGCTGAAGCAGCTGGTGACACAGGTGGCCAAGCAGATGCAGGCTCAGGTGAGGTCTAAGGGGAGTGCTCCCACTGCCCGCCGGCTGGGTGGGGGGGTCCTGGCAGGGTTCCCGGCCACGGCCCCTGGCCGGCTGCAGCCATCAAGCCTCCACAGCACCTTGGCTTGTTGGCTGCATCCGTTCCATCTGAGAGCCGATTCCTTCTCCCCTTCCTGCAGCAGGACAAGCTGAAGGCGACGGAGAGCGCAGGGCAGGAGCAGGCAGAGGTGCAGGCAGCATGCCCTGCCTGCTGTGGGGACACCGGAGCGCAGGTGGGGCAGCTCCTGCAGCGCTATGAGAAGCTCCAGGAGGTGGTGGACTCCCTAATGTCCCGGCGGGCGGTGGGCAAGGTGCTGAGGCAGCTGCCGAGGCAGAGCCAGGTAGGGAGGTGCCGGCATGGGGGGCTTGGGAGGGGGCTGCCGGGACTCCCCTGGCTGGTCGTGCTTTGCTGTAACATGGGGGAGCCCCTCGCTGCTCCCCACATTGGCTTGTACACGTCAGCAGCACGGAAGGAAATGAAAGCCTTGGTGCAAATGCCCTGCTGGCACCGAGAGCCTTTGGCCAGCGGCCAAGTAACCTGGCTCTGTCCCCACGGGGCAGCCAGTCCCCCCTTGCACAGCACCGCCTTGTCATCTTCCTCCCTGCAGCAGGATGAGGAGGTGCCGAAGCGCGTCCAGGCCACCCTTGTGCAGGTGCAAGGGAGCTATGAAAAGCTCAGCTCCGTTGTGGGGAACCTCCTGCGTGACAGTCAGCGGCAGCAGCAAGATACCAAGGTGGGTGGCTGAAAGCCCCACGGGGTCAGAGCATCCTCCAGGCAGAGCCTGGGCACCACCAGGGATTTGTCCCTTTCCCGCAGGTTTTTAAGGGGGGTGGGAGATGGGGGGTGCTGAGCTGGCCGGGAGGCAGCTCCGACGCTGCCGTGGCATCATGGGGTGCTTTCTGTGTTGGAAGGCTCTGTTCCAGTCCCTGGAGAAGCTGGTGAAGGGCAAAGCGGACAAGAATGACCTGATGCTGGCACTCGATGTGGTATGGCCTCGAGGGTCCCCAGCACCAGCCAAGGGGGTCCCAGGCAGGGTGACAATCACCCCTTGTCCCTTGGCTGCTTGGTGGCAGAACCTGCCGGGGGGAGGGAAGATTTCCAGACTGGCCGCGGCTCCCTCGCCAGGTCCCTCTGTCTCCCCACGGGACCCTTTGGCTGCTGGCACCAGCCCCATGGGGGTGATGGGGCAAGCAGGGCCACGTAGCCACTTCTCCCTCTCCTCCCAGCACGAGCTGGCCCTGCCTAGGCTACCTTCGTCCTTTCCCCACCGCTCTCCTGCCCTTCCCTCTTGCTAGAAAGCAGACAAAACCAGCCTGGCTGGCAAAGTCAACCGCAGCGAGTTCGACGGAAGGATGGAGCGGCTGACTGAGATGCTCGAGGAGATGCTGAGCCGGCAGACGGGCCAGGAGAAGGTCCAGCAACAGCTTCGTGAAGAGGTGGCCTCCAAGGTGAGGGGTGTCTCGTCTCTGCCACGCAAAACTTGCTTCTTGAGGGCTTGGCATCCCTCCGAGGATCCCTCTGCCAGCTGTCCCAGCCGGGGACCACCATGTCCCATCCCGGGGCAGCTGGCTGAGGGGGGGCACCTGTCCACAGCTGGACCGCCAGGAGCTGGGGGCTCTGCAGAAGCAGCTGGAGGGGCACTGGGAGAGCAACCTCAAGCAGCTCCAGAAGGGCTCACAGGCAGGGGCTGATGATGCAGCTGGCATTAAGAAGTGAGTGCAATGGGGAGAGCGGCGCCTTCAGGGACACCTCGCTGCTGCCTGCGAGCTGCCTGCCTGTGTCCCCCCCAGGAGCTCACCCAGCCCTTTTCTCCCCACTCCAGCCCGCTGCTGACCCATTTCCACTGCCTCTCCTGCGACCGGCCCCTCGACATGTCTGTGCCTGGCCCGTGAGTAGCACCTGGCACTGTGGGCGGGACGGGGGGGCGATGGGTGCTGGCAGTGCCCCGCCGTGCCAGGCACAGGGGTTCGGGGCTCTGCCTGGGGGGTCTGACCCTGCCCAGCCCCCTCGCGGCCCTGCCTGGGAGCAGGGGGACACAGAGCCCTCCCCGGGGAGCAGGGGTTGCCGTGGGCTACAAGCCCATGGGTTTCAGGGCACTGCCCCGTCACCCATCTACGGCTCCTGCCCTCCCCAGGCACATCGTGACCATCCCATCCCTGCCGCCGCTGTCCCCCCGCCTCGCCGAGCACCCCCGTCCCATTCTCAAGCCAGAGCAGGAACAGCAGCACGACCACAGGTAGGGGACACGGGGACCCATCCCCGTCCCACTGGGGTGCAGGGTGGCCTGGCCCGGGCGAGGGAGAGCTCTTCCCCAGGTGGGGGCGCAGGGGTCCGGGCGGACCTGGGCAGGGCAGGGGAGCAGAGCTGTGCTGCAGAGGGTCAGCTGTGCTTACCCCGCCTCTGTGGGGCTTTACAGCCCCCCCTCGCTGCCCGTCTGGCCCAAGCCTCTGTCTCAAGGGCGCTGAAGCCACATGGGATGAGTTGTGTCTGGTCTCAGCCTGACCTCGGGCTTAGGGAGGTCAGGTTCCTTCTCTGAAACAAGTTGCTGAAATCAAGCGCTGCAGCTGGGACAGCCCAGCTCCTGCCTCCTGCTGTCCTTGGCGTGGGGTGCAGGGACCTGCCACTGCCACGGCCAGCTCCCGGGGGCTGCGGGGAAAGAGCAGACCCAGCAGGACGGCTGGGGGGTCTCCTGCAGCAGGCGGAGGGGAGCCGGGAGGGACAGACCCCAGCGGGGAGCAGCCCCTGGCCCCCTCCCTGGCGTAGCAGGCTGAAGCACGGGCTGCCACGGTGCCGGGCACTGAGCATCCGCCTACCCCGTCCCACAGGCAGCCGCCCCCCGAGGTCAAGTACCCCACCGTGCCGCGGAGCTGCGGGGGCCGGCACACTGTCACCACCCCGCTGCAGCGCCGCCAGGACCTCCAGCTCCCCCGGCGCCTCCGGCCGCTCCTGCTCCCCAACAAGGTAGGGATGACAAAGGTAGGGATATGGCGGGGGCGACTGAGGCCGAGCCTCTGCGGGGGCGGGGGGGGCATCTGTGCCTCACTTTCCCCAGGGAGAGCTGGCCGTGGGAGGGTTGCCAAGGGATGCCGAGTTCGGCCCCGTGGCTCAGCCAGCCCGCTCTCTCATTCCCAGTGCAACGTGGGGGACCTGTTGGCAAAGGACGGCTGCATGTCCAGGGAGCAGCTGGACAGTCCCGTGCTCACAGACAAAGAGGGTACGGCCGGGGCTGGCTTGGGGAGAGGATCCCATGGGTGTGAAGGGGACAGCGGGGAGGGCAGGGCACCCACGAGGTGCTGGGTTTTCCCCACCCGTGTCCCCCCCACTGCCCCCACCCCAGCTCACGCTGCTCTCTCCTGCCACCCCTGCTGCCTGACAGGGCCAGCACAGCACCAGCCCGGGCCGCACAAGGCAGCGGAGAGCAAGAGCGACTCGTCCGACTGCCACCTCCCTCACGCACCAAGGCCCCCGCGGGACAGACCCAGGAGCCAGGCAGCTGGGCAGGGACAGCTGCTCTCCAGAAAGTGACTTCTTATTTGACTAATAAAAAGCCTTTGACCCTATTTTTTGTTGGGTTTTTTCTATATTCTGCCAGTCCTAACACCAGATCCTGCAGAAACAGGGTATCTGTTCCAAAATATAGATCCAACATCTAGCACCTCGCTTATTGCAAAATCTCTGGTATTCACCTTTCCACTTTTGTAATAGACACGGGGAGGGGGGCGGGGAGGAATTGGGGGGCTCTGGGCCAGGGCCTTGGGAGTGAGGACTCCCCTAGAAACGCACTGCAGCCATTTTCTACGTTTTATTCCTATTTTTAGGGGGGGACACACACGCTGATGGGGGGGGCATCAGCCCACGAGAGCTTCTAGCCAGCCTCTTCTCCCCTTTTTTATTTTTTTTTAATATGTAGCTATCATATATAAATGCATCTAACGTACATAAACGCGCAGAGAAGGAAGGAGCAGCACGGAGGCACTGCCGGGCGACGGGCCCCCCCCCAGCATCCCTGCAGCCGGGCAGGGGAGGGACCGGCGGGAGAAATATCGACAAACAAACGGATGGCGGCGGCTGCGGGCACCCCGGATAGGGGCCGCGGGGGCACGGAGCCGCTGCGGAGCCCCCTGGCTCTGGGTTTCTTCCCGCACAGCCCGCCAGGGCCGCCCCTCACCCCGCTCTCTCCCTCCGCGCCCCGGCGGCAGGACTCGCCTCAGGGCGGCGCGCGGCCCGCACCCTCCCGCGCAGGCGCGCGCCGCCGCCGCTCCCGCGCTTGTCCCTCGCGCGCCGGCGTAGGAGGAAGCCGAGCGCGCGGGGGGGCCGCGGCGTGAGGGGCCCGTAGGCCGTGGCTGGTGGGAGAAGGTGAGTGCCGGAGGGGCCGGGCCGGCTGCGGGGCGGGGCGGGGCGCCCTGGGGTGCGGGAGAGCCGCTGCCGCCGTGCCACCGGCTGTCGCGTCGCCCTCCTGCCTGCCCGGGCTCCTTCGCCTCGGGGCGGGGAGGCCGGCGCAGAGCGGGCGGGCGAGGAGCGGAGCTCCGTCCCTGCGTGGCTGGCGGCGGTCGGGGCCGGGTGCTCCGTGGCCGCTCCGTGCGCGCTGAGAGCGGCGGGGGGAGGCGGCGGTGGCCTTCGTGGGAATGAGCAGCTGGTACTTGGCTCTGCTTTTCTTCCCGCTCTGCTCTGCTGTAGCTGAACACTGAACTGCTGTCCCCGAACACCCTGGAAGCACTCTGGGCTAAATGCGCGTCCGTAAGATGCCCGCGGTGCGTGTGTCGGCTTCTACAAGAGTGGGGGTGGCTCTCTGAATGTTGCCCACAGTTAATGCACAGCTGGTGGCTGCTGCCTCTTGTTAGGGCTGAGGCGTCCCTTCCTGGTGCATCTGGAAGAAGAACGGGGCCAGCACGATGAACTGCCTGGGCACCTCTAGGTTTGCACGTGCAAACTGTGCTGCAGTGCTCAGGAGCAGCAATTTGTTGCGCTTTGATCATAAATCACCGTGCCACGTAAAAGGGAGTGTGTTGTGTCGCTCCTGGTGTTCCTGTGCGTGGGAGGCGCTCACTTGCAGGCGCAGCACTGCAGCCAGCCCCGTTCTGTGGATGCCGAAGGAGCTGCGGATGCAGCACCCGGAAGGAGCCCTGGAGTTCTCCTCGCTCTCCCTGGCGGCAAACCCTGGGATAAGTAAACAAGCCCTAGCTACACAGCACCTGGGCCATGAGACGAAGGAGAAAAGGAGAGAGCGCTGAAGGCCGGCCGGGTTGCTAAAGATGAATAGCTTGTCTTGGTTACAGCATGTATGGGCTGTGATATGTGTGGTATGTGCTGTGTAATCTCATGATAAGGAGGTAGCAGTGGGAAATTGCTAGCTCTGTAGCAGAGGGTATTTAAAGAGGCTGCTGCCTCCAGACCTTAAAAAAGATACTGAAATGGGTGTCCATTAATTGCGATGGTGTCGATGCAATCACTATTTTTAGTATAAAAACGTGGGATGCCGGAGGGGTTAAACTTTGGGCCAGAGCCACTAAGGCGGACAAGGTTGCTGCTGAATTATTAACCCCTTGGCGGCAAATTCTAGAGATGTTACAGAAACAGGAGGATATCAGATAAGCTGCAAGCAATAATGATGCCGCTCCGTTTCGGGCAACCGCTGCAACTCCTAATTTTCAAGCGGACGATTGTCGCCCGGTCTTGCCGAGATCAGAACAAGGCGAAGGGAAAGGAGGCACTCAAGTTCACTCTACCCTATTCTGTAATAGCCCTGAGGATGATCCTGGGGACCCCTTTGATCCTGGTCCAATAAATCCAGAGACTGAACCTGATTTCTATCCACCTTTAACCCCAATTAAAGCTATTCCTGCATCTGCTCCAATTGCGGAGGACATTTTACAGCAACAGCGACGAAAGTCGTTATCGCGCTCCTCCGTTCTTAACCCTTCTCCATTTGCGCCAGGTACCGCATCTGTTCCCCCTTATCAACCGCTTATACGTGCGCAGCCAGAATCGGGGTAGTGCGGTGTATTGTCAGAATGTCAGCAGAGAAGGACGGAGTTGGAGCCGTTTCGCTCCTGCCACCGCCCGCCTGGCCCCCTCCCCTCCCCAGCCGTCTCCCTGAGATAGAAGTGTTGTTTTTGTATGTCTGCTGTGTGAGTGTGTGTGGGCGCCAGCTTCTACCTGCTGATCATCATCTGTGCTACTGTTTGGTTTTTGTTGTGTGCAGTGTCGTTAGGTGACTCCCCTGGAGCAGGTGTTCTGCCCGGTGTGGTCCTGTTCTCGTACGCGACTGGGGCTGACACTCCGTCAAGTGAAGAAGTTTGTATATACACAATGTGTAGACGTAAGGTGAGTGCGCCCCAGGTAGATAGACCAGGAGGGGCCGTAGAACCGATGGAAGTCCTGAAATATTGGGGGAGTTTTCATCAGCTGACACGCTTACGCTCGTGGGAACGGCTCGCCCGTTCAGGGCGTATGCCTGGTTGTTTGTTGTTTGCCTATAAGCTCATGGTCGATCGGGAAAAGGAGTTGAGCCAAAATCTCTAGGATGCTCTGTAGGAAAATGAGGAACTTAAGGGTGAGCCCTAGTTGCAAAGGCAGACTGTTATGTCAGTTGTAAGTGATGAAGAAAAAAAAAAAAAGAGAAAAACAGAATAAAAAGAAATAAAGAAAAAAGAAAAGGAAAAAAAGAAAAAAGATAAAAAAGAAAAAGAAAAGAGGAAAAAGGAAAGGAAAAATATAAAAAGAAAAAGAAAAGAGAAAGGAAAAGAGAAAAGAAAAACCAAACAGGAACAATTAGACAGGAAATGTGCCACGTTACCACAAACGTATGCCATGCGCGCTACAAGAAAACAGCAGAGAAAGAGAAATAGGACACCAGATTCAAAGCAGTACCATAGAGAGATGTTTTTGGGTTTTTCCTATATGTGTATATGGTATTGCATGCCTTGGTGAATTACTCTGTGTTATATCCTGCGAGACTAAATGGACCCCAGCACCCCCCTGCACACTACCTTGCGGCTCCAGGGTAGCCCAGTTGGTGTATTTTGATGCCTGTCCCCCGAAAGTTGTTCAAACACAAAGGGGGAACGGAGGCTTTGTCTCAGCCGGGAGCCCACAGATACTAGGGATGCAATCCGTCAGTGCTGGCCGACCATTGATGCAGTGCACATTGACGATGCGAGGAAAAGGTCCTGTTTGCGTGAGCGGTATTCTGGACACCGGAGCAGATGTCAGAGTCATCTCTGAAGACAGATGGCCTGTGAACTGGCCGTTAGTACAAGTGGGGGAGGCATTAATGGGCATTGGCGGGAATGCTTTGCCTTTACAGAGCAAACACCTAATTCAGACCCAGGGGCCCGAGAATCGTGCTGCCTCAGTCCGTCCTTTTGTGTTAACTACGCCAATTACTTTATGGGGCGGCGACTGTATGAGCCACTGGGGAATACAGATTGGGTCAAATTTGTCTTAGGGGCCACTGTGGCGCAAGCCACCTTAAAGTTAACCTGGAAATCTAATAACCCCGTTTGGGTGGAATAGTGGCCCTTGTCATGCGAAAAGTTGCGCCGCCTTCATCAGCCAGTTGAAGAACAGCTCCGAGAAGACCATATAGTCCCAACGACCAGTCCGTGGAATTCGCCTGTGTTTGTAATCCAGAAAAAAAGGGGCAAATGGCGACTTTTACATGATCTAAGAAAAATTAATGCCGCAATGGAAGATATGGGTACTCTACAACCCGGTATGCCTTCACCCACTATGGTCCCCCGAAATTGGTGCCTCGCTATCATTGATTTGGAAGATTGTTTTTTCACAATCCCGTTGCATCCTGAGGATGCCCCCAAATTTGCATTTTCTGTGCCATCTATCAAGGTAAGTGAACCTTGTGAACACTGTCATTGGACAGTTCTCCCACAGGGGATGAAAAATATCCCCACAACGTGCCAGTGGTTTGCAGCAAAGGCCCTATCTCCCGTTCGGCAAAGGTTTGCTGATGCTATAAGATACCGTTATATGGACGATATCCTTGTGTCAGCAGAGTCACGAGAGACTGTGCAAGCAGCTCTGCAGTTTACATAGCGTCAAGTAAAACTTGCCGGGTTACAAATTGCGCCTGAAAAAGTACACCAGAAGGAGCCGTGGCAGTACTTGGGATGGAGGAGCACAGAACAAAAAATTATCCCGCAACAAGTGAAAATTCAAGCAGATATTAAAACCCTTAATGATGTACAGAAGCTCTTAGGGGCCATTAATTGGGTTCGTCCACTATTGGGGGTACCAAGTCACGAGTTAAGTCCATTATTTTCTTTGTTAACAGGGACCTCAGATCTTTTGTCACCTAGGAGTCTAACCCCAGAAGCGCAGTCGGCCTTGGCAAAGGTTTCTAAAGCATTAGCCTCACGTCAAGCGGATCGCGTGTGTCCGAGCCTACCTTTCCACATGGTGATATTAAATCCCGCTGTGCAACCGTATGCCTTAACATATCAGTGGGATGAGACTCGTTCTGACCCTTTGATCATTATTGAATGGGTCTTCCTTTCTCACCAGCTGTATAAGACAGTGGTAACTCGCCCAGAATGCTTTGCTATGTTGATCACAAAAGGAAGACAACGGCTTATGCTATTAGCTGGGCAGGAGTCTTCCCGTATTATCTTACCAATAGCCACGCAAGTGCTGCAATGGCTTCTACAAACCTCAGTGATGTTTCAAACAGCGACTATTGACCACCCAGGACAAACAGATATTCATAGCCCTAGCCATAGACTCTTAGGAAAAGATTTTATTTTGTATGTAGCCCCGAAAGTGAGTCATGTACCTTTACAAGCTTTGACTGTCTTTACTGATGGTTCTGGACGAACCGGCCGCTCAGTCGTAGTAAGGCAAGACCTGCAGAGTAAATTGTGGGATTCTGATGTACGCCGAACTAGTGGGTCCCCACAAATCGTAGAGCTCGCCGCTGCTGTACGAGTGTTCCAGAAATGGGACGCTCCTGTCACTATAATAACTGATTCTGCCTCTGTTGCGGGACTTGTACCCCGCATAGAAAATGCTTGTTTAAGGGAAGTCTCCAACCCCTTACTTTTTACTCTACTGTCAACGCTTTTGCATTTGCTGAACAATAGACAGCATCCTTATTTGATCATGCACATCAGAGCTCACACCACCCTTCCAGGGCCCCTAGTGGAAGGCAATGGATGAGCTGATGCATTAACTCTCACAGCTCAAGTAGTGCCCCAGGTAATAGAGCAAGCCCGAATCTCTCATGCATTTTTCCATCAGAATGCAAAAGCGTTGCAAAAAACCTTTTCCTTGATGCCCTGGCAGGCAAGAAATGTCGTTGCTGCCTGTCCAGATTGCCTGCAGTTATATACAAGTTCATCACCCTTTGGCATTAACCCGCGAGGCCTTACTGCTCTTGAGCTGTGGCAAACTGATGTAACTCACTTTTCCGAATTTGGACGCCTTAAATACATCCATGTTTCTATAGATACCTTCTCCGGAGCCATACATGCCACTTGTCCTACTGGTGAAAAAGCTCACGATGTTATCAAACGTTTTACTCTAGCTTTTGCAGCTCTAGGTGTCACCCATACGGTTAAGACGGCTAACGGCCCAGCTTACATCTCCCTCCGCCTTCAAAAATTCTTTCAAGATTGGGGGGTCAAGCACCTTACGGGCATTCCGCACTCCCCTACCGGCCAAGGCATTGTAGAACGATCGCATAGTTCGTTAAAAGGCATGTTGTTGTGCCAAAAAGGGGGAGTTGAGTCTCTCTCACCACAGGAAGGCTTGGCTAAGGCATTGTATGTACTCAATTTTTTGAATTTATCTGACAGTGCGGAGTCAACCATTAGCCGACATTATTCATCTTTGTGAGTGGACAAACACAATAGCGAGGGTAAAGCTCAAGTGCTAGTACATAATTTAGAATGAGGAATTATGGAGGGTCCATAGCAGTTGATAACGTGGGGGAGAGGCTATGCTTGTGTCTCCACAGGAACGGGACCTCGGTGGGTTCCAGCCCGGTGTGTGCGCCCTTACAGGCAACAGCAAAGCCAAAAGGATTGAATGAGTCTGCTATCCTGGTTCGGTCTACGGAGTCCCAACGAGCAGGCATGGACGCAGTTGTGGAAGGTCAAAGCACAGTGAGAAGACTGTACCAGGAAGAACAGGGAGTCCGCATGTGCTCTTGAGAACAAGGACTCTCTTGCTGCCAAGGATAAGTTTGGCAATGCTACTGGTACAGCTATTTCTGAGTTATTGCTGATGGAGATAGTAGTCGACATGCGACGCTGCAAAACAGAGCTGCTATTGACTTTTTGCTTTCAGCTCACAGACATGGTTGTCAAGATTTTAAAGGACTGTGTTGTATGAATCTAAGTGACCACTCCAAATCCATCCATGCCCAGTTGCAAGAACGGCACCGACCCAACCAGCAACTTGTGGAGACCACTGGGTGCAATCTTTTTTGGATGGACTTGGGGGTGGGGTTGGTTGAAGCAAATTGTACTCGTTTGCCTGTGTGGAAGGAATTTGTCTGTTATGTTTAGTACGCTGTTTGCTGTGTTTAATAAGCATTATACGATCAGTTGTAGATGCCGCTTTGCATCGTACCCTGGTACGAGTTGTAGAATATGTTGCTGTAAAAACTGCGTGTGTATCCATGAGAACCTGACCTTCACAGAAGAAGATAACAAGAAGGGATTACAACAATGTGGTCACGTATCAGACAGCCGCCGTTAGCAAAGCCGGATCACGAGTCTGGTGGGACTCGCTGCATGCGCTGGCCACACGTGCAGCGACTCTAGCCTGTACTTCTCCACTCAATCCGGTGCAGGATATAAGGGGTCTGTCTCGGGCCGGAGAGAGGGAGAGAGAAATGAGCGCACTTTGAAGATACAGGGGACGCCCTGGAGCGCTGTCTCTGTCCGCGCCCCCCCTCCCATAAGTTCTATGTTCATTAACCCCAACAGCTCAGAAGGCATTACAGCACGTTGCAGGTAAGATATAGTCTACTACTGCTGCAAGACACGTTGAACACCTTCCTACAAGAATTTCAACCTTACGCCCTGATAGGACAGTGGGATGATGCACTCGCAAAGAGCCCGACTGCATTAGAGTGGGTAGTTTTGCCACGTACCTTTTCCAAAACAGTAACTACGATGACTGAAATGTTACCACGATTGTTTTCCCAGGGTCGTTTGTGCTGTCAGCAGCTTTCTGGAATGGATCCAAGCCACATACATGTCCCTGTCAAAAAGGACGACCTTGACCCTTGGTTATCACAAAGTCTTAACCTACAGATTGCCTCAGTAGATTATATTGGGCAAATAAATTATTCTCTCCCCTGCCTTTAGAGCCACAGGAGGTTGGTATTCTAGGCTAAATTCAGATGGATGCTCGTAAGTGTTTTAACTTTGCCAAATGCTCTCGAAACGCAACATATCTCCAAAAGGTCACCCCTCTTGATTACCGGGTACACTTTTGGCAGCCACCTGTGGTTGCCATTTCTTCTTTCTCTGCTCCCGGTGTGGCTTCTGCAAAAGCGCTAACGCTCTTAAAAAAAGCTAGGTTGTTGGCTTGTGGAACAAAGTAAGGCTACTTCAGTAGCTCTTCCTGGCCTTTTATTAGATGTAGATTCAGTACGCCATGCAACTCTGTAAAATAGAGCAGCCGTCAATTTTCTGTTATTAGCGCATGGCCATGGATGTGAAGATTTTGATGGCACGTGCTGTATGAATTGATCAGACCACTCTGAATCAATCCATAAAAGTATACAACAGTTAGAGCAAAATGTGCAGAAATTACGAATGGGGGGAAGTTGGGGATGGCTGGATAACCTTTTTAACAGTTGGGGCTTAACTGGACGGTTGCAATCAGCTCTAAAATTCTTGCTTTTTTGTATAAGCATATTCTTGTGCATTATGCTTTGTATTCCCTGTGTGCTACGGTGTGCGCAGCGTCTTACAGATAAAACCTTAGCCACTGTTTTTGTAGTAAATGAAGAAGGGGGAATTGTGGATGCCGAAGGACGTGCGGACGCAGCACCTGGAACGAGCCCTGGAGTTCTCATCGCTCTCCCTGGCGGCAAAGCGTGGGATAAGTAAACAATCCCTAGCTACACAGCACCTGGGCCATAGAATCATAGAGTCATTTAGGTTGGAAAAGACCCTTGGGATCATTGAGTCCGAGCATCAACTCCACTCTACGAAGTTCTCCCTTACTCCCTTAACACCACATCTAAACGAGTCTTAAACACATTCAGGGATGGTGACTCAGCCCTTCATGCGGTTCTCATCCTCCTTGTTTGGTTTAGTTGTGTTTTAATGTTGCAGACTTAGAGGGGCGATTTGGTGTGCTGTCTCCATTTGGAAGGGAAAGTGATTTTCAGATTTTCAGATGCGATGCATTTAACAGGACACAAATGTCCTCAGCTGCAGGGACCCAGGTGCCTCTTGCCAGTGCAGATGCCCTGAGACCCTCTGCCCAGCCTCCCTGTGCAGCTGCTGGGGGCTCTGGTGTCCCTCAGCTCTCATGTGCTGGCTGCCAGTCCCAGGCAAAGGCATCAGGTAACTGGGGTGTCGAGCAACTGAGGTCTGCCTGAGAAGCTGAGGAATTGTTTTCCACATTTAAAAAAATACGAGCACGTTTTCAGCAGCAGAGATGAATGAATACATTTCATAAAATGAAGATGTTTTCCCCTGATGCCAAAAACGGCATTTTCAGGAAGTGTATTAACCTCGGGACAAGAAATTAGCATTCTCTGGAGCACTGTGTTATATTTTCTATCAGGCTGCATCACTTTGTACTTTTGTTTGTGCATAATTAAGAAAAACCCTTCTGTGCCTGTCTGCGGCCAGTTCTCTAAGAAAAGCAGGTGGGAACTGGAGCCCAGGAGCTGTAACGTTCAACTACAGACTTCAGTGGGAAAAGGTTAGATTTTAACATTGAGATGTTAAAATCATGGCCAGGTGGCCACGGAGAGAAATGGCGGGGTTGGCGTGGTGAGGAGGATCTATCTATACGGTGTTTGCCATCGAGGAGACTGCTTTTCCTACATGTCCAGAGCTCCTTAGGAGGCACCCTGGATGAATATCAGCTGAAGATTGTTTGCAACACTTATTCTGTCAGCTGGGAAAAAAACTGACAAAAGAAACCAAAAATCTCAAAAAGTCCTTTCCCTATTGATATTCATTGAAATCTCCCTCTTTAAAGTCCTGAAACCTCTCCAACCGGCTGTACGAGACTTGAAGACTTGAAGAATCTTATGGGGAAAGGCATGGCTCATCAGAGCTTTTTGCATTTTAACGACCCTGTGATGTATTTGGTGCTGACTCCCATGGACCTCAGTTACCGTGAGGAGAGTGATCAAACCACTTGAGAAGTTAAAGTCAGAAGTTAAAGTCAGATGGCTCTGATGCTGAGTCAACCTCTGATGTGTTCTGTCAAGAAAAGGTCCATTTTAATGACATCAGAAGCACCCACACAAACCATACACCGGCTCCTTGCCTAAAAGTTACACAGGCAGTGGGGAAATCACAGGCCAGTGACTTCACCAGCACCTACACAACCCATGGGCCTCTTGCTGGCCTGTCAGCTGAACGGTCACAGGTGACCTTGCAAACACCTACACAAGATGGGTGCCTAGTCCTGGCCTCCCAGATTCTCAGGCACCTGGGACCTCAAAATACCCAACACAAGACATGTTTCTCCAGGGCTCCTCAGGCACCAGTGACATCGCAAAGACATCCACAAGCCAGGCGACAGCTCCTGGCCTGTCATCTGCGCAGGGACCAGTGACCTCACAAACACCTACATGAGCTGTGCACCTGGTCCTGCCTTATCAGCTACTCAGCCAAGACTGACATCACAAGTACAAACCTGAGCCACGTGTCTCCTATCAGCTACAGCAGCACCAGTGACCTCACCAGCCCCTACAGGAGCCCTGGCCTTGCTCCTGGTCTATCCGCTACTCAGGCACCAGAGACCTGACCACCCCGTCTCCCCGTGCTTGCTGTCTGCTCACCTCTGAGATACGACTCCTCACAAGCTCCTACACACACCAGAAGCCTCCTCTTGGCCTGTTGGCTACTCAGGCAGCAGCTCCTCACAAGCACATACCAACCTATTTGCTGCGTGCTCGTCTTTTGGGGGGACCCAAGCCAGTACTGACCCCCCTCTCCGTCACTTGCTCGCCCCTCCTAGAAGGGGGCCGTAGCCCCTGGGCACGTTCCAGCGTGTCCGTGCCCCACCACCTTTCGGGCACCCCTCCGCCCTCTTGAATTCCCCCCAGCCCACCCTGTCAGGGCTTGTTCTGCAGCCTGGTAAAGTGGGGGACCCCCACCCGGCCTTTTCCTTCTGCTTCCGTTCACATTTAAACTGTAATTCTTCACTACACTAAATCTTATTGAAGGGGGATTTACTCAATTCAAAACTATAGCTCCAATTCAAATTTATAGTTATTTAAACTTTGGAAACAAAAATTATAAGAAATAAATTCATTAGTAGAATTATACACTTCCTTTCATAGATATATACAATATATGATTATATTGTCTAGAAATATTCTATTTTTATATCCAAACGAGGCAGGCAGCCCATCCCAGGGGCTGCCTGAGAACACGCGGGTGTGACGGTGTCAAGAACTGGCCGTTAGCCAATCACGGAGCTGTGTGATCTTTAACCAAACGGCAGCTCCCTGCCAGGGAATGGCGGCATCTCGGCAGAAAATGGTGGACAAACCAAAATGGCGCCCCCGTGCATGGAGGGGAAGGGCCTTCCGGGTCCCATGCACTTCCGGGTCTATCCAGGCAGGGTGGCCGGTGCTGGCAGCCAATCAGAAGAGAGCAGAGGCCCGGTAGAGGAGAGGGGGCGGGACTTCCGCCGGAAGCTGGTGGGCGGGGCAGCTGTCAGGCCGAGTGGCCATCAAGAAGAAGGTGCAGGGCCCCAAACCTGAGGGCAAAGGCTCAGGGAGGCAGCGATGGGAGCCAAAGGTGGTCAGTCACGCTGAGGGATGGAGGCGTGTGAGAGGTGGAGTGTTTATTCCAGCAAGGTCATCTGAGCGGGGACCTTGTTAATGGGGAAACGGGGAGAAAAAAGGGAGAAAAACCAGAAGCAGAATGCACTGAGCCACAATCTTGAGCAAAGAACCATGGAGTCCATGACAAGAAAGAACTTTTGCCAGTCCCAGGAATTGGTGGGCCATCAAGAAAGTCCAGGTGGCACCTCCAGGAAGATCAAGTGTCCGTTTGAAATGAGAACGTTGTGACTCAGAGGGAGCCTGGTCTGGGAGGGATGCGGGAATGACTAGAGCTGTGCAAACCCCTGAGGGACATGCAGCGGAAGGGGGAGCAGGGAGGAACCAAGAGGGAGGAGGCAGAAGACGGTATAAAAGAGGCCAGTTGCATGTCCGACTGGATTGACCGGGGGAAGGGGACGGAGTTTTAGGAAGAGAGAAGCGCCAGGGGCTGCCGGTATATTCAGAACCAACCCTGGTCTAGTGGGAGATGTCCCTGCCCATGGCAGGGGGGTTGGAACTAGATGATCTTTAAGGTCCCTTCCAACCCTAACAATTCTATGATTCTGTGATTTCGGGTGTGTTCCTCTAAAGAAGTTGTCCTGGTCAATGGCCCAGCTGAAGTGCCTCTGTACCAATGCACGCAGCCTGGGGAAAAAAGAGGAGCTGAGCACCCTTGTGCAGCTGGAATCCTCATGGCTGGGGTTTGCTACAGGCCACCCAACCAAGAGGAGCCTTTTGACGAAGCGTTCTTACTTCTCCTACAGGAAGCACCACAGACACTCCGATCCTCCTGGGGGACTCCAGTCACCCTGACAGCTGCTGGAAGAGCATCCCAGCAAGCTGTAAGCAGTGCAGGAGACACATGGAGTGTGTTGACGAAGGGCTTGAGAGCAGCCCTGCAGAGAAGGGCTTGAGGATACTGGGGTTTGAGTAACTGAACATGAGCTGGCAATCATAGAGTCATAGAATCATTTAGGTTGGAAAAGACCCTTGGGATCAACTCCACTCTACGAAGTCCTCCCTTACACCATATCCCTTAACACCACATCTAAAGGAGTCTTAAACACATCCAGGGATGGTGACTCCACCACCTCCCTGGGCAGCCTATTCCAGTGTCTGACCACTCTTTCTGGGAAGAATTTTTTCCTAATGTCCAGCCTAACCCTCCCCTGCTGCAGCTTGAACCCATTCCGTCTTGTTCTGTCACTAATGACCTGTGAGAAGAGACCAGCACCAACCTCTCTACAATGGCCTTTCAAGTAGTTGTAGAGAGCGATGAGGTCTCCCCTCAGCCTCCTCTTCCTCAAACTAAACAGTCCCAGCTCCTTCAATTGCTCCTCATCAGATTTATTCTCCAGGCCCTTCCCCAGCTTCGTTGCCCTCCTCTGCACTCGCTCCAGCACCTCGAGATCTCTCTCATATTGAAGTGCCCAGAACTGGACACAATACTCAAGGGGTGGCCTCCCCAGTGCTGAGTACAGGGGCACAATCACCTCCCTCCTTCTGCTGGTCACACTATTTCTAATACAAGCTAGGATGCCATTGGTCCTCTTGCCCACCTGGGCACACTGCTGGCTCATGTTCAGCCGCTTGTCAATTACAACCCCCAGGTCCTTTTCTGCCGGGCAGCTCTCCAGCCACACGTCCCCAAGCCTGTAGCGATGCATGGGGTTGTTGTGGTCCAAGTGCAGGACCAGAAAGCCAAGCACATCCTGGGCTGCATGAAAAGAAGCGTGGCCAGCAGGTGGAGGGAGGGGATTGTCCTCCTCTACGCTGCTGTGGTGAGACCCCAGCTGGAGAACAGTGTCCAGCTCCGGGGTGCCAAGCACAAGACCAATATAGACCTGTTAGCGTGCGTGTAGAGTAGGGCCACAAAAATGCTCTGAAAGCTGGAACACCTCTCATGGAGAAAAGCTGAGAGAGTTGGGGTTGTTTAGCACAGAGAAGAGAAGGCTCCAGGGAGACCTTATTGCAGGAATCCAATATAAAAAGGAGGCTTGTAGGACAGTGGAGGAGAGACTTTGTACCAAGGCCTGCAGTGACAGGACGAGGGCCAAAGGTTTTAAAGGGAGAGAGGGCGGGTTTAGATTGGAGATAAGGGAGAAATATGTTGCGATAATGGTGGTGAGAGAAGGGAACAGGTTGCCCAGAAAAGCTGACGATGGCCCATCATTGGAAGTGTTTAAAGTCTGGTTGGACACTGCTTTGAGAAACCTGATCTAGTGAAAGATGTCCCTGTGTGTGGAGAGGGGATTGGACTAGATGACCTTTAAAGGTTCTTTGCAACCCGAACCATGCTGTGATTCTGTGATTCGATGTCTCTATGACCCACATACAAGGAAGCACATGGCAGTGGTGGTTACCCAGGGGGTGTTACTCAAAACCTGAAGTGATCTCAAGAGACTGAGTTTCCCACAACAGGACACTCCTAGCAGTAGCTGCTGGCACTTGTGCTCCCTCAAATTCATCTCATCACCCACATGACATGTGCATTCAAGAGTCTGTAAAGCAAGAACAGACTTCTGATGCAGTCACTTTGTGTCCCTCCATGGAGGGACAGAGCAGCTCTCTGAGCTGAGGTGAGTGGCTGTTGCTGCAGCTGTGAGGGGCTGGTTGGTGACGATTACCCTGGGGCAGGTTCCCCGGGGTGTCCGTGGTCCATGGCACAGAGCAGGTCCTGCTCTGCTGGTCCTTCCTGTCTCTCCAGAAGGCCTGGCTGTGTGAGAACACTGCTGTGTGCACCCAGCCTTCACACTCACACAGCTGAGCTCTGCACTGGTGTTTTCCTCTCCCGAGCACTTCCCAGCTCAGCCCAGGTAAAGCAAAAGCTGCGTGTGTAAGCAAAGCAAAATAAAGCATTCATTCGCTGCTTGATTTTCTGCTGCTGCCTTTATTTTGTTTCAAGTATAGAGGGAGTCTGGCGAGATAAGGAATAATATTATAACAAGCCTAAAATAAGAGGAAGAGAGAAAAAAGAGAAACAGTGAAAGAGAGAAAGAGAGGAAGAGATAAAGAAAGTAAGGAATATAGGAAGGAAAAAAAAAGGAACCAAAAGAAAGAAAGAAAGGAAGAAAGGAAGAAAGAAAGAAAAGAAAGAAAAGAAAGAAAGAAAGTAAGAAAGAAAGAAAGCAAGAAAGAAAGAAAGAGTGAAAGAGAGAAAGAGAAAGAAAGAAAGAAGGAAGACTGTAAAAAGGTTATGAACAGAAGGTTGTCCTGCTGTTTTCTGTGAATATTGCAGTATATTGCAATAGTTTCCTCAGGGCATCCCTGAGCTCCTGGTTCCTAATGCTGTAGATGAGGGGGTTCACTGCCGGAGGCACCACCGAGTACAGAATGGACATCACTAGGTCTAGTACTGGGGAGGAGATGGAGGGGGGCTTCAGGTAGGAAAATACTGCAGTGCTGAGAAACAGAGAGACCACGGCCAGGTGAGGGAGGCACGTGGAAAAGGCTTTGTGCCGTCCCTGCTCTGAGGGGATCCTCAGCACAGCCCTGAAGATCTGCACATAGGACACCACAATGAAAAGAAAACACGCAAAAGAAAAAAAGGCAGCAAACACAAGAAGCCCAACTTCCCTGAGGTAGTCTGAGTCTGAGCAGGAGAGCTTGAGGATCTGGGGGATTTCACAGAAGAACTGGTCTAGGGCATTGCCTTGGCAGAGGGGTATTGAAAATGTATTGGCCGTGTGCAGGAGAGCATTGAGAAAGCCACTGCCCCAGGCAGCTGCTGCCATGTGGACACAAGCTCTGCTGCCCAGGAGGGACCCATAGTGCAGGGGTTTGCAGATGGCAACGTAGCGGTCGTAGGCCATGACTGTCAGAAGATAATATTCTGATGATATCAAAAGCAGAAAGAGAAAGAGCTGGGCAGCACATCCCGAGTAGGAGATGGCCCTGGTGTTCCAGAGGGAATTGGCCATGGCTTTGGGCAGAGTGGTGGAGATGCAGCCCAGGTCGAGGAGGGCGAGGTTGAGGAGGAAGAAGTACATGGGGGTGTGGAGGCGGTGGTCACAGGCTACGGCAGTGATGATGAGGCCATTGCCCAGGAGGGCAGTCAGGTAGATGGCCAGGAAGAGCCAGAAGTGCAAGAGCTGCAGCTCCCGCGTGTCTGCGAATGCCAGCAGGAGGAAGTGGGTGATGGAGCTGCCGTTGGACATCGGATCCCTTTGTTCCCGAGGTACTGCCAAAGGAGGAAAGCACACTCACAAGTCAGGACAGCTCTGAGCAAATCTCTTCCCATTGCCTGCCCTTCCAAACCCAAGCCCCGAAAACACTCTTTGCCTGTGTCCTTCCTTCCGGGAGCTTTCTGCATTGCCCTTGTTGGAGCTCTCATTGTTGCTGGCCAAGTGTGCCGTGAGGAGCAGAGCTCTGCTTGTGGGCTCCCAAGGAGTCATCCCTGCTCCACAGCAGCGGGGATTTGGGAAAGGGGTTACAGCGTCTGACATTCACTAGTTACCTCATCTGTAATCCACTTGTAACGCAGAGGAGCTGCTCAGCATATTCCTGCAGGAAAACCTCAAGGAAGCTCCTGGTTGTCCTAAAGCTGCAGTGACATGAGCAGAGCCAGCTCACTCCTCAGCCTTGTCGGGGGGGAACGACCACGCAGCTTTTGACTCACTCCTCCCTGGCCCCCTGCAGAGGAACAGGGAGAAGAGGGAGAAAAAAGAATAAAAATCTCATGGGTTGAGGTACAGACAGTTTGATAGACCAGTAACGGGAAAGAAAATGACAATCATTGTAAAAGAATATAGGAAACCAGGAGTGATGCAGTACAATTGCTTACCACCCGATGCCCATCCCGAGCAGCGAACATGGATTCCTGCCGCCCGGCCAACCCCCATTTCTATACTGAGCATGACGTCTGTGGTATGGAATATTCCTAGGCCCAGCTTGTCCTGCCTGTGCTCCCTCTCACTTTCTACGGGAAACTGAACAAGTCCTTGACTTAACATACACACTACTTAGCAACAACTCAACCAAAATGTCTCATCATCGTTAGTCTCATACTAAATCCAAACCACAGCAGCTTCTAGGAAGAAAATGAACTCTCTCCCAGCTGAAACCAGGACAACTCCCAGGTAGCGCTTGTCTTGAGGTGCTTCTGGCAAAGTCCCTGTGAAATGTCCACTGCCTCTGGTGGTGCAGCAGAGAATCTCTGATCTTGGGTATGTCCTCCTGCTCTACACAGGAGAGAGATCCCATAGGTTTTGGACTATGAGAGCTTTAGGAGATCCCTGCAGTAACTGCAGTGGCATTGCCCTGCACCCAGAGACTTACCGTGTCAAGGGCTGTGAAGGTTTCTCTCTCTGTGAGCTCTCAGTGTCCTCCCACTCCCAGCTGCCTTTAACCTCTCTCCGCCTGCTCGTCTCCTCTCACGCTTGGCAGAGGAGCTCCTTGCCATGACTTTCCTCCATCCCAGGAGCCTGGACCACTTTAATGGCAGAGGACCAGCTCAAGGCATTTTATTGACCTCTCTGGTGGTTTTGGTGCTGAGCCCATGAAGCTCAGACACAGGGGAAGCTGACGAAACCTCTCCAGAAGTCAACATCAAATGTAATTATGAAAGTTTCTTGGAGCGTTAATGGGTCCCACTGAGGGCCATTACTGCCAAAGGCTCCTGGGGGCTCGTTTGAGGGAAAACTGGAGGCGGTGAGGGCAGGTAGGCAAAGGCAATGGATAGGTGTCTGATGCTGGCTAATCCTGAATGTGTGAGAGGAAGGCAAAGGGCCGAGCCCTGGCCTCCAGCCCCTGGGAAGGGAGATCCTGCCCCACAACCACAGCTCAGGGTCTTCCTGGGGCATTGTGATGGGAGGACGTGCAACGCCAAGGGCAGAAACACAGAATGACGGCTCCCGGGTGGGGAAGAGGAGGCGCTAAGGCCCTAGTGCTGTAAGGATAAGGTGTCTTCTGGTAGCCTTGGTGGCACAGACAACAGCCACAGCCAAGAGGAGAAAGACATAAGCACTGTTGGGGGCTTTCAGCCTTGCCATCTCCCTTGATCGTCTCCACCACTGACTGTGCTATGGTGTCCCACATCTGCTCCTCTTCCCCTGCAGGCTGCAGACATCCCCCCTGCTTCCCCGTCTTGCTCTCCTCTCGGCATCTCACTGCTTTTACTGAACTCTCTCCATTGTCCTTGGCTCTTCTTGAAACACAACGCCTTGGGCTGATCCCGACTCCCTCTGGGTGATCTGTTGCAGCACAGCACTGCCCTTGCAGTGGCATTTCTTTCTCCTGGTGTCCAGTCTCAACCTCCCAAGCTGACCTTTGTTGCATTATTTCTTTCTCCTGCTGTTTCCTTCCAGAGAGAAGATCCATCATCTCACAACCAACCCTGCAACCAGTTTCAGGCCATTCCAATACTGCCCAGAGCCTCCCTGCCACTGGGCCAGAGAAACCCAGGTCCCTCAGCCCCTCCAGAAAGCACACGTGCACTGGGCCCTCAAGCCCATCGTGGCAGACCTCTGGACTCTCCAGGTCCTCTCCACTTCTCCAAAATGGGAGCCGCACACTGGGACACAGCTGTGTGTGTTGGGCCACACCAGTGCTGAGTCAAAAGGGAATCACGGAATCACGGAATCACGGAATCTTCAGAGTCGGAAGGGACCTCTAGAGATCATCTAGTCCAACTCCCCTGCTAGAGCAGGATTGCCTAAAGCACATCCCTCAGGGCTGCATCCAGGCGGGTCTTGAAAATCTCCAGAGAAGGGGACTCCACAACCTCCCTGGGCAGCCTGTTCCAGTGCTCTGTCACCCTCACTGTAAAGAAGTTTTTCCGTGTATTTGAATGGAACTTCCGATGTTCTAGCTTGTGCCCTTGCCCCTTGTCCTGTCGCTGGGAACCATTGAAAAGAGCCTGGCTCCGTCCTCCTTAAACCCACCCTTGAGGTACTTGTAAACGTTAATCAGGTCCCCCCTCAACCTTCTCTTCTCCAGGCTAAAGAGTCCCAGCTCTTTCAGCCTTTCCTCATAAGGGAGGTGCTCCAGTCCCATAATCATCTTGGTTGCCCTACGCTGGACTCGCTCCAGTAGTGCCCTGTCCCTCTTGAACTGGGGAGCCCAAAACTGGACGCAGTACTCCAGTTGTGGCCTCACCAGTGCAGAGTAGAGGGGGAGAATGACCTCCCTCGACCTACTGGCCACAGTCTTCCCTATGCAGCCCAGGATGCCATTGGCCTTCTTGGCAACAAGGGCACACTGCTGGCTCATGGATAATTTGCTGTCTACCAGGACCCCCAGGTCCTTCTCCTCAGAGCTGCTTCCCAGCATGTCCGCCCCTAACATATACTGGTGTTTGGCATTCTTCCTTCCCAGGTGCAGGACCCTACACTTGCTTTTGTTGAACCTCATTAGGTTCTTCTCTGCCCGGCTCTCCAGCCTGTCCAGGTCACGCTGGATGGCAGCACGGCCCTCTGGAGTGTCGGCCACCCCTCCCAGCTTGGTATCATCAGCAAACTTGCTGAGGATATGCTCTGTCCCCTCATCTAGGTCATTAATGAATATATTGAACAAAACTGGTCCAAGTATTGACCCCTGAGGGACACCACTCGTTACAGGCCTCCAACTGGACTCTGTGCCGCTGATCAGAACCCTCTGGGTTCTGTCACTCAGCCAGCTCTCGATCCACCTCACTGTCACCTTGTCTAGCCCATACTTCCTCAGCTTCCTAATGAGGATGTTATGGGAGACAGTGTCAAAAGCCTTGCTAAGGTCAAGGTAGATGACATCTACGGCTCTCCCCTCATCCAGCCGACCCGTTATAACATCATAGAAAGCTATCAGATTGGTCAGGCATGATTTGCCCTTGGTAAATCCATGCTGACCACTTCCAATAACTTCCTGTTCCTCTATGTGTTTGGAGACGACATCCAGAATGAGTCGCTGCATTACCTTCCCAGGGACAGAGGTGAGACTAACCGGCCTGTAGTTCCCTGGGTCCTCCTTCTTGCCTTTTTTGAAGATTGGAGTGATGTCAGCCTTCCTCCAGTCCTCAGGCACCTCTCCTGTTCCCCATGACTTTTCAAAGACAATGGAGAGCGGTCTAGCGATAACATCTGCCAGCTCTCTCAGCACTCGCGGGTGCATCCCGTCAGGGCCCATGGATTTATGAATGTCCAGCTTGGCCGAGTGGTCTCTGACCCGGTCCTCCTCAACTAAGGGAAAATCTTCCTCTCTCGCGACCTTCCCCCTTGCCTCCAGGGTATGGGATGCGTGAGGGACGGCTTTATCAGTGAAGACCGAAGAAAAGAAGGCATTCAGTAACTCTGCCTTCTCTGTGTCTTCCACCACTAGGGCACCCGTCTCATTCATCAGTGGACCTATATTTTCCCTAGTTTTCCTTTTTCTGTTGATATACTGGAAAAATCTCGTCTTGTTATCTTTAACTGCAGTGGCCAAGCTGAGTTCTGGTTGAGCTTTGGCCCTTCTAATCTTCCCCCTGCATAGCTTTGTTATATCTTGATAATCCTCATAAGTTGCTAAGCCCCTTTTCCAGAGAATGTAAGCCTTCCTTTCTTTCCTGAGGTCCAGCCAAAGCTCTCTATTTAGCCAGGCTGGCCTTCTTCCCCATCGGCTCGTCTTTCGGGACATGGGGATGGCCTTCTCCTGTGCTTCTAAGAGCACCTGCTTGAAGTATGACCAGCTTTCCTGGGTGCCTTTGCTCTTCAAAACTGCCTCCCGAGGGACACTCTCAACCATGCTCCTAAACAGGCTAAAGTCTGCCCTTCGGAAATCCAAGGTGGCAGTTTTGCTGGCTCCCCGCCTCCCTTCACCAAGAATTGAAAACTCTATCATTTCATGGTCACTCTGCCCAAGACGACCTCCAACCTTTACATCCCCCACAAGACCTTCTCTGTTAACAAGCAGTAGGTCCAGTAGGGCACTTCCCCTAGTAGGTTCCTTCACCAGCTGTGTTAGGAAGTTGTCTTCCACACACTCCAGGAACCTCCGGGACTGTTCCCTCTCTGCTGTGTAGTATTCCCAGCGGACATCCGGGAAGTTGAAATCCCCCACAAGAACAAGGGTGACTCAAGTTGCCTGGGGGGCACACGCTCCTCCTCCTGCAGCCCCGTAGACAGCCGGCCTTGTCCACAGTGAGCGTGCACCACTGGCTCATGAGGCGTCCCTCAGGGTGCCCAGCCCCGTCTCCGCAGGGTCACTGCTCAGCACATCAGGTCCCAGCCTGTCCTGCTGCCTTGGGGTTATTCTTCCCCGGGATGCAGGACTGGACACTTCTCCTTGGAATACCTCAAGACATTTCTGTTGGCCAATTCCCAGCGTCTCTCCAGCTGCCCCTGGACTCAAGCT
The DNA here is from genome assembly GCF_964199755.1 of Larus michahellis. Lineage (NCBI taxonomy): Eukaryota > Metazoa > Chordata > Aves > Charadriiformes > Laridae > Larus > Larus michahellis. The sequence goes on from NC_133912.1 coordinate 559,534, forward strand.
CCGTTTGGTCATCCATTGGATTGAGTGCACCCTGAATAAGTTTGCAGATGACACCAAGTCGATTGGGAGTGTCAACCTGCTTGAGGGTAGGAATGCATTGCAGAGGGATCTGGAGAGTCTGGATCGATGGACCAAGGCCAGTGGTCTGAGGTTCAACAAGGCCAAGTGCCGGGTCCTGCACTTGGGTCACACCAACCCCATGCAGCGTTACAAGCCTCGGGAGGAGTGGCTGGAGAGCTGCCCTGCAGGAAAGGACCTGGGGGTGTTGGTCAACTGCCGGCTGAATATGAGCCAGCAGTGTGCCCAGGTGGCCAAGAAGGCCAACAGCATCCTGGCCTGCATCGGGAACAGTGTGGTGAGCAGGAGTAGGGAAGTGATCGTCCCCCTGTACTCGGCACTGGTGAGGCCCCACCTTGAGTACTGCGTCCTGTTTTGGGCCCCTCACCACAAAAAAGGTAATGAGGCGCTGGAGTGGGTCCAGGGAAGGGCAACGGAGCTGGTGAGGGATCTGGAGAATAAACTTTATGTGGAGTGGCTGAGAGAGCTGGGATTGTTAAGCCTGGAGAAAAGTAGGCTGAGGGGAGACCTTCTCACTCTCTAAAACTCCCGGAAAGGAGGTTGTAAGGATGTGGGGTCGGTCTCTTCTCCCAAGTAAGAGGCAATAGGACAAAAGGGAACAGCCTCAATTTGTGCCGGGGAGGTTTAGGCAGGATATTAGGAAAAATTTTTACACTGAAGGGGTTATTAAGCATTGGAACAGACTGCCCAGGAAGTGGTTGAGGCACCATCCGTGGAGGTATTTAAAAGACCGGCAGACATAGTGCTTAGAGCTATGGTGTAGTGATGGCTTTTGTGAGAGGTACCTTGGTGGTTGGACTAGGTGATCTGAAAGGTCCCTTCCAACCAAGACAATGCTATGATTCTATTCAACTTTCATTCCCTTTTCCAGTCTTTTTCCACTCTCAAGTTTTTCTCTTGGATCACCCTCATCTCCTCCCATACAAACAGCCAACTCTTTTTCACCGTTTCCTTGTTGGCCCTTCCCTTGGTGTTTCTGAGATGGTTACAGTGGCACTTTCCACCTTCCTCATGACGTCCATGACACTAGTAACCCCTTTTCTTACCTCTGCTGTCCTACAGCTACTCAAGTTGTCTTGCTAGAGGAAACACGACTCAGCATGAGCCATCTGCACATGCAATTTAAATGCTGGCGTGCTGGAGCTTCAGTGCACAGGGACCTTGAGACACCTGGGGACGTGGCCAACAGAAACCTCCTCAAGTTTTTCAAGGAGAAGGGGCAAAGTGGGAGAGGACCAGGTGAGGAGTGAGTCTGAGGAGAGGGGCCTGGGCATTTTGAGGGATGCCATATGAGCCTCTGGTAAAGGCTCAGTACCATTAAGGCCAGCTGCATATGGGGTGGTGTTAGAAGGACCGTGGCCACCCAGACATGGGGATTTATCGTCCCCCTCGACTCGGCACTGGTGTGGCCACATCTGCTCTCCTAGTATCCCAGAATGGTTTGGGTTTGAAGGGACTATTAAAGATCATCTAGTCCTATGCCTTTTTTTTAGGGACATCTGTGACTCGATCAGGATGCTCAAAGCCCTGCCCTACCTGACCCTGAACACTGCCAAGGATGGGGAATCCACAACTTCTCTGGGCAACCTTTTCCAGTGTCTCACCAACCTCACTGTGAAAAATTTCTTCCCTATGTCCAATCTAAATCTACCGTCTTTCAGCGTAAAGCCATTGCCCCTTGTCCTGTCATTACTGGCCCTGGTAAAATCTCTCTCTCTCTCTCTTATAAACCTCCCTCATAGATGAAGAGGCCACAAGAAGGTCTCCTTGCAGCTTTTTTGTTTCCAGGCTCAACAACGTCAACTCTCTCAGCTGTTCTTCCTAGGAGACGTCTTCCAGCCCTCCAATGACTTTTGGTGATCCATGTCTTGACCCACTCTAACAGCTTTAGCCATGAGGCATGTGGTGAGGGTTTCAGCTTTGGCGTTCGTGTTCATGGAAGGATTACAGATGAGAGCTGCAGGTGAGGGATTAGGGTTAGGGTCCAGGCAAAGGCTTAGGAGCTGCGTCCTGCCGAGTCTGAGGGGCAAGAGTGTGGAAGGCACTCAGCGTGTCTGGGCCCTCGTGGTGAGCAGAGGGAAAGCTCATGTGGTGATGACCAAAAGCATCCCCATTTCAATGAGCTGGGGGTTAGCACTGCGCCCCTTGGCTTGACCGGGCACATCCAGGGGGCTACAGCACACAGGATGTCTCTGCCTCCTTCCTTTGTCACCTTGCAATCACTGCCTCTGGCTTTCGGCTCTAATCAGCCCCCAGGGAGGCACGCTTCAATTGCCTGAAGCAGCTTCATCACCCACAGCCCTCAGCAGACCCTGCTGAACCTCCAAGGCTCTTTATTCCTGCCAGGGCCCTCCACACTCCGTGACCTTCCCTTAGGAGCTTGTTAACGTGAAGGAACTGTAATGAGTTTATTCTTGCATCTCAACTGGCCACAGGGTTGCAAGGGGACTTTGAGGGGAGACTGTCTCCAAGGAGGTGTTTTGCTAGAGTTTGCTGGAGAAGAAAAGTTTTGTTTAACAAGCACATAATGTAACATGGGCAGGGACATCGCTAGAGACATGAGCTGGTGACAAGGTTCTGGGCTGGAAATTTGGCCAAGAATAAGGCAAAGTTTACTTAATCTGCCACACTGTCTCTTTAGACAACTCACTAATTGTACGTATATTTATAATTTCCTATCAGTGTCTCCAACATATATCTTTTATGGTGATGGTTTGAGGAAGGTGGACCTTATTGGAGGCTTGGACTTGGCATATAGTGGAGGAATGCATTGGGTTTCTTTAATTAATTTGTATCATTTTTTTCCTTCTGGTCGTTCAAATTTAATAAGAATCCCTTGTCTATTTACAGCCAAGTCTGTGGGGGAATCAGGCAGGAATTGGTGCAAAGGAGCTGTTAACATTCAGCTGCAGACTCAGCGCACAAGTCTGATGTAGGAAAAGAATGCAAGTCCCAGGCAGCCCCAAGAGAAACGGTGGGGAGGAGGAGGTGTGGGGGAAAGTTGTCCATATAGTGGGGGACCTCGAGGAGATGGCAGTTGGTTCTTCTCCGGTCTTCCTTAGGAGACCCTCTGGTTCAGTATCAGTTGGAGAAAGCTGCAAGCATTTCTTCTGGAAGAATAAAAAGACTAATAAAAAGCCCTTTGAAAATGAAAAATTTCCTTTTTATTAAGTTCTTCCTGAAACCTTCCACTTTAAGTAGACTCCTGAGACCTCTCCAATGAGCTGTACCAGGCTAGAAGCCCTGAAGAAAATCATGGAAGAGCTGTGGCTCATTAGGGCTTTCTGCACTTTAACGAGCCCCATGGGGCATTTGCTGCTGAGCCCAGGAATGCCAGGTACTGAGAGGAGCTGGAACAACCTGTGCAGGAATTCAAGTCAGAAGCAAACGCCAAAGTGTCTTGGAGCATTAATTGTCCCCACTGAGGGCCATTACAGACCAAGCCTCCCCATGGATTTGTTGGAGCAGGCAAGTGGAGGCTGTGATTACAGGGAGGCAAAGGCACTGTGCAGGTGGAGCTGGTGCTGAGTAAAGCCTTGATGTATTTTATCCCGCCAAGCGGCCAGCCCTGGGAAGGGGGATGCTGTCCCTCACACTGGCTCAGGGCTCCTCCTGGGGCAGTGAGGTGTGGGGTGTGCAATGCCGAGTGAAGGACAACGGCACCACACCTCCCGGCCTCCCTGGGGGGTGCGAGGAAGCCGTGAGGCCCCGCTTCCATGAGATTAAGGTGTCTCCTTTCAGGCCTTGGTAGCAAAGACAACCGCCACAGCCAAGGGGACAAAGACCTGCAGGCTGTGGACACCCAACCTGTTTCCTCCCCTTGCTCCCACTGGGGCATCTCCTCGCCTTTACTCACAGCTCTTCTTCCTCCCTGCCTGTTCCTTGGAACACCCAGCGTTGCGCTGATCCAGGCTCCCTCTGGGTGACCTCAGCACTCACAGCACTGTCCTTCATGGGACATTTCTTTCTCCTCATGTCCACTCTTCTTGGGAATGTTGATTTGGGATCCTGCCCAACTTTGATGTGGCAGCAATATAAAATTTATTAACACAGGGTTTACTTGTATGATGTTAACAATATTAATCACCTGGCAATTATCAAAATGATTTAACAAAATTTGCTATAATCAACACAGCGTCTTATTGACAGATTCAAACATGGCAAGGTTCGCCTGAGACATACGAGAGTTTATATAGTTTAAAGGGGAGTTATACGTAAGAAAGGGACTCTTGACCAAGGCCTGTAGTGACAGGACAAGAGACAACAGTTCTAAACTGAAAAAGAGTAGATTTAGCATAGGCCTGAGGAAGACTTTTTTTATGAAAAGGGTTGTGAGACGATGGAACAGGTTTTCCAGAGATGTTGTGGGTGCCCCAGGACATCGAGGATATCAGGCTATCAAAGCGTGCAGGAGGATATGAGGATATGAAGATATCAAAGTGTAGATTTTCCAAGGATATCAAAGTATAGGTTTTGCGAGGATTTCAAAAGTAGATTTCATGAGGCTTTCGAGGATTGGATTTCAGAGTAGATTTCGCAAGGATTTCAGAGCTCATCTGCTGACAAATGCAGACGAAGGAAAAGAGTGAGTCATTCACTACTATTGGATTTCTCGAGGTGACCAAGATCGTTTGGTACCAGGAATTTACTACTTTTTGCAAAAAGAGAAACATCTTAATTCTATAGGTTAACCTCTGTATTTCTTTGTGTGTGCGCGATTTGATTTAAAAAGCTCTCTTGTAAGCCTTGTGTTTATGTGTGTCTGTGTGTGTGATTTGATTTTGGAAGCGCATTAGAATGATGATGCTTTTGGTCATCGGCAGCTGAGTTTTCCCCTGGTCATCACGAGGGCAGAAACACGCGAAGTGGCTACGCATCCTTCCCCTCTGACCCAGCACTGCCCAGCTCACACTGAGACTTTGCTGGACCCTAACCCTAATCCCTCACCTGCAGCTCTCATCTGTAGCCCTTCCCTGAACACCAATGCCAAAGCTGAAACCCTCACCACATGCCTCACGCCTAAACCCAAAGCCAACTCCCTAATCCTGTCCCTCAACCTCCTTTCGTCTTCAACCCCTCCCCTAAGTCTTACTCATGTTTCCCAGGATGTAGGAGGAGGGCAGGGATTGTGAAGTTCTGGAGGGAAAGGCCAGGGAGATGATGAGATGTTAGGGGCAGGCAAGAGGAGGATGAAGGCAAAGGTGCCCTTGCTGGCGAGTAGATTGTGGTGTCATTAATGCTGGAGGAAGCTGCGTGTGAGGAGCAGCGTGGTGAAGTGCTCGAGATGCCTGAGAGTTTCATCAAAGAGAGAAGGGAGCATGGGATAGGTGAAGGGAGAAGCGTGTGGGAGGGACAGCACTTGGCGAGGTTCCTGCTCTTGAAATGCCTTAACTCTGGCCTAACCCTAAGCCTCTAGCCCTAACCCAACCCCCTAACCCACAAAGCTGAGCAGGACTCAGATCAATTACAAGAAGCCCTAAGAAGAATCATCCTGAGCCTCACCATGACCCCTAGCCCTAAAAGGGGAGCTCTTACCAGATTTGACCAGAGTTTTTGGTTCGCATGGAAGAGAACTGGTAACAGAAACCCCTAACCCAAAAGCCCTAGCGGCCTCCCTCGGAAACCCTAACCTTCCCTTGTCCTCCAAACCTCACTCTAAGCTGTTTTTCCCCCAGAGGCAGAGTGAATGCACAGGTTGTGAGGTCCTGGAACGGTCGCCTGACTTTGGAAGATGAAATGTGAGATGACGTGTATCAGATCAGCTTGTGGGTGACAAGGTGGGTGATGGTGGGGAAGCTACTCTTATGTCAGCTGTGCCTCAGAACCTCACAGGTGAGTAAGAGGCAGGTGTCTGTGAAGGTGCCTGAAGTCAATTCTGCCTCAGAACCTCACAGGCCAGAAATAGGAAAATGGCTTGGCCGCTGATCGTGAAGTCACAACCTGTCTCTGCCAGTGAAAGGGAAGAAAGGTCCCATGGCTGGGTCAAGCACTGGGATAAGCCTGGTCTCAGGCACGGTCACCAGGCAGGCCAGCCAGGACAGCAGGGCATGGACACAAAAGGACTTTCTTTGGGTATTTTGGCACTCTAACAATGCTGAAAATGTGCATGGAGACCCCTCCAGTGGTAGTGGTGGGAAGGGATTCCCCTGTCATGGGGAATCTTTGGCCAGATTATCTCCAGCACCTCCAGTTTCTCTTCATGGAGTCAGAGCTTGGGCTTTCTCCTCCTCTTGTTCTCTTGGACTTTGCTGGGAAACCCTCTCAGTATTGCTGCAGTCTCCACAGAGTGCCCTTCTTGGAGAGTGAACAGCCAAGCCTGAACTGGGGGCCATCTAGAGCCCTAATGCCCACCTGGGAGAAGGAGTTAACATTAAGGGGGACAAATGATTCACCACGAACCACAATAAGGTCACCTGCCCAGTGGATGAAGGGAAGGTGGTGGATGTAGTGTTGCTGGATTTTAGTAAAGCTTTTGATAGCGTCCCTCAAAGTCTCCTTCTGGACAAGTTGCCCAACTTGGAGATGAGCAGGTAGAGGATTGCGGTGGGTGAAGAACTGCCTGAACGGTACGGCTCGACCCGTGCGTAGAGTTGCAGAGTAAGAAATCAAGGGCTGCGTGAGCCTCACAGGAGGGCAGGAGATGCTCTCATCTGGAAGGGCCATTTGTGCTGTTGGTGATAGAGCCACGCAAGGCTGCCTTGGTCAGACACACTCATCCATTGTTCGTGTCACGTTAAACTGTGCAAACGTAGACATCTGCAGTGCAGTGACAGGACACAGGCCTTCTAACCTTCCCATGAACCTCCAGCCTGAGCTTTCTCCCTGCACCCCCTTTGGAGGTGAACCTGAGCACAGAGCATGAGCCATTGCAGTTTGACCACTCAAGACCGTCTCCACCTTGGAGCTAATACGGGGCACAGCCAAGGTGGAGGCCCAGGGAGGAGGTGTTGCGGAGCAGCCTTTTCTGTTGCTGCAAACTAAAGCTAATCACAGACTGAATTTACTTATTTCCTGCTCCCTCCTTGATTTTTTTCTTTTTTTTTTTTTTTTCCCTCTCACAAGCTTAGCAGTTTTCTTTTGAGCTGCCCAATCTCATTTCTCAATTTCTCTATTTTTGAAAGTCATGTTCTGGAAGTTGCTCAGAGCCTGCTGATGATGCAAACGTCCATTATTCTGATAGTCTTTCTAACGTTGTTAATGATGCGGTGGGTGTCTGGGGAGGAGCACAGGTAGCACTAGCATTGCTGTCGTCTCTCCTGGGGTTGTTCACTAACTGACTTATACCCAGGTAGGAACATGAGTCGGGGAGAAGTGTCCAGAGAACCCCACGCAGGTGGTTTCCAGGGAAATGACAGAGAGGAAAAGAGGTCACCACCGTCTCCTGCGGCACCGTGGAGTGAGGAGCGTGTTCCTGCATTGTGGCTTCTGCCAATGGTAAATCCCTTTCGGCATGCTCTGAAGTGCTGAGGCACCGTGGCGGCACAGCCACTGCCAAAAGCGGCTGCAGGCATCGGGGTGGCTTGGCTGGGCTCAGAGGAGCAGGTTTTGTTCGGCTTGGAGAAATGCCGCTGGTGAGACAGTCACTGTGCGAAGAGTCCTCCAGCAGTTTCCCACGCCCAAAGTCAGTCCAGCCCATGCACTAGGTGTGATCTCATGAAGCACCGAGTTATCTGGGCGTTAGAAAGAATATGCTGTAGGTTTGGGGCCGGGGGGTGGCGGAGTGTGTTTATACAAGCAGAAAATCCTGATTATGGACAACCTGCCTATAAATGGTTTCTTTCACTTAGAAATTTGTGTATGATAAATGCAAGTATCTGACGGTATTTCAGGAAATAAAAATCTTTCATTATTCTACATGTCTTTGCATGCAGAAATGGGGAGATTAGGAAAGAAATCATGGTCACTTTTCCCTCACATAAACCCTAATTTTATCTTGGAGATTTTGAATGGCAGCTCTAGGAGAACTCACTAGGCAGGAACAGTAAGAAAAAAAGAAAAAGTAATAGTGATCACGCTCTTAAGACTGCATGTCTCTGGGAATTCAAGCGTCCTCTTGAACAAGACATTTGTGTTGGTTTTTTTTCACTTGGCTAATGTGAATGCTTTTATGACATGTGTTCTAAACCGCTATTCTCATTATTCATATGTCAGAGTTTAAGATGACAAACAGAGCTGCTTGTTAATGGCTCACGTTCTTCACGTGTGAGCCGTGAGAAGTCCGTGTGCTCTGGGAAATGCAAAAGGGAAGGCTCAGTCTCCCAGCCGACGCGAGCATCGCTCTGCTCTGCAAGGGCTTACAGGGACTGGGGAACGTTTCTGCGCTGGGAACGGAGCCATGGAGCCCTCAGTAAGCTGCCATGAATCCATGCGACAGAGCAGCAGGGTCAGGAACAGGAACCAGAACCAGGCAGAGCTTGTCCAGAAGTTATAAAAGCCCGACCTTTTCAGGAAAACTAGATATCTCGGGAGATCACCCACTGATCTCCACTCCTCTACCTTTCATCACCTTCCTTTTTTGAATGCTTTGAAAGCGCTTTGAGGTAGTGTTGTGATTGCTTGCATAACGCCTCCTTTTAGCACCCTGAACGCTCGTGATATATGCACAAATAGCACCTTTTCTGCCTTGTTGAAATGCCCCATGGGTGCATCAATGTACCTGATTCATTGACAGGTAGCAGTTTGTTTTCTTTCTTATAGACTTCACCTGTCAGCCATGTAAAAATGAATAATTTGGATCTAAGGCATGTCCCCCTGGTCTCTGTGTGTCGACAGAGCTTCGGGAGGTGGGGTCTTATCTCTGAGCAGAGCTGACGGAACCCTCTCTCACTAAAATCTAAGAGTGAAAGCTGGTGTTGCCCTTCCCTTCCCCTTCCCCTTCCCCTTCCCCTTCCCCTTCCCCTTCCCCTTCCCCTTCCCCTTCCCCTTCCCTTCCCCTTCCCTTCCCTTCCATCATCCTAGCAGAAAAAATATTTTTTTCTGGTCCATACATCATTTGGACTGAAGAGATCTGTTCTGTTTTCTCCTGAGAAGCCTTTGCTCAACGAGCAACTGGTGTTCCGCTCCCATACAGCCATGCAGATCTCGTTTGGGCTTTCCTAATTACTGCAGTCACACCTGTGCTGGTCTCTGTAGTCTTTCACTGTGCTTGAGGGGTGCGTGATGGTGCGTGGGCCGCTGCCATTGTCCAGTGAGCGTGTTGTTTGGGTTGCTCTGTAGACAGAAAATGTCCCAAAGAAAAGGCTTGCAGAACCACACAGCAGGACCTGGCATTCTTCTTCTGGGATTCTCTGACCACGCCAACCTGCAAGGCCTGCACTTCACAGTCTTCCTGATCATCTACTTCATGGTCCTCACAGGGAATGGCCTCATGCCAAAAATGCTGCGGGCTTTCCTGATGGGAGACGGCAGCATCTCCTTCCTTGGCTGTGCTGCCCAGCTGTATTTCCTGGTTTTGCTGGGCAGCACCGAAAGCCTTCTCCTGGCTGCCGTGTCCTACGACCGGCATGTAGCTACCTGTGACCCCCTGCACTATGGCCTCATCCTGAATGGGAGGCTCTGTGTCAGACTGGTGGTGGGCTTATGGGTGGCTGTCATCCCAGTACAAGTAGGGCAGACTTACCAGCTGTTCACTTTGCCCTGCTGTGCATCCCATAGCCTTCATCACTTCTTCTGTGATGTCCCCCCTCTGTTGGAACTGGCCTGTGCAGACACTTTCTGGAACCAAGTGATGCTGCACACCATCATCCTGCTCTTTGCAGTCCTTGCCTTTTCCTTGATGGTCGTTTCTTACACTCAAATTGTCAGGGCAATGCTGAAAATGCCTTCAGTTCTGGGCAGACGCAAAGCCTTTTCCACCTGCTCCTCACACCTGGGGGTGGTGACTCTCTTCTATGGCTCCGTCATGGTTGTGTACTTTAAACAACGGTCAAGAGACTCTGCAGACACTGACAAATACCTTGCCCTGTTTTACACGATTGTGACCCCCATGCGCAACCCCGTCATCTATAGCCTGAGGAATAAGGAAGTGAGAATTGCCCTGAAGAGGCTCCTATGGAGAAAGTGATAGAGCAGAGTATGTGAAAGGAGCCCAAATAGTACCAAAAGTCCCAACAAGGTATTTGGTTGTGTGAACACAGGTGTCCCATAGTAGCTTAGACAAAACCCGTCTCCTGCCTGGCTATAATCCTCCTCAGGAGGGGGACAGGTCTCCCGGGGCATTCCTGGTATCTCTGATAGCTCCACCTAGGTATCTTCATACTCCAGAGCAGCTTCAGCTCCCCTGGAGAGCTGACTGCAAACAGCTTGTTCAGGCTGTGTCTGCCCAAGCTGCCAGTACCTTTAAAGGAAAACAGTCGAATCAGTCAAGAGGGATTAGAGGGTGACTCATCCAGTGAGAAGAAGACGACTAACCTCAGGCTGGGAAATCATTTGCTGGACCCCATTGACTATCCAGAGTGTCCATGGATGGCATCAGCTTAGAAGAATTGAAGGACCTGAAAGTCATCTTCCCCTCCTATCATATTTTGCATTGAGCTGTACAATGCTTGACAAACTCAACATGAATAGATCAAAAGCAAAAGCAAACCCAAAATCACTAGGAGATTTTCATGACACAAATGGGCAAAGCTGTGAGTAACAGAGCCTGAAATCGACGTGCAGCCTGCTTTGAGCAAGAGGTTATGCTGGAGACTTCCCGTGATCCGTTGCCACCTGAATGGTTTTATGAGTCTACACAGCATTTCTTCGAAACTGACTTTGCTGATAAGATGGAGAAACAAGACTGAGACTGATTGACTGAGCTTTTGCAATGTCTGCCTTAGAATGAGATGGGTTCTCCCTGTGTCTCTCCAGTGGTGGCAAAGTGGGCTGAGATCATCACGTGCACATGGAAACCAGTGACGAGTGGCGTTCCTCAGGGGTCAGTACTGGGACCAGTGCTGTTTAACATCTTTGTTGGTGACATGGACAATGGGATTGAGTGCACCCTCAGCAAGTTTGCCGATGACACCAAGCTGTGTGGCACAGTCAACACGCTGGAGGGAAGGGATGCCATCCAGAGGGACCTGGAGAGGCTTGAGAGGTGGGCCTGTGTGAACCTCATAAAGTTCATCCAGGCCACGTGCAAGGTCCTGCACCTGGGTCATGGCAATCCCAGGCACAAATCCAGGTTGAGCAGAGAATGGCTTGAGAGCTGCCCTGAGGAGAAGGTGGTGCTGGTGGGCGAGAAGCTCAACATGAGCAGGCAAAGTGCACTTGCAGCCCAGAAAGCCAACCGCATCCTGGGCTGCATCAAAAGAAGCGTGGCCAGCAGATGGAGGGAGGTGATTCTGCCCCTCTACTCCGCACTGGTGAGACCCCACCTGCAGTACTGTGTCGAGCTCTGGAGTCCTCAGCATAAGAAGGACATGGACCTGTTGGAAGGGTCCAGAGGAGGCCACAAAGATGATCAGAGAGCTGGAGCCCCTCTGCTCTGAGGACAGGCTGAGAGAGTTGGGGTTGTTCAGCCTGGAGAAGGGAAGGCTCTGCGGAGACCTTACAGCGGCCTTCCAGTCCCTAAAGGGTGCCTACCGGAAGGATGGGGAGGGACTCTTTATCAGGGAGTGTGATGACAGGGCACGGGGTAATGGCCTCAAATTGAAAGAGGGTAGATTTAGAATGGATATCAGGAAACAATTCTTTACTGTGAGGGTGGTGAGGCACTGGAACAGGTTGCCCAGAGAAATTGACAATGCTCAATCCCTGGAGGTGTTCAAGGCCAGGCTGGGTGAGGCTTTGAGCAACGTGGTCTAGTGCGAGGTGTCCCTGCCCAGGGCAGGGGGGTTGGAACTGGGTGATCTTTAAGGTCCCTTCCAACTCAAACCATCCTGTGATTCTGTGTGATTCTGTAAAGATATTAAAGTGATCTGTCCCCAGATACCAAGCACTGAGGAACAAGCATCAGGGTGACCATCTGCACACAACCATTAACAACTGACCAAATGGAGCTTGAGGCCAGGGGCAGTTGGAGAAATGATGAGATTTGGCCAACAGAAATGTCTTGAAGTTTTGCAAGGAGAAGTGTCCAGTCCTGCATCCCGGCTGAGGGGAGAGCAAGACGGGGAAGCAGGGGGGATGTCTGCAGCCTGCAGGGGAAGAGGAGCAGATGTGGGACACCATAGCACAGTCAGTGGTGGAGACGATCAAGGGAGATGGCAAGGCTGAAAGCCCCCAACAGTGCTTATGTCTTTCTCCTCTTGGCTGTGGCTGTTGTCTGTGCCACCAAGGCTACCAGAAGACACCTTATCCTTACAGCACTAGGGCCTTAGCGCCTCCTCTTCCCCACCCGGGAGCCGTCATTCTGTGTTTCTGCCCTTGGCGTTGCACATCCTCCCATCACAATGCCCCAGGAAGAGCCCTGAGCTGTGGTTGTGGGGCAGGATCTCCCTTCCCAGGGGCTGGAGGCCAGGGCTTGGCCCTTTGCCTTCCTCTCACACATTCAGGATTAGCCAGCATCAGAGACACCTCTCCATTGCCTTTGCCTACCTGCCCTCACTGCCTCCAGTTTTCCCTCAAACGAGCCCCCAGGAGCCTTTGGCAGTAATGGCCCTCAGTGGGACCCATTAACGCTCCAGGAAACTTTCAAAATTACATCTGACTTTGACTTCTGGAGAGGTTTCATCAGCTTCCCCTGTGTCTGAGCTTCATGGGCTCAGCACCAAAACCACCAGAGAGGTCAATAAAATGCCTTGAGCTGGTCCTCTGCCATTAAAGTGGTCCAGGCTCCTGGGATGGAGGAAAGTCATGGCAAGGAGCTCCTCTGCCAAGCGTGAGAGGAGACGAGCAGGCGGAGAGAGGTTAAAGGCAGCTGGGAGTGGGAGGACACTGAGAGCTCACAGAGAGAGAAACCTTCACAGCCCTTGACACGGTAAGTCTCTGGGTGCAGGGCAATGCCGCTGCAGTTCCTGCAGGGATCTCCTAAAGCTCTCATAGCCCAAAACCTATGGGATCTCTCTCCTGGGTAGAGCAGGAGGACATGCTCAAGATCAGAGATTCTCTGCTGCACCATCAGAGGCAGTGGACATTTCACAGGGACTTTTCCAGAAGCACCCCAAGACAAGCGCTACCTGGGAGTTGTCCTGGTTTCAGCTGGGAGAGAGTTCATTTTCTTCCTAGAAGCTGCTGTGGTTTGGATTTAGTATGAGACTAACGATGATGAGACATTTTGGTTGAGTTGTTGCTAAGTAGTGTGTATGTTAAGTCAAGGACTTGTTCAGTTTCCCGTAGAAAGTGAGAGGGAGCACAGGCAGGACAAGCTGGGCCTAGGAATATTCCATACCACAGACGTCATGCTCAGTATAGAAATGGGGGTTGGCCGGGCGGCAGGAATCCGTGTTCGCTGCTCGGGATGGGCATCGGGTGGTAAGCAATTGTACTGCATCACTCCTGGTTTCCTATATTCTTTTACAATGATTGTCATTTTCTTTCCCGTTACTGGTCTATCAAACTGTCTGTACCTCAACCCATGAGATTTTTATTCTTTTTTCTCCCTCTTCTCCCTGTTCCTCTGCAGGGGGCCAGGGGGGAGTGAGTCAAAAGCTGCGTGGTCGTTCCCCCCCGACAAGGCTGAGGAGTGAGCTGGCTCTGCTCATGTCACTGCAGCTTTAGGACAACCAGGAGCTTCCTTGAGGTTTTCCTGCAGGAATATGCTGAGCAGCTCCTCTGCGTTACAAGTGGATTACAGATGAGGTAACTAGTGAATGTCAGATGCTGTAACCCCTTTCCCAAGTCCCCGCTGCTGTGGAGCAGGGATGACTCCTTGGGAGCCCACAAGCAGAGCTCTGCTCCTCACGGCACACTTGGCCAGCAACAATGAGAGCTCCAACAAGGGCAATGCAGAAAGCTGCCGGAAGGAAGGACACAGGCAAAGAGTGTTTTCGGGGCTTGGGTTTGGAAGGGCAGGCAATGGGAAGAGATTTGCTCAGAGCTGTCCTGACTTGTGAGTGTGCTTTCCTCCTTTGGCAGTACCTCGGGAACAAAGGGATCCGATGTCCAACGGCAGCTCCATCACCCACTTCCTCCTGCTGGCATTCGCAGACACGCGGGAGCTGCAGCTCTTGCACTTCTGGCTCTTCCTGGCCATCTACCTGGCTGCCCTCCTGGGCAATGGCCTCATCATCACTGCCGTAGCCTGTGACCACCGCCTCCACACCCCCATGTACTTCTTCCTCCTCAACCTCGCCCTCCTCGACCTGGGCTGCATCTCCACCACTCTCCCCAAAGCCATGGCCAATTCCCTCTGGAACACAAGGGCCATCTCCTACTCGGGATGTGCTGCCCAGCTCTTTCTCTTTCTCACCTTGTTGGCAGCAGAGTTTTATCTTCTGACAGTCATGGCCTACGACCGCTCCGTTGCCATCTGCAAACCCCTGCACTATGGGTCCCTCCTGGGCAGCAGAGCTTGTGTCCACATGGCAGCAGCTACCTGGGGCAGTGGTTTTCTCAATGCTCTCCTGCACACGGCCAATACATTTTCAATACCCCTCTGCCAAGGCGATGCCCTAGACCAGTTCTTCTGTGAAATCCCCCAGATCCTCAAGCTCTCCTGCTCAGACTCAGACTACCTCAGGGAAGGCGGGCTTATTGTATTTGCTGTCTTTTTTTCTTTTGCCTGTTTTGTTTTCATTGTGGTGTCCTATGTGCAGATCTTCAGGGCTGTGCTGAGGATCCCCTCAGAGCAGGGACGACACAAAGCCTTTTCCACGTGCCTCCCTCACCTGGCCGTCGTCTCTCTGTTTCTCAGCACTGCCACATTTGCCTACCTGAAGCCCTCCTCCATCTCCTCCCCAGTACTAGACCTAGTGATGTCCGTTCTGTACTCAGTGGTGCCTCCGGCAGTGAACCCCCTCATCTACAGCATTAGGAACCAGGAGCTCAGGGATGCCCTGAGGAAACTATTGCAATATACTGCAATATTCACAGAAAACAGCAGGACAACCTTCTGTTCATAACCTTTTTACAGTCCTTCTCTTTCTTTCTTTCTCTTTCTTTCTTTCTCTCTTTCTTTCTTTCTTTTCTTTCTTTCTTTCTTTTTGTTCCTTTTTTTTCCTTCCTATATTCCTTGCTTTCTTTATCTCTTCCTCTCTTTCTCTCTTTCACTGTTTCTCTTTTTTCTCTCTTCCTCTTATTTTAGGCTTGTTATAATATTATTCCTAATCTCGCTTTTTGAGCATTTCAGTGTTCTTTCTTCCCAATGACCTGCTGTACACGAGAAGCCAGACTCCCTCTATACTTGAAACAAAATAAAGGCAGCAGCAGAAAATCAAGCAGCGAATGAATGCTTTATTTTGCTTTGCTTATACACGCAGCTTTTGCTTTACCTGGGCTGAGCTGGGAAGCGCTCGGGAGAGGAAAACACCAGTGCAGAGCTCAGCTGTGTGAGTGTGAAGGCTGGGTGCACACAGCAGTGTTCTCACGCAGCCAGGCCTTCTGGAGAGACAGGAAGGACCAGCAGAGCAGGACCTGCTCTGTGCCACGGTCCACGGACACCCCGGGGAACCTGCCCCAGGGTAATCGTCACCAACCAGCCCCTCACAGCTGCAGCAACAGCCACTCACCTCAGCTCAGAGAGCTGCTCTGTCCCTCCATGGAGGGACACAAAATGACTGCATCAGAAGTTTGTTCTTGCTTTACAGACTCTTGAATGCACATGTCATGTGGGTGATGAGATGAATTTGAGGGAGCACAAGTGCCAGCAGCTACTGCTAGGAGTGTCCTGTTGTGGGAAACTCAGTCGCTTGAGATCACTTCAGGTTTTGAGTAACACCCCCTGGGTAACCACCAGTGGCATGTGCTTCCTTGTATGTGGGTCATAGAGACATCGAATCACAGAATCACAGCATGGTTCGGGTTGCAAAGAACCTTTAAAGGTCATCTAGTCCAATCCCCTCTCCACACACAGGGACATCTTTCACTAGATCAGGTTTCTCAAAGCAGTGTCCAACCAGACTTTAAACACTTCCAATGATGGGCCATCGTCAGCTTTTCTGGGCAACCTCTTCCCTTCTCTCACCACCATTATCGCAATATATTTCTCCCTTATCTCCAATCTAAACCCGCCCTCTCTCCCTTTAAAACCCTTGGCCCTCGTCCTGTCACTGCAGGCCTTGGTACAAAGTCTCTCCTCCACTGTCCTACAAGCCTCCTTTTTATATTGGATTCCTGCAATAAGGTCTCCCTGGAGCCTTCTCTTCTCTGTGCTAAACAACCCCAACTCTCCCAGCTTTTCTCCATGAGAGGTGTTCCAGCTTTCAGAGCATTTTTGTGGCCCTACTCTACACGCACGCTAACAGGTCTATATTGGTCTTGTGCTTGGCACCCCGGAGCTGGACACTGCTCTCCAGCTGGGGTCTCACCACAGCAGCGTAGAGGAGGACAATCCCCTCCCTCCACCTGCTGGCCACGCTTCTTTTCATGCAGCCCAGGATGCGCTTGGCTTTCTGGTCCTGCACTTGGACCACAACAACCCCATGCATCGCTACAGGCTTGGGGCAGTGTGGCTGGAGAGCTGCCTGGCAGAAAAGGACCTGGGGGTTGTAATTGACAAGCGGCTGAACAGGAGCCAGCAGTGTGCCCAGGTGGCCAAGAGGGCCAATGGCATCCTGGCTTGTATTAGAAATAGTGTGACCAGCAGAAGGAGGGAGGTGATTGTCCCCCTGTACTCAGCACTGGGGAGGCCACCCCTTGAGTATTGTGTCCAGTTCTGGGCACCTCAATACGAGAGAGATCTCGAGGTGCTGGAGCGAGTGCAGAGGAGGGCAACGAAGCTGGTGAAGGACCTGGAGAATAAATCTGATGAGGAGCGACTGAAGGAGCTGGGACTGTTTAGTTTGAGGAAGAGGAGGCTGAGGGGAGACCTCATCACTCTCTACAACTACTTGAAAGGCCATTGTAGAGAGGTTGGTGCTGGTCTCTTCTCACAGGTCATTAGAGAAAGAACAAGAGGGAATGGGTTCAAGCTGCAGCAGGGGAGGGTTAGGCTGGACATTAGGAAAAAATTCTTCTCAGAAAGAGTGGTCAGACACTGGAATAGGCTGCCCAGGGAGGTGGTGGAGTCACCATCCCTGGATGTGTTTAAGACTCGTTTAGATGTGGTGTTAAGGGATATGGTGTAAGGGAGGACTTCGTAGAGTGGAGTTAATGCTCGGACTTGATGATCCCAAGGGTCTTTTCCAACCTAAATGATTCTATGACTCTATGATTGCCAGCTCATGTTCAGTTACTCAAACCCCAGTATCCTCAAGCCCTTCTCTGCAGGGCTGCTCTCAAGCCCTTCGTCAACACACTCCATGTGTCTCCTGCACTGCTTACAGCTTGCTGGGATGCTCTTCCAGCAGCTGTCAGGGTGACTGGAGTCCCCCAGGAGGATCGGAGTGTCTGTGGTGCTTCCTGTAGGAGAAGTAAGAACACTTCGTCAAAAGGCTCCTCTTGGTCGGGTGGCCTGGAGCAAACCCCAGCCATGAGGATTCCAGCTGCACAAGGGTGCTCAGCTCCTCCTCTTTGTTCCCCAGGCTGCGTGCATTGGTACAGAGGCACTTCAGCTGGGCCATTGACCACGACAACTTCTTTAGAGGAACACACCTGAAATCACAGAATCATAGAATTGTTAGGGTTGGAAGGGACCTTAAAGATCATCTAGTTCCAACCCCCTGCCATGGGCAGGGACATCTCCCACTAGATCAGGGTTGGTTCTGAATATACCAGCAGCCCCTGGCCCTTCTCTCTTCCTAAAACTCCGTCCCCTTCCCCCGGTCAATCCAGTCGGACATGCAACTGGCCTTTTATACCGTCTTCTGCCTCCTCCCTCTTGGTTCCTCCCTGCTCCCCCTTCCGCTGCATGTCCCTCAGGGGTTTGCACAGCTCTAGTCATTCCCGCATCCCTCCCAGACCAGGCTCCCTCTGAGTCACAACGTTCTCATTTCAAACGGACACTTGATCTTCCTGGAGGTGCCACCTGGACTTTCTTGATGGCCCACCAATTCCTGGGACTGGCAAAAGTTCTTTCTTGTCATGGACTCCATGGTTCTTTGCTCAAGTTTGTGGCTCAGTGCATTCTGCTTCTGGTTTTTCTCCCTTTTTTCTCCCCGTTTCCCCATTAACAAGGTCCCCGCTCAGATGACCTTGCTGGAATAAACACTCCACCTCTCACACGCCTCCATCCCTCAGCGTGACTGACCACCTTTGGCTCCCATCGCTGCCTCCCTGAGCCTTTGCCCTCAGGTCTGGGGCCCTGCACCTTCTTCTTGATGGCCACTCGGCCTGACAGCTGCCCCGCCCACCAGCTTCCGGCGGAAGTCCCGCCCCCTCTCCTCTACCGGGCCTCTGCTCTCTTCTGATTGGCTGCCAGCACCGGCCACCCTGCCTGGATAGACCCGGAAGTGCATGGGACCCGGAAGGCCCTTCCCCTCCATGCACGGGGGCGCCATTTTGGTTTGTCCACCATTTTCTGCCGAGATGCCGCCATTCCCTGGCAGGGAGCTGCCGTTTGGTTAAAGATCACACAGCTCCGTGATTGGCTAACGGCCAGTTCTTGACACCGTCACACCCGCGTGTTCTCAGGCAGCCTATGGGATGGGCTGCCTGCCTCGTTTGGATATAAAAATAGAATATTTCTAGACAATATAATCATATATTGTATATATCTATGAAAGGAAGTGTATCATTCTACTAATGAATTTATTTTTTTTAATACTACACACACTATTTTTATATATATACTTATGTGTATGTGTATAGATTTCTACAATGGTAAACATTAATAAACATATAGAAATTAAATTAATAATTTTTGTTTCCAAAGTTTAAATAACTATAAATTTGAATTGGAGCTATACATTTGAATTGAGTAAATCCCCCTTCAATAAGATTTAGTGTAGTGAAGAATTACAGTTTAAATGTGAACGGAAGCAGAAGGAAAAGGCCGGGTGGGGGTCCCCCACTTTACCAGGCTGCAGAACAAGCCCTGACAGGGTGGGCTGGGGGGAATTCAAGAGGGCGGAGGGGTGCCCGAAAGGTGGTGGGGCACGGACACGCTGGAACGTGCCCAGGGGCTACGGCCCCCTTCTAGGAGGGGCGAGCAAGTGACGGAGAGGGGGGTCAGTACTGGCTTGGGTCCCCCCAAAAGACGAGCACGCAGCGAATAGGTTGGTATGTGCTTGTGAGGAGCTGCTGCCTGAGTAGCCAACAGGCCAAGAGGAGGCTTCTGGTGTGTGTAGGAGCTTGTGAGGAGTCGTATCTCAGAGGTGAGCAGACAGCAAGCACGGGCAGACGGGGTGGTCAGGTCTCTGGTGCCTGAGTAGCGGATAGACCAGGAGCAAGGCCAGGGCTCCTGTAGGGGCTGGTGAGGTCACTGGTGCTGCTGTAGCTGATAGGAGACACGTGGCTCAGGTTTGTACTTGTGATGTCACTCTTGGCTGAGTAGCTGATAAGGCAGGACCAGGTGCACAGCTCATGTAGGTGCTTGTGAGGTCACTGGTCCCTGCACAGATGACAGGCCAGGAGCTGTCACCTGGCTTGTGGATATCTTTGCGATGTCACTGGTGCCTGAGGAGCCCAGGAGAAACATGTCTTGTGTTGGGTATTTTGAGGTCCCAGGTGCCTGAGAATCTGGGAGGCCAGGACTGGGCACCCATCTTGTGTAGGTGTTTGCAAGGTCACCTGTGACCGTTCAGCTGACAGGCCAGCAAGAGGCCCATGGGTTGTGTAGGTGCTGGTGAAGTCACTGCTGCCCGCGTACCTGGTAGGGCAGGAGCAGGAACATGGCCTGTGATTTCCCCACTGCCTGTGTAACTTTTAGGCAAGGAGCCGGTGTATGGTTTGTGTGGGTGCTTCTGGTGACATTAAAATGGACCTTTCCTTGACAGAACACATCAGAGGTTGACTCAGCATCAGAGCCATCTGACTTTAA
This sequence comes from Larus michahellis, assembly GCF_964199755.1. NCBI lineage: Eukaryota > Metazoa > Chordata > Aves > Charadriiformes > Laridae > Larus > Larus michahellis. Next base: position 579,554 of record NC_133912.1, read on the forward strand.
CTTCTGACTTTAACTTCTCAAGTGGTTTGATCACTCTCCTCACGGTAACTGAGGTCCATGGGAGTCAGCACCAAATACATCACAGGGTCGTTAAAATGCAAAAAGCTCTGATGAGCCATGCCTTTCCCCATAAGATTCTTCAAGTCTTCAAGTCTTGTACAGCTGGTTGGAGAGGTTTCAGGACTTTAAAGAGGGAGATTTCAATGAGCATCTAAAGGGAAAGGACTTTTTGAGATTTTTGGTTTCTTTTGTCAGTTTTTTTCCCAGCTGACAGAATAAGTGTTGCCAACAATCTTCGGCTGATATTCATCCAGGGTGCCTCCTAAGGAGCTCTGGACATGTAGGAAAAGCAGTCTCCTTGATGGGAAACACCGTATAGATAGATCCTCCTCACCGCCCCAACCCCGCCATTTCTCTCCGTGGCCACCTGGCCATGATTTTAACATCTCAATGTTAAAATCTAACCTTTTCCCACTGAAGTCTGTAGTTGAACGTTACAGCTCTGGGGCTCCAGTTCCCACCTGCTTTTCTTAGAGAACTGGCCGCAGACAGGCACAGAAGGGTTTTTCTTAATTATGCACAAACAAAAGTACAAAGTGATGCAGCCTGATAGAACATATAACACAGTGCTGCAGAGAATGCTAATTTCTTGTCCCGAGGTTAATACACTTCCTGAAAATGCCGTTTTTGGCATCAGGGGAAAACATCTTCATTTTATGAAACGTATTCATTCATCTCTGCTGGTGAAAACGTGCTCGTATTTTTTTAAATGTGGAAAACAATTCCTCAGCTTCTCAGGCACACCTCAGTTGCTCGACACCCCAGTTACCTGATGCCTTTGCCTGGGACTGGCAGCCAGCTCATGAGAGATGAGGGACACCAGAGCCCCCAGCAGCTGCACAGGGAGGCTGGGCAGAGGGTCTCAGGGCATCAGCACTGGCAAGAGGCACCTGGGTCCCTGCAGCTGAGGACATTTGTGTCCTGTTAAATGCATCGCATCTGAAAATCTGAAAATCACTTTCCCTTCCAAATGGAGACAGCACACCAAATGGCCCCTCTAAGTCTGCAACATTAAAACACAACTAAACCAAACAAGGAGGATGAGAACCGCATGAAGGGCTGAGTCACCATCCCTGAATGTGTTTAAGACTCGTTTAGATGTGGTGTTAAGGGAGTAAGGGAGAACTTCGTAGAGTGGAGCCGATGCTCGGACTCAATGATCCCAAGGGTCTTTTCCAACCTAAATGATTCTATGATTCTATGGCCCAGGTGCTGTGTAGCTAGGGATTGTTTACTTATCCCACGCTTTGCCGCCAGGGAGAGCGATGAGAACTCCAGGGCTCCTTCCAGGTGCTGCGTCCGCACGTCCTTCGGCATCCACAATTCCCCCTTCTTCATTTACTACAAAAACAGTGGCCAAGGTTTTATCTGTAAGACGCTGCGCACACCGTAGCACACAGGGAATACAAAGCATAATGCACAAGAATATGCTTATACAAAAAAGCAAGAATTTTAGAGCTGATTGCAACCATCCAGTTAAGCCCCAACTGTTAAAAAGGTTATCCAGCCATCCCCAACTTCCCCCCATTCGTAATTTCTGCACATTTTGCTCTAACTGTTGTATACTTTTATGGATTGATTCAGAGTGGTCTGATAAATTCATACAGCACATGCCATCAAAATCTTCACATCCATGGCCATGCGCTAATAACAGAAAATTGACGGCTGCTCTATTTTACAGAGTTGCATGGCGTACTGAATCTACATCTAATAAAAGGCCAGGAAGAGCTACTGAAGTAGCCTTACTTTGTTCCACAAGCCAACAACCTAGCTTTTTTTAAGAGCGTTAGCGCTTTTGCAGAAGCCACACCGAGAGCAGAGAAAGAAGAAATGGCAACCACAGGTGGCTGCCAAAAGTGTACCCGGTAATCAAGAGGGGTGACCTTTTGGAAATGTGTTGCGTTTCGAGAGCATTTGGCAAAGTTAAAACACTTACGAGCATCCATCTGAATTTAGCCTAGAATACCAACCTCCTGTGGCTCTAAAGGCAGGGGAGAGAATAATTTATTTGCCCAGTAGAATCTACTGAGGCAATCTGTAGGTTAAGACTTTGTGATAACCAAGGGTCAAGGTCGTCCTTTTTGACAGGGACATGTATGTGGCTTGGATCCATTCCAGAAAGCTGCTGACAGCACAAACGACCCTGGGAAAACAATCGTGGTAACATTTCAGTCATCATAGTTACTGTTTTGGAAAAGGTACGTGGCAAAACTACCCACTCTAATGCAGTCGGGCTCTTTGCGAGTGCATCATCCCACTGTCCTATCAGGGCGTAAGGTTGAAATTCTTGTAGGAAGGTGTTCAACGTGTCTTGCAGCAGTAGTAGACTATATCTTACCTGCAACGTGCTGTAACGCCTTCTGAGCTGTTGGGGTTAATGAACATAGAACTTATGGGAGGGGGGGCGGGGACAGAGACAGCGCTCCAGGGCGTCCCCTGTATCTTCAAAGTGCGCTCATTTCTCTCTCCCTCTCTCCGGCCCGAGACAGACCCCTTATATCCTGCACCGGATTGAGTGGAGAATTACAGGCTAGAGTCGCTGCACGTGTGGCCAGCGCATGCAGCGAGTCCCACCAGACTCGTGATCCGGCTTTGCTAACGGCGGCTTTCTGATACGTGACCACATTGTTGTAATCCCTTCTTGTTATCTTCTTCTGTGAAGGTCAGGTTCTCATGGATACACACGCAGTTTTTACAGCAACATATTCTACAACTCGTACCAGGGTACGATGCAAAGCGGCATCTACAACTGATCGTATAATGCTTATTAAACACGGCAAACAGCGTACTAAACATAACAGACAAATTCCTTCCACACAGGCAAACGAGTATAATTTGCTTCAACCAACCCCACCCCCAAGTCCATCCAAAAAAGATTGCACCCAGTGGTCTCCACAAGTTGCTGGTTGGGTCGGTGCCGTTCTTGCAACTGGGCATGGATGGATTTGGAGTGGTCACTTAGATTCATACAACACAGTCCTTTAAAATCTTGACAACCGTGTCTGTGAGCTGAAAGCAAAAAGTCAATAGCAGCTCTGTTTTGCAGCGTCGCATGTCGACTACTATCTACATCAGCAATAACTCAGAAATAGCTGTACCAGTAGCATTGCTAAACTTATCCTTGGCAGCAAGAGAGTCCTTGTTCTCAAGAGCACATGCGGACTCCCTGTTCTTCCTGGTACAGTTTTCTCACTGTGCTTTGATCTTCCACAACTGCGTCCATGCCTGCTCGTTGGGACTCCGTAGACCGAACCAGGATAGCAGACTCATTCAATCCTTTTGGCTTTGCTGTTGCCTGTAAGAGCGCACACACCGGGCTGGAACCCACCGAGGTCCCGTTCCTGTGCAGACACAAGCATAGCCTCTCCCCCACGTTATCAACTGCTATGGACCCTCCATAATTCCTCATTCTAAATTATGTACTAGCACTTGAGCTTTACCCTCGCTATTGTGTTTGTCCACTCGCAAAGATGAATAATGTCGGCTAATGGTTGACTCCGCACTGTCAGATAAATTAAAAAAAATTGAGTACATACAATGCCTTAGCCAAGCCTTCCTGTGGTGAGAGAGACTCAACTTCCCCTTTTTGGCGCAACAACATGCCTTTTAATGAACTATGCGATCATTCTACAATGCCTCGGCCGGTAGGGGAGTGCGGAATGCCTGTAAGGTGCTTGACCCCCCAAATCTTGAAAGAATTTTTGAAGGCGGAGGGAGATGTAAGCTGGGCCATTAGCCGTCTTAACCGTAGGGGTGACACCTAGAGCAAAAGCTAGAGTAAAACGTTTGATAACAACGTGAGCTTTTTCACCAGTAGGACAAGTGGCATGTATGGCTCCGGAGAAGGTATCTATAGAAACATGGATGTATTTAAGGCGTCCAAATTCGGAAAAGTGAGTTACATCAGTTTGCCACAGCTCAAGAGCAGTAAGGCCTCGCGGGTTAACGCCAAAGGGTGATGAACTTGTATATAACCGCTGGCAATCTGGACAGGCAGCAATGACATTTCTTGCCTGCCAGGGCATCAAGGAAAAGGTTTTTTGCAACGCTTTTGCATTCTGATGGAAAAATGCATGAGAGATTCGGGCTTGCTCTATTACCTGGGGCACTACTTGAGCTGTGAGAGTTAATGCATCAGCTCGTCCATTGCCTTCCACTAGGGGCCCTGGAAGGGCGGTGTGAGCTCTGATGTGCATGATCAAATAAGGATGCTGTCTATTGTTCAGCAAATGCAAAAGCGTTGACAGTAGAGTAAAAAGTAAGGGGTTGGAGACTTCCCTTAAACAAGCATTTTCTATGCGGGGTACAAGTCCCGCAACAGAGGCAGAATCAGTTATTATAGTGACAGGAGCGTCCCATTTCTGGAACACTCGTACAGCAGCGGCGAGCTCTACGATTTGTGGGGACCCACTAGTTCGGCGTACATCAGAATCCCACAATTTACTCTGCGGGTCTTGCCTTCCTACGACTGAGCGGCCGGTTCGTCCAGAACCATCAGTAAAGACAGTCAAAGCTTGTAAAGGCACATGACTCACTTTCGGGGCTACATACAAAATAAAATCTTTTTGTAAGAGCCTATGGCTAGGGCTATGAACATCTGTTTGTCCCGGGTGGTCAATAGTCGCTGTTTGAAACATCACTGAGGTTTGCAGAAGCCATTGCAGCACTTGCGTGGCTATTGGTAAGATAATATGGGAAAACTCCTGCCCAGCTAATAGCATAAGCCGTTGTCTTCCTTTTGTGATCAACATAGCAAAGCATTCTGGGCGAGTTACCACTGTCTTATACAGCTGCTGAGAAAGGAAGACCCATTCAATAATGATCAAAGGGTCAGAACGAGTCTCATCCCACTGATATGTTAAGGCATACGGTTGCACAGCGGGATTTAATATCACCATGTGGAAAGGTAGGCTCGGACACACGCGATCCGCTTGACGTGAGGCTAATGCTTTAGAAACCTTTGCCAAGGCCGACTGCGCTTCTGCGGTTAGACTCCTAGGTGACAAAAGATCTGAGGTCCCTGTTAACAAAGAAAATAATGGACTTAACTCGTGACTTGGTACCCCCAATAGTGGACGAACCCAATTAATGGCCCCTAAGAGCTTCTGTACATCATTAAGGGTTTTAATATCTGCTTGAATTTTCACTTGTTGCGGGATAATTTTTTGTTCTGTGCTCCTCCATCCCAAGTACTGCCACGGCTCCTTCTGGTGTACTTTTTCAGGCGCAATTTGTAACCCGGCAAGTTTTACTTGACGCTATGTAAACTGCAGAGCTGCTTGCACAGTCTCTCGTGACTCTGCTGACACAAGGATATCGTCCATATAACGGTATCTTATAGCATCAGCAAACCTTTGCCGAACAGGAGATAGGGCCTTTGCTGCAAACCACTGGCACGTTGTGGGGATATTTTTCATCCCCTGTGGGAGAACTGTCCAATGACAGCGTTCACAAGGTTCACTTACCTTGATAGATGGCACAGAAAATGCAAATTTGGGGGCATCCTCAGGATGCAACGGGACTGTGAAAAAACAATCTTCCAAATCAATGATAGTGAGGCACCAATTTCGGGGGACCATAGTGGGTGAAGGCATGCCAGGTTGTAGAGTACCCATATCTTCCATTGCAGCATTAATTTTTCTTAGATCATGTAAAAGTCGCCATTTGCCCCTTTTTTTCTGGATTACAAACACAGGCGAATTCCACGGACTGGTCGTTGGGACTATATGGTCTTCTCGGAGCTGTTCTTCAACTGGCTGATGAAGGCGGTGCAACTTTTCGCGTGACAAGGGCCACTGTTCCACCCAAACGGGGTTATTAGATTTCCAGGTTAACTTTAAGGTGGCTTGCGCCACAGTGGCCCCTAAGACAAATTTGACCCAATCTGTATTCCCCAGTGGCTCATACAGTCGCCGCCCCATAAAGTAATTGGCGTATTAACACAAAAGGACGGAATGGAGAAGTGCAGGGTCCTGCACCTGGGAAGGAAGAATGCCAAACACCAGTATATGTTAGGGGCGGACATGCTGGGAAGCAGCTCTGAGGAGAAGGACCTGGGGGTCCTGGTAGACAGCAAATTATCCATGAGCCAGCAGTGTGCCCTTGTCGCCAAGAAGGCCAATGGCATCCTGGGCTGCATAGGGAAGACTGTGGCCAGTAGGTCGAGGGAGGTCATTCTCCCCCTCTACTCTGCACTGCTGAGGCCACAACTGGAGTACTGTGTCCAGTTTTGGGCTCCCCAGTTCAAGAGGGACAGGGCACTACTGGAGCGAGTCCAGTGTAGGGCAACCAAGATGATTATGGGACTGGAGCACCTCCCTTATGAGGAAAGGCTGAAAGAGCTGGGACTCTTTAGCCTGGAGAAGAGAAGGTTGAGGGGGGACCTGATTAACGTTTACAAGTACCTAAAGGGTGGGTTTAAGGAGGACGGAGCCAGGCTCTTTTCAATGGTTCCCAGCGACAGGACAAGGGGCAAGGGCACAAGCTAGAACATCGGAAGTTCCGTTCAAATACACGGAAAAACTTCTTTACAGTGAGGGTGACAGAGCACTGGAACAGGCTGCCCAGGGAGGTTGTGGAGTCCCCTTCTCTGGAGATTTTCAAGACCCGCCTGGATGCAGCCCTGAGGGATGTGCTGTAGGCAATCCTGCTCTAGCAGGGGAGTTGGACTAGATGATCTCTAGAGGTCCCTTCCAACTCTGAAGATTCTGTGATTCCGTGATTCCGTGAATGAGGCAGCATGATTCTCGGGCCCCTGGGTCTGAATTAGGTGTTTGCTCTGTAAAGGCAAAGCATTCCCGCCAATGCCCATTAATGCCTCCCCCACTTGTACTAACGAACAGTTCACAGGCCATCTGTCTTCAGAGATGACTCTGACATCCGCTCCGGTGTCCAGAATACCGCTCACGCAAACAGGACCTTTTCCTCGCATCGTCAATGTGCACTGCATCAATGGTCGGCCAGCACTGACGGATTGCGTCCCTAGTATCTGTGGGCTCCCGGCTGAGACAAAGACTCCGCTCCCCCTTTGTGTTTGAACAACTTTCGGGGCACAGGCATCAAAATACACCAACTGGGCTACCCTGGAGCCGCAAGGTAGTGTGCAGGGGGGTGCTGGGGTCCATTTAGTCTCGCAGGATATAACACAGAGTAATTCACCAAGGCATGCAATACCATATACACATATAGGAAAAACCCAAAAACATCTCTCTATGGTACTGCTTTGAATCTGGTGTCCTATTTCTCTTTCTCTGCTGTTTTCTTGTAGCGCGCATGGCATACGTTTGTGGTAACGTGGCACATTTCCTGTCTAATTGTTCCTGTTTGGTTTTTCTTTTCTCTTTTCCTTTCTCTTTTCTTTTTCTTTTTATATTTTTCCTTTCCTTTTTCCTTTCCTTTTTCCTCTTTTCTTTTTCTTTTTCATCTTTTTTCTTTTTTTCCTTTTCTTTTTTCTTTATTTCTTTTTATTCTGTTTTTCTCTTTTTTTTTTTTTTTCTTCATCACTTACAACTGACATAACAGTCTGCCTTTGAACTAGGGCTCACCCTTAAGTTCCTCATTTTCCTACAGAGCATCCTAGAGATTTTGGCTCAACTCCTTTTCCCGATCGACCATGAGCTTATAGGCAAACAACAAACAACCAGCGATACGCCCTGAACGGGCGAGCCGTTCCCACGAGCGTAAGCGTGTCAGCTGATGAAAACTCCCCCAGTATTTCAGGACTTCCATCGGTTCTACGGCCCCTCCTGGTCTATCTACCTGGGGCGCACTCACCTTACGTCTACACATTGTGTATATACAAACTTCTTCACTTGATGGAGTGTCAGCCCCAGTCGCGTACGAGAACAGGACCACACCGGGCAGAACACCTGCTCCAGGGGAGTCACCTAACGACACTGCACACAACAAAAACCAAACAGTAGCACAGATGATGATCAGCAGGTAGAAGCTGGCGCCCACACACACTCACACAGCAGACATACAAAAACAACACTTCTATCTCAGGGAGACGGCTGGGGAGGGGAGGGGGCCAGGCGGGCGGTGGCAGGAGCGAAACGGCTCCGGCTCCGTCCTTCTCTGCTGACATTCTGACAATACACCGCACTACCCCGATTCCGGCTGCGCACGTATAAGCGGTTGATAAGGGGGAACAGATGCGGTACCTGGCGCAAATGGAGAAGGGCTAAGAACGGAGGAGCGCGATAACGACTTTTGTCGCTGTTGCTGTAAAATGTCCTCCGCAATTGGAGCAGATGCAGGAATAGCTTTAATTGGGGTTAAAGGTGGATAGAAATCAGGTTCAGTCTCTGGATTTATTGGACCAGGATCAAAGGGGTCCCCAGGATCATCCTCAGGGCTATTACAGAATAGGGTAGACTGAACTTGAGTGCCTCCTTTCCCTTCGCCTTGTTCTGATCTCGGCAAGACCGGGCGACAATCGTCCGCTTGAAAATTAGGAGTTGCGGCGGTTGCCCGAAACGGAGCGGCATCGTTATTGCTTGCAGCTTATCTGATATCCTCCCGTTTCCGTAACATCTCTAGAATTTGACGCCAAGGGGTTAATAATTCAGCAGCAACCTTGTCCGCCTTAGTGGCTCTGGCCCAAAGTTTAACCCCTCCGGCATCCCACGTTTTTATACTAAAAATAGTGATTGCATTGACACCATCGCAATTAACAGACACCCATTTCAGTATCTTTTTTAAGGTCTGGAGGCTCGTATATACATGATGTTTCCGCAAGAGTCCCTCCATTAGTCCTAGTACTGACTTTTCTTCCCAAGATATGTTACTCCCCATAGCTCCCCACAGCTCACCTCTCTTGAAGAGATGCCTGAAGCCGGCTCCTGCTTCCTTTCAGCAGCACTTAAGTTCTGTGGGGCTTGACACCCGTCAAACCTCGTTAATCGCTCCGTCTCACACGGGGCACCATTGGTGGCAATTAGGCACGGACTCCGTTTGGTGCACAAACGAAAACGCTTTATTTTAGGCAGCAGCCTCTTTAAATACCCTCTGCTACAGAGCTAGCAATTTCCCACTGCTACCTCCTTATCATGAGATTACACAGCACATACCACACATATCACAGCCCATACATGCTGTAAACCAAGACAAGCTATTCATCTTTAGCAACCCGGCTGGCCTTCAGCGCTCTCTCCTTTTCTCCTTCGTCTCGTGGCCCAGGTGCTGTGTAGCTAGGGCTTGTTTACTTATCCCAGGGTTTGCCGCCAGGGAGAGCGAGGAGAACTCCAGGGCTCCTTCCGGGTGCTGCGTCCGTCCGCAGCTCCTTCGGCATCCACAGAACGGGGCTGGCTGCAGTGCTGCGCCTGCAAGTGAGCGCCTCCCACGCACAGGAACACCAGGAGCGACACAACACACTCCCTTTTACGTGGCACGGTGATTTATGATCAAAGCGCAACAAATTGCTGCTCCTGAGCACTGCAGCACAGTTTGCACGTGCAAACCTAGAGGTGCCCAGGCAGTTCATCGTGCTGGCCCCGTTCTTCTTCCAGATGCACCAGGAAGGGACGCCTCAGCCCTAACAAGAGGCAGCAGCCACCAGCTGTGCATTAACTGTGGGCAACATTCAGAGAGCCACCCCCACTCTTGTAGAAGCCGACACACGCACCGCGGGCATCTTACGGACGCGCATTTAGCCCAGAGTGCTTCCAGGGTGTTCGGGGACAGCAGTTCAGTGTTCAGCTACAGCAGAGCAGAGCGGGAAGAAAAGCAGAGCCAAGTACCAGCTGCTCATTCCCACGAAGGCCACCGCCGCCTCCCCCCGCCGCTCTCAGCGCGCACGGAGCGGCCACGGAGCACCCGGCCCCGACCGCCGCCAGCCACGCAGGGACGGAGCTCCGCTCCTCGCCCGCCCGCTCTGCGCCGGCCTCCCCGCCCCGAGGCGAAGGAGCCCGGGCAGGCAGGAGGGCGACGCGACAGCCGGTGGCACGGCGGCAGCGGCTCTCCCGCACCCCAGGGCGCCCCGCCCCGCCCCGCAGCCGGCCCGGCCCCTCCGGCACTCACCTTCTCCCACCAGCCACGGCCTACGGGCCCCTCACGCCGCGGCCCCCCCGCGCGCTCGGCTTCCTCCTACGGCGGCGCGCGAGGGACAAGCGCGGGAGCGGCGGCGGCGCGCGCCTGCGCGGGAGGGTGCGGGCCGCGCGCCGCCCTGAGGCGAGTCCTGCCGCCGGGGCGCGGAGGGAGAGAGCGGGGTGAGGGGCGGCCCTGGCGGGCTGTGCGGGAAGAAACCCAGAGCCAGGGGGCTCCGCAGCGGCTCCGTGCCCCCGCGGCCCCGATCCGGGGTGCCCGCAGCCGCCGCCATCCGTTTGTTTGTCGATATTTTTCCCGCCGGTCCCTCCCCTGCCCGGCTGCAGGGATGCTGGGGGGGGACCCCGTCGCCCGGCAGTGCCTCCGTGCTGCTCCTTCCTTCTCTGCGCGTTTATGTACGTTAGATGCATTTATATATGATAGCTACATATTAAAAAAAAATAAAAAGGGGGGAGAAAAGGCTGGCTAGAAGCTCTCGTGGGCTGATGCCCCCCCCATCAGCGTGTGTGTCCCCCCTAAAAATAGGAATAAAACGTAGAAAATGGCTTCAGTGCGTTTCTAGGGGAGTCCTCACTCCCAAGGCCCTGACCCAGAGCCCCCCAATTCCTCCCCGCCCCCCTCCCCGTGTCTATTACAAAAGTGGAAAGGTGAATACCAGAGATTTTGCAATAAGCGAGGTGCTAGATGTTGGATCTATATTTTGGAACAGATACCCTGTTTCTGCAGGATCTGGTGTTAGGACTGGCAGAATATAGAAAAAACCCAACAAAAAATAGGGTCAAAGGCTTTTTATTAGTCAAATAAGAAGTCACTTTCTGGAGAGCAGCTGTCCCTGCCCAGCTGCCCGGCTCCTGGGTCTGTCCCGCGGGGGCCTTGGTGCGTGAGGGAGGTGGCAGTCGGACGAGTCGCTCTTGCTCTCCGCTGCCTTGTGCAGCCCGGGCTGGTGCTGTGCTGGCCCTGTCAGGCAGCAGGGGTGGCAGGAGAGAGCAGCGTGAGCTGGGGTGGGGGCAGTGGGGGGGACACGGGTGGGGAAAACCCAGCACCTCGTGGGTGCCCTGCCCTCCCCGCTGCCCCTTCACACCCATGGGATCCTCTCCCCAAGCCAGCCCCGGCCGTACCCTCTTTGTCTGTGAGCACGGGACTGTCCAGCTGCTCCCTGGACATGCAGCCGTCCTTTGCCAACAGGTCCACCACGTTGCACTGGGAATGAGAGAGCGGGCTGGCTGAGCCACGGGGCCGAACTCGGCATCCCTTGGCAACCCTCCCACGGCCAGCTCTCCCTGGGGAAAGTGAGGCACAGATGCCCCCCCCGCCCCCGCAGAGGCTCAGCCTCAGTCGCCCCCGCCATATCCCTACCTTTGTCATCCCTACCTTGTTGGGGAGCAGGAGCGGCCGGAGGCGCCGGGGGAGCTGGAGGTCCTGGCGGCGCTGCAGCGGGGTGGTGACAGTGTGCCGGCCCCCGCAGCTCCGCGGCACGGTGGGGTACTTGACCTCGGGGGGCGGCTGCCTGTGGGACGGGGTACGCGGATGCTCAGTGCCCGGCACCGTGGCAGCCCGTGCTTCAGCCTGCTACGCCAGGGAGGGGGCCAGGGGCTGCTCCCCGCTGGGGTCTGTCCCTCCCGGCTCCCCTCCGCCTGCTGCAGGAGACCCCCCAGCCGTCCTGCTGGGTCTGCTCTTTCCCCGCAGCCCCCGGGAGCTGGCCGTGGCAGTGGCAGGTCCCTGCACCCCACGCCAAGGACAGCAGGAGGCAGGAACTGGGCTGTCCCAGCTGCAGCACTTGATTTCAGCAACTTGTTTCAGAGAAGGAACCTGACCTCCCTAAGCCCCAGGTCAGGCTGAGACCAGACACAACTCATCCCATGTGGCTTCAGCACCCTTGAGACAGAGGCTTGGGCCACACGGGCAGCGAGGGGGGGCTGTAAAGCCCCACAGAGGCGGGGTAAGCACAGCTGACCCTCTGCAGCACAGCTCTGCTCCCCTGCCCTGCCCAGGTCCGCCCGGACCCCTGCGCCCCCACCTGGGGAAGAGCTCTCCCTCGCCGGGGCCAGGCCACCCTGCACCCCAGTGGGACGGGGATGGGTCCCCGTGTCCCCTACCTGTGGTCGTGCTGCTGTTCCTGCTCTGGCTTGAGAATGGGACGGGGGTGCTCGGCGAGGCAGGGGGACAGCGGCGGCAGGGATGGGATGGTCACGATGTGCCTGGGGAGGGCAGGAGCCGTAGATGGGTGACGGGGCAGTGCCCTGAAACCCATGGGCTTGTAGCCCATGGCAACCCCTGCTCCCCGGGGAGGGCTCTGTGTCCCCCTGCTCCCAGGCAGGGCCGCGAGGGGGCTGGGCAGGGTCAGACCCCCCAGGCAGAGCCCCGAACCCCTGTGCCTGGCACGGCGGGGCACTGCCAGCACCCATCGCCCCCCCGTCCCGCCCACAGTGCCAGGTGCTACTCACGGGCCAGGCACCGACATGTCGAGGGGCCGGTCGCAGGAGAGGCAGTGGAAATGGGTCAGCAGCGGGCTGGAGTGGGGAGAAAAGGGCTGGGTGAGCTCCTGGGGGGGACACAGGCAGGCAGCTCGCAGGCAGCAGCGAGGTGTCCCTGAAGGCGCCGCTCTCCCCATTGCACTCACTTCTTAATCCCAGCTGCATCATCAGCCCCTGCCTGTGAGCCCTTCTGGAGCTGCTTGAGGTTGCTCTCCCAGTGCCCCTTCAGCTGCTTCTGCAGAGCCCCCAGCTCCTGGCGGTCCAGCTGTGGACAGGTGCCCCCCCTCAGCCAGCTGCCCCGGGATGGGACATGGTGGTCCCCGGCTGGGACAGCTGGCAGAGGGATCCTCGGAGGGATGCCAAGCCCTCAAGAAGCAAGTTTTGCGTGGCAGAGACGAGACACCCCTCACCTTGGAGGCCACCTCTTCACGAAGCTGTTGCTGGACCTTCTCCTGGCCCGTCTGCCAGCTCAGCATCTCCTCGAGCATCTCAGTCAGCCGCTCCATCCTTCCGTCGAACTCGCTGCGGTTGACTTTGCCAGCCAGGCTGGTTTTGTCTGCTTTCTAGCAAGAGGGAAGGGCAGGAGAGCGGTGGGGAAAGGACGAAGGTAGCCTAGGCAGGGCCAGCTTGTGCTGGGAGGAGAGGGAGAAGTGGCTACGTGGCCCTGCTTGCCCCATCACCCCCATGGGGCTGGTGCCAGCAGCCAAAGGGTCCCGTGGGGAGACAGAGGGACCTGGCGAGGGAGCCGCGGCCAGTCTGGAAATCTTCCCTCCCCCCGGCAGGTTCTGCCACCAAGCAGCCAAGGGACAAGGGGTGATTGTCACCCTGCCTGGGACCCCCTTGGCTGGTGCTGGGGACCCTCGAGGCCATACCACATCGAGTGCCAGCATCAGGTCATTCTTGTCCGCTTTGCCCTTCACCAGCTTCTCCAGGGACTGGAACAGAGCCTTCCAACACAGAAAGCACCCCATGATGCCACGGCAGCGTCGGAGCTGCCTCCCGGCCAGCTCAGCACCCCCCATCTCCCACCCCCCTTAAAAACCTGCGGGAAAAGGACAAATCCCTGGTGGTGCCCAGGCTCTGCCTGGAGGATGCTCTGACCCCGTGGGGCTTTCAGCCACCCACCTTGGTATCTTGCTGCTGCTGCTGACTGTCACGCAGGAGGTTCCCCACGACGGAGCTGAGCTTTTCGTAGCTCCCTTGCACCTGCACAAGGGTGGCCTGGACGCGCTTCGGCACCTCCTCATCCTGCTGCAGGGAGGAAGATGACAAGGCGGTGCTGTGCAAGGGGGGACTGGCTGCCCCGTGGGGACAGAGCCAGGTTACTTGGCCGCTGGCCAAAGGCTCTCGGTGCCAGCAGGACATTTGCACCAAGGCTTTCATTTCCTTCCGTGCTGCTGACGTGTACAAGCCAATGTGGGGAGCAGCGAGGGGCTCCCCCATGTTACAGCAAAGCACGACCAGCCAGGGGAGTCCCGGCAGCCCCCTCCCAAGCCCCCCATGCCGCCACCTCCCTACCTGGCTCTGCCTCGGCAGCTGCCTCAGCACCTTGCCCACCGCCAGCCGGGACATTAGGGAGTCCACCACCTCCTGGAGCTTCTCGTAGCGCTGCAGGAGCTGCCCCACCTGCGCTCCGGTGTCCCCACAGCAGGCAGGGCATGCTGCCTGCGCCTCTGCCTGCTCCTGCCCTGCGCTCTCCATCGCCTTCAGCTTGTCCTGCTGCAGGAAGGGGAGAAGGAATCGGCTCTCAGATGGAACGGATGCAGCCAACAAGCCAAGGTGCTGTGGAGGCTTGATGGCTGCAGCCAGCCAGGGGCCGTGGCCGGGAACCCTGCCAGGACCCCCCCACCCAGCCGGCGGGCAGTGGGAGCACTCCCCTTAGACCTCACCTGAGCCTGCATCTGCTTGGCCACCTGTGTCACCAGCTGCTTCAGTGTGGCCTCGGTCATGTCCTGCTGCTCTCCCAGCTCCTTCAGCTCACGCTTTATCTTCTCTAATTCCAGCTCCTTCAGCCCCAACACCTCTTGCTTTAACTCCTGCAGTCCCAGCTCCTTCAGCTCCAACACCTCTCGCTTTAACTCCTGCAGCATGGACCTGGCCAGCAAGATGGGTGCACCGGCAGGCTTAGCCTCATCAGGGCCACTCAGGGGGCTGTCCCTCGCCCCCCAAACTGGGCTGGTCCCAGCCACTGGGCTCCCTTGCAGCCCCATGGGGTAGCAAACCCTCTCCCGTCCTTTTACCCCAGTTGCAGGGCGATCCGGTCACTGCCATCTGCTCTCCAGTCCGCTCCGGCCACCCACAACATTCCAAGGGCATCCTCCAGCTGCCTGATCTGGGAACGGCGGTGGTGGCAGAGTCAGGGCATGGCACCCCGTGCTGTCCCTTTGTGGGGGGGCCCTTTGGCTGCCCCTCCCTCTCCCAATCCCCCCTGGCATCCCTGCAGCCCCCTCGGGGACTGCCACCGGCTCACCTTCTCCTTCACTTCCTGCAGCTCGCTGGCGAGGCTCTGCAGGGAGGACATCTGACCCCGGAGGGCGATGCTGTTGTCATCTAGAGGGACATGGTCCAAGGGGACATGCTGTCAGTGAGGGGGTCTCGCCCTTGGGGCCAGCCTCTGAGCACGATGAGCCCCCAGCCCAGGGTGTTCCCACGCTAAACACCCCCCACCAGCCCCCTCAGGGTTCCTACCTCCCTCCGGGAAGAGCAGGTGCGTCTGCTCACGCACGGCGTGGTCTGACTTGGTGGCTTCCAGGTGGGCCACCTGCTTCTTCGGGTGGCCAAGCTGCCCAGACTGGCCGAGAGCCTCCACCATCTCTATGCCATGGCCAGAGGCACTGCTGAAGGCTGAGGACCCCCAGGGCATTGCTGGCTCTTGCAAATGGAACATGCTGGGAGATCCTGGCTGCACCCCTGGGGTGGCTGTCCAGGTGCCAGGGGACTCTGGCTTCTCTCCTGGGCTGGTGGTCTTGATGCCTGGGAATGCTGGCTGCATGCCCGGAGTGGTGATTTGGGTGCTGGAGGGTTCTGCCTGCATCACTGGGGTAGTGCTCTGACCAACAGGGGACCCTGGCTGCTTTCCTGGGCTGGTGGTCTTGATGCCAGGGAATGCTGGCTGCATGCCCGGGGTGGTGATTTGGGTGCCGGGGTACCCTGGCTCCATCCCCTGTGTGGTGCTCGGAGTGCCAGGGGACCCTGGCTGCATGCTGGGGGTTGTGGCGCTGGCATCAGAAATGCTCTTCCCATCTGAAGGAGCGCCTGCCGCCTTCTCAGGGCTCACTGGTGCTCTGTGTGTCCCTGCTTGCGTCTCCTCGGAGCCAGGCTGTGTCCCTGGAGCCCCCTTGCTTGTGCTGGGCTCAGGTTGTGCCCCTGGTTCCTCCGTCCCCGGCACGGAGCTTGCCCCGTGCTGGGTGTCCACGGCCGCCTGGGGGGACTCTGTGGGGGAAGAAAGGCTCCCACCGCCCTCCTGGGAAGAGGAGGCCAAGGGGAGCAGGGTTACGGGCAGCCATGCAGCGGCAAGGACAGAGCCCAGGGCCCCCCGCCATGTCCCCACTGCCTGTCTCCAAGGCACCGCCTCCCGGGGCCAAACTCAAGGACACCACGAGAGCCCCAAGGCAAAGGCTGCACCCCCCGCAGAGAGCCCTGCGTCCCTCGGCTACAGCCTCCTGCAACCTCCCCAGCCCCCTTAGTGCTTTGCTGGCCTCTGGGCCGGCAGCGTCTGAGCAGTCGAGCCTGGGGAGCGGCAAACCCTCCCTGACTCCCCGGGCCACGGCAGCGAGGCCTTTTGCTCTCCAGCAAGGGCATTCGGTGCTCCAGGCCTGCTGCCCAGTCCCGCTTCCCAGCCCAAGGGGCTGCGCTGGTGTTTCAGGAGCAGCAGCCCCCGGCGGGATTTGGAAACCATCTCACAGTGCCAAATGCTGGGATCTGACCCCTCCTCCTCCCGCTTCTGCTTCGCTGCCCGCCAGGCGAGCCACCCCCCAGCACCTCCCAGCCCACCATGCTGGCGCACCTCCTCCGGGACTGGGCTGAGTCTCCGCATTTCCTTCAGGCTTTTCTGGGGAAGGAAGGGATCAAGGGCTCAGCCCGGCCACGTAGCTGGCGGGGACGGCACCCTCGGGGACAGGACCCCCCAGCATCACTGCCCAGCACCCACCACCCATGGACCATGCCCCAGCACAGGAGGGACGGTCCCCCCAGGGGAGCTGGGGACACAGCTACCTCCTGTCTCAGTGCAGGATCCAGGACCCCCCGCGGCCATACTTCACCACGACACTTCTTGTGAGGGGGGCCTGGCAGCTGGCTGGCGGTGTCCTGGAGTTTCCCCTGGAGCAGGGAGAGGACAGGGACACCAGTCTGGCTGTGGGAGCGGATGTCAAAGGAGCATCCACACCTTGCCTTGGGCACAAGGGAGAGGGGCGCTGGGAAGGGCTGTGCCCGGGGGCTGTGGCTGTGTTGTCCGGGGCAGAGCTTTATCTCCCTCCTTCCCAGCTCCCACGTGTCGTGCCTTTTTTGATGGCTCTTTGGTTGCAAAGTGCCTGAGCATCCCTTTGGGTGATGCCCACAGTTCCTTCTAGCCCCAGCCTGAGCTGCAGGCAGCGGTGCCCGTTTCTGCCCTCCCTGGGGCCGTGCTGGCGGGCAGAGGGTGGGGAGCTCTGGGTGGGGGTGGCTGAGCTGCCCTGCTGCCCTCCTTGGGACATCCTTCCCACTCTGCCCTCCTGGTGCCCTTCCTGCTGGGGGACAGGGAGGACTGATGGCCGCGGGGCAGGGGCTGGGGTGGTGATGGGGAGAGGGGCAGGGAGGGGGCGAGGGCCCAGCTCCCTCTCGGGGCACTGGCGGCAGCTCACCAAGCCGAGTGCCTCCTGCATCGCCCGCAGCTCCTCTTCCAGGTGGGACTGCGCCTCCTTCATCGTGCCCATCTCCTGGAGGAGCTCCTCGGAGAGAGCTGTGGCCTGGCAGAAAGGGGTGGTGGGGGTGAGCCCCAGGAGAGGGTCCCTGGGGACCAGGACCATTGCCGCCGCTGTGGCCTGCCCAGAGCCAGGGGGCAGTGCCAGGCTGGCAGGGCAGCGCGGGCAGCACATCCCATCCATCACATCTTCAAGAGCTGAGATGGGGCAGCAGCTCCCCAGAGACCCCCACCCCAGCCCCAGGGGGGCAGCACAACGGTGGCATGGGCCCCGGAGGACGGGGTGTCGTGCAGGGGAGCACCCAGGGGATGGGCAAGAGCCTCTACCTTGGAGATGCCGCTCTCGTTGGCTTTGATCTTGTCCTTCATCCACCCCACGTCGGTGGCCACGGAGGCCAGCTGGGGGCTGCTCGTGCTCTCCTGGAGCAAGTCCTTCCCAGGCAGCCGCTCCCCCGGTTCCTGGGGCTGCTGCCCCCTGTCCTGGGCCCTGTCCCCCTCCTTCTCCAGCACAGGGGGTGCCTCTGCAGGCTGGTCCCCCTCCCAGAGCAGGGTCAGGCTGTCCCCCTGCTTCTGGGCGGGCAGGTCCTGCAGGCCCAGGTGCCCGAGCATGGCGAGCAGCAGGCTGCGCAACGCCACGAAGTTGACTGCCCCGAGCTCGGGCGTCCCGATGGCCTCGTCCAGCAGCTGGTACAGGCTGAGCTGGGCCATGGCTGCTGCCCTGCCCAAAGCCATGGAGGCACCTGAGGGGGATGGGAACCTTTCTGCCTGAGGGGGGCCCGGGATGGCTGGAAGGGATGGGCAGTTGAGCCCTTCCTCTTCCTCTTCCTCTTCCTCCTCTTCTTCCTCCTCCTCCTCTGCTGGCTCCTCGCAGCAGAGTGGTCGCACCAGCGGGACGGGTGACAAGGGACAATGCAGCGTCCCCTGTCGCTAGGCGACGCCCCGCCCCCCACAGCCACCTATCAACGGGGACGCTGCATTGTCCATTGTCACCCGTCCCATCGCGGAGTGGACGCCCTAATGGCGAAGGTGGAAGCAGACAAGAACAACCTGATGCTGGGACTCGATGTGGTGGGACCGGCCCCATGGGGGCGATGGGGCGAGCAGGGCCACGTAGCCACTTCTCCCTCTCCTCCCAACGCGAGAATGTTTCTTCATCTCTGTGCCACGCTGACAGCTGCTCTTTGGCACCTAGCCATTCTGCACACCAGGAATGCTCCCTTCTTCCTAATTTGTCCCTTTTTCCAGTAAGTTCATGAGGAAATAATTTCATGTGTCCTGGGGAGAATTAACCCTGTCCCCACCAGAACCAGGACATTATCCACGCCTTGTTCCATACCATCTATGCCATGCCCAGATCTTACAGATTCCAAAGAATTGCCACCACTTTCCCCTGTCATGTATATATCTACATATATATTCATGCAGATATAATGCCCTTAGTTTATGGCCCATCCCTCCAAAGTGTCCATTGAGTTCATTTCATCCATGGCTCTGGGCTCTGTTAGAACAGTCTCTTGGCTTGTTTGATTGCAGCGCATGTCTCACATTCATGGATGACCTGTGCAATAGTGTCCATGGTCAAGGCCACCCCTTGGTCACGAGCCCATCTACATGTCGCATCTCTTCCTTGATGGCCTGAGGTGTCATGGGCCCACCGAGCTATAAAGAGTTCACCCCTATGTTGCCAGTCCAGATCCAGCTAAGCCACTTCAATCCTAGCAGCCCGATCCACCTGCTGCTTGTTCTGATGTTCCTCCGTGGCCCGATTGTTTGGTACATGGGCATCTACGTGGCGTATTTTCACAACCAGATTCTCTATCCAGGCAGCAATATCTTACCATAGTTCAGCAGCCCAGATGGGTTTGCCTCTGCGCTGCCAGTTGCCCTGCTTCCGCTGCTGTAGCCACCCCCACAGAGCATTTGCCACCATCCATGAGTCAGTGTAGAGATAAAGTACTGGCCATTTTTCTCGCTCGGCAATGTCCAAAGCCAGCTGAATGGTTTTCACCTCTGCAAACTGGCTCGATTCACCCTGTCCTTCACTGGCCTCTGCAACTTGTCGTGTAGGACTCCACACAGCAGCCTTCCACTTTCCATGCTTTCCCACCATCCGGCAGGACCCATCAGTGAACAGGGCATATTTCTTCTCATTTTCTGGCAGTTTATTATATGGTGGGGCCTCTTCTGCACGCGTCACCTCCTCCCCTGGTGACATTCCGAAATCCTTGCCTTCTGGCCAGTCCACGATCACTTCCAGAATTCCTGGGCGACTGGGGTTTCCCATTCAAGTTCGCTGTGTGATCCGTGCAATCCACGTACTCCATAGAATCATAGAATCATAGAATCTTCATAGTTGGAAAGGACCTTTGAGATCATCGAGTCCAACCGTACACATGTGGCATCAGTTGCATTATGTGTGGTGGGGACCCTTTCTTTGACCATCCAGCCCAGCACCGGCAGTCGAGGTGCTGAGAGGAGCTGTGCTTCTGTACCAACCACTTCCGAAGCAGCTCGACCCCCTTCATATGCTGCCAAGATCTCTTTTTCTGTTGGAGTGTAGCGGGCTTCGGATCCTCTGGATCCCCGACACCAAAACCCCAGGGGTCGACCTCGGGTCTCCCCTGGTGCTTTCTGCCAGAGGCTCCAGGTAGGGCCGTTCTCCCCGGCTGCGCTGTAGAGCACGTTTTCAATGGCTTGTCCTGCCCGGACTGTCCCCAGGGCCACTGCATGGACTCTTTCCTGTCTGATTTGTTCAAAAGCTTGTCGTTGCTCAGGACCCCATTTGAAATCGTTCTTCTTCCGGGTTACTTGATACAGAGGGCTTACAATTAGATTGTGATGTGGGATATGCATTCTCCAAAACCCCACAATGCCTAAGAGAGCTTGTGTTTCCTTTTTACTAATTGGTGGAGACATAGCTGCTATGTTGTTGATCACATCCATTAAATTCCCACATAAAAATACCCTCTCGGGAGGTAATCTATACCAAGGATGCATGGAGCCTCTGGGCCAGTCACAATGGGATGCATTTGCCACTCATTCCCAGTTAGGCTCACTTCAGCCTCCACCCAGTACAGTCAGCTCTTGGGACCCCCCTGTCACCCCAGAAATACAGATGGGTTCTGCCCCTCTGTAGCTTGATGGTATTAGGGTGCACTGTGCACCCGTGTCCACTAGAGCCTTATACTCCTGTGGGTCTGATGTGCCAGGCCATCGGATCCACGCTGTCCAATAAACCCGGTTGTCCCTTTCCTCCACCTGGCCGGAGGCAGGGCCCCTCTAATCCTGGTCATACTATCTGGTACTCACTTCTTGCAGAAATGACTTGGAAGTTCCCTCAAGAGGATCAGAAGCAAGATCAGGCCTCCTGCTCTGTCTGGGCAACTGCCCCCTGGAGACCGGGGCGGCACTTTTCCTGGAGGGATCCCCTTTTGTGGTTGTCCTTCCTTGCAACTCCTGTACCCATGTCCGCAGCATCGAAGTAGGTTGTCCATCCCACTTCCTCATGTCCTCCCCGTGGTCACGCAGGTAGAACCACAGGGTGCCTCGTGGTGCGTACCCTCTGTACTCTCTCTCTTGAGTGGGGAAATGCCTGCTCCTAATAGCTGAGATGCTGGCCCCTACAGGTGGGGAGTAGGACATATTCTCTTCAAGTTGCTGGACCTTCCGCGACAGTTTCTCCACAGCTGAGACAAGGGGGGAAGAGAGACTTTCTTCATATGGCCGGAGCCGGCCAGCCACCTCATCCACCCTTGGTCCCTCTTCACCTTTCCATTCCATTACTGCCAGTGAGTCGGCATATGACGATGGTGCGCTCCGTACAAACTTCTGCCACGTGGGCCTTGTGCATTGCACCTCATCAGGGTCTGTGGGTAAGTCTGCATCATCCGAGTCATAATAAACCATCTCCCGCACGGCTAATTCTCTCAGGTACTGGATGCCTCTTTCCATGGTAGTCCACTTCCTTGGTTCCCTGGTTCAGCGGCAGTGGCTTCCACAGAGGGGGTTGGAGTAGCCGTAGCGTCTGTCGCAGGGGTTGCAGTAGCCGCAGTGTCTGTCGCAGGGGTTGCAGTAGCCACACTGTCTGTCGGCCTGGTCTCCATCTCTTTCCCCCGAGGGTGCTGCGTACCACTGAGCAGTGCCTGGTAGATACTGGCCAGGGCCCAGCACAGTGCGGTGAGTTGTGCCTCTCCAGAATAGCCACAGCATTTTCCCTTCAGATATTCTACCACTCTGTCAGGGTCCTGTAATTGTTCAGGGGTGAAGTCCCAGACCACTGGAGGCGAGAAGTTCTCTAGATACCTGCCCACGTTGTCCCACATGCCATGCCACCCCTGACTGTCCAGCCTCGGAGCAGATCTCTGCGTGGTAGTCTTAAATAGTCGTTTAACCCTAACCAAGACCTGGAACACGTTCAGGAGACATAACGATAGGACCAGGCTGGTTTGAGCATCCCAAGGATATTCAACATTCTCAAAAGCTGTCATACCTGACCCAAAGGAGAAAGGGAGGCAAAAGAGTTGGGGAAAGTGTCCCCCCGTTTCCCCCCCAGACGGGGTGTAATTATTAATAAATTGTGAGAGACGGTGCCCAATGTACGGGAGGGACAGCAATACCACATAAACACCCCAAAGTAACTGTCTGGACAGTGATGTTATCATATCATAAGCTGATATCGCACAGGACAGTAAAATAATAATCCTGATCCCTCTCCCAGAAGTAGCAACCATCATCGCAGGGAGTACATGAGCCATATAGGAATTTACATTAACACAGCCACGAGAACAAACCAAGCAACAATTTACCTAATAAAATAAACGCATACAACAAAATCATTTTTCCCAGCTCTAGTTGAATTCTGTTGTTATCTCAACCCGTCGAGCCCCACGTTGGGTGCCAAAAAGGACTGTCGTGGTTTGGCCTCAGACGGCAACAAAGAACCCTGTGCCGCTCGCTCGGGCCTTCCCAGTATGGGAAGAATCATAAGAAAAAGGCAAAACTCTTGGGTTGAGACAAAGGCAGTTTAACAGAACAGCAAAGGGAACAAGAAAACAAACAACAACAATCACACGGACAGAGGAACATACAAAGATGATTAGGGAACCGCCGCTCCCCGCCACTCCCTGGACCCTGGACACCCCAGCCCCCTCCAAGCGGAGAAGTCCTGCCCCCTCCCCCGGCAGCTCAGGGTGGGCATGGCTCACATGGCATGGAAGAGCAGGGAGAATTAACCCTATCCCCACCAGAACTATGACAGCTAGAGAGAAGGAAAACCTTCTTCCTCATCAGGAGAGACAAACATGGGAGCAGGTTGCCCAGAGGGGCTGCACTGTCTTCATCCTTTAGTATTTTTAATTCCTTACTGCATAAATTCCTTAGCAACCTGGTCTGATCCCATAGCTCATCCTGTTGGGAGCAGCAGCTACAAGCAGAGAGCTCCTGAGGTGCCTAAATGCTGACTAATGCTGATTTCTTCCCCTCTCTCTCTCCCCTTGATGATGGTGGGGGAAGTGCTTGGGTTCCCTGTGACCATGGAAGTGAATGAGAAGCCAGTACAGTCAGATCAACGGCCGCTTCCTTCTCCTGCTGCAGGCAGTGTTGCTCACATGCAGGGCTGCCCCACAGGTACCCCCTAACAGCCTACCTACCCTAACAGGTACCCCCACAGAGCAGCCTCCTCTCTCCTGCACCTGCCTGGCTTTAACCCTTTCCACAAGCCCTGGCTCTGCACCACAAACACTCTGGTGAGAGTCCTCACCCCGCATGGTCACACGGTACAAGCTGCACTCCGAGGATTTTTCCTCCTGGGCGCTTTCCGGCCCAGCCCAGCTCCCTCCAAGCTCTCCCACCTCCCCTGCCCTCTCTCCATCCCAGCCCAGTCTGCGCTGGCCCAACAGCAGAGCCCGCCCCAGGGTGCTGCAGAGCTCTGGGCACTCACTCCACAGCCACAGCCCCTCTGAAGGGCACCGCAGCTGCTGGGGGGCAGAGGAGGGTCAGCCCCAGAGTCGGGGGGCGTTTGGGCACAAGGAAAAGGCAGTCAGTGGGCCCCCGGGTCCTCCTCCCCAGGATATTCTGAGGGGTCTGCAGCCCCTCTGTGCCATCCCTTCTCCCCAGCCCGGTACAAGAGCCCTGGCCCTGGGGACCCTCAGGCAGCTCCTGCCGCCCCAGTGACAGAGTGGCACTGGGACAGCCTGCCCCAGGCTGCTGCAGCCACAAAGATCTTCTCATTTCCCATCCATTCGGCGCTGCTGCTGATGGGTCTCAGAAAAAGTAGTTGCCAATGGTTCATTTATTTTATTTAAACACACAGAGCGCCTGACTCTTCATTTACACAAATCTTTTGTGTCACACAAGACAGGTGGATATTTAAGGAGCGGGGGATGAAGAATGATAGGCTCGACCCATCACAACAAGTACGGGGAATAATTTGCAGAGGAAGGTACACAATCTATGGCTGATGAAAAAATGTCCAATCAGTTTCCTCAGGGCATCCTTGAGGTCCTGGTTCCTCATGCTGTAGATGAGGGGGTTCACTGCCGGAGGCACCACCGAGTACAGAACGGACAGCACCAGATCTAAGGATGGGGAGGAGATGGAGGGGGGCTTCAGGTAGGCAAATACTGCAGTGCTGATAAAGAGGGAGACCACGGCCAGGTGAGGGAGGCACGTGGAAAAGGCTTTGTGTCATCTTTGCTGCGAGGGGAACCTCAGCACAGCCCTGAAGATCTGCACATAGGACACCACAATGAAAACAAAACACGCAAAGAATAAACAGGCACCAAACACAAGAAGCCCAACTTCCCTGAGGTAGTCTGCATCTGAGCAGGAGAGCTTGAGGATCTGGGGGATTTCACAGAAGAACTGGTCTAGGGCATTGCCTTGGCAGAGGGGTATTGAAAATGTATTGGCCGTGTGCAGGAGAGCATTGAGAAGGCCACTGCCCCAGGCAGCTGCTGCCATGTGGACACAAGCTCTGCTGCCCAGGAGGGACCCATAGTGCAGGGGTTTGCAGATGGCAACGTAGCGGTCGTAGGCCATGACTGTCAGAAGATAAAACTCTGCTGCCAACAAGGTGAGAAAGAGAAAGAGCTGGGCAGCACATCCCGAGTAGGAGATGGCCCTGGTGTTCCAGAGGGAATTGGCCATGGCTTTGGGGAGAGTGGTGGAGATGCAGCCCAGGTCGAGGAGGGCGAGGTTGAGGAGGAAGAAGTACATGGGGGTGTGGAGGCAGTGGTCACAGGCTACGGCAGGTAACAGGCTCCAGTGCAGGTAAGTCTGTGCTGGGGAAGGAAATCGCGGCAAAGAAACGTCCAGGGGCTCGTTTTTGAGGCTTTTAAAGCCAGGAAAAGGGGCCAGCCCGAGCCGGTACCCGGCCCTTCTGGGGGGCGGGGACAGCTGAGGAGCCGAGGGCGGAGCCACCACCCCCGGCGGCAGGTGTTAACGAGCAGAGGGTGGGACCACTCTCCCCCCTCATAAAAGAAACCCTTTGGGAGCGCAGCAACTAGGTTGCTGTGCACTGAGCAAACACTGAGCAAGCGAGCTGCAAGTGGGCGTTCCCTGGGTGTGACCCGAGGTATCACCCAGGTGCACCACAACGAGAGTGTACTTCCTGGGCTGGAGAAGGGGGCGGCCAAGCAGGGTGTGACACACCAGTCCAATCACAGTGGTCTGCACAGCAGTTCGTGCAGGACAGAGCTGAAAGACTGCTAACCCGGCTAGGTAGTGATGGTAACTACTCGCAAGATGACTGTGGCGTCCATGAGCTCCACAACCACCAGGTCTGATGCCGCCTCTCAGATGGAGCTCTTGTGGGAACATGCTACAACACAGACATCGGGCTGTAGGGTATGCCCTGCTCTTACGCCAGTGTCGGATGGCAATGATGGGCATACCTGTAGGAGATGTGCTCAGGTAGAGGATCTTCTCCAATTAGTCATGGAGCTCAGGGAGGAGGTAAGTAGGTTGAGGAGCATCAGGGAATGCGAGAGGGAGATAGATTCCTGGAGCAGAATCCTGCATCCCATGACAGAAACCCAGCAGGCAGATAAAACCCCTGCAACAGAGAGCTCCATATCCTCTCTCACCTCAACTGAAGGCGGTAACCTGGAGGACAGGGGGCAATGGCAGGAAGTTCCTGCGCGGCGCAACAGGCGCTGCACTCGAGACTGCCCGATGACTACCCCATCTTCCCAGGTGCCATTACTTAACAGGTACAGTGCTCTACAGAGGAACCTGGATGATGACGAGCACAATATTTCTCCTATTTCTCCTACCCTGGAGCCATCAGCAAGGTCTAGTCAGACCTCCCCCTGCATCAAAACCTCTGCGGTAAAGAAGAAAAGACGGGTCCTTGTCATAGGTGACTCATTACTGAAGGGAACAGAAGGCCCAATATGCAGGCCGGACCCGGTACATAGGGAGGTCTGCTGCCTCCCTGGGGCCCGGGTCAAGGACGTGAAGAGGATGCTTCCTTCCCTGGTACGGCCCTCAGACTACTATCCACTTTTGCTCTTTCAGGTAGGCAGCGACGAGGTAACAAGAAGAAGTCCAAGGGCAATGAAGAAAGATTTCAAGACCCTGGGACGGCTGGTCAAGGGATCGGGAGCGCAAGCTGTGTTCTCGTCTATTCCCCCAGTTGCGGGGAATGATGAGGGGCTAAATAGAAGGACCCAGCAGATCAATGCCTGGCTTCGAGCTTGGTGCTGCCGGCAGGACTTTGGGTTCTTTGATCATGGCCTGATCTACAAAACGCCTGGCCTGCTGGTAACAGGCAGAAATACCTTGACCTCCAGGGGAAAAAGGGTTCTAGGACAAGAGTTATCGGGGCTCATTGAGAGGGCTTTAAACTAGATCTGAAGGGGGGTGGGGATGGTACTGGGCTTGCTGGTGAGGTGCCAGGGTGTAGTTGCTCAGCGCTCGTGGGCCAGTGTGCCAGTATTTCTGAAAGCCAGAAGGCACACCATATCTCAAGGGTCAAAACTACACACACAACTCCCTCTCTGAAATGCTTATACACCAATGCACGCAGCATGGGGAATAAGCAGGAAGAGCTGGAGGTCTGTGTGCGGTTGCGGGGCCATGATCTCATTGCAATTACTGAGACGTGGTGGGACAACTCGCATGACTGGAATGCTGTCATGGATGGCTATGTCCTTTTCAGGAAAGACAGACCAGCAAGGCGTGGTGGTGGAATTGCACTCTATGTGAGAGAGCATTTGGAATGCATCGAGCTCTCACTAGGGGCAGATGAAGAGCGGGTTGAGAGCTTATGGGTGAGGATTAAGGGACAGGCAAATATGAGGGACACTGTTGTGGGTGTTTATTACAGGCCACCTGATCAGGATGGGGAGACTGATGAGGCTTTCTACAGACAACTGAAGGTAGCCTCGCAAGCGCAGGCCCTGGTTCTCATGGGGGACTTCAATCACCCCGATATCTGCTGGGAAGACCACACAGCCAGGCATGCACAGTCCAGGAGGCTCCTCCAGTGCATTGATGACAACTTTTTGACACAGGTGGTACAGGAGCCAACAAGGAGAGGAGCACTTCTAGACCTGGTACTGACAAACACAGAGGGATTGGTGGAGGACATTAAGGTTGGGGGCACCCTAGGTTGTAGTGATCATGAAATGATTGAGTTCAGGATCATGGGTACTATCCACAAAACAACAACAAGAAGTAAAATTACAACCTTGGATTTCAGGAGGGCTAACTTCGACCTCTTCAAGAAACTGCTTGGAGAGATCCCGTGGGCTAGGGCTCTGGAAGGCAAAGGGGCTCAAGAAAGCTGGTTGATATTCAAAGACCACTTCCTCCAAGCTCAGGATCGGTGCATCCCTAAGAGAAAGAAATCGGCCAAGGGACGCAGGAGACCTGCATGGTTGAGCAGGGAGCTTCAGAAAAAGCTCAAGTGGAAGAAGGAAGTTTATAATAAGTGGAAGAAAGGACTGACCCCTTGGGAGGATTACAAGAATGCCACCAGAGCGTGCAGGGATGAAACAAGGAAAGCCAAGGCCGCCTTGGAATTAGACCTGGCTAGGGACATCAAGCACAACAAAAAGAGCTTCTACAAGTATATTGGAAGCAAAAGGAAGACCAGAGAAGTTGTAGGCCCACTGCTGAATGAGGCAGGAGTCATGGTGACGGAGGATGTGGAGAAGGCAGAGTTACTGAATGCCTTCTTTGCTTCGGTCTTTTCTGCTCGGCCCAGCCCTCAGGAGTCCCAGGCATTGAATAAAGTAACAGGGAAAGAAGACGACTTCCCTTGGGTTGAGGAGGAGCGAGTGAGGGACCAATTAGATCATCTAGATATTCACAAGTCCATGGGCCCTGATGGGATGCACCCGAGAGTGCTGAGGGAGCTGGCAGAAGTCATTGCTGGGCCGCTCTCCATCATCTTTGAAAAGTCCTGGAGAACAGGCGAGGTGCCTGGGGACTGGAGGAAAGCCAATGTCACTCCAGTCTTCAAGAAAGGCAAGAAGGAGGAGCCGGGGAACTACAGGCCGGTCAGCCTCACCTCCATCCCTGGAAAGATGATGGAACAGCTCGTTCTGGGTGTCATCTCAAGGCACGTGGAGGAAAGGAAAGCTATCAGAAGTACTCAGCATGGATTCACCAAGGGGAAATCATGTCTGACTAATCTGATAGCCTTCTACGATGGCATGACTAGATGGATAGATGAGGGGAGGGCGGTAGATGTGGTCTACCTTGACTTAAGCAAGGCGTTTGACACGGTCTCCCACAGCATCCTCATAGGGAAGCTTAGGAAGTGTGGGTTAGATGAATGGACAGTGGGGTGGATAGAAAACTGGTTGAAAGATAGAGCTCAGAGGGTTGTGATTAGGGGCACAGAGTCTAGTTGGAGACCAGTGACGAGTGGTGTTCCCCAGGGGTCAGTACTGGGTCCAGTCCTCTTCAACATATTCATCAATGACCTGGATGAGGGGATAGAGTGCACCCTCAGCAAGTTTGCTGATGACACCAAGCTGGGTGGGGTGGCTGACACACCGGAAGGCTGTGCCGCCATACAGAGAGACCTGGACAGGTTGGAGATCTGGGCAGAGAGAAACCTTATGAAGTTCAACAAGGGCAAGTGTAGGGTGCTGCACCTGGGAAGGAACAACCCCATGCACCAGTACAGGTTGGGTGCTGACCTGCTGGAGAGCAGCTCTGTGGAAAGAGACCTGGGAGTCCTGGTGGACAACAGGATGACCATGAGTCAGCAATGTGCCCTTGTGGCCAAGAAGGCCGATGGCATCCTGGGGTGCATCAAGAAGAGCGTGGCCAGCAGGTCAAGGGAGGTCATCCTCCCCCTCTACTCTGCCTTGGTGAGGCTGCACCTGGAGTACTGTGTCCAGTTCTGGGCTCCCCGGTTCAAGAGGGACAGGGAACTGCTGGAAAGGGTGCAGCAGAGGGCTACAAAGATGATTGGGGGACTGGAACACCTCTCTTATGAGGAAAGGCTGAGGGATTTGGGTCTCTTCAGTCTGCAAAAAAGACGTCTGAGGGGTGACCTTATCAACACTTATAAATACTTAAAGGGTGGGTGTCAGGAGGATGGAGCCAGGCTCTTTTCAGTGGTGCCCGGGGACAGGACAAGAGGCAATGGGCACAAACCTGAACATAGGAAGTTCCACCTAAACATGAGGAGGAACTTCTTTACCCTGAGGGTGGCAGAGCACTGGAACAGGCTGCCCAGAGAGGTGGTGGAGTCTCCAACTCTGGAGACATTCAAAACCCGCCTGGACATGTTCCTGTGTAACCTGCTCTAGGTGACCCTGCTCTGGCAGGGGGGTTGGACTAGATGATCTCCAGAGGTCCCTTCCAACCCTATGATTCTATGATGAGGCCATTGCCCAGGAGGGCAGCCAGGTAGATGGCCAGGAAGAGCCAGAAGTGCAAGAGCTGCAGCTCCCGCGCGTCTGCGAATGCCAGCAGGAGGAAGTGGGTGATGGAGCTGCCGTTGGACATCGGATCCCTTTGTTCCCGAGGTACTGCCAAAGGAGGAAAGCACACTCACAAGTCAGGACAGCTCTGAGCAAATCTCTTCCCATTGCCTGCCCTTCCAAACCCAAGCCCCGAAAACACTCTTTGCCTGTGTCCTTCCTTCCGGCAGCTTTCTGCATTGCCCTTGTTGGAGCTCTCATTGTTGCTGGCCAAGTGTGCCGTGAGGAGCAGAGCTCTGCTTGTGGGCTCCCAAGGAGTCATCCCTGCTCCACAGCAGCGGGGATTTGGGAAAGGGGTTACAGCGTCTGACATTCACTAGTTACCTCATCTGTAATCCACTTGTAACGCAGAGGAGCTGCTCAGCATATTCCTGCAGGAAAACCTCAAGGAAGCTCCTGGTTGTCCTAAAGCCGCAGTGACATGAGCAGAGCCAGCTCACTCCTCAGCCTTGTCGGGGGGGAAAGGCCACACACTTGCTCTTCCTGAAACGCCTGCAGTGGGATAGGGAGAAGAGGGAGAAAAAGGAATAAAAATCTCATGGGTTGAGGTACAGACAGTTTGATAGACCAGTAACGGGAAAGAAAATGACAATCATTGTAAAAGAATATAGGAAACCAGGAGTGATGCAGTACAATTGCTTACCACCCGATGCCCATCCCGAGCAGCGAACACGGATTCCTGCCGCCCGGCCAACCCCCATTTCTATACTGAGCATGACGTCTGTGGTATGGAATATTCCTAGGCCCAGCTTGTCCTGCCTGTGCTCCCTCTCACTTTCTACGGGAAACTGAACAAGTCCTTGACTTAACATACACACTACTTAGCAACAACTCAACCAAAATGTCTCATCATCGTTAGTCTCATACTAAATCCAAACCACAGCAGCTTCTAGGAAGAAAATGAACTCTCTCCCAGCTGAAACCAGGACAACTCCCAGGTAGCGCTTGTCTTGAGGTGCTTCTGGAAAAGTCCCTGTGAAATGTCCACTGCCTCTGATGGTGCAGCAGAGAATCTCTGATCTTGAGCATGTCCTCCTGCTCTACACAGGAGAGAGATCCCATAGGTTTTGGGCTATGAGAGCTTTAGGAGATCCCTGCAGGAACTGCAGTGGCATTGCCCTGCACCGAGAGACTTACCGTGTCAAGGGCTGTGAAGGTTTCTCTCTCTGTGAGCTCTCAGAGTCCTCCCACTCCCAGCTGCCTTTAACCTCTCTCTGCCTGCTCATCTCCTCTCACGCTTGGTAGAGGAGCTCCTTTCCATGACTTTCCTCCATCCCAGGAGCCTGGACCAGTTTAGTGGCAGAGGACCAGCTCAAGGCATTTTATTGACCTCTCTGGTGGTTTTGGTGCTGAGCCCATGAAGCTCAGACACAGGGGAAGCTGATGAAACCTCTCCAGAAGTCAAAGTCAGATGTAATTATGAAAGTTTCTTGGAGTGTTAATGGGTCCCACTGAGGGCCATTACTGCCAAAGGCTCCTGGGGGCTTGTTTGAGGGAAAACTGGAGGCAGTGAGGGCAGGTAGGCAAAGGCAATGGATAGGTGTCTCTGATGCTGGCAACTCCTGAATGTGTGAGAGGAAGGCAAAGGGCCAAGCCCTGGCCTCCAGCCCCTGGGAAGGGAGATCCTGCCCCACAACCACAGCTCAGGGCTCTTCCTGGGGCATTGTGATGGGAGGACATGAAACGCCAAGGGCAGAAACACAGAATGACGGCTCCCGGCTGGGGAAGAGGAGGCGCTAAGGCCCTAGTGCTGTAAGGATAAGGTGTCTTCTGGTAGCCTTGGTGGCACAGACAACAGCCACAGCCAAGAGGAGAAAGACATAAGCACTGTTGGGGGCTTTCAGCCTTGCCATCTCCCTTGATCGTCTCCACCACAGGCTGTGCTATGGTGTCCCACATCTGCTCCTCTTCCCCTGCAGGCTGCAGACATCCCCCCTGCTTCCCCGTCTTGCTCTCCTCTTGGCATCTCACTGCTTTTACTGAACTCTCTCCGTCGTCCTTGGCTGTTCTTGAAACACAACGCCTTGGGCTGATCCCGACTCCCTCTGGGTGATCTGTTGCAGCACAGCACTGCCCTTGCAGTGGCATTTCTTTCTCCTGGTGTCCAGTCTCAACCTCCCAAGCTGACCTTTGTTGCATTATTTCTTTCTCCTGCTGTTTCCTTCCAGAGAGAAGCTCCATCGTCTCTGAAATAACCCTGCAACCAGTTTCAGGCTATTCCAATACTGCCCAGAGCCTCCCTGCCACTGGGCCAGAGAAGCCCAGCTCCCTCAGCCTCTCCACAAAGCACACGTGCACTGGGCCCTCAAGCCCAATGTGGCAGACCTCCTCTGGACACTCTCCTGGTCCTCTCCACTTCTCCAAAATGGGGAGCTGCACACTGGGACACAGCTGTGTGTGTTGTGCCACAGCAGTGCTGAGTGAAAG
The DNA here is from genome assembly GCF_964199755.1 of Larus michahellis. Lineage (NCBI taxonomy): Eukaryota > Metazoa > Chordata > Aves > Charadriiformes > Laridae > Larus > Larus michahellis. The sequence goes on from NC_133912.1 coordinate 611,404, forward strand.
GGGAAGGTGACTCAAGTTGCGTGGGGGGCACATGCTCCTCCTCCTGCAGCCCCATAGACAGCCGGCCTTGTCCACAGTGAGCGTGCACCACTGGCTCATGAGGCGTCCCTCAGGGTGCCCAGCCCCATCTCCGCAGGGTCCCTGCTCAGCACATCAGGTCCCAGCCTGTCCTACTTCCTTGGGGTTATTCTTCCCCGGGATGCAGGACTGGACACTTCTCCTTGCAAAACTTCAAGACATTTCTGTTGGCCAAATCCCAGCATTTCTCCAGCTGCCCCTGGCCTCAAGCTCCATTTGGTCAGCTGTTAATGTTTGTGTGCAGATGGTCACCCTGATGCTTGTTCCTCAGTGCTTGGTATCTGGGGACAGATCACTTTAATATCTTTACAGAATCACACAGAATCACAGGATGGTTCGAGTTGGGAGGGACCTTAAAGATCACCCAGTTCCAACCGCCCAGCCCTGGGCAGGGACACCTCGCACTAGACCACGTTGCTCAAAGCCTCACCCAGCCTGGCCTTGAACACCTCCAGGGATGGGGCATTGACAATTTCTCTGGGCAACCTGTTCCAGTGCCTCACCACCCTCACAGTAAAGAATTGTTTCCTGATATCCATTCTAAATCTACCCTCTTTCAATTTGAGGCCATTACCCCGTGCCCTGTCATCACACTCCCTGATAAAAAGTCCCTCCCCATCCTTCCGGTAGGCACCCTTTAGGGACTGGAAGGCCGCTGTAAGGTCTCCGCGGAGCCTTCCCTTCTCCAGGCTGAACAACCCCAACTCTCTCAGCCTGTCCTCAGAGCAGAGGGGCTCCAGCTCTCTGATCATCTTTGTGGCCCTCCGCTGGACCCCTTCCAACAGGTCCATGTCCTTCTTGTGCTGAGGACTCCAGAGCTCGACACAGTACTGCAGGTGGGGTCTCACCAGTGCGGAGTAGAGGGGCAGAATCACCTCCCTCCATCTGCTGGCCACGCTTCTTTTGATGCAGCCCAGGATGCAGTTGGCTTTCTGGGCTGCAAGTGCACTTTGCCTGCTCGTGTTGAGCTTCTCGCCCACCAGCACCACTTTCTCCTCAGGGCAGCTCTCAAGCCATTCTCCGCTCAACCTGGATTTGTGCCTGGGATTGCCATGACCCAGGTGCAGGACCTTGCACGTGGCCTGGCTGAACTCTATGAGGTTCACACAGGCCCACCTCTCAAGCCTCTCCAGGTCCCTCTGGATGTCATCCCTTCCCTCCAGCGTGTTGACTGTGCCACACAGCTTGGTGTCGTCGGCAAACTTGCTGAGGGTACACTCAATCCCACTGTCCATGTCACCAACAAAGATGTTAAACAGCACTGGTCCCAGTACTGACCCCTGAGGAACGCCACTCGTCACTGGTTTCCATGTGCACGTGATGATCTCAGCCCACTTTGCCACCACTGGAGAGACACAGGGAGAACCCATCTCATTCTAAGGCAGACATTGCAAAAGCTCAGTCAATCAGTCTCAGTCTTGTTTCTCCATCTTATCAGCAAAGTCAGTTTCGAAGAAATGCTGTGTAGACTCATAAAACCATTCAGATGGCAACGGATCACGGGAAGTCTCCAGCATAACCTCTTGCTCAAAGCAGGCTGCACGTCGATTTCAGGCTCTGTTACTCACAGCTTTGCCTATTTGTGTCATGAAAATCTCCTAGGGATTTCGGGTTTGGTTTTGCTTTTGGTCTATTCATGTTGAGTTTGTCAAGCATTGTACAGCTCAATGCAAAGTATGACAGGAGGGGAAGATGATTTTCAGGTCCTCCAATTCTCCTAAGCTGATGCCATCCATGGACACTCTGGATAGTCAACGGGGTCCAGCAAATGATTTCCCAGCCTGAGGTTAGTCGTCTTCTTCTCACTGGATGAGTCACCCTCTAATCCCTCTTGACTGATTCGACTGTTTTCCTTTAAAGGTACTGGCAGCTTGGGCAGACACAGCCTGAACAAGCTGTTTGCAGTCAGCCCTCCAGGGGAGCTGAAGCTGCTCTGGAGTGTGAAGATACCTAGGTGAAGCTATCAGAGATAACAGGAATGCCCCGGGAGACCTGTCCCCCTCCTGAGGAGGATTATAGCCAGGCAGGAGACGGGTTTTGTCTAAGCTACTATGGGACACCTGTGTTCACACAACCAAATACCTTGTTGGGACTTTTGGTACTATTTGGGCCCCTTTCACATACTCTGCTATATCACTTTCTCCATAGGAGCCTCTTCAGGGCAATTCTCACTTCCTTATTCCTCAGGCTATAGATGACGGGGTTGCGCATGGGGGTCACAATTGTGTAAAACAGGGCAAGGTATTTGTCAGTGTCTGCAGAGTCTCTTGACCGTTGTTTAAAGTACACAACCATGACGGAGCCATAGAAGAGAGTCACCACCCCCAGGTGTGAGGAGCAGGTGGAAAAGGCTTTGCGTCTGCCCAGAACTGAAGGCATTTTCAGCATTGCCCTGACAATTTGAGTGTAAGAAACGACCATCAAGGAAAAGGCAAGGACTGCAAAGAGCAGGATGATGGTGTGCAGCATCACTTGGTTCCAGAAAGTGTCTGCACAGGCCAGTTCCAACAGAGGGGGGACATCACAGAAGAAGTGATGAAGGCTATGGGATGCACAGCAGGGCAAAGTGAACAGCTGGTAAGTCTGCCCTACTTGTACTGGGATGACAGCCACCCATGAGCCCACCACCAGTCTGACACAGAGCCTCCCATTCAGGATGAGGCCATAGTGCAGGGGGTCACAGATAGCTACATAGCGGTCGTAGGCCATGGAGGCCAGGAGAAGGTTATCGGTGCTGCCCAGCAAAACCAGGAAATACAGCTGGGCAGCACAGCCAAGGAAGGAGATGCTGCCGTCTCCCGTCAGGAAAGCCCGCAGCATTTTTGGCATGAGGCCATTCCCTGTGAGGACCATGAGGTAGATGATCAGGAAGACTGTGAAGTGCAGGCCTTGCAGGTTGGCGTGGTCAGAGAATCCCAGAAGAAGAAAGCCAGGTCCTGCTGTGTGGTTCTCCAAGCCTTTTCTTTGGGACATTTTCTGTCCACAGAGCAACCCAAACAACACGCTCACTGGACAACGGCAGTGGCCCACGCACCATCACGCACCCCTCAAGCACAGTGAAAGACTACAGAGACCAGCACAGGTGTGACTGCAGTAATTAGGAAAGCCCAAACGAGATCTGCATGGCTGTATGGGAGCGGAACACCAGTTGCTCGTTGAGCAAAGGCTTCTCAGGAGAAAACAGAACAGATCTCTTCAGTCCAAATGATGTATGGACCAGAAAAAAATATTTTTTCTGCTAGGGAAGGGAAGGGAAGGGAAGGGAAGGGCAACACCAGCTTTCACTCTTAGATTTTAGTGAGAGAGGGTTCCCTCAGCTCTTCTCAGAGATAAGACCCCACCTCCCGAAGCTCTGTCGACACACACAGAGACCAGGGGGACATGCCTGAGATCCAAATTATTCATTTTTACATGGCTGACAGGTGAAGTCTATAAGAAAGAAAACAAACTGCTACCTGTCAATGAATCAGGTACATTGATGCACCCATGGGGCATTTCAACAAGGCAGAAAAGGTGCTATTTGTGCATATATCACGAGCGTCCAGGGTGCTAAAAGGAGGCGTTATGCAAGCAATCACAACACTACCTCAAAGCGCTTTCAAAGCATTCAAAAAAGGAAGGTGATGAAAGGTAGAGGAGTGGAGATCAGTGGGTGATCTCCCGAGATATCTAGTTTTCCTGAAAAGGTCGGGCTTTTATAACTTCTGGACAAGCTCTGCCTGGTTCCGGTTCCTGTTCCTGACCCTGCTGCTCTGTCGCATGGATTCATGGCAGCTTACTGAGGGCTCCATGGCTCCGTTCCCAGCGCAGAAACGTTCCCCAGTCCCTGTAAGCCCTTGCAGAGCAGAGCGATGCTCGCGTCGGCTGGGAGACTGAGCCTTCCCTTTTGCATTTCCCAGAGCACACGGACTTCTCACGGCTCACACGTGAAGAACGTGAGCCATTAACAAGCAGCTCTGTTTGTCATCTTAAACTCTGACATATGAATAACGAGAATAGCGGTTTAGAACACATGTCATAAAAGCATTCACATTAGCCAAGTGAAAAAAAAACAACACAAATGTCTTGTTCAAGAGGACGCTTGAATTCCCAGAGACATGCAGTCTTAAGAGCGTGATCACTATTACTTTTTCTTTTTTTCTTACTGGTCCTGCCTAGTGAGTTCTCCTAGAGCTGCCATTCAAAATCTCCAAGATAAAATTAGGGTTTATGTGAGGGAAAAGTGACCATGATTTCTTTCCTAATCTCCCCATTTCTGCATGCAAAGACGTTGGGAGTTGGCTTTGGGTTTAGGCGTGAGGCATGTGGTGAGGGTTTCAGCTTTGGCATTGGTGTTCAGGGAAGGGCTACAGATGAGAGCTGCAGGTGAGGGATTAGGGTTAGGGTCCAGCAAAGTCTCAGTGTGAGCTGGGCAGTGCTGGGTCAGAGGGGAAGGGTGTGTAGCCACTTCGTGTGTTTCTGCCCTCGTGATGACCAGGGGAAAACTCAGCTGCCGATGACCAAAAGCATCATCATTCTAATGAGCTTCCAGAATCAAATCACACACACAGACACACACAAACACAAGGCTTACAAGAGAGCTTTTTAAAACGAATCGCGCACACACAGACAGATACAGAGGTTAACCTATAGAATTAAGATGTTTCTCTTTTTGCAAAAAGTAGTAAATTCCTGGTACCAAATGATCTTGGTCACCTCGAGAAATCCAATAGTAGTGAATGACTCACTCTTTTCCTTCGTCTGCATTTGTCAGCAGATGAGCTCTGAAATCCTCGCGAAATCTACTCTGAAATCCAACCTTCGAAAGCCTCATGAAATCTACTTTTGAAATCCTCGCAAAACCTATACTTTGATATCCTTGGAAAATCTACACTTTGATATCTTCATATCCTCATATCCTCCTGCACGCTTTGATAGCCTGATATCCTCGATGTCCTGGGGCACCCACAACATCTCTGGAAAACCTGTTCCATCGTCTCACAACCCTTTTCATAAAAAAATTCTTCCTCAGGCCTATGCTAAATCTACTCTTTTTCAGTTTAGAACTGTTGTCTCTTGTCCTGTCACTACAGGCCTTGGTCAAGAGTCCCTTTCTTACGTATAACTCCCCTTTAAACTATATAAACTCTCGTATGTCTCAGGCGAACCTTGCCATGTTTGAATCTGTCAATAAGACGCTGTGTTGATTATAGCAAATTTTGTTAAATCATTTTGATAATTGCCAGGTGATTAATATTGTTAACATCATACAAGTAAACCCTGTGTTAATAAATCTTAAATTGCTGCCACATCAAAGTTGGGCAGGATCCCAAATCAACATTCCCAAGAAGAGTGGACATGAGGAGAAAGAAATGTCCCATGAAGGACAGTGCTGTGAGTGCTGAGGTCACCCAGAGGGAGCCTGGATCAGCGCAACGCTGGGTGTTCCAAGGAACAGGCAGGGAGGAAGAAGAGCTGTGAGTAAAGGCGAGGAGATGCCCCAGTGGGAGCAAGGGGAGGAAACAGGTTGGGTGTCCACAGCCTGCAGGTCTTTGTCCCCTTGGCTGTGGCGGTTGTCTTTGCTACCAAGGCCTGAAAAGAGACACCTTAATCTCATGGAAGCGGGGCCTCACTGCTTCCTCGCACCCCCCAGGGAGGCCGGGAGGTGTGGTGCCGTTGTCCTTCACTCGGCATTGCACACCCCACACCTCACTGCCCCAAGAGGAGCCCTGAGCCAGTGTGAGGGACAGCATCCCCCTTCCCAGGGCTGGCCGCTTGGCGGGATAAAATACATCAAGGCTTTACTCAGCACCAGCTCCACCTGCACAGTGCCTTTGCCTCCCTGTAATCACAGCCTCCACTTGCCTGCTCCAACAAATCCATGGGGAGGCTTGGTCTGTAATGGCCCTCAGTGGGGACAATTAATGCTCCAAGACACTTTGGCGTTTGCTTCTGACTTGAATTCCTGCACAGGTTGTTCCAGCTCCTCTCAGTACCTGGCATTCCTGGGCTCAGCAGCAAATGCCCCATGGGGCTCGTTAAAGTGCAGAAAGCCCTAATGAGCCACAGCTCTTCCATGATTTTCTTCAGGGCTTCTAGCCTGGTACAGCTCATTGGAGAGGTCTCAGGAGTCTACTTAAAGTGGAAGGTTTCAAGAAGAACTTAATAAAAAGGTAATTTTTCATTTTGAAAGGGCTTTTTATTAGTCTTTTTATTTTTCCAGAGGAAATGCTTGCAGCTTTCTCCAACTGATACTGAACCAGAGGGTCTCCTAAGGAAGACCGGAGAAGAACCAACTGCCATCTCCTCGAAGTCCCCCACTATATGGACAACTTTCCCCCCCACCTCCTCCTCCCCACCGTTTCTCTTGGGGCTGCCTGGGACTTGCATTCTTTTCCTACATCAGACTTGTGCGCCGAGTCTGCAGCTGAATGTTAACAGCTCCTTTGCACCAATTCCTGCCTGATTCCCCCGCAGACTTGGCTGTAAATAGACAAGGGATTCTTATTAAATTTGAATAAGCAGAAGGAAAAAAATGATACCAATTAATTAAAGAAACCCAATGCATTCCTCCACTATATGCCAAGTCCAAGCCTCCAATAAGGTCCACCTTCCTCAAACCATCACCATAAAAGATATATGTTGGAGACACTGATAGGAAATTATAAATATACGTACAATTAGTGAGTTGGCTAAAGAGACAGTGTGGCAGATTAAGTAAACTTTGCCTTATTCTTGGCCAAATTTCCAGCCCAGAACCTTGTCACCAGCTCATGTCTCTAGCGATGTCCCTGCCCATGTTACATTATGTGCTTGTTAAACAAAACTTTTCTTCTCCAGCAAACTCTAGCAAAACTCCTCCTTGGAGACAGTCTCCCCTCAAAGTCCCCTTGCAACCCTGTGGCCAATTGAGATGCAAGAATAAACTCATTACAGTTCCTTCACGTTAACAAGCTCCCAGGGGAAGGTCACAGAGTGTGGAGGGCCCTGGCAGGAATAAAGAGCCTTGGAGGTTCAGCAGGGTCTGCTGAGGGCTGTGGGTGATGAAGCTGCTTCAGGCAATTGAAGCGTGCCTCCTGGGGGCTGATTAGAGCCGAAAACCAGAGGCAGTGATTGCAGGGTGACAAAGAAAGGAGGCAGAGACATCCTGTGTGCTGTAGCCCCCTGGATGTGCCCGGTCAAGCCAAGGGGCGCAGTGCTAACCCCCAGCTCATTGAAATGGGGATGCTTTTGGTCATCACCACATGAGCTTTCCCTCTGCTCACCACAAGGGCCCAGACACGCTGAGTGCCTTCCACACTCTTGCCCCTCAGACTCGGCAGGACGCAGCTCCCCCTAAGCCTTTGCCTGGACCCTAACCCTAATCCCTCACCTGCAGCTCTCATCTGTAATCCTTCCATGAACACGAACGCCAAAGCTGAAACCCTCACCACATGCCTCATGGCTAAAGCTGTTAGAGCGGGTCAAGACATGGATCACCAAAAGTCATTGGAGGGCTGGAAGACGTCTCCTAGGAAGAACAGCTGAGAGAGTTGACGTTGTTGAGCCTGGAAACAAAAAAGCTGCAAGGAGACCTTCTTGTGGCCTCTTAATCTATGAGGGAGGTTTATAAGAGAGAGAGAGAGAGAGATTTTACCAGGGCCAGTAATGACAGGACAAGGGGCAATGGCTTTACGCTGAAAGAGTGCAGATTTAGATTGGACATAGGGAAGAAATTTTTCACAGTGAGGTTGGTGAGACACTGGAAAAGGTTGCCCAGAGAAGTTGTGGATTGTGGTTTGTGGCGGTGTTCAGGGTCAGGTAGGGCAGGGCTTTGAGCATCCTGATCGAGTCACAGATGTCCCTAAAAAACAGGCATAGGACTAGATGATCTTTAAAGGTCCCTTCAAACCCAAACCATTCTGGGATACTAGGAGAGCAGATGTGGCAACACCAGTGCCAGGTCGAGGGGGACGATAAATCCCCATGTCTGGGTGGCCACGGTCCTTCTAAAATCACCCCATATGCAGCTGGCCTTAATGGTGCTGAGCCTTTACCAGAGGCTCATATGGCATCCCTCAAAATGCCCAGGCCCCTCTCCTCAGACTCACTCCTCACCTGGTCCTCTCCCACTTTGCCCCTTCTCCTTGAAAAACTTGAGGAGGTTTCTGTTGGCCACGTCCCCAGGTGTCTCAAGGTCCCTGTGCACTGAATGGTCACTGTATGGGAGGAGATGAGGGTGATCCAAGAGAAGAACTTGGGAGTGGAAAAAGACTGGAAAAGGGAATGAAAGTTGAATAGAATCATAGAATTGTCTTGCTTGGAAGGGACCTTTCAGATCACCTAGTCCAACCATCAACGTACCTCTGACAAAAGCCATCACTACACCATAGCTCTAAGCACTATGTCTGCTTGTCTTTTAAATACCTCCACGGATGGTGCCTCAACCACTTCCTGGGCAGTCTGTTCCAATGCTAGGTAACCCCTTCAGTGTAAAAATTTTTCCTAATATCCTGCCTAAACCTCCCCGGCACAACTTGAGGCCATTTTCTTTTGTCCTATTGCCTCTTACTTGGGAGAAGAGACCGACCCCACATCCTTACAACCTCCTTTCCGGGAGTTTTAGAGAGTGAGAAGGTCTCCCCTCAGCCTACTTTTCTCCAGGCTTAACAATCCCAGCTCTCTCAGCCACTCCACATAAAGTTTATTCTCCAGATCCCTCACCAGCTCCGTTGCCCTTCCCTGGACCCACTCTAGCGCCTCAATACCTCGCCTCATTACCTTTTTTGTGGTGAGGGGCCCAAAACAGGACGCAGTACTCAAGGTGGGGCCTCACCAGTGCCGAGTACAGGGGGACGATCACTTCCCTACTCCTGCTCACCACACTGTTCCCGATACAGGCCAGGATGCTGTTGGCCTTCTTGGCCACCTGGGCACACTGCTGGCTCATATTCAGCCGGCAGTCGACCAACACCCCCAGGTCCTTTCCTGCAGGGCAGCTCTCCAGCCACTCCTCCCCAGGCTTGTAACGCTGCATGGGGTTGGTGTGACCCAAGTGCAGGACCCGGCACTTGGCCTTGTTGAACCTCAGACCACTGGCCTTGGTCCATCGATCCAGACTCTCCAGATCCCTCTGCAATGCATTCCTATCCTCAAGCAGGTTGACACTCCCAATCGACTTGTGTCATCTGCAAACTTACTCAGGGTGCACTCAATCCAATGGATGACCAAACGGAGCTTGAGTCCAGGGGCAGCTGGAGAGATGCTGGGATTTGGCCAACAGAAATGTCTTGAAGTTTTTCAAGGAGAAGTGTCCAGTCCTGCATCCCGGGGAAGAATAACCCCAATGCAGCAGGACAGGCTGGGACCTGATGTGCTGAGCAGGGACCCTGCGGAGACGGGGCTGGGCACCCTGAGGGACGCCTCATGAGCCAGTGGTGCACGCTCACTGTGGACAAGGCCGGCTGTCTATGGGGCTGCAGGAGGAGGAGCGTGTGCCCCCCAGGCAACTTGAGTCACCTTCCCCTTTCACTCAGCACTGCTGTGGCCCAACACACACAGCTGTGTCCCAGTGTGCGGCTCCCCATTTTGGAGAAGTGGAGAGGACCAGGAGAGTGTCCAGAGGAGGTCTGCCACGATGGGCTTGAGGGCCCAGTGCACGTGTGCTTTGTGGAGAGGCTGAGGGAGCTGGGCTTCTCTGGCCCAGTGGCAGGGAGGCTCTGGGCAGTATTGGAATAGCCTGAAACTGGTTGCAGGGTTATTTCAGAGACGATGGAGCTTCTCTCTGGAAGGAAACAGCAGGAGAAAGAAATAATGCAACAAAGGTCAGCTTGGGAGGTTGAGACTGGACACCAGGAGAAAGAAATGCCACGCCAAGGGCAGTGCTGTGCTGCAACAGATCACCCAGAGGGAGTCGGGATCAGCCCAAGCTGTTGTGTTTCAAGAACAGCCAAGGACGAAGGAGAGAGGTCAGTAAAAGCAGTGAGATGCCGAGAGGAGAGCAAGACGGGGAAGCAGGGGGGATGTCTGCAGCCTGCAGGGGAAGAGGAGCAGATGTGGGACACCATAGCACAGTCAGTGGTGGAAGCGATCAAGGGAGATGGCAAGGCTGAAAGGCCCCAACAGTGCTTATGTCTTTCTCCTCTTGGCTGTGGCTGTTGTCTGTGCCACCAAGGCTACCAGAAGACACCTTACCCTTACAGCACTAGGGCCTTAGCGCCTCCTCTTCCCCAGCCGGGAGCCGTCATTCTGTGTTTCTGCCCTTGGCGTTTCATGTCCTCCCATCACAATGCCCCAGGAAGAGCCCTGAGCTGTGGTTGTGGGGCAGGATCTCCCTTCCCAGGGGCTGGAGGCCAGGGCTTGGCCCTTTGCCTTCCTCTCACACATTCAGGATTAGCCAGCATCAGACACCTCTCCATTGCCTTTGCCTACCTGCCCTCACTGCCTCCAGTTTTCCCTCAAATGAGCCCCCAGGAGCCTTTGGCAGTAATGGCCCTCAGTGGGACCCATTAACGCTCCAAGAAACTTTCATAATTACATCTGACATTGACTTCTGGAGAGGTTTCATCAGCTTCCCCTGTGTCTGAGCTTCATGGGCTCAGCACCAAAACCACCAGAGAGGTCAATAAAATGCCTTGAGTTGGTCCTCTGCCACTAAACTGGTCCAGGCTTCCGGGATGGAGGAAAGTCATGGCAAGTCTCTTTTGCAGTCTCCTCTGCAAAGCGTGAGAGGAGACGAGCAGGCAGAGAGAGGTTAAAGGCAGCTGGGAGTGGGAGGACACTGAGAGCTCACAGAGAGAGAAACCTTTACTGCCCTTGACACGGTAAGTCTCTGGGTGCAGGGCAATGCCGCTGCAGTTCCTGCAGGGATCTCCTAAAGCTCTCATAGCCCAAAACCTATGGGATCTCTCTCCTGTGTAGAGCAGGAGGACATGCCCAAGATCAGAGATTCTCTGCTGCACCACCAGAGGCAGTGGACATTTCACAGGGACTTTTCCAGAAGCACCTCAAGACAAGCGCTACCTGGGAGTTGTCCTGGTTTCAGCTGGGAGAGAGTTCATTTTCTTCCTAGAAGCTGCTGTGGTTTGGATTTAGTATGAGACTAACGATGATGAGACATTTTGGTTGAGTTGTTGCTAAGTAGTGTGTATGTTAAGTCAAGGACTTGTTCAGTTTCCCGTAGAAAGTGAGAGGGAGCACAGGCAGGACAAGCTGGGCCTAGGAATATTCCATACCACAGACGTCATGCTCAGTATAGAAATGGGGGTTGGCCGGGCGGCAGGAATCCGTGTTCGCTGCTCGGGATGGGCATCGGGTGGTAAGCAATTGTACTGCATCACTCCTGGTTTCCTATATTCTTTTACAATGATTGTCATTTTCTTTCCCGTTACTGGTCTATCAAACTGTCTGTATCTCAACCCATGAGATTTTTATTCTTTTTTCTCCCTCTTCTCCCTATCCCACTGCAGGCATTTCAGGAAGAGCGAGTGTGTGGTCGTTCCCCACCGACAAGGCTGAGGAGTGAGCTGGCTCTGCTCATGTCACTGCGGCTTTAGGACAACCAGGAGCTTCCTTGAGGTTTTCCTGCAGCAATATGCTGAGCAGCTCCTCTGCGTTACAAGTGGATTACAGATGAGGTAACTAGTGAATGTCAGACGCTGTAACCCCTTTCCCAAGTCCCCGCTGCTGTGGAGCAGGGATGACTCCTTGGGAGCCCACAAGCAGAGCTCTGCTCCTCACGGCACACTTGGCCAGCAACAATGAGAGCTCCAACAAGGGCAATGCAGAAAGCTCCCGGAAGGAAGGACACAGGCAAAGAGTGTTTTCGGGGCTTGGGTTTGGAAGGGCAGGCAATGGGAAGAGATTTGCTCAGAGCTGTCCTGACTTGTGAGTGTGCTTTCCTCCTTTGGCAGTACCTCGGGAACAAAGGGATCCGATGTCCAACGGCAGCTCCATCACCCACTTCCTCCTGCTGGCATTCGCAGACACGCGGGAGCTGCAGCTCTTGCACTTCTGGCTCTTCCTGGCCATCTACCTGGCTGCCCTCCTGGGCAATGGCCTCATCATCACTGCCGTAGCCCGTGACCACCGCCTCCACACCCCCATGTACTTCTTCCTCCTCAACCTCGCCCTCCTCGACCTGGGCTGCATCTCCACCACTCTCCCCAAAGCCATGGCCAATTCCCTCTGGAACACAAGGGCCATCTCCTACTTGGGATGTGCTGCACAGGTCTTCCTGTTTGTCACCTTCATCTCAGCAGAGTTTTATCTTCTGACAGTCATGGCCTACGACCGCTACATTGCCGTCTGCAAACCCCTGCACTATGGGTCCCTCCTGGGCAGCAGAGCTTGTGTCCACATGGCAGCAGCTGCCTGGGGCAGTGGCTTTCTCCACGCTCTCCTGCACACTGCCAATACATTTTCAATACCCCTCCGCCAAGGCGATGCCCTAGACCAGTTCTTCTGTGAAATCCCCCAGATCCTCAAGCTCTCCTGCTCACACTCAGACTACCTCAGGGAAGTTGGGTTTCTTGCTTTTAGTAACTTTTTTTCTTTTGCCTGTTTTGTTTTCATTGTGGTGTCCTATGTGCAGATCTTCAGTGTAATAAGTAACTAAAGGTGATTTGCTGATCGAACAAGTTAAGCAAGAGGAACGAACCCATTGTGGCAGTCTTGAGAACTCCCTGTTTAACCAGAAGAGACATGTCCACACTGTTATCTTGCTACACCAACATGGGAACTCCTGTTTGACAAAAAGCTTAACCACAATGTTATCAGAATGTATTGTTTTAAGCTGATTCTGTGACCAACATTTTATCTAAACTACCTCAAGCAAGAAGCTACAGAGGGGCATACCGAAGATGTAGAAACCGACCTCCGTGAAGATAAAAAGAGCTGCTCAGCTTGCTTGAATTTGCGAGCCTTTGGTGGAGCTGCGACTCCCCGGCCGCCCAGCGCTGCTTTTGCCTTCCTACCTCAATAAATATTTATTGAATCTAATTTGGACTCGATTTATTTTAAATTCAACTATAACAAATTTGGTGCCGTGACTCGGATCCAGACAGCTGATTCGGAATTCAACTCTGGGAGGGCGCCCCATCTTCGGATGGTCCCGGAGGAGATTCCGACTTAGCTCACCTGGATTTTCCGAACTGAGATAGGAAAGCAAAAAGAAAAGAGAAAGGAGATACTGCAGTTCCCCGTAATTTTTGTGCACGAAGAGCCGGACTAAGACTCGGGAGTGAGTAAGTATATTGTGGTTCCGTTCGGTCGGGGATTGGGTACCCGGGTGCGAGTGACTGAGACGTCCACTGGGCTTAGTTGCCCACCGGACGAAGTGAGTGTGGACCTCCTAATAGTGCGGTTCCCATTGTCCGCGAGGGCGTGGGCCACGAACGGAGGGAAGTGAGTGAATTTTGAGTGAAAGAAGGCACTTTTGGAAGATGGGACAGAAGAAAAGTAGGACTTCTGGTTCCATGCAGGAGATACGGGGTGGGGGTGGGCTCCCCGATATACGCCAAGATAGCCCGTTAGGCCTAATGATTAGATATTGGGATAGTTCCCCTTCTCAAAAAGGGAAATCCAAGGAGAAATTGGTCTATTATTGTATGGAGGTATGGGGAAGAAAACAGATAAGAAAAGATTTATATTGGCCAATTTATGGATCCTTAGAGGATTGGATATGCCAACAATTAAACATATATGTTAACAACAAACGACCATTTAATAAGGAGGAGAGTGAATACGCCTTTTTATGGATCCTGGGCACGGCTCAGGCCGCTAATTTGTTTCCATTAAAAGAAAAGAAAAATGATAGAAAGAAAAGGTGGGATGTAGACGAACCTCCAGCGTCTCCCCCACCCTATGTTCCCCCTCCGCAAGGTCCTGAGCAAGATCTCCCTCCAACAGCCCCCACAGAACCTGGGGAAGAGGCTCCTCCTTCTAATCGAAGAATAACTAGAAGTCAAACTAGAGAAAGGAGGGAGGAAAACTTGTTGTATCCCTTAAGGGAGACTGCTATGGGGGGACCACAACCCGGAGTTGGATTTGTATCTGTACCCCTCAGCTCCGGGGATGTGAGGGAATTTAAGAAAGAAATGGGACATTTGTTAGAGGACCCATTAGGGGTAGCAGAAGGTTTTGATCAATTCCTCGGGCCTAACATTTATACTTGGGACAAGACGGAGTCTATTTTAAAGATCTTGTTCACAAACGAAGAACGAGGAATGATCAGAACAGCAGGCATGAGGCATTGGGATCAGAGGCATCAGCATGGTCCCGCCGGAGATGTAAAATGGCCCTTACAGTGGCCCAATTGGGACAATCAAGACCCCGCACATAGAAATAACATGATTGATCTCCGGGATATGATAATTCAGGGGATTAGAGATTCTGTACCCAGAGGGCAAAATATTAATAAGGCCTTTAATGAACAACAAAAGAAAGATGAAACCCCCACTGAATGGCTGGAAAGATTGAGAAAAAGTTTACAGCTATATTCTGGGTTAGACCCCGATAGCCAAGTGGGTCAAGCCCTGCTGAAAACTCAATTTGTAGCTAAAATCTTGGACAGATATAAGGGAAAAGTTAGAGGAAGTAGAAGACTGGCAGGGAAGGGGGTTAGATGAATTATTACGAGAAGCTCAGAAGGTGTATGTGAGAAGGGAAGAAGAAAATCAGAAGAAACAAGCCAGAATCCTGATGGCAGCTGTAAGGGAAGGACAAAATCAGGGCAGGAGAGGAGAAAGTCCCCGGAAGGGCCCAGTAGAACCGAGAAGAAGAAGATTTAGTTCGCAGGACATAGAATGTTTTTATTGTCGCAAGAAGGGACATCTACAGAGAAATTGTCGGAAAAGAATGCAGGATGAGGAGATTTTTAAGGAAGATTAGGGGGGTCAGGGGCTCTATTTGCTGGGGACCCCTAAGGTTACCGAGCCCGTGATAAAATTGAAAGTGGGTCCTCAGCACGAAGTGTTCGAGTTCCTTGTGGACTCGGGTGCTGAAAGATCAACAGTCCAAAAGTTACCATCTGGATGTGTTGAATCAAAGGATAAACTCCAAGTAGTTGGTGCAAAGGGGGAACCTTTTAAGGTGCCCCTGATAAGGAATGTAACAATAGAAGCCCCAAATAAATATGGAGTGGGAACATTTTTATTGGTCCCAGAAGCTGAGTATAACCTCTTGGGACGAGACCTGATGGTGGAATTAGGAATCAATTTGGAAGTAGAGCAAGAGAAATTAAAAGTAAGATTATGCTTATTAACTGCAGAAGATGAAGCCAAGATTAATCCAGAAACCTGGTATAGCCCAGGGTCGGTGGGAAAATTAAATATCAAACCGATCACAGTCTCCATAAGAGACCCAGACCAGCCAATTAGGATAAAACAGTATCCCATCTCTAGAGAGGGGAGAGAAGGGTTGCAGCCAGTAATTGAGAGACTTTTGGCCCAAGGGCTTTTGGAACCCTGTATGTCTCCCCACAATACTCCCATATTGCCCGTAAAGAAGCCGGATGGGTCCTATCGTTTAGTACAAGATCTGAGAGCCGTAAATGAACGAACCATTACCCGGTTCCCTGTGGTGGCTAACCCGCACACTATACTTAATCAGTTAAGTCCAGATTATAAATGGTATAGTGTTATAGATTTAAAAGATGCTTTTTGGGCTTGTCCCTTAGAAGGAAAATGTAGGGACTATTTTGCTTTCGAGTGGGAGAACCCCAAGACCCATAGAAAACAACAGTTACGGTGGACCGTTTTGCCCCAGGGATTTACAGTCTCCGAACTTGTTTGGACAAGCTCTGGAACAGTTATTGGAATCTTATGAATTAAGTCAGGGACTAATTCTAATACAATACGTGGATGATTTATTGATCACTGGAAGAACTCAAGAAGGAGTCAGAAACGAGAGCATCAAATTATTGAACTTTTTAGGCCTCAAGGGATTAAAGGTTTCTAAGTCCAAATTACAGTTTACTGAAGAAGAGGTAAAATATTTGGGGCATTGGCTCATAAAGGGACACAAGAAATTAGATCCCGAAAGAGTAAAAGGAATTTTGTCTCTAACAGCGCCCACTAATAAAAGACAGATAAGACAGTTATTAGGATTATTAGGGTATTGTCGACAGTGGATAGAAAATTACAGCAGTAAAGTAAAATTCTTGTACGAAAAATTAACTAAAAACGGGTTGGTAAAATGGTCCCCTGAAGATGAGAATCGTTGGGAAAATATAAAAAGAGATCTGGTAGAAGCACCTGTCCTCAGTTTACCCGATATCTGTAAACCCTTTCAACTCTTTATCAATGTAGATAACGGGACAGCTTATGGGGTTCTGACCCAAGGATGGGCAGGGCAGAGAAAGCCTGTAGGATATTATTCTAAAATACTGGATCCTGTAAGCCGCGGGTGGCCCACCTGCTTGCAAGCAATAGTGGCCACTGCATTAGTAGAAGAAGAAGTTGGAAAAGTCACCTTAGGAGGTGAACTAAAAGTATACACCCCCCATAACATTCGAGGAGTATTGCAACAACGGGCTGATAAGTGGCTTACAGATAGTCGACTGCTAAAATATGAGGGAATTTTAATTAACTCCCCTCGACTAGAAATGGAAACCACTTCTATTCAGAATCCTGCCCAATTTTTATACAGAGAACCTAAAGAAGATTTGACACATGACTGCCTCCAACTAATAAATTTGCAGACTAAAATAAGGGAGGACTTAGAAGACGATGAATTAGACGAAGGAGAAAAATTATTTGTGGACGGCTCCTCACGAGTGCTTGAAGGACAACGGAAATCAGGATATGCTATTGTGGATGGGTATACTTTTAAGATAAAAGAATCAGGACCATTAAGTAAAGCCTGGTCCGCACAAGCGTGTGAGTTATATGCTATGCTAAGGGCATTAAAGCTCTTAGAAAATAAAGTTGGAACTATTTATACAGATTCAAAGTATACCTTTGGGGTGGTACATACTTTTGGAAAAATTTGGGAAGAGAGAGGCTTAATTAACACCCAGGGAA
Organism: Larus michahellis; assembly: GCF_964199755.1. Classification (NCBI taxonomy): domain Eukaryota; kingdom Metazoa; phylum Chordata; class Aves; order Charadriiformes; family Laridae; genus Larus; species Larus michahellis. The sequence goes on from NC_133912.1 coordinate 628,461, forward strand.
AAGGATTAGTCCATGAAAAGCTAATCTTAGAAGTTTTAAAGGCATTAAGAGGTCCACTAAAGATAGCCATAGTCCATGTAAAAGGACATCAGAAGGGACTAACCCATACTGTAAGAGGAAACAATCTAGCCGACGCGGAGGCAAAACGGGCTGCATTATTAATGGTTCAGACCTTGAGAGAGGAACCTGAAAGGCTAAAATTAGATAAAACTTTCACTCTCCAAGAATTGGATAAGCTAAAACAAATTGGAGCAAAAAGAGATGGTGATAAATGGCTGCTACCAAACAGCAGGGAAATTCTTCCAAAAGGATTAGCTTGGGGAATACTGAATAAATTACGCCATAAAACTCATTGGGGAATTCAAGCTTTAGTGGATCAGTTTGAGACAAACTATGCCTGTGTCGGAATATACGGTCTAGCTAAGAGGATTTTAGAGGGATGTTTAACCTGTCACAAAGTGAATAAACGACAACTTAGGGAAAAGGTTCAAGGAGGTCGTGAATTGGCTAAAAGACCCTTTGAGAAAATACAGGTGGATTTTACCGAATTGCCAAAGGTGGGGAGATATCAGTATTTATTGGTCTTGGTTGATCACCTTACGCACTTTGTAGAAGCCTTTCCGGTGGTAAGAGCTACTGCAAAGACAGCTATTAAGATTCTCTTGGAAGAAATTATTCCAAGATATGGGACTGTTGTGGTAATTGACTCAGACCGAGGTCCACATTTCACATCCAAAGTAATTAAAGAGACAACTGAATTGTTTGGTACAAAATGGGAATACCATACTCCCTGGCACCCACAGAGTTCTGGGAAAGTAGAAAGAATGAATGGGGAGATAAAGAAACACCTAACCAAACTTATGGTGGAAACAAAAATGAATTGGGTTAAATGTTTCCCATTGGCTTTGCTTTCCATTAGAACTCGGCCAAGAACAGATACTGGTATATCCCCCTTTGAAATGTTGTATGGAATGCCTTATGACTTTGGGTTATTAGTGGAACACCCAAAAGTCGAGGATAAACTTTTAACAGAATATATTTTAGAACTTACAAAAAGAAGACAGGAACGAAGAAAGAAGGGCTTGGTAGTACAAAGACCTCCCTTGGACATTTCCATACACCGAATCCAGCCCGGAGACCAGGTACTAATCAAAACCTGGAAAGAAACCTCCCTAACACCCCGTTGGGAAGGACCCTTTGTTGTTTTACTTACCACAGATACGGCTGTACGGACAGCAGAAAAAGGATGGACTCACGCTAGTAGGATTAAGGGACCTATCTTCCCAGAGAAGTGGACTGTGACGTCGGAACCAGGAGATCTTCGAGTAAAGATAAGGAAAAGCGAGACCGGTAAATGAACCACTCCAGAAGGGAAGTAAGAGATAGTTTATATCGATGGTTCCAAATACCACCAGGAAATACTCTACAAAAGGTATATTTTGCACCTTGGAGTGAAGAAAGGATACCGGACCAAACGGGGGGGGGGGGGGGTGGATTATACAAACTAACAGGAACTCCCCAGGTTTTTCCATTTTCTTGCGAAACAGAGACGGAGATACCCGAATCGCCCAGAATAGGAGATCTCTGGGGAATACCCTGCTTAAAACACCCTACTTCCGGACATTTATGTTGGGTTGTTTGCCGATGTCTAAATTGTAATAGAGATTGGTCCTGTGTTTCATTTAAGAGACAACCCTACTGTATGAAATGTCACAATGATTTGATACGTGCCAGGGGACCAGAGGATCCAGTGGAAATTCGTAAATTATTTTGTGGGTGGGAACTGTCAGTACCTGAACTTTGGGAAGTACATGAAACAGACTGGTATGGAGTTTTAAGACAGTGTGCTATAAGATTCGCCTGGAAACGGGCACAACAACCACATAGGTGGAAATATATTTGAGAGATAACTAACTCTTTAGCCCTTGGAAATTATTGACAGGATAACAGCAAAATTCCCCTGAAGACTATCTGCTGCTGCCGAGAAGATCTTGATATCCCGTTGCTCTCTGCAAAGGAGTAGACGAGGAAGGCAGAGAGGTACTAAACAGTGGGGAAATGAAAGCTGGTATCCTATTAATGGTATTGATTACCATGACTTTAGAAAATGAATCTTGGTTTAATCAGTCACCATGGCTGACTACCTTAATTTCTACTTTGGCGGGACCCCTCATGATGTTGCTATTGGCTCTGACTTTTGGACCCTGTGTCATTAATAAATTTGTAACCTTTGTTGAAAGCAAGTTAGAAAAAGTGCAGCTAATGGTGATGAAGCAATCAGAACTGGAAATGAAAATTATACCGAACGAAAATCCTGAATTAGATGCAGCTTGTGAGGTATTGTCTAGGTTTGATCAGCAACTCACTTATAAATAAAAGAAGGGGGGGATTGTAATAAGTAACTAAAGGTGATTTGCTGATCGAACAAGTTAAGCAAGAGGAACGGACCCATTGTGGCAGTCTTGAGAACTCCCTGTTTAACCAGAAGAGACATGTCCACACTGTTATCTTGCTACACCAACATGGGAACTCCTGTTTGACAAAAAGCTTAACCACAATGTTATCAGAATGTATTGTTTTAAGCTGATTCTGTGACCAACATTTTATCTAAACTACCTCAAGCAAGAAGCTACAGAGGGGCGTACCGAAGATGTCAAAACCGACCTCCGTGAAGATAAAAAGAAAAAAACATTCAGGGCTGTGCTGAGGATCCCCTCTGAGCAGGGACGGCACAAAACCTTTTCCACGTGCCTCCCTCATCTGATCGTTATCTCCCTGTTTATCAGCACTGGTGTGTTTTCCTACCTGAAGCCCTCCTCCATCTCCTCCCCAGATCTAGACCTAGTGGTGTCATTTCTGTACTCCGTGGTGCCTCCAGCAGTGAACGCCCTCATCTACAGCATGAGGAACCAGGAGCTCAGGGATGCCCTGAGGAAACTACTGCAATATACTGTATTTCAGCATCAATGAGGTAACTGTCTTTCTCCCATGACTCCCAGCATATTCTCAGATAACAGCAGGATGACCTTTTGTTCATAACCTATTTATGTGCTTCTTTTGTTTTTCTTTCTTTCTTTCTTTTTTTTTCTTTCTTTCTTTCTTTCTTTCTTTCTTTCTTCCTTTCTTCCTTTCTTCCTTTCTTTCTTCCTTTCTTCCTTTCTTTCTTTCTCTCTTTCTCTCTTTCTCTATTTCTTTCTTTCTTTCTTTCTCTCTCTCTCTTTCTCTTTCTTTCTCTTTCTCTCTTTCTTTCTCTTTCTTTCTCTTTCTCTCTTTCTTTCTGTCTTTCTTTCTTTTCAATCTTTTCATTCTTTTTTTTTCTTCTTTCTTAATTTCCTGCCTTCTTTGCTTTCCTCTCGTCCTCTGTCTATTGTTTCTTTATTTTTTTCTCTCTTTCTTTTACCTCACTTTTTAAGCATTTCAGTGTTCTTTCTTCCCAATGACCTGATTTACATGAGAAGCCAGACTCCCTCTATACTTGAAACAAAATAAAGGCAGCAGCAGAAAATCAAGCAGCGAATGAATGCTTTATTTTGCTTTGCTTACACACGCAGCTTTTGCTTTACCTGGGCTGAGCTGGGAAGCGCTCGGGAGAGGAAAACACCAGTGCAGAGCTCAGCTGTGTGAGTGTGAAGGCTGGGTGCACACAGCAGTGTTCTCACACAGCCAGGCCTTCTGGAGAGACAGGAAGGACCAGCAGAGCAGGACCTGCTCTGTGCCATGGTCCACGGACACCCCGGGGAACCTGCCCCAGGGTAATCGTCACCAACCAGCCCCTCACAGCTGCAGCAACAGCCACTCACCTCAGCTCAGAGAGCTGCTCTGTCCCTCCATGGAGGGACACAAAATGACTGCATCAGAAGTCTGTTCTTGCTTTACAGACTCCTGAATGCACATGTCATGTGGGTGATGAGATGAATTTGAGGGAGCACAAGTGCCAGCAGCTACTGCTAGGAGTGTCCTGTTGTGGGAAACTCAGTCGCTTGAGATCACTTCAGGATTAGAGTAACACTCCCTGGGTAACCACCAGTGGCATGTGCTTCCTTGTATGTGGGTCATAGAGACATCGAATCACAGAATCACAGCATGGTTCGGGTTGCAAAGAACCTTTAAAGGTCATCTAGTCCAATCCCCTCTCCACACACAGGGACATCTTTCACTAGATCAGGTTTCTCAAAGCATTGTCCAACCAGACTTTAAACACTTCCAATGATGGGCCATCGTCAGCTTTTCTGGGCAACCTCTTCCCTTCTCTCACCACCATTATCGCAATATATTTCTCCCTTATCTCCGATCTAAACCCACCCTCTCTCCCTTTAAAACCCTTGGCCCTCGTCCTGTCACCGCAGGCCTTGGTACAAAGTCTCTCCTCGACTGTCCTACAAGCCTCCTTTTTATATTGGATTCCTGCAATAAGGTCTCCCTGGAGCCTTCTCTTCTCTGTGCTAAACAACCCCAACTCTCTCAGCTTTTCTCCATGAGAGGTGTTCCAGCTTTCAGAGCATTTTTGTGGCCCTACTCTACACGCACGCTAACAGGTCTATATTGGTCTTGTGCTTGGAACCCCGGAGCTGGACACTGTTCTCCAGCTGGGGTCTCACCACAGCAGCGTAGAGGAGGACAATCCTCTCCCTCCACCTGCTGGCCACGCTTCTTTTCATGCAGCCCAGGATGCGCTTGGCTTTCTGGTCCTGCACTTGGACCACAACAACCCCATGCATCGCTACAGGCTTGGGGCAGTGTGGCTGGAGAGCTGCCTGGCAGAAAAGGACCTGGGGGTTGTAATTGACAAGCGGCTGAACAGGAGCCAGCAGTGTGCCCAGGTGGGCAAGAGGGCCAATGGCATCCTGGCTTGTATTAGAAATAGTGTGACCAGCAGAAGGAGGGAGGTGATTGTGCCCCTGTACTCAGCACTGGGGAGGCCACCCCTTGAGTATTGTGTCCAGTTCTGGACACCTCAATACGAGAGAGATCTCGAGGTGCTGGAGCGAGGGCAGAGGAGGGCAGCGAAGCTGGTGAAGGGCCTGGAGAATAAATCTGATGAGGAGCGACTGAAGGAGCTGGGACTGTTTAGTTTGAGGAAGAGGAGGCTGAGGGGAGACCTCATCGCTCTCTACAACTACTTGAAAGGCCATTGTAGAGAGGTTGGTGCTGGTCTCTTCTCACAGGTCATTAGTGACAGAACAAGACGGAATGGGTTCAAGCTGCAGCAGGGGAGGGTTAGGCTGGACATTAGGAAAAAATTCTTCCCAGAAAGAGTGGTCAGACACTGGAATAGGCTGCCCAGGGAGGTGGTGGAGTCACCATCCCTGGATGTGTTTAAGACTCCTTTAGATGTGGTGTTAAGGGATATGGTGTAAGGGAGGACTTCGTAGAGTGGAGTTGATCCCAAGGGTCTTTTCCAACCTAAATGATTCTATGATTCTATGATTGCCAGCTCATGTTCAGTTACTCAAACCCCAGTATCCTCAAGCCCTTCTCTGCAGGGCTGCTCTCAAGCCCTTCGTCAACACACTCCATGTGTCTCCTGCACTGCTTACAGCTTGCTGGGATGCTCTTCCAGCAGCTGTCAGGGTGACTGGAGTCCCCCAGGAAGATTGGAGTATCTGTGGTGCTTCCTGTAGGAGAAGTAAGAACGCTTCGTCAAAAGGCTCCTCTTGGTCGGGTGGCCTGGAGCAAACCCCAGCCATGAGGATTCCAGCTGCACAAGGGTGCTCAGCTCCTCCTCTTTGTTCCCCAGGCTGCGTGCATTGGTACAGAGGCACTTCAGCTGGGCCATTGACCAGGACAACTTCTTTAGAGGAACACACCCGAAATCACAGAATCATAGAATTGTTAGGGTTGGAAGGGACCTTAAAGATCATCTAGTTCCAACCCCCCTGCCATGGGCAGGGACATCTCCCACTAGATCAGGGTTGGTTCTGAATATACCAGCAGCCCCTGGCCCTTCTCTCTTCCTAAAACTCCGTCCCCTTCCCCCGGTCAATCCAGTCGGACATGCAACTGGCCTCTTTTATACCGTCTTCTGCCTCCTCCCTCTTGGTTCCTCCCTGCTCCCCCTTCCGCTGCATGTCCCTCAGGGCTTTGCACAGCTCTATTCATTCCCGCATCCCTCCCAGACCAGGCTCCCTCTGAGTCACAACGTTCTCATTTCAAACGGCCACTTGATCTTCCTGGAGCTGCCACCTGGACTTTCTTGATGGCCCACCAATTCCTGGGACTGGCAAAAGTTCTTTCTTGTCATGGACTCCATGGTTCTTTGCTCAAGTTTGTGGCTCAGTGCATTCTGCTTCTGGTTTTTCTCCCTTTTTTCTCCCCGTTTCCCCATTAACAAGGTCCCCGCTCAGATGACCTTGCTGGAATAAACACTCCACCTCTCACACGCCTCCATCCCTCAGCGTGACTGACCACCTTTGGCTCCCATCGCTGCCTCCCTGAGCCTTTGCCCTCAGGTCTGGGGCCCTGCACCTTCTTCTTTATGGCCACTCGGCCTGACAGCTGCCCCGCCCACCAGCTTCCGGCAGAAGTCCCGCCCCCTCTCCTCTACCGGGCCTCTGCTCTCTTCTGATTGGCTGCCAGCACCGGCCACCCTGGCTGGATAGACCCGGAAGTGCATGGGACCCGGAAGGCCCTTCCCCTCCATGCACGGGGGCGCCATTTTGGTTTGTCCACCATTTTCTGCCGAGATGCCGCCATTCCCTGGCAGGGAGCTGCCGTTTGGTTAAAGATCACACAGCTCCGTGATTGGCTAACGGCCAGTTCTTGACACCGTCACACCCGCGTGTTCTCAGGCAGCCTATGGGATGGGCTGCCTGCCTCGTTTGGATATAAAAATAGAATATTTCTAGACAATATAATCATATATTGTATATATCTATGAAAGGAAGTGTATAATTCTACTAATGAATTTATTTTTTTTAATACTACACACAATATTTTTATATATATACTTATGTGTATGTGTATAGATTCCTACAATGGTAAACATTAATAAACATATAGAAATTAAATTAATAATTTTTGTTTCCAAAGTTTAAATAACTATAAATTTGAATTGGAGCTATACATTTGAATTGAGTAAATCCCCCTTCAATAAGATTTAGTGTAGTGAAGAATTACAGTTTAAATGTGAACGGAAGCAGAAGGAAAAGGCCGGGTGGGGGTCCCCCACTTTACCAGGCTGCAGAACAAGCCCTGACAGGGTGGGCTGGGGGGAATTCAAGAGGGCGGAGGGGTGCCCGAAAGGTGGTGGGGCACGGACACGCTGGAACGTGCCCAGGGGCTACGGCCCCCTTCTAGGAGGGGCGAGCAAGTGACGGAGAGGGGGGTCAGTACTGGCTTGGGTCCCCCCAAAAGACGAGCACGCAGCAAATAGGTTGGTATGTGCTTGTGAGGAGCTGCTGCCTGAGTAGCCAACAGGCCGAGAGGAGGCTTCTGGTGTGTGTAGGAGCTTGTGAGGAGTCGTATCTCAGAGGTGAGCAGACAGCAAGCACGGGGAGACGGGGTGGTCAGGTCTCTGGTGCCTGAGTAGCGGATAGACCAGGAGCAAGGCCAGGGCTCCTGCAGGGGCTGGTGAGGTCACTGGTGCTGCTGTAGCTGATAGGAGACACGTGGCTCAGGTTTGTACTTGTGATGTCACTCTTGGCTGAGTAGCTGATAAGGCAGGACCAGGTGCACAGCTCATGTAGGTGCTTGTGAGGTCACTGGTCCCTGCGCAGATGACAGGCCAGGAGCTGTCACCTGGCTTGTGGATATCTTTGCGATGTCACTGGTGCCTGAGGAGCCCAGGAGAAACATGTCTTGTGTTGGGTATTTTGAGGTCCCAGGTGCCTGAGAATCTGGGAGGCCAGGACTGGGCACCCATCTTGTGTAGGTGTTTGCAAGGTCACCTGTGACCGTTCAGCTGACAGGCCAGCAAGAGGCCCATGGGTTGTGTAGGTGCTGGTGAAGTCACTGCTGCCCGCGTACCTGGTAGGGCAGGGGCAGGAACATGGCCTGTGATTTCCCCACTGCCTGTGTAACTTTTAGGCAAGGAGCCGGTGTATGGTTTGTGTGGGTGCTTCTGATGTCATTAAAATGGACCTTTTCTTGACAGAACACATCAGAGGTTGACTCAGCATCAGAGCCATCTGACTTTAACTTCTGACTTTAACTTCTCAAGTGGTTTGATCACTCTCCTCACGGTAACTGAGGTCCATGGGAGTCAGCACCAAATACATCACAGGGTCGTTAAAATGCAAAAAGCTCTGATGAGCCATGCCTTTCCCCATAAGATTCTTCAAGTCTCGTACAGCCGGTTGGAGAGGTTTCAGGACTTTAAAGAGGGAGATTTCAATGAATATCAATAGGGAATGGACTTTTTGAGATTTTTGGTTTCTTTTGTCAGTTTTTTTCCCAGCTGACAGAATAAGTGTTGCCAACAATCTTCGGTTGATATTCATCCAGGGTGCCTTCTAAGGAGCTCTGGACATGTCGGAAAAGCAGTCTCCTCGATGGCAAACACCGTATAGACAGTTCCTCCTCACCGCCCCAACCCCGCCATTTCTCTCCGTGGCCACCTGGCCATGATTTTAACATCTCAATGTTAAAATCTAACCTTTTCCCACTGAAGTCTGTAGTTGAACGTTACAGCTCCTGGGCTCCAGTTCCCACCTGCTTTTCTTAGAGAACTGGCTGCAGACAGGCACAGAAGGGTTTTTCTTAATTATGCACAAACAAAAGTACAAAGTGATGCAGCCTGATAGAACATATAACACAGTGCTGCAGAGAATGCTAATTTCTTGTCCCGAGGTTAATACGCTTCCTGAAAATGCCGTTTTTGGCATCAGGGGAAAACATCTTCATTTTATGAAATGTATTCATTCATCTCTGCTGCTGAAAACGTGCTCGTATTTTTTTAAATGTGGAAAACAATTCCTCAGCTTCTCAGGCAGACCTCAGTTGCTCGACACCCCAGTTACCTGATGCCTTTGCCTGGGACTGGCAGCCAGCACATGAGAGCTGAGGGACACCAGAGCCCCCAGCAGCTGCACAGGGAGGCTGGGCAGAGGGTCTCAAGGCATCTGCACTGGCAAGAGGCACCTGGGTCCCTGCAGCTGAGGACATTTGTGTCCTGTTAAATGCATCGCATCTGAAAATCTGAAAATCACTTTCCCTTCCAAATGGAGACAGCACACCAAATCGCCCCTCTAAGTCTGCAACATTAAAACACAACTAAACCAAACAAGGAGGATGAGAACCGCATGAAGGGCTGAGTCACCATCCCTGAATGTGTTTAAGACTTGTTTAGATGTGGTGTTAAGGGAGTAAGGGAGAACTTCGTAGAGTGGAGCCGATGCTCGGACTCAATGATCCCAAGGGTCTTTTCCAACCTAAATGACTCTATGATTCTATGGCCCAGGTGCTGTGTAGCTAGGGATTGTTTACTTATCCCACGCTTTGCCGCCAGGGAGAGCCATGAGAACTCCAGGGCTCCTTCCAGGTGCTGCGTCCGCACGTCCTTCGGCATCCACAATTCCCCCTTCTTCATTTACTACAAAAACAGTGGCCAAGGTTTTATCTGTAAGACGCTGCGCACACCGTAGCACACAGGGAATACAAAGCATAATGCACAAGAATATGCTTATACAAAAAGCAAGAATTTTAGAGCTGATTGCAACCATCCAGTTAAGCCCCAACTGTTAAAAAGGTTATCCAGCCATCCCCAACTTCCCCCCATTCGTAATTTCTGCACATTTTGCTCTAACTGTTGTATACTTTTATGGATTGATTCAGAGTGGTCTGATAAATTCATACAGCACGTGCCATCAAAATCTTCACATCCATGGCCATGCGCTAATAACAGAAAATTGACGGCTGCTCTATTTTACAGAGTTGCATGGCGTACTGAATCTACATCTAATAAAAGGCCAGGAAGAGCTACTGAAGTAGCCTTACTTTGTTCCACAAGCCAACAACCTAGCTTTTTTTAAGAGCGTTAGCGCTTTTGCAGAAGCCACACCGGGAGCAGAGAAAGAAGAAATGGCAACCACAGGTGGCTGCCAAAAGTGTACCCGGTAATCAAAAGGGGTGACCTTTTGGAGATATGTTGCGTTTCGAGAGCATTTGGCAAAGTTAAAACACTTACGAGCATCCATCTGAATTTAGCCTAGAATACCAACCTCCTGTGGCTCTAAAGGCAGGGGAGAGAATAATTTATTTGCCCAATATAATCTACTGAGGCAATCTGTAGGTTAAGACTTTGTGATAACCAAGGGTCAAGGTCGTCCTTTTTGACAGGGACATGTATGTGGCTTGGATCCATTCCAGAAAGCTGCTGACAGCACAAACGACCCTGGGAAAACAATCGTGGTAACATTTCAGTCATCATAGTTACTGTTTTGGAAAAGGTATGTGGCAAAACTACCCACTCTAATGCAGTCGGGCTCTTTGCGAGTGCATCATCCCACTGTCCTATCAGGGCGTAAGGTTGAAATTCTTGTAGGAAGGTGTTCAACGTGTCTTGCAGCAGTAGTAGACTATATCTTACCTGCAACGTGCTGTAATGCCTTCTGAGCTGTTGGGGTTAATGAACATAGAACTTATGGGAGGGGGGGCGGGGACAGAGACAGCGCTCCAGGGCGTCCCCTGTATCTTCAAAGTGCGCTCATTTCTCTCTCCCTCTCTCCGCCCGAGACAGACCCCTTATATCCTGCACCGGATTGAGTGGAGAAGTACAGGCTAGAGTCGCTGCACGTGTGGCCAGCGCATGCAGCGAGTCCCACCAGACTCGTGATCCGGCTTTGCTAACGGCGGCTGTCTGATACGTGACCACATTGTTGTAATCCCTTCTTGTTATCTTCTTCTGTGAAGGTCAGGTTCTCATGGATACACACGCAGTTTTTACAGCAACATATTCTACAACTCGTACCAGGGTACGATGCAAAGCGGCATCTACAACTGATCGTATAATGCTTATTAAACACGGCAAACAGCGTACTAAACATAACAGACAAATTCCTTCCACACAGGCAAACGAGTACAATTTGCTTCAACCAACCCCACCCCCAAGTCCATCCAAAAAAGATTGCACCCAGTGGTCTCCACAAGTTGCTGGTTGGGTCGGTGCCGTTCTTGCAACTGGGCATGGATGGATTTGGAGTGGTCACTTAGATTCATACAACACAGTCCTTTAAAATCTTGACAACCGTGTCTGTGAGCTGAAAGCAAAAAGTCAATAGCAGCTCTGTTTTGCAGCGTCGCATGTCGACTACTATCTCCATCAGCAATAACTCAGAAATAGCTGTACCAGTAGCATTGCTAAACTTATCCTTGGCAGCAAGAGAGTCCTTGTTCTCAAGAGCACATGCGGACTCCCTGTTCTTCCTGGTACAGTTTTCTCACTGTGCTTTGACCTTCCACAACTGCGTCCATGCCTGCTCGTTGGGACTCCGTAGACCGAACCAGGATAGCAGACTCATTCAATCCTTTTGGCTTTGCTGTTGCCTGTAAGGGCGCACACACCGGGCTGGAACCCACCGAGGTCCCGTTCCTGTGGAGACACAAGCATAGCCTCTCCCCCACGTTATCAACTGCTATGGACCCTCCATAATTCCTCATTCTAAATTATGTACTAGCACTTGAGCTTTACCCTCGCTATTGTGTTTGTCCACTCGCAAAGATGAATAATGTCGGCTAATGGTTGACTCCGCACTGTCAGATAAATTCAAAAAATTGAGTACATACAATGCCTTAGCCAAGCCTTCCTGTGGTGAGAGAGACTCAACTCCCCCTTTTTGGCACAACAACATGCCTTTTAACGAACTATGCGATCGTTCTACAATGCCTTGGCCGGTAGGGGAGCGCGGAATGCACGTAAGGTGCTTGACCCCCCAATCTTGAAAGAATTTTTGAAGGCGGAGGGAGATGTAAGCTGGGCCGTTAGCCGTCTTAACCGTAGGGGTGACACCTAGAGCAAAAGCTAGAGTAAAACGTTTGATAACAACACGAGCTTTTTCACCAGTAGGACAAGTGGCATGTATGGCTCCAGAGAAGGTATCTATAGAAACATGGATGTATTTAAAGCGTCCAAATTCGGAAAAGTGAGTTACATCAGTTTGCCACAGCTCAAGAGCAGTAAGGCCTCGCGGGTTAATGCCAAAGGGTGATGAACTTGTATATAACCGCAGGCAATCTGGACAGGCAGCAACGACATTTCTTGCCTGCCAGGGCATCCAGAAGAAGGTGTTTTGCAACGCTTTTGCATTCTGATGGAAAAATGCATGAGAGATTCCGGCTTACTCTATTACCTGGGGCACTACTTGAGCTGTGAGAGTTAATGCATCAGCTCGTCCATTGCCTTCCACTAGGGGCCCTGGAAGGGCGGTGTGAGCTCTGATGTGCATGATCAAATAAGGATGCTGTCTGTTGTTCAGCAAATGCAAAAGCGTTGACAGTAGAGTAAAAAGTAAGGGGTTGGAGACTTCCCTTAAACAAGCATTTTCTATGTGGGGTACAAGTCCCGCAACAGAGGCAGAATCAGTTATTATAGTGAACGGAGCATCCCATTTCTGGAACACTCGTACAGCAGCGGCGAGCTCTACGATTTGTGGGGACCCGCTAGTTCGGCGTACATCAGAATCCCACAATTTACTCTGCGGGTCTTGCCTTCCTACGACTGAGCGGCCGGTTCGTCCAGAACCATCAGTAAAGACAGTCAAAGCTTGTAAAGGTACATGACTCACTTTCGGGGCTACATACAAAATAAAATCTTTTTGTAAGAGTCTATGGCTAGGGCTATGGATATCTGTTTGTCCCGGCTGGTCAATAGTCGCTGTTTGAAACATCACTGAGGTTTGTAGAAGCCATTGCAGCACTTGCGTGGCGATTGGTAAGATAATATGGGAAAACTCCTGCCCAGCTAATAGCATAAGCCGTTGTCTTCCTTTTGTGATCAACATAGCAAAGCATTCTGGGCGAGTTACCACTGTCTTACACAGCTGGTGAGAAAGGAAGTCCCATTCAATAATGATCAAAGGGTCAGAACGAGTCTCATCCCACTGATATGTTAAGGCATACGGTTGCACAGCGGGATTTAATATCACCATGTGGAAAGGTAGGCTCGGACACACGCGATCCGCTTGACGTGAGGCTAATGCTTTAGAAACCTTTGCCAAGGCCGACTGCGCTTCTGGGGTTAGACTCCTAGGTGACAAAAGATCTGAGGTCCCTGTTAACAAAGAAAATAATGGACTTAACTCGTGACTTGGTACCCCCAATAGTGGACGAACCCAATTAATGGCCCCTAAGAGCTTCTGTACATCATTAAGGGTTTTAATATCTGCTTGAATTTTCACTTGTTGCGGGATAATTTTTTGTTCTGTGCTCCTCCATCCCAAGTACTGCCACGGCTCCTTCTGGTGTACTTTTTCAGGCGCAATTTGTAACCCGGCAAGTTTTACTTGACGCTATGTAAACTGCAGAGCTGCTTGCACAGTCTCTCGTGACTCTGCTGACACAAGGATATCGTCCATATAACGGTATCTTATAGCATCAGCAAACCTTTGCCGAACGGGAGATAGGGCCTTTGCTGCAAACCACTGGCACGTTGTGGGGATATTTTTCATCCCCTGTGGGAGAACTGTCCAATGACAGCGTTCACAAGGTTCACTTACCTTGATAGATGGCACAGAAAATGCAAATTTGGGGGCATCCTCAGGATGCAACGGGATTGTGAAAAAACAATCTTCCAAATCAATGATAGCGAGGCACCAATTTCGGGGGACCATAGTGGGTGAAGGCATACCGGGTTGTAGAGTACCCATATCTTCCATTGCAGCATTAATTTTTCTTAGATCATGTAAAAGTCGCCATTTGCCCCTTTTTTTCTGGATTACAAACACAGGCGAATTCCACGGACTGGTCGTTGGGACTATATGGTCTTCTCGGAGCTGTTCTTCAACTGGCTGATGAAGGCGGCGCAACTTTTCGCGTGACAAGGGCCACTGTTCCACCCAAACGGGGTTATTAGATTTCCAGGTTAACTTTAAGGTGACTTGCGCCACAGTGGCCCCTAAGACAAATTTGACCCAATCTGTATTCCCCAGTGGCTCATACAGTCGCCGCCCCATAAAGTAATTGGCGTAGTTAACACAAAAGGACGGAATGGAGAAGTGTAGGGTCCTGCACCTGGGAAGGAAGAATGCCAAACACCAGTATAGGTTAGGGGCGGACATGCTGGGAAGCAGCTCTGAGGAGAAGGACCTGGGGGTCCTGGTAGACAGCAAATTATCCATGAGCCAGCAGTGTGCCCTTGTCGCCAAGAAGGCCAATGGCATCCTGGGCTGCATAGGGAAGACTGTGGCCAGTAGGTCGAGGGAGGTCATTCTCCCCCTCTACTCTGCACTGGTGAGGCCACAACTGGAGTACTGCGTCCAGTTTTGGGCTCCCCAGTTCAAGAGGGACAGGGAACTACTGGAGCGAGTCCAGCGTAGGGCAACCAAGATGATTATGGGACTGGAGCACCTCCCTTATGAGGAAAGGCTGAAAGAGCTGGGACTCTTTAGCCTGGAGAAGAGAAGGTTGAGGGGGGACCTGATTAACGTTTACAAGTACCTAAAGGGTGGGTTTAAGGAGGACGGAGCCAGGCTCTTTTCAATGGTTCCCAGCGACAGGACAAGGGGCAAGGGCACAAGCTAGAACATCGGAAGTTCCGTTCAAATACACGGAAAAACTTCTTTACAGTGAGGGTGACAGAGCACTGGAACAGGCTGCCCAGGGAGGTTGTGGAGTCCCCTTCTCTGGAGATTTTCAAGACCCGCCTGGATGCAGCCCTGAGGGATGTGCTGTAGGCAATCCTGCTCTAGCAGGGGAGTTGGACTAGATGATCTCTAGAGGTCCCTTCCAACTCTGAAGATTCTGTGATTCCGTGATTCCGTGAATGAGGCAGCACGATTCTCGGGCCCCTGGGTCTGAATTAGGTGTTTGCTCTGTAAAGGCAAAGCATTCCCGCCAATGCCCATTAATGCCTCCCCCACTTGTACTAACGGCCAGTTCACAGGCCATCTGTCTTCAGAGATGACTCTGACATCTGCTCCGGTGTCCAGAATACCGCTCACGCAAACAGGACCTTTTCCTCGCATCGTCAATGTGCACTGCATCAATGGTCGGCCAGCACTGACGGATTGCGTCCCTAGTATCTGTGGGCTCCCGGCTGAGACAAAGCCTCCGTTCCCCCTTTGTGTTTGAACAGCTTTCGGGGCACAGGCATCAAAATACACCAATTGGGCTATCCTGGAGCCGCAAGGTAGTGTGCAGGGGGGTGCTGGGGTCCATTTAGTCTCGCAGGATATAACAGAGAGCAATTCACCAAGGCATGCAATAACATATACACATATAGGAAAAACCCCAAAACATCTCTCTATGGTACTGCTTTGAATCTGGTGTCCTATTTCTCTTTCTCTGCTGTTTTCTTGTAGCGCGCATGGCATACTTTTGTGCTAACGTGGCATATTTCCCATCTAATTATATCTGTTTGGGTTTTCTTTTCTTTTTTCTTTTCTTTTTCTTTTTTATCTTTTTTGTCTTTTTTCTTCTTTTTCTGTTTTTTTTTTCCTTTTTTCTTTTTTTTCTGTTTTTCTTTTTTTTTTTTTTTTTTCTTCATCACTTACAACTGACATAACAGTCTGCCTTTGCAACTAGGGCTCACCCTTAAGTTCCTCATTTTCCTACAGAGCATCCTAGAGATTTTGGCTCAACTCCTTTTCCCGATCGACCATGAGCTTATAGGCAAACAACAAACAACCAGCAATACGCCCTGAACAGGCGAGCCGTTCCCACGAGCGTAAGCGTGTCGGCTGATGAAAACTCCCCCAATATTTCAGGACTTCCATCGGTTCTACGGACCCTCCTGGTCTATCTACCTGGGGCGCACTCGCCTTACGTCTACACATTGTGTATATACAAACTTCTTCACTTGACGGAGTGTCAGCCCCAGTCGCGTACGAGAACAGGACCACACCGGGCAGAACACCTGCTCCAGGGGAGTCACCTAACGACACTGCACACAACAAAAACCAAACAGTAGCACAGATGATGATCAGCAGGTAGAAGCTGGCGCCCACACACACTCACACAGCAGACAAACAAAAACACCACTTCTATCTCAGGGAGACGACTGGGGAGGGGAGGGGGCCAGGCGGGCGGTGGCAGGAGCGAAACGGCTCCGGCTCCGTCCTTCTCTGCTGACATTCTGACAATACACCGCAATACCCCGATTCCGGCTGCGCACGTATAAGCGGTTGATAAGGGGGAACAGATGCGGTACCTGGCGCAAATGGAGAAGGGTTAAGAACGGAGGAGCGCGATAGCGACTTTCGTCGCTGTTGCTGTAAAATGTCCTCCGCAATTGGAGCAGATGCAGGAATAGCTTTAATTGGGGTTAAAGGTGGATAGAAATCAGGTTCAGTCTCTGGATTTATTGGACCAGGATCAAAGGGGTCCCCAGGATCATCCTCAGGGCTATTACAGAATAGGGTAGAGTGAACTTGAGTGCCTCCTTTCCCTTCGCCTTGTTCTGATCTCGGCAAGACCGGGCGACAATCGTCCGCTTGAAAATTAGGAGTTGCGGCGGTTGCCCGAAACGGAGCGGCATCATTATTGCTTGCAGCTTATCTGATATCCTCCCGTTTCCGTAACATCTCTAGAATTTGCCGCCAAGGGGTTAATAATTCAGCAGCAACCTTGTCCGCCTTAGTGGCTCTGGCCCAAAGTTTAACCCCTCCGGCATCCCACGTTTTTATACTAAAAATAGTGATTGCATCGACACCATCGCAATTAATGGACACCCATTTCAGTATCTTTTTTAAGGTCTGGAGGCTCGTATATACATGATGTTTCCGCAAGAGTCCCTCCATTAGTCCTAGTACTGACTTTTCTTCCCAAGATATGTTACTTCCCCTAGCTCCCCACAGCTCACCTCTCTTGAAGAGATGCCTGAAGCCGGCTCCTGCTTCCTTTCAGCAGCACTTAAGTTCTGTGGGGCTTGACACCCGTCAAACCTCGTTAATCGCTCCATCTCACACGGGGCACCACTGGTGGCAATTAGGCACGGACTCCGTTTGGTGCACAAACGAAAACGCTTTATTTTAGGCAGCAGCCTCTTTAAATACCCTCTGCTACAGAGCTAGCAATTTCCCACTGCTACCTCCTTATCATGAGATTACACAGCACATAGCACACATATCACAGCCCATACATGCTGTAAACCAAGACAAGCTATTCATCTTTAGCAACCCAGCCGGCCTTCAGCGCTCTCTCCTTTTCTCCTTCGTCTCGTGGCCCAGGTGCTGTGTAGCTAGGGCTTGTTTACTTATCCCAGGGTTTGCCGCCAGGGAGAGCGAGGAGAACTCCAGGGCTCCTTCCGGGTGCTGCGTCCGCAGCTCCTTCGGCATCCACAGAACGGGGCTGGCTGCAGTGCTGCGCCTGCAAGTGAGCGCCTCCCACGCACAGGAACACCAGGAGCGACACAACACACTCCCTTTTACGTGGCACGGTGATTTATGATCAAAGCACAACAAATTGCTGCTCCTGAGCACTGCAGCACAGTTTGCACGTGCAAACCTAGAGGTGCCCAGGCAGTTCATCGTGCTGGCCCCGTTCTTCTTCCAGATGCACCAGGAAGGGACGCCTCAGCCCTAACAAGAGGCAGCAGCCACCAGCTGTGCATTAACTGTGGGCAACATTCAGAGAGCCACCCCCACTCTTGTAGAAGCCGACACACGCACCGCGGGCATCTTACGGACGCGCATTTAGCCCAGAGTGCTTCCAGGGTGTTCGGGGACAGCAGTTCAGTGTTCAGCTACAGCAGAGCAGAGCGGGAAGAAAAGCAGAGCCAAGTACCAGCTGCTCATTCCCACGAAGGCCACCGCCGCCTCCCCCCGCCGCTCTCAGCGCGCACGGAGCGGCCACGGAGCACCCGGCCCCGACCGCCGCCAGCCACGCAGGGACGGAGCTCCGCTCCTCGCCCGCCCGCTCTGCGCCGGCCTCCCCGCCCCGAGGCGAAGGAGCCCGGGCAGGCAGGAGGGCGACGCGACAGCCGGTGGCACGGCGGCAGCGGCTCTCCCGCACCCCAGGGCGCCCCGCCCCGCCCCGCAGCCGGCCCGGCCCCTCCGGCACTCACCTTCTCCCACCAGCCACGGCCTACGGGCCCCTCACGCCGCGGCCCCCCCGCGCGCTCGGCTTCCTCCTACGGCGGCGCGCGAGGGACAAGCGCGGGAGCGGCGGCGGCGCGCGCCTGCGCGGGAGGGTGCGGGCCGCGCGCCGCCCTGAGGCGAGTCCTGCCGCCGGGGCGCGGAGGGAGAGAGCGGGGTGAGGGGCGGCCCTGGCGGGCTGTGCGGGAAGAAACCCAGAGCCAGGGGGCTCCGCAGCGGCTCCGTGCCCCCGCGGCCCCGATCCGGGGTGCCCGCAGCCGCCGCCATCCGTTTGTTTGTCGATATTTCTCCCGCCGGTCCCTCCCCTGCCCGGCTGCAGGGATGCTGGGGGGGGGCCCCGTCGCCCGGCAGTGCCTCCGTGCTGCTCCTTCCTTCTCTGCGCGTTTATGTACGTTAGATGCATTTATATATGATAGCTACATATTAAAAAAAAATAAAAAAGGGGAGAAGAGGCTGGCTAGAAGCTCTCGTGGGCTGATGCCCCCCCCAGCAGCGTGTGTGTCCCCCCCTAAAAATAGGAATAAAACGCAGAAAATGTCTGCAGTGCGTTTCTAGGGGAGTCCCCACTCCCAAGGCCCTGGCCCAGAGCCCCCCGATTCCTCCCCGCCCCCCTCCCCATGTCTATTACAAAAGTGGAAAGGTGAATACCAGAGATTTTGCAATAAGTGAGGTGCTAGATGTTGGATCTATATTTTGGAACAGATACCCTGTTTCTGCAGGATCTGGTGTTAGGACTGTCAGAATATAGAAAAAACCCAACAAAAAACAGGGTCAAAGGCTTTTTATTAGTCAAATAAGAAATCACTTTCTGGAGAGCAGCTGTCCCTGCCCAGCTGCCCGGCTCCTGGGTCTGTCCCGCGGGGGCCTTGGTGCGTGAGGGAGGTGGCAGTCGGACGAGTCGCTCTTGCTCTCCGCTGCCTTGTGCGGCCCGGGCTGGTGCTGTGCTGGCCCTGTCAGGCAGCAGGGGTGGCAGGAGAGAGCAGCGTGAGCTGGGGTGGGGGCAGTGGGGGGGACACGGGTGGGGAAAACCCAGCACCTCGTGGGTGCCCTGCCCTCCCCGCTGTCCCCTTCACACCCATGGGATCCTCTCCCCAAGCCAGCCCCGGCCGTACCCTCTTTGTCTGTGAGCACGGGACTGTCCAGCTGCTCCCTGGACATGCAGCCGTCCTTTGCCAACAGGTCCACCACGTTGCACTGGGAATGAGAGAGCGGGCTGGCTGAGCCACGGGGCCGAACTCGGCATCCCTTGGCAACCCTCCCACGGCCAGCTCTCCCTGGGGAAAGTGAGGCACAGATGACACCCCCGCCCCCGCAGAGGCTCAGCCTCAGTCGCCCCCGCCATATCCCTACCTTTGTCATCCCTACCTTGTTGGGGAGCAGGAGCGGCCGGAGGCGCCGGGGGAGCTGGAGGTCCTGGCGGCGCTGCAGCGGGGTGGTGACAGTGTGCCGGCCCCCGCAGCTCCGCGGCACGGTGGGGTACTTGACCTCGGGGGGCGGCTGCCTGTGGGACGGGGTAGGCGGATGCTCAGTGCCCGGCACCGTGGCAGCCCGTGCTTCAGCCTGCTACGCCAGGGAGGGGGCCAGGGGCTGCTCCCCGCTGGGGTCTGTCCCTCCCGGCTCCCTTCCGCCTGCTGCAGGAGACCCCCCAGCCATCCTGCTGGGTCTGCTCTTTCCCCGCAGCCCCCGGGAGCTGGCCGTGGCAGTGGCAGGTCCCTGCACCCCACGCCAAGGACAGCAGGAGGCAGGAGCTGGGCTGTCCCAGCTGCAGCGCTTGATTTCAGCAACTTGTTTCAGAGAAGGAACCTGACCTCCCTAAGCCCGAGGTCAGGCTGAGACCAGACACAACTCATCCCATGTGGCTTCAGCGCCCTTGAGACAGAGGCTTGGGCCAGACGGGCAGCGAGGGGGGGCTGTAAAGCCCCACAGAGGCGGGGTAAGCACAGCTGACCCTCTGCAGCACAGCTCTGCTCCCCTGCCCTGCCCAGGTCCGCCCGGACCCCTGCGCCCCCACCTGGGGAAGAGCTCTCCCTCGCCGGGGCCAGGCCACCCTGCACCCCAGTGGGACAGGGATGGGTCCCCGTGTCCCCTACCTGTGGTCGTGCTGCTGTTCCTGCTCTGGCTTGAGAATGGGATGGGGGTGCTCGGCGAGGCGGGGGGACAGCGGCGGCAGGGATGGGATGGTCACGATGTGCCTGGGGAGGGCAGGAGCCGTAGATGGGTGACGGGGCAGTGCCCTGAAACCCATGGGCTTGTAGCCCACGGCAACCCCTGCTCCCCGGGGAGGGCTCTGTGTCCCCCTGCTCCCAGGCAGGGCCGCGAGGGGGCTGGGCAGGGTCAGACCCCCCAGGCAGAGCCCCGAACCCCTGTGCCTGGCACGGCGGGGCACTGCCAGCACCCATCGCCCCCCCGTCCCGCCCACAGTGCCAGGTGCTACTCACGGGCCAGGCACCGACATGTCGAGGGGCCGGTCGCAGGAGAGGCAGTGGAAATGGGTCAGCAGCGGGCTGGAGTGGGGAGAAAAGGGCTGGGTGAGCTCCTGGGGGGGACACAGGCAGGCAGCTCGCAGGCAGCAGCGAGGTGTCCCTGAAGGCGCCGCTCTCCCCGTTGCACTCACTTCTTAATCCCAGCTGCATCATCAGCCCCTGCCTGTGAGCCCTTCTGGAGCTGCTTGAGGTTGCTCTCCCAGTGCCCCTCCAGCTGCTTCTGCAGAGCCCCCAGCTCCTGGCGGTCCAGCTGTGGACAGGTGCCCCCCCTCAGCCAGCTGCCCCGGGATGGGACATGGTGGTCCCCGGCTGGGACAGCTGGCAGAGGGATCCTCGGAGGGATGCCAAGCCCTCAAGAAGCAAGTTTTGCGTGGCAGAGACGAGACACCCCTCACCTTGGAGGCCACCTCTTCACGAAGCTGTTGCTGGACCTTCTCCTGGCCCGTCTGCCGGCTCAGCATCTCCTCGAGCATCTCAGTCAGCCGCTCCATCCTTGCGTCGAACTCGCTGCGGTTGACTTTGCCAGCCAGGCTGGTTTTGTCTGCTTTCTAGCAAGAGGGAAGGGCAGGAGAGCGGTGGGGAAAGGACGAAGGTAGCCTAGGCAGGGCCAGCTCGTGCTGGGAGGAGAGGGAGAAGTGGCTACGTGGCCCTGCTTGCCCCATCACCCCCATGGGGCTGGTGCCAGCAGCCAAAGGGTCCCGTGGGGAGACAGAAGGACCTGGCGAGGGAGCCGCGGCCAGTCTGGAAATCTTCCCTCCCCCCGGCAGGTTCTGCCACCAAGCAGCCAAGGGACAAGGGGTGATTGTCACCCTGCCTGGGACCCCCTTGGCTGGTGCTGGGGACCCTCGAGGCCATACCACATCGAGTGCCAGCATCAGGTCATTCTTGTCCGCTTTGCCCTTCACCAGCTTCTCCAGGGACTGGAACAGAGCCTTCCAACACAGAAAGCACCCCATGATGCCACGGCAGCGTCGGAGCTGCCTCCCGGCCAGCTCAGCACCCCCCATCTCCCACCCCCCTTAAAAACCTGCGGGAAAGGGACAAATCCCTGGTGGTGCCCAGGCTCTGCCTGGAGGATGCTCTGACCCCGTGGGGCTTTCAGCCACCCACCTTGGTATCTTGCTGCTGCCGCTGACTGTCACGCAGGAGGTTCCCCACGACGGAGCTGAGCTTTTCGTAGCTTCCTTGCACCTGCACAAGGGTGGCCTGGACGCGCTTCGGCACCTCCTCATCCTGCTGCAGGGAGGAAGATGACAAGGCGGTGCTGTGCAAGGGGGGACTGGCTGCCCCGTGGGGACAGAGCCAGGTTACTTGGCCGCTGGCCAAAGGCTCTCAGTGCCAGCAGGACATTTGCACCAAGGCTTTCATTTCCTTCCGTGCTGCTGACGTGTACAAGGCAATGTGGGGAGCAGCGAGGGGCTCCCCCATGTTACAGCAAAGCACGACCAGCCAGGGGAGTCCCGGCAGCCCCCTCCCAAGCCCCCCATGCCGGCACCTCCCTACCTGGCTCTGCCTCGGCAGCTGCCTCAGCACCTTGCCCACCGCCCGCCGGGACATTAGGGAGTCCACCACCTCCTGGAGCTTCTCGTAGCGCTGCAGGAGCTGCCCCACCTGCGCTCCGGTGTCCCCACAGCAGGCAGGGCATGCTGCCTGCGCCTCTGCCTGCTCCTGCCCTGCGCTCTCCGTCGTCTTCAGCTTGTCCTGCTGCAGGAAGGGGAGAAGGAATCGGCTCTCAGATGGAACGGATGCAGCCAACAAGCCAAGGTGCTGTGGAGGCTTGATGGCTGCAGCCGGCCAGGGGCCGTGGCCGGGAACCCTGCCAGGACCCCCCCACCCAGCCGGCGGGCAGTGGGAGCACTCCCCTTAGACCTCACCTGAGCCTGCATCTGCTTGGCCACCTGTGTCACCAGCTGCTTCAGCGTGGCCTCGGTCATGTCCTGCTGCTCTCCCAGCTCCTTCAGCTCACGCTTTATCTTCTCTAATTCCAGCTCCTTCAGCCCCAACACCTCTTGCTTTAACTCCTGCAGCATGGACCTGGCCAGCAAGATGGGCGCACCGGCAGGCTTAGCCTCATCAGGGCCACTCAGGGGGCTGTCCCTCGCCCCCCAAACTGGGCTGGTCCCAGCCACTGGGCTCCCTTGCAGCCCCATGGGGTAGCAAACCCTCTCCCGTCCTTTTACCCCAGTTGCAGGGCGATCCGGTCGCTGCCATCTGCTCTCCAGTCCGCTCCGGCCACCCACAACATTCCAAGGGCATCCTCCAGCTGCCTGATCTGGGAACGGCGGTGGTGGCAGAGTCAGGGCATGGCACCCCGTGCTGTCCCTTTGCGGGGGGGCCCTTTGGCTGCCCCTCCCTCTCCCAATCCCCCCTGGCATCCCTGCAGCCCCCTCGGGGACTGCCACCGGCTCACCTTCTCCTTCACTTCCTGCAGCTCGCTGGCGAGGCTCTGCAGGGAGGACACCTGACCCCGGAGGGCGATGCTGTTGTCATCTAGAGGGACATGGTCCAAGGGGACATGCTGTCAGTGAGGGGGTCTCGCCCTTGGGGCCAGCCTCTGAGCACGATGAGCCCCCAGCCCAGGGTGTTCCCACGCCAAACACCCCCCACCAGCCCCCTCAGGGTTCCTACCTCCCTCCGGGGAGAGCAGGTGCATCTGCTCACGCACGGCGTGGTCTGACTTGGTGGCTTCCAGGTGGGCCACCTGCTTCTTCGGGTGGCCAAGCTGCCCAGACTGGCCGAGAGCCTCCACCATCTCCATGCCATGGCCAGAGGCACTGCTGAAGGCTGAGGACCCCCAGGGCATTGCTGGCTCTTGCAAATGGGACATGCCGGGAGATCCTGGCTGCACCCCTGGGGTGGCTGTCCAGGTGCCAGGGGACTCTGGCTTCTCTCCTGGGCTGGTGGTCTTGATGCCTGGGAATGCTGGCTGCATGCCCGGAGTGGTGATTTGGGTGCTGGAGGGTTCTGCCTGCATCACTGGGGTAGTGCTCTGACCAACAGGGGACCCTGGCTGCTTTCCTGGGCTGGTGGTCTTGATGCCAGGGAATGCTGGCTGCATGCCCGGGGTGGTGATTTGGGTGCCGGGGTACCCTGGCTCCATCCCCTGTGTGGTGCTCTGAGCGCCAGGGGACCCTGGCTGCATGCTGGGGGTTGTGGCGCTGGCATCAGAAATGCTCTTCCCATCTGAAGGAGCGCCTGCCGCCTTCTCAGGGCTCACTGGTGCTCTGTGTGTCCCTGCTTGCGTCTCCTCGGAGCCAGGCTGTGTCCCTGGAGCCCCCTTGCTTGTGCTGGGCTCAGGTTGTGCCCCTGGTTCCTCCGTCCCTGGCACGGAGCTTGCCCTGTGCTGGGTGTCCACGTCCGCCTGGGGGGACTCGGTGGGGGAAGAAAGGCTCCCACTGCCCTCCTGGGAAGAGGAGGCCAAGGGGAGCAGGGTTACAGGCAGCCATGCAGTGGCAAGGACAGAGCCCAGGGCCCCCCCGCCATGTCCCCACTGCCTGTCTCCAAGGCACCGCCTCCCGGGGCCAAACTCAAGGACACCACGAGAGCCCCAAGGCAAAGGCTGCCCCCCCCGCACAGAGCCCCGCGTGCCACGGCTACAGCCTCCTGCAACCTCCCCAGCCCCCTTAGTGCTTTGCTGGCCTCTGGGCCGGCAGCGTCTGAGCAGTCGAGCCTGGGGAGCGGCAAACCCTCCCTGACTCCCCGGGCCACGGCAGCGAGGCCTTTTGCTCTCCAGCAAGGGCATTCGGTGCTCCAGGCCTGCTGCCCAGACCCGCTTCCCAGCCCAAGGGGCTGCGCTGGTGTTTCAGGAGCAGCAGCCCCCGGCGGGATTTGGAAACCATCTCACAGTGCCAAATGCTGGGATCTGCCCCCTCCTCCTCCCGCTTCTGCTTCGCTGCCCACCAGGCGAGCCACCCCCCAGCACCTCCCAGCCCACCATGCTGCGCACCTCCTCCGGGACTGGGCTGAGTCTCCGCATTTCCTTCAGGCTTTTCTGGGGAAGGAAGGGATCAAGGGCTTAGCCCGGCCACGTAGCTGGCAGGGACGGCACCCTCGGGGACAGGACCCCCCAGCATCACTGCCCAGCACCCACCACCCATGGACCATGCCCCAGCACAGGAGGGACGGTCCCCCCAGGGGAGCTGGGGACACAGCTACCTCCTGTCTCAGTGCAGGATCCAGGACCCCCCGCGGCCATACTTCACCACGACACTTCTTGTGAGGGGGGCCTGGCAGCTGGCTGGCGGTGTCCTGGAGTTTCCCCTGGAGCAGGGAGAGGACAGGGACACCAGTCTGGCTGTGGGAGCGGATGTCAAAGGAGCATCCACACCTTGCCTTGGGCACAAGGGAGAGGGGCGCTGGGAAGGGCTGTGCCCGGGGGCTGTGGCTGTGTTGTCCGGGGCAGAGCTTTATCTCCCTCCTTCCCAGCTCCCACGTGTCGTGCCTTTTTTGATGGCTCTTTGGTTGCAAAGTGCCTGAGCATCCCTTTGGGTGATGCCCACAGTTCCTTCTAGCCCCAGCCTGAGCTGCAGGCAGCGGTGCCCGTTTCTGCCCTCCCTGGGGCCGTGCTGGCGGGCAGAGGGTGGGGAGCTCTGGGTGGGGGTGGCTGAGCTGCCCTGCTGCCCTCCTTGGGACATCCTTCCCACTCTGCCCTCCTGGTGCCCTTCCTGCTGGGGGACAGGGAGGGCTGATGGCCGCGGGGCAGGGGCTGGGGTGGTGATGGGGAGAGGGGCAGGGAGGGGGCGAGGGCCCAGCTCCCTCTCGGGGCACTGGCGGCAGCTCACCAAGCCGAGTGCCTCCTGCATCGCCCGCAGCTCCTCTTCCAGGTGGGACTGCGCCTCCTTCATCGTGCCCATCTCCTGGAGGAGCTCCTCGGAGAGAGCTGTGGCCTGGCAGAAAGGGGTGGTGGGGGTGAGCCCCAGGAGAGGGTCCCTGGGGACCAGGACCATTGCCACCGCTGTGGCCTGCCCAGAGCCGGGGGGCAGTGCCAGGCTGGCAGGGCAGCGCGGGCAGCACATCCCATCCATCACATCTTCAAGAGCTGAGATGGGGCAGCAGCTCCCCAGAGACCCCCACCCCAGCCCCGGGGGGGCAGCACAACGGCGGCGTGGACCCCGGAGGACGGGGTGTCGTGCAGGGGAGCACCCAGGGGATGGGCAAGAGCCTCTACCTTGGAGATGCCGCTCTCGTTGGCTTTGATCTTGTCCTTCATCCACCCCACGTTGGTGGCCACGGAGGCCAGCTGGGGGCTGCTCGTGCTCTCCTGGAGCAAGTCCTTCCCAGGCAGCCGCTCCCCCGGTTCCTGGGGCTGCTGCCCCCTGTCCTGGGCCCTGTCCCCCTCCTTCTCCAGCACAGGGGGTGCCTCTGCAGGCTGGTCCCCCTCCCAGAGCAGGGTCAGGCTGTCCCCCTGCTTCTGGGCGGGCAGGTCCTGCAGGCCCAGGTGCCCGAGCATGGCGAGCAGCAGGCTGCGCAACGCCACGAAGTTGACTGCCCCGAGCTCGGGCGTCCCGATGGCCTCGTCCAGCAGCTGGTACAGGCTGAGCTGGGCCATGGCTGCTGCCCTGCCCAAAGCCATGGAGGCACCTGAGGGGGATGGGAACCTTTCTGCCTGAGGGGGGCCCGGGATGGCTGGAAGGGATGGGCAGTTGAGCCCTTCCTCTTCCTCTTCCTCTTCCTCCTCTTCTTCCTCCTCCTCCTCTGCTGGCTCCTCGCAGCAGAGTGGTTGCACCAGCGGGACGGGTGACAAGGGACAATGCAGCGTCCCCTGTCGCTAGGCGACGCCCCGCCCCCCGCAGCCACCTATCAACTGGGACGACGCTGCATTGTCCATTGTCACCCGTCCCACCGCGGAGTGGACGCCCTAATGGCGAAGGTGGAAGCAGACAAGAACAACCTGATGCTGGGACTCGATGTGGTGGGACCGGCCCCATGGGGGCGATGGGGCGAGCAGGGCCACGTAGCCACTTCTGCCTCTCCTCCCAACGCGAGAATGTTTCTTCATCTCTGTGCCATGCTGACAGCTGCTCTTTGGGACCTAGCCATTCTGCACACCAGGAATGCTCCCTTCTTCCTAATTTGTCCCTTTTTCCAGTAAGTTCATGAGGAAATAATTTCATGTGTCCTGGGGAGAATTAACCCTGTCCCCACCAGAACCAGGACATTATCCACATAAATAAGGACATTCCATACCATCTATGCCATGCCCAGATCTTACAGATTCCAAAGAATTGCCACCACTTTCCCCTGTCATGTATATATCTACATATATATTCATGCAGACATAATGCCCTTAGTTTATGGGCCATCCCTCCAAAGTGTCCATTGAGTTCATTTCATCCATGGCTCTGGGCTCCGTTAGAACAGTCTCTTGGCTTGTTTGATTGCAGCGCATGTCTCACATTCATGGATGACCTGTGCAATAGTGTCCATGGTCAAGGCCACCCCTTGGTCACGAGCCCATCTACATGTCGCATCTCTTACTTGATGGCCTGAGGTGTCATGGGCCCACCGAGCTATAAAGAGTTCACCCCTATGTTGCCAGTCCAGATCCAGCTGAGCCACTTCAATCCTAGCAGCCCGATCCACCTGCTGCTTGTTCTGATGTTCCTCCGTGGCCCGATTCTTCGGTACATGGGCATCTACGTGGCGTACTTTCACAACCAGATTCTCTATCCAGGCAGCAATATCTTACCATAGTTCAGCAGCCCAGATGGGTTTGCCTCTGCGCTGCCACTTGCCCTGCTTCCGCTGCTGTAGCCACCCCCACAGAGTATTTGCCACCATCCATGAGTCAGTGTAGAGATAAAGTACCGGCCATTTTTCTCGCTCGGCAATGTCCAAAGCCATCTGAATGGCTTTCACCTCTGCAAACTGGCTCGATTCACCCTGTCCTTCACTGGCCTCTGCAACTTGTCGTGTAGGATTCCACACAGCAGCCTTCCACTTTCCATGCTTTCCCACCATCCGGCAGGACCCGTCAGTGAACAGGGCATATTTCTTCTCATTTTCTGGCAGTTTATTATATGGTGGGGCCTCTTCTGCACAGGTCACCTCCTCCCCTGGTGACATTCCGAAATCCTTGCCTTCTGGCCAGTCCACGATCACTTCCAGAATTCCTGGGCGACTGGGGTTTCCCATTCAAGTTCGCTGTGTGATCCGTGCAATCCACGTACTCCATAGAATCATAGAATCATAGAATCTTCATAGTTGGAAAGGACCTTTGAGATCATCGAGTCCAACCGTACACATGTGGCATCAGTTGCATTATGTGTGATGGGGACCCTTTCTTTGACCATCCAGCCCAGCACTGGCAGTGGAGGTGCTGAGAGGAGCTGTGCTTCTGTACCAACCACTTCTGAAGCAGCTCGAACCCCTTCATATGCTGCCAAGATCTCTTTTTCTGTTGGAGTGTAGCGGGCTTCGGATCCTCTGGATCCCCGACACCAAAACCCCAGGGGTCGACCTCGGGTCTCCCCTGGTGCTTTCTGCCAGAGGCTCCAGGTAGGGCTGTTCTCCCCGGCTGCGCTGTAGAGCACCTTTTCAATGTCTTGTCCTGCCCGGACTGTCCCCAGGGCCACTGCATGGACTATTTCCTGTCTGATTTGTTCAAAAGCTTGTCGTTGCTCAGGACCCCATTTGAAATCGTTCTTCTTCTGGGTTATTTGATACAGAGGGCTTACAATTAGATTGTGATGTGGGATATGCATTCTCCAAAAACCCACAATGCCTAAGAGAGCTTGTGTTTCCTTTTTACTAGTTGGTGGAGACATAGCTGCTATGTTGTTGATCACATCCGTTAAATACCCACATAAAAATACCCTCTCGGGAGGTAATCTATACCAAGGATGCATGGAGCCTCTGGGCCAGTCACAATGGGATGCATTTGCCACTCATTCCCAGTTAGGCTCACTTCAGCCTCCATCCAGTACAGTCAGCTCTTGGGACCCCCCTGTCACCCCAGAAATACAGATGGGTTCTGCCCCTCTGTAGCTTGATGGTATTAGGGTGCACTGTGCACCCGTGTCCACTAGAGCCTTATACTCCTGTGGGTCTGATGTGCCAGGCCATCGGATCCACGCTGTCCAATAAACCCGGTTGTCCCTTTCCTCCACCTGGCCGGAGGCAGGGCCCCTCTAATCCTGGTCATACTATCTGGTACTCACTTCTTGCAGAAATGACTTGGAAGTTCCTTCAAGAGGATCAGAAGCAAGATCAGGCCTTCTGCTCTGTCTGGGCAACTGCCCCCTGGAGACCGGGGCGGCACTTTTCCTGGAGGGATCCCCTTTTGTGGTTGTCCTTCCTTGCAACTCCTGTACCCATGTCCGCAGCATCGAAGTAGGTTGTCCATCCCACTTCCTCATGTCCTCCCCGTGGTCACGCAGGTAGAACCACAGGGTGCCTCGTGGTGTGTACCCTCTGTACTCTCTCTCTTGAGTGGGGAAACGCCTGCTCCTAAGAGCTGAGATGCTGGCCCGTACAGGTGGGGAGTAGGACATATTCTCTTCAAGTTGCTGGACCTTCCGCGACAGTTTCTCCACAGCTGAGACAAGGGGGGAAGAGAGACTTTCTTCATATGGCCGGAGCCGGCCAGCCACCTCATCCACCCTTGGTCCCTCTTCGCCTTTCCATTCCATTACTGCCAGTGAGTCGGCATATGACGATGGTGCGCTCCGTACAAACTTCTGCCACGTGGGCCTTGTGCATTGCACCTCATCAGGGTCTGTGGGTAAGTCTGCATCATCCGAGTCATAAGAAACCATCTCCCGCACGGATAATTCTCTCAGGTACTGGATGCCTCTTTCCATGGTAGTCCACTTCCTTGGTTCCCTGGTTCAGCGGCAGTGGCTTCCACAGAGGGGGTTGGAGTAGCCGTAGCGTCTGTCGCAGGGGTTGCAGTAGCCGCATTGTCTGTCGCAGGGGTTGCAGTAGCCACACTGTCTGTCGGCCTGGTCTCCATCTCTTTCCCCCGAGGGTGCTGCGTACCACTGAGCAGTGCCTGGTAGATACTGGCCAGGGCCCAGCACAGTGCGGTGAGTTGTGCCTCTCCAGAATAGCCACAGCATCTTCCCTTCAGATATTCTACCACTCTGTCAGGGTCCTGTAATTGTTCAGGGGTGAAGTCCCAGACCACTGGAGGCGAGAAGTTCTCTAGATACCTGCCCACGTTGTCCCACATGCCATGCCACCCCTGACTGTCCAGCCTCGGAGCAGATCTCTGCGTGGTAGTCTTAAATAGTCGTTTAACCCTAACCAAGACCTGGAACACGTTCAGGAGACATAACGATAGGACCAGGCTGGTTTGAGCATCCCAAGGATATTCAACATTCTCAAAAGCTGTCATACCTGACCCAAAGGAGAAAGGGAGGCAAAAGAGTTGGGGAAAGTGTCCCCCCGTTTCCCCCCCAGACGGGGTGTAATTATTAATAAATTGTGAGAGACGGTGCCCAATGTACGGGAGGGACAGCAATACCACATAGACACCCCAAAGTAACTGTCTGAACAGTGATGTTATCATATCATAAGCTGATATCGCACAGGACAGTAAAATAATAATCCTGATCCCTCTCCCAGAAGTAGCAACCATCATCGCAGGGAGTACATGAGCCATATAGGAATTTACATAACACAGCCACGAGAACAAACCAAGCAACAATTTACCTAATAAAATAAACGCATACGACAAAATCGTTTTTCCCAGCTCTAGTTGAATTCTGTTGTTATCTCAACCCGTCGAGCCCCACGTTGGGTGCCAAAAAGGACTGTCGTGGTTTGGCCTCAGACGGCAACAAAGAACCCCGTGCCGCTCGCTCGGGCCTTCCCAGTACGGGAAGAATCATAAGAAAAAGGCAAAACTCTTGGGTTGAGACAAAGGCAGTTTAACAGAACAGCAAAGGGAACAAGAAAACAAACAACAACAATCACACGGACAGAGGAACATACAAAGATGATTAGGGAACCGCCGCTCCCCGCCACTCCCTGGACCCTGGACACACCAGCCCCCTCCAAGCGGAGAAGTCCTGCCCCCTCCCCCGGCAGCTCAGGGTGGGCATGGCTCACATGGCATGGAAGAGCAGGGAGAATTAACCCTATCCCCACCAGAACTATGACAGCTAGAGATAAGGAAAACCTTCTTCCTCATCAGGAGAGACAAACATGGGAGCAGGTTGCCCAGAGGGGCTGCACTGTCTTCATCCCTTTTATTTTTAATTCCTTACTGCATAAATTCCTTAGCAAGCTGGTCTGATCCCATAGCTCATCCTGTTGGGAGCAGCAGCTACAAGCAGAGACCTCCTGAGGTGCCTAAATGCTGACTAATGCTGATTTCTTCCCCTCTCTCTCCCCTTGATGATGGTGGGGGAAGCGCTTGGGTTCCCTGTGACCATGGAAGTGAATGAGAAGCCAGTACAGTCAGATCAACGGCCGCTTCCTTCTCCTGCTGCAGGCAGTGTTGCTCACATGCAGGGCTGCCCCACAGGTACCCCCTAACAGCCTACCTACCCTAACAGGTACCCCCACAGAGCAGCCTCCTCTCTCCTGCACCTGCCTGGCTTTAACCCTTTCCACAAGCCCTGGCTCTGCACCACAAACACTCTGGTGAGAGTCCTCACCCCGCATGGTCACACGGTACAAGCTGCACTCCGAGGATTTTTCCTCCTGGGCGCTTTCCAGCCTAGCCCAGCTCCCTCCAAGCTCTCCCACCTCCCCTGCCCTCTCTCCATCCCAGCCCAGTCTGCGCTGGCCCAACAGCAGAGCCCGCCCCAGGGTGCTGCAGAGCTCTGGGCACTCACTCCACAGCCACAGCCCCTCTGAAGGGCACCGCAGCTGCTGGGGGGCAGAGGAGGGTCAGCCCCAGAGACAGGGGGCATTTGGGCACAAGGAAAAGGCAGTCAGTGGGCCCCCGGGTCCTCCTCCCCAGGATATTCTGAGGGGTCTGCAGCCCCTCTGTGCCATCCCTTCTCCCCAGCCCGGTACAAGAGCCCTGGCCCTGGGGACCCTCAGGCAGCTCCTGCCGCCCCAGTGACAGAGTGGCACTGGGACAGCCTGCCCCAGGCTGCTGCAGCCACAAAGATCTTCTCATTTCCCATCCATTCGGCGCTGCTGCTGATGGGTCTCAGAAAAAGTAGTTGCCGCTGGTTCATTTATTTTATTTAAACACACAGAGCGCCTGACTCTTCATTTACACAAATCTTTTGTGTCACACAAGACAGGTGGATATTTAAGGAGGGGGGGATGAATAATGATAGGCTCGACCCATCACAACAGATACAGGGAATCATTTGCAGAGGAAGGTACACAATCTATGGCTGATGAAAAAATGTCCAATCAGTTTCCTCAGGGCATCCTTGAGCTCCTGGTTCCTCATGCTGTAGATGAGGGGGTTCACTGCCGGAGGCACCACCGAGTACAGAACTGACAGCACCAGATCTAAGGATGGGGAGGAGATGGAGGGGGGCTTCAGGTAGGCAAATACTGCAGTGCTGATAAAGAGGGAGACCACGGCCAGGTGAGGGAGGCACGTGGAAAAGGCTTTGTGTCATCTTTGCTGCGAGGGGATCCTCAGCACAGCCCTGAAGATCTGCACATAGGACACCACAATGAAAACAAAACACGCAAAGAATAAACAGGCACCAAACACAAGAAGCCCAACTTCCCTGAGATAGTCTGCGTCTGAGCAGGAGAGCTTGAGGATCTGGGGGATTTCACAGAAGAACTGGTCTAGGGCATTGCCTTGGCAGAGGGGTATTGAAAATGTATTGGCAGTGTGCAGGAGAGCATTGAGAAAGCCACTGCCCCAGGCAGCTGCTGCCATGTGGACACAAGCTCTGCTGCCCAGGAGGGACCCATAGTGCAGGGGTTTGCAGATGGCAACGGAGCGGTCGTAGGCCATGACTGTCAGAAGATAAAACTCTGCTGCCAACAAGGTGAGAAAGAGAAAGAGCTGGGCAGCACATCCCGAGTAGGAGATGGCCCTGGTGTTCCAGAGGGAATTGGCCATGGCTTTGGGGAGAGTGGTGGAGATGCAGCCCAGGTCGAGGAGGGCGAGGTTGAGGAGGAAGAAGTACATGGGGGTGTGGAGGCGGTGGTCACAGGCTACGGCAGTGATGATGAGGCCATTGCCCAGGAGGGCAGCCAGGTAGATGGCCAGGAAGAGCCAGAAGTGCAAGAGCTGCCGCTCCCGCGTGTCTGCGAATGCCAGCAGGAGGAAGTGGGTGATGGAGCTGCCGTTGGACATCGGATCCCTTTGTTCCCGAGGTACTGCCAAAGGAGGAAAGCACACTCACAAGTCAGGACAGCTCTGAGCAAATCTCTTCCCATTGCCTGCCCTTCCAAACCCAAGCCCCGAAAACACTCTTTGCCTGTGTCCTTCCTTCCGGGAGCTTTCTGCATTGCCCTTGTTGGAGCTCTCATTGTTGCTGGCCAAGTGTGCCGTGAGGAGCAGAGCTCTGCTTGTGGGCTCTCAAGGAGTCATCCCTGCTCCACAGCAGCGGGGATTTGGGAAAGGGGTTACAGCGTCTGACATTCACTAGTTACCTCATCTGTAATCCACTTGTAACGCAGAGGAGCTGCTCAGCATATTCCTGCAGGAAAACCTCAAGGAAGCTCCCGGTTGTCCTAAAGCTGCAGTGACATGAGCAGAGCCAGCTCACTCCTCAGCCTTGTCGGGGGGGAACGACCACGCAGC
The DNA here is from genome assembly GCF_964199755.1 of Larus michahellis. NCBI lineage: Eukaryota > Metazoa > Chordata > Aves > Charadriiformes > Laridae > Larus > Larus michahellis. Next base: position 661,808 of record NC_133912.1, read on the forward strand.
TTTTGACTCACTCCCCCCTGGCCCCCTGCAGAGGAACAGGGAGAAGAGGGAGAAAAAGGAATAAAAATCTCATGGGTTGACGTACAGACAGTTTGATAGACCAGTAACGGGAAAGAAAATGACAATCATTGTAAAAGAATATAGGAAACCAGGAGTGATGCAGTACAATTGCTTACCACCCGATGCCCATCCCGAGCAGCGAACACGGATTCCTGCCGCCCGGCCAACCCCCATTTCTATACTGAGCATGACGTCTGTGGTATGGAATATTCCTAGGCCCAGCTTGTCCTGCCTGTGCTCCCTCTCACTTTCTACGGGAAACTGAACAAGTCCTTGACTTAACATACACACTACTTAGCAACAACTCAACCAAAATGTCTCATCATCGTTAGTCTCATACTAAATCCAAACCACAGCAGCTTCTAGGAAGAAAATGAACTCTCTCCCAGCTGAAACCAGGACAACTCCCAGGTAGCGCTTGTCTTGAGGTGCTTCTGGAAAAGTCCCTGTGAAATGTCCACTGCCTCTGATGGTGCAGCAGACAATCTCTGATCTTGAGCATGTCCTCCTGTTCTACCCAGGAGAGAGATCCCATAGGTTTTGGGCTATGAGAGCTTTAGGAGATCCCTGCAGGAACTGCAGTGGCATTGCCCTGCACCCAGAGACTTACCGTGTCAAGGGCTGTGAAGGTTTCTCTCTCTGTGAGCTCTCAGTGTCCTCCCACTCCCAGCTGCCTTTAACCTCTCTCTGCCTGCTCGTCTCCTCTCACGCTTTGCAGAGGAGACTGCAAAAGAGACTTGCCATGGCTTTCCTCCATCCCGGAAGCCTGGACCAGTTTAGTGGCAGAGGACCAGCTCAAGGCATTTTATTGACCTCTCTGGTGGTTTTGGTGCTGAGCCCATGAAGCTCAGACACAGGGGAAGCTGATGAAACCTCTCCAGAAGTCAACATCAGATGCAAACTGCAAAGTTTCTTGGAGCGTTAATGGGTCCCACTGAGAGCCATTACTGCCAAAGGCTCCTGGGGGCTCGTTTGAGGGAAAACTGGAGGCAGTGAGGGCAGGTAGGCAAAGGCAATGGAGAGGTGTCTCTGATGCTGGCTAATCCTGAATGTGTGAGAGGAAGGCAAAGGGCCAAGCCCTGGCCTCCAGCCCCTGGGAAGGGAGATCCTGCCCCACAACCACAGCTCAGGGCTCTTCCTGGGGCATTGTGATGGGAGGACATGAAACGCCAAGGGCAGAAACACAGAATGACGGCTCCCGGGTGGGGAAGAGGAGGTGCTAAGGCCCTAGTGCTGTAAGGATAAGGTGTCTTCTGGTAGCCTTGGTGGCACAGACAACAGCCACAGCCAAGAGGAGAAAGACATAAGCACTGTTGGGGGCTTTCAGCCTTGCCATCTCCCTTGATCGTCTCGACCACTGACTGTGCTATGGTGTCCCACATCTGCTCCTCTTCCCCTGCAGGCTGCAGACATCCCCCCTGCTTCCCTGTCTTGCTCTCCTCTTGGGATCTCACTGCTTTTACTGACCTCTCTCCTTCTCCCTTGGCTGTTCCTGAAACACAACGCCTTGGGCTGATCCCGACTCCCTCTGTGTGATCTGTTGCAGCACAGCACTGCCCTTGCAGTGGCATTTCTTTCTCCTGGAGTCTCAACCTCCCAAGCTGACCTTTGTTGCATTATTTCTTTCTCCTGCTGTTTCCTTCCAAAGAAAAGCTCCATCGTCTCTGAAATAACCCTGCAACCAGTTTCAGGCCATTCCAATACTGCCCAGAGCCTCCCTGCCACTGGGCCAGAGAAGCCCAGGTCCCTCAGCCTCTCCACAAAGCACACGTGCACTGGGCCCTCAAGCCCAATGTGGCAGACCTCCTCTGGACACTCTCCTGGTCCTCTCCACTTCTCCAAAATGGGGAGCCGCACACTGGGACACAGCTCTGTGTGTTGGGCCACAGCAGTGCTGAGTGAAAGGGGAAGGTGACTCAAATTGCCTGGGGGGCACACGCTCCTCCTCCTGCAGCCCCGTAGACAGCTGGCCTTGTCCACAGTGAGCGTGCACCACTGGCTCATGAGGCGTCCCTCAGGGTGCCCAGCCCCGTCTCCGCAGGGTCCCTGCTCAGCACATCAGGTCCCAGCCTGTCCTGCTGCCTTGGGGTTATTCTTCGCCGGGATGCAGGACTGGACACTTCTCCTTGAAAAACTTCAAGACATTTCTGTTGGCCAGCGTCTCCCAGCGTCTCTCCAGCTGCCCCTGGCCTGAAGCTCCATTTGGTCATCCATTGGATTGAGTGCACCCTGAGTAAGTTTGCAGATGATACCAAGTCGATTGGGAGTGTCAACCTGCTTGAGGATAGGAATGCATTGCAGAGGGATCTGGAGAGTCTGGATCGATGGACCAAGGCCAGTGGTCTGAGGTTCAACAAGGCCAAGTGCCGGGTCCTGCACTTGGGTCACACCAACCCCATGCAGCGTTACAAGCCTGGGGAGGAGTGGCTGGAGAGCTGCCCTGCAGGAAAGGACCTGGGGGTGTTGGTCGACTGCCAGCTGAATATGAGCCAGCAGTGTGCCCAGGTGGCCAAGAAGGCCAACAGCATCCTGGCCTGTATCAGGAACAGTGTGGTGAGCAGGAGTAGGGCAGTGATCGTCCCCCTGTACTCGGCACTGGTGAGGCCCCACCTTGAGTACTGCGTCCTGTTTTGGGCCCCTCACCACAAAAAAGGTAATGAGGCGAGGTATTGAGGTGCTGGAGTGGGTCCAGGGAAGGGCAACGGAGCTGGTGAGGGATCTGGAGAATAAACTTTATGTGGAGTGGCTGAGAGAGCTGGGATTGTTAAGCCTGGAGAAAAGTAGGCTGAGGGGAGACCTTCTCACTCTCTAAAACTCCCGGAAAGGAGGTTGTAAGGATGTGGGGTCGGTCTCTTCTCCCAGGTAAGAGGCAATAGGACAAAAGAAAATGGCCTCAAGTTGTGCCGGGGAGGTTTAGGCAGGATATTAGGAAAAATTTTTACACTGAAGGGGTTACCTAGCATTGGAACAGACTGCCGAGGAAGTGGTTGAGGCACCATCCGTGGAGGTATTTAAAAGACCGGCAGACATAGTGCTTAGAGCTATGGTGTAGTGATGGCTTTTGTCAGAGGTACGTTGATGGTTGGACTAGGTGATCTGAAAGGTCCCTTCCAACCAAGACAATTCTATTGATTCTATACAACTTTCATTCCCTTTTCCAGTCTTTTTCCACTCCCAAGTTCTTCTCTTGGATCATCCTCATCTCCTCCATGGTCCAGTGACCATTCAGTGCACAGGGACCTTGAGACACCTGGGGACGTGGCCAACAGAAACCTCCTCAAGGTTTTCAAGGAGAAGGGGCAAAGTGGGAGAGGACCAGGTGAGGAGTGAGTCTGAGGAGAGGGGCCTGGGCATTTTGAGGGATGCCATATGAGCCTCTGGTAAAGGCTCAGCACCATTAAGGCCAGCTGCGTATGATGCGGTGTTAGAAGGACCGTGGCCACCCAGACATGGGGATTTATCATCCCCCTCGACTCGGCACTGGTGTGGCCACATCTGCTCTCCTAGTATCCCAGAATGGCTTGGGTTTGAAGGGACTATTAAAGATCATCTAGTCCTATGCCTGTTTTTTAGGGACATCTGTGACTCGATCAGGATGCTCAAAGCCCTGCCCTACCTGACCCTGAACACCGCCAAGGATGGGGAATCCACAACTTCTCTGGGCAACCTTTTCCAGTGTCTCACCACCCTCACTGTGAAATATTTCTTCCCTATGTCCAATCTAAATCTACCGTCTTTCAGCGTAAAGCCATTGCCCCTTGTCCTGTCATTACTGGCCCTGGTAAAACCTCTCTCTCTTATAAACCTCCCTCATAGATGAAGAGGCCACAAGAAGGTCTCCTTGCAGCTTTTTTGTTTCCAGGCTCAACAACGTCAACTCTCTCAGCTGTTCTTCCTAGGAGACGTCTTCCAGCCCTCCAATGACTTTTGGTGATCCATCTCTTGACCCGCTCTAACAGCTTTAGCCATGAGGCATGTGGTGAGGGTTTCAGCTTTGGCGTTCGTGTTCATGGAAGGATTACAGATGAGAGCTGCAGGTGAGGGATTAGGGTTAGGGTCCAGGCAAAGGCTTAGGGGGAGCTGCGTCCTGCCGAGTCTGAGGGGCAAGAGTGTGGAAGGCACTCAGCGTGTCTGGGCCCTCGTGGTGAGCAGAGGGAAAGCTCATGTGGTGATGACCAAAAGCATCCCCATTTCAATGAGCTGGGGGTTAGCACTGCGCCCCTTGACTTGACCGGGCACATCCAGGGGGCTACAGCACACAGGATGTCTCTGCCTCCTTTCTTTGTCACCCTGCAATCACTGCCTCTGGTTTTCGGCTCTAATCAGCCCCCAGGCAGGCACGCTTCCATTGCCTGAAGCAGCTTCATCACCCACAGCCCTCAGCAGACCCTGCTGAACCTCCAAGGCTCTTTATTTCTGCCAGGGCCCTCCACACTCCGTGACCTTCCCTTAGGAGCTTGTTAACGTGAAGGAACTGTAATGAGTTTATTCTTGCATCTCAATTGACCACAGGGTTGCAAGGGGACTTTGAGGGGAGACTGTCTCCAAGGAGGAGTTTTGCTAGAGTTTGCTGGAGAAGAAAAGTTTTGTTTAACAAGCACATAATGTAACATGGGCAGGGACATCGCTAGAGTTATGAGCTGGTGACAAGGTTCTGGGCTGGAAATTTGGCCAAGAATAAGGCAAAGTTTTCTTAATCTGCCACACTGTCTCTTTAGCCAACTCACTAATTGTACGTATATTTATAATTTCCTATCAGTCTCTCCAACATATATCTTTTATGGTGGTCGTTTGAGGAAGGTGGACCTTATTGGAGGCTTGGACTTGGCATATAGTGGAGGAATGCATTGGGTTTCTTTAATTAATTTGTATCATTTTTTTCCTTCTGGTTGTTCAAATTTAATAAGAATCCCTTGTCTATTTACAGCCAAGTCTGCAGGGGAATCAGGCAGGAATTGGTGCAAAGGAGCTGTTAACATTCAGCTGCAGACTCAGCGCACAAGTCTGATGTAGGAAAAGAATGCAAGTCCCAGGCAGCCCCAAGAGAAACGGTGGGGAGGAGGAGGTGGGGGGGAAAGTTGTCCATATAGTGGGGGACCTCGAGGAGACGGCAGTTGGTTCCTTTCCGGTCTTCCTTAGGAGACCCTCTGGTTCAGTATCAGTTGGAGAAAGCTGCAAGCATTTCTTCTAGAAGAATAAAAAAACTAATAAAAAGCCCTTTCAAAATGAAAAATTTCCTTTTTATTAAGTTCTTCTTGAAACCTTCCACTTTAAGTAGACTCCTGAGGCCTCTCCAATGAGCTGTACCAGGCTAGAAGCCCTGAAGGAAATCATGGAAGAGCTGTGGCTCATTAGGGCTTTCTGCACTTTAACGAGCCCCATGGGGCATTTGCTGCTGAGCCCAGGAATGCCAGGTACTGAGAGGAGCTGGAGCAACCTGTGCAGGAATTCAAGTCAGAAGCAAACGCCAAAGTGTCTTGGAGCATTAATTGTCCCCACTGAGGGCCATTACAGACCAAGCCTCCCCATGGATTTGTTGGAGCAGGCAAGTGGAGGCTGTGATTACAGGGAGGCAAAGGCACTGTGCAGGTGGAGCTGGTGCTGAGTAAAGCCTTGATGTATTTTATCCCGCCAAGCGGCCAGCCCTGGGAAGGGGGATGCTGTCCCTCACACTGGCTCAGGGCTCCTCCTGGGGCAGTGAGGTGTGGGGTGTGCAATGCCGAGTGAAGGACAACGGCACCACACCTCCCGGCCTCCCTGGGGGGTGCGAGGAAGCAGTGAGGCCCCGCTTCCATGAGATTAAGGTGTCTCCTTTCAGGCCTTGGTAGCAAAGACAACCGCCACAGCCAAGGGGACAAAGACCTGCAGGCTGTGGACACCCAACCTGTTTCCTCCCCTTGCTCCCACTGGGGCATCTCCTCGCCTTTACTCACAGCTCTTCTTCCTCCCTGCCTGTTCCTTGGAACACCCAGCGTTGCGCTGATCCAGGCTCCCTCTGGGTGACCTCAGCACTCACAGCACTGTCCTTCATGGGACATTTCTTTCTCCTCATGTCCACTCTTCTTGGGAATGTTGATTTGGGATCCTGCCCAACTTTGATGTGGCAGCAATTTAAGATTGATTAACACAGGTTTTAGTTGTATGATGTTAACAATATTAATCACCTGGCAATTATCAAAATGATTTAACAAAATTTGCTATAATCAACACAGCGTCTTATTGACAGATTCAAATATGGCAAGGTTCGCCTGAGACATACGAGAGTTTATATAGTTTAAAGGGGAGTTATACGTAAGAAAGGGACTCTTGACCAAGGCCTGTAGTGACAGGACAAGAGACAACAGTTCTAAACTGAAAAAGAGTAGATTTAGCATAGGCCTGAGGAAGAATTTTTTTATGAAAAGGGTTGTGAGACGATGGAACAGGTTTTCCAGAGATGTTGTGGGTGCCCCAGGACATCGAGGATATCAGGCTATCAAAGCGTGCAGGAGGATATGAGGATATGAAGATATCAAAGTGTAGATTTTCCAAGGATATCAAAGTATAGGTTTTGCGAGGATTTCAAAAGTAGATTTCATGAGGCTTTCGAGGATTGGATTTCAGAGTAGATTTCGCAAGGATTTCAGAGCTCATCTGCTGACAAATGCAGACGAAGGAAAAGAGTGAGTCATTCACTACTATTGGATTTCTCGAGGTGACCAAGATCGTTTGGTACCAGGAATTTACTACTTTTTGCAAAAAGAGAAACATCTTAATTCTATAGGTTAACCTCTGTATCTGTTTGTGTGTGCGCGATTCGATTTAAAAAGCTCTCTTGTAAGCCTTGTGTTTATGTGTGTCTGTGTGTGTGATTTGATTTTGGAAGCGCATTAGAATGATGATGCTTTTGGTCATCGGCAGCTGAGTTTTCCCCTGGTCATCACGAGGGCAGAAACACACGAAGTGGCTACGCACCCTTCCCCTCTGACCCAGCACTGCCCAGCTCACACTGAGACTTTGCTGGACCCTAACCCTAATCCCTCACCTGCAGCTCTCATCTGTAGCCCCTCCCTGAACACCAATGCCAAAGCTGAAACCCTCACCACATGCCTCACGCCTAAACCCAAAGCCAACTCCCTAATCCTGTCCCTCAACCTCCTTTCGTCTTCAACCCCTCCCCTAAGTCTTACTCATGTTTCCCAGGATGTAGGAGGAGGGCAGGGATTGTGAAGTTCTGGAGGGAAAGGCCAGGGAGATGATGAGATGTTAGGGGCAGGCAAGAGGAGGATGAAGGCAAAGGTGCCCTTGCTGGCGAGTAGATTGTGGTGTCATTAATGCTGGAGGAAGCTGCGTGTGAGGAGCAGCATGGTGAAGTGCTCGAGATGCCTGAGAGTTTCATCAAAGAGAGAAGGGAGCATGGGATAGGTGAAGGGAGAAGCGTGTGGGAGGGACAGCACTTGGCGAGGTTCCTGCTCTTGAAATGCCTTAACTCTGGCCTAACCCTAAGCCTCTAGCCCTAACCCAACCCCCTAACCCACAAAGCTGAGCAGGACTCAGATCAATTACAAGAAGCCCTAAGAAGAATCATCCTGAGCCTCACCATGACCCCTAGCCCTAAAAGGGGAGCTCTTACCCCCAGCCCTACCCTGATCATGAAGCAGAAACTCTGACCAGAGTTTTTGGTTCGCATGGAAGAGAACTGGTAACAGAAACCCCTAACCCAAAAGCCCTAGCGGCCTCCCTCGGAAACCCTAACCTTCCCTTGTCCTCCAAACCTCACTCTAAGCTGTTTTTCCCCCAGAGGCAGAGTGAATGCACAGGTTGTGAGGTCCTGGAACGGTCGCCTGACTTCAGAAGACGAAATGTGAGATGACGTGTATCAGATCAGCTTGTGGGTGACAAGGTGGGTGATGGTGGGGAAGCTACTCTTATGTCAGCTGTGCCTCAGAACCTCACAGGTGAGTAAGAGGCAGGTGTCTGTGAAGGTGCCTGAAGTCAATTCTGCCTCAGAACCTCACAGGCCAGAAATAGGAAAATGGCTTGGCCGCTGATCGTGAAGTCACAACCTGTCTCTGCCAGTGAAAGGGAAGAAAGGTCCCATGGCTGGGTCAAGCACTGGGATAAGCCTGGTCTCAGGCACGGTCACCAGGCAGGCCAGCCAGGACAGCAGGGCATGGACACAAAAGGACTTTCTTTGGGTATTTTGGCACTCTAACAATGCTGGAAATGTGCATGGAGACCCCTCCAGTGGTAGTGGTGGGAAGGGATTCCCCTGTCATGGGGAATCTTTGGCCAGATTATCTCCAGCACCTCCAGTTTCTCTTCATGGAGTCAGAGCTTGGGCTTTCTCCTCCTCTTGTTCTCTTGGACTTTGCTGGGAAACCCTCTCAGTATTGCTGCAGTCTCCACAGAGTGCCCGTCTTGGAGAGCGAACAGCCAAGCCTGAACTGGGGGCCATCTAGAGCCCTAATGCCCACCTGGGAGAAGGAGTTAACATTAAGGGGGACAAATGATTCACCACGAACCACAATAAGGTCACCTGCCCAGTGGATGAAGGGAAGGTGGTGGATGCAGTTTTGCTGGATTGTAGTAAAGCTTTTGATAGCGTCCCTCAAAGTCTCCTTCTGGACAAGTTGCCCAAGTTGGAGATGAGCAGGTAGAGGATTGCGGTGGGTGAAGAACTGCCTGAACGGTAGAGCTCAACCCATGCGTAGAGTTGCAGAGTAAGAAATCAAGGGCTGCGTGAGCCTCACAGGAGGGCAGGAGATGCTCTCATCTGGAAGGGCCATTTGTGCTATTGGCGATAGAGCCACGCAAGGCTGCCTTGGTCAGACACACTCATCCATTGTTCGTGTCACGTTAAACTGTGCAAACGTAGACATCTGCAGTGCCGTGACAGGACACAGGCCTTCTAACCTTCCCATGAACCTCCAGCCTGAGCTTTCTCCCTGCACCCCCTTTGGAGGTGAACCTGAGCACAGAGCATGAGCCATTGCAGTTTGACCACTCAAGACCGTCTCCACCTTGGAGCTAATACGGGGCACAGCCAAGGTGGAGGCCCAGGGAGGAGGTGTTGCGGAGCAGCCTTTTCTCTTGCTGCAAACTAAAGCTAATCACAGACTGAATTTACTTATTTCCTGCTCCCTCCTTGATTTTTTTCTTTTTTTTTTTTTTTCCCCTCTCACAAGTTTAGCAGTTTTCTTTTGAGCTGCCCAGTCTCATTTCTCAATTTCTCTATTTTTGAAAGTCATGTTCTGGAAGTTGCTCAGAGCCTGCTGATGACGCAAACGTCCTTTATTCTGATAGTCTTTCTAACGTTGTTAATGATGCGGTGGGTGTCTGGGGAGGAGCACAGGTAGCACTAGCATTGCTGTCGTCTCTCCTGGGGTTGTTCACTAACTGACTTATACCCAGGTAGGAACATGAGTCGGGGAGAAGTGTCCAGAGAACCCCACGCAGGTGGTTTCCAGGGAAATGACAGAGAGAAAAAGAGGTCACCGCCGTCTCCTGCGGCACCGTGGAGTGAGGAGCGTGTTCCTGCATTGTGGCTTCTGCCAATGGTAAATCCCTTTCGGCATGCTCTGAAGTGCTGAGGCACCGTGGCGGCACAGCCACTGCCAAAAGCGGCTGCAGGCATCGGGGTGGCTTGGCTGGGCTCAGAGGAGCAGGTTTTGTTCGGCTTGGAGAAATGCCGCTGGTGAGACAGTCACTGTGCGAAGAGTCCTCCAGCAGTTTCCCACGCCCAAAGTCAGTCCAGCCCATGCACTAGGTGTGATCTCATGAAGCACCGAGTTATCTGGGCGTTAGAAAGAATATGCTGTAGGTTTGGGGCCGGGGGGTGGCGGAGTGTGTTTATACAAGCAGAAAATGCTGCTTATGGGCAACCTGCCTATAAATGGTTTCTTTCACTTAGAAATTTGTGTACGATAAATGCAAATATCTGACGGTATTTCAGGAAATAAAAATATTTCATTTTTCTACACGTTTGCATGCAGAAATGGGGAGATTAGGAAAGAAATCATGGTCACTTTTCCCTCACATAAACCCTAATTTTATCTTGGAGATTTTGAATGGCAGCTCTAGGAGAACTCACTAGGCAGGAGCAGTAAGAAAAAAAGAAAAAGTAATAGTGATCACGCTCTTAAGACTGCATGTCTCTGGGAATTCAAGCGTCCTCTTGAACAAGACATTTGTGTTGGTTTTTTTTCACTTGGCTAATGTGAATGCTTTTATGACATGTGTTCTAAACCGCTATTCTCATTATTCATATGTCAGAGTTTAAGATGACAAACAGAGCTGCTTGTTAATGGCTCACGTTCTTCACGTGTGAGCCGTGAGAAGTCCGTGTGCTCTGGGAAATGCAAAAGGGAAGGCTCAGTCTCCCAGCCGACGCGAGCATCGCTCTGCTCTGCAAGGGCTTACAGGGACTGGGGAACGTTTCTGCGCTGGGAACGGAGCCATGGAGCCCTCAGTAAGCTGCCATGAATCCATGCGACAGAGCAGCAGGGTCAGGAACAGGAACTGGAACCAGGCAGAGCTTGTCCACAAGCTATAAAAGCCCGACCTTTTCAGGAAAACTAGATATCTCGGGAGATCACCCACTGATCTCCACTCCTCTACCTTTCATCACCTTCCTTTTTTGAATGCTTTGAAAGCTCTTTGAGGTAGTGTTGTGATTGCTTGCATAACGCCTCCTTTTAGCACCCTGAACGCTCGTGATATATGCACAAATAGCACCTTTTCTGCCTTGTTGAAATGCCCCATGGGTGCATCAATGTACCTGATTCATTGACAGGTAGCAGTTTGTTTTCTTTCTTATAGACTTCACCTGTCAGCCATGTAAAAATGAATAATTTGGCTCTAAGGCATGTCCCCCTGGTCTCTGTGTGTGTCGACAGAGCTTCGGGAGGTGGGGTCTTATCTATGAGAAGAGCTGAGGGAACCCTCTCTCACTAAAATCTAAGAGTGAAAGCTGGTGTTGCCCTTCCCTTCCCTTCCCTTCCTTTCCCTTCCCTTCCCTTCCCTTCCCTTCCCTTCCCTTCCCTTCCCTTCCCTTCCCTTCCCTTCCCTTCCCTTCCCTTCCTTTCTATAGCAGAAAAAATAGTTTTTTCTGGTCCATACATCATTTGGACTGAAGAGATCTGTTCTGTTTTCTCCTGAGAAGCCTTTGCTCAACGAGCAACTGGTGTTCCGCTCCCATACAGCCATGCAGATCTCGTTTGGGCTTTCCTAATTACTGCAGTCACACCTGTGCTGGTCTCTGTAGTCTTTCACTGTGCTTGAGGGGTGCGTGATGGTGCGTGGGCCGCTGCCATTGTCCAGTGAGCGTGTTGTTTGGGTTGCTCTGTGGACAGAAAATGTCCCAAAGAAAAGGCTTGCAGAACCACACAGCAGGACCTGGCTTTCTTCTTCTGGGATTCTCTGACCACGCCAACCTGCAAGGCCTGCACTTCACAGTCTTCCTGATCATCTACCTCACGGTCCTCACAGGGAATGGCCTCATGCCAAAAATGCTGCGGGCTTTCCTGACGGGAGACGGCAGCATCTCCTTCCTTGGCTGTGCTGCCCAGCTGTATTTCCTGGTTTTGCTGGGCAGCACCGAAAGCCTTCTCCTGGCCGCCATGGCCTACGACCGCTATGTAGCTATCTGTGACCCCCTGCACTATGGCCTCATCCTGAATGGGAGCCTCTGTGTCAGACTGGTGGTGGGCTCATGGGTGGCTGTCATCCCAGTACAAGTAGGGCAGACTTACCAGCTGTTCACTTTGCCCGGCTGTGCATCCCATAGCCTTCATCACTTCTTCTGTGATGTCCCCCCTCTGTTGGAACTGGCCTGTGCAGACACTTTCTGGAACCAAGTGATGCTGCACACCATCATCCTGCTCTTTGCAGTCCTTCCCTTTTCCTTGATGGTCGTTTCTTACACTCAAATTGTCAGGGCAATGCTGAAAATGCCTTCAGTTCTGGGCAGACGCAAAGCCTTTTCCACCTGCTCCTCACACCTGGGGGTGGTGACTCTCTTCTATGGCTCCCTCATGGTTGTGTACTTTAAACGACGGTCAAGAGACTCTGCAGACACTGACAAATACCTTGCTCTGTTTTACACAATTGTGACCCCCATGCGCAACCCCGTCATCTATAGCCTGAGGAATAAGGAAGTGAGAATTGCCCTGAAGAGGCTCCTATGGAGAAAGTGATAGAGCAGAGTATGTGAAAGGAGCCCAAATAGTACCAAAAGTCCCAACAAGGTATTTGGTTGTGTGAACACAGGTGTCCCATAGTAGCTTAGACAAAACCCGTCTCCTGCCTGGCTATAATCCTCCTCAGGAGGGGGACAGGTCTCCCGGGGCATTCCTGTTATCTCTGATAGCTCCACCTAGGTATCTTCACACTCCAGAGCAGCTTCAGCTCCCCTGGAGAGCTGACTGCAAACAGCTTGTTCAGGCTGTGTCTGCCCAAGCTGCCAGTACCTTTAAAGGAAAACAGTCGAATCAGTCAAGAGGGATTAGAGGGTGACTCATCCAGTGAGAAGAAGACGACTAACCTCAGGCTGGGAAATCATTTGCTGGACCCCATGGACTATCCAGAGTGTCCATGGATGGCATCAGCTTAGGAGAATTGAAGGACCTGAAAGTCATCTTCCCCTCCTATCATATTTTGCATTGAGCTGTACAATGCTTGACAAACTCAACATGAATAGATCAAAAGCAAAAGCAAACCCGAAATCCCTAGGAGATTTTCATGACACAAATAGGCAAAGCTGTGAGTAACAGAGCCTGAAATCGACGTGCAGCCTGCTTTGAGCAAGAGGTTATGCTGGAGACTTCCCGTGATCCGTTGCCATCTGAATGGTTTTATGAGTCTACACAGCATTTCTTCGAAACTGACTTTGCTGATAAGATGGAGAAACAAGACTGAGACTGATTGACTGAGCTTTTGCAATGTCTCCCTTAGAATGAGATGGGTTCTCCCTGTGTCTCTCCAGTGGTGGCAAAGTGGGCTGAGATCATCACGTGCACATGGAAACCAGTGACGAGTGGCGTTCCTCAGGGGTCAGTACTGGGACCAGTGCTGTTTAACATCTTTGTTGGTGACATGGACAATGGGATTGAGTGCACCCTCAGCAAGTTTGCCGACGACGCCAAGCTGTGTGGCACAGTCAACACGCTGGAGGGAAGGGATGCCATCCAGAGGGACCTGGAGAGGCTTGAGAGGTGGGCCTGTGTGAACCTCAAAAAGTTCATCCAGGCCATGTGCAAGGTCCTGCACCTGGGTCATGGCAATCCCAGGCACAAATCCAGGTTGAGCGGAGAATGGCTTGAGAGCTGCCCTGAGGAGAAAGTGGTGCTGGTGGGCGAGAAGCTCAACATGAGCAGGCAAAGTGCACTTGCAGCCCAGAAAGCCAACCGCATCCTGGGCTGCATCAAAAGAAGCGTGGCCAGCAGATGGAGGGAGGTGATTCTGCCCCTCTACTCCGCACTGGTGAGACCCCACCTGCAGTACTGTGTCGAGCTCTGGAGTCCTCAGCATAAGAAGGACATGGACCTGTTGGAAGGGGTCCAGCGGAGGGCCACAAAGATGATCAGAGAGCTGGAGCCCCTCTGCTCTGAGGACAGGCTGAGAGAGTTGGGGTTGTTCAGCCTGGAGAAGGGAAGGCTCCGCGGAGACCTTACAGTGGCCTTCCAGTCCCTAAAGGGTGCCTACCGGAAGGATGGGGAGGGACTCTTTATCAGGGAGTGTGATGATAGGGCATGGGGTAATGGCCTCAAATTGAAAGAGGGTAGATTTAGAATGGATATCAGGAAACAATTCTTTACTGTGAGGGTGGTGAGGCACTGGAACAGGTTGCCCAGAGAAATTGTCAATGCCCCATCCCTGGAGGTGTTCAAGGCCAGGCTGGGTGAGGCTTTGAGCAACGTGGTCTAGTGCGAGGTGTCCCTGCCCAGGGCAGGGGGGTTGGAACTGGGTGATCTTTAAGGTCCCTTCCAACTCAAACCATCCTGTGATTCTGTAAAGATATTAAAATGATCTGTCCCCAGATACCAAGCACTGAGGAACAAGCATCAGGGTGACCATCTGCACACAAACATTAACAGCTGACCAAATGGAGCTTGAGGCCAGGGGCAGCTGGAGAAATGCTGGGATTTGGCCAACAGAAATGTCTTGAAGTTTTTCAAGGAGAAGTGTCCAGTCCTGCATCCCGGGGAAGAATAACCCCAAGGCAGCAGGACAGGCTGGGACCTGATGTGCTGAGCAGGGACCCTACGGAGACGGGGCTGGGCGGACGCCTCATGAGCCAGTGGTGCACGCTCACTGTGGACAAGGACGGCTGTCTACGGGGCTGCAGGAGGAGGAGCGTGTGCCCCCCAGGCAATTTGAGTCACCTTCCCCTTTCACTCAGCACTGCTGCGGCCCAACGCACACAGTTTGCGGTCCCAGTGTGCGGCTCCCCATTTTGGAGAAGTGGAGAGGACCAGGAGAGTGTCCAGAGGAGGTCTGCCACATTGGGCTTGAGGGCCCAGTGCACGTGTGCTTTCTGGAGAGGCTGAGGGACCTGGGCTTCTCTAGCCCAGTGGCAGGGAGGCTCTGGGCAGTATTGGAATAGCCTGAAACTGGTTGCAGGGTTATTTCAGAGACGATGGAGGTTTTCTTTGGAAGGAAACAGCAGGAGAAAGAAATAATGCAACAGAGGTCAGCTTGGGAGGTTGAGACTGGACACCAGGAGAAAGAAATGCCACTGCAAGGGCAGTGCTGTGCTGCAACAGATCACCCAGAGGGAGTCGGGATCAGCCCAAGGCGTTGTGTTTCAAGAAGAGCCAAGGACAATGGAGAGAGTTCAGTAAAAGCAGTGAGATGCCGAGCGGAGAGCAAGACGGGGAAGCAGGGGGGATGTCTGCAGCCTGCAGGGGAAGAGGAGCAGATGTGGGACACCATAGCACAGTCAGTGGTGGAGACGATCAAGGGAGATGGCAAGGCTGAAAGGCCCCAACAGTGCTTATGTCTTTCTCCTCTTGGCTGTGGCTGTTGTCTGTGCCACCAAGGCTACCAGAAGACACCTTATCCTTACAGCACTAGGGCCTTAGCGCCTCCTCTTCCCCACCCGGGAGCTGTCATTCTGTGTTTCTGCCCTTGGCGTTGCACGTCCTCCCATCACAATGCCTCAGGAAGAGCCCTGAGCTGTGGTTGTGGGGCAGGATCTCCCTTCCCAGGGGCTGGAGGCCAGGGCTTGGCCCTTTGCCTTCCTCTCACACATTCAGGATTAGCCAGCATCAGACACCTATCCATTGCCTTTGCCTACCTGCCCTCACTGCCTCCAGTTTTCCCTCAAACGAGCCCCCAGGAGCCTTTGGCAGTAATGGCCCTCAGTGGGACCCATTAACGCTCCAAGAAACTTTGCAGTTTGCATCTGATGTTGACTTCTGGAGAGGTTTCATCAGCTTCCCCTGTGTCTGATCTTCATGGGCTCGGCACCAAAACCACCAGAGAGGTCAATAAAATGCCTTGAGCTGGTCCTCTGCCACTAAACTGGTCCAGGCTTCCGGGATGGAGGAAAGTCATGGCAAGGAGCTCCTCTACCAAGCGTGAGAGGAGTCGAGCAGGCAGAGAGAGGTTAAAGGTAGCTGGGAGTGGGAGGACTCTGAGAGCTCACAGAGAGAGAAACCTTCACAGCCCTTGACACGGTAAGTCTCTGGGTGCAGGGCAATGCCGCTGCAGTTCCTGCAGGGATCTCCTAAAGCTCTCATAGCCCAAAACCTATGGGATCTCTCTCCTGGGTAGAGCAGGAGGACATGCTCAAGATCAGAGATTCTCTGCTGCTCCATCAGAGGCAGTGGACATTTCACAGGGACTTTTCCAGAAGCACCTCAAGACAAGCGCTACCTGGGAGTTGTCCTGGTTTCAGCTGGGAGAGAGTTCATTTTCTTCCTAGAAGCTGCTGTGGTTTGGATTTAGACTAATGATGATGAGACATTTTGGTTGAGTTGTTGCTAAGTAGTGTGTATGTTAAGTCAAGGACTTGTTCAGTTTCCCGTAGAAAGTGAGAGGGAGCACAGGCAGGACAAGCTGGGCCTAGGAATATTCCATACCACAGACGTCATGCTCAGTATAGAAATGGGGGTTGGCCGGGCAGCAGGAATCCGTGTTTGCTGCTCGGGATGGGCATCGGGTGGTAAGCAATTGTACTGCATCACTCCTGGTTTCCTATATTCTTTTACAATGATTGTCATTTTCTTTCCCGTTACTGGTCTATCAAACTGTCTGTACCTCAACCCATGAGATTTTTATTCCTTTTTCTCCCTCTTCTCCCTGTTCCTCTGCAGGGGGCCAGGGGGGAGTGAGTCAAAAGCTGCGTGGTCGTTCCCCCCCGACAAGGCTGAGGAGTGAGCTGGCTCTGCTCATGTCACTGCAGCTTTAGGACAACCGGGAGCTTCCTTGAGGTTTTCCTGCAGGAATATGCTGAGCAGCTCCTCTGCGTTACAAGTGGATTACAGATGAGGTAACTAGTGAATGTCAGACGCTGTAACCCCTTTCCCAAATCCCCGCTGCTGTGGAGCAGGGATGACTCCTTGGGAGCCCACAAGCAGAGCTCTGCTCCTCACGGCACACTTGGCCAGCAACAATGAGAGCTCCAACAAGGGCAATGCAGAAAGCTCCCGGAAGGAAGGACACAGGCAAAGAGTGTTTTCGGGGCTTGGGTTTGGAAGGGCAGGCAATGGGAAGAGATTTGCTCAGAGCTGTCCTGACTTGTGAGTGTGCTTTCCTCCTTTGGCAGTACCTCGGGAACAAAGGGATCCGATGTCCAACGGCAGCTCCATCACCCACTTCCTCCTGCTGGCATTCGCAGACACGCGGGAGCTGCAGCTCTTGCACTTCTGGCTCTTCCTGGCCATCTACCTGGCTGCCCTCCTGGGCAATGGCCTCATCATCACTGCCGTAGCCTGTGACCACCGCCTCCACACCCCCATGTACTTCTTCCTCCTCAACCTCGCCCTCCTCGACCTGGGCTGCATCTCCACCACTCTCCCCAAAGCCATGGCCAATTCCCTCTGGAACACAAGGGCCATCTCCTACTCGGGATGTGTTGCACAGGTCTTCCTGTTTGTCACCTTCATCTCAGCAGAGTTTTATCTTCTGACAGTCATGGCCTACGACCGCTACGTTGCCATCTGCAAACCCCTGCACTATGGGTCCCTCCTGGGCAGCAGAGCTTGTGTCCACATGGCAGCAGCTGCCTGGGGCAGTGGCTTTCTCACTGCTCTCCTGCACACTGCCAATACATTTTCAATACCCCTCTGCCAAGGCAATGCCCTAGACCAGTTCTTCTGTGAAATCCCCCAGATCCTCAAGCTCTCCTGCTCAGACGCAGACTACCTCAAGGAAGGCAGGCTTCTTGTGTTTGCTGTCTGTTTATTCTTTGCGTGTTTTGTTTTCATTGTGGTGTCCTATGTGCAGATCTTCAGGGCTGTGCTGAGGATCCCCTCAGAGCAGGGACGACACAAAGCCTTTTCCACGTGCCTCCCTCACCTGGCCGTGGTCTCTCTGTTTCTCAGCACTGCCACATTTGCCTACCTGAAGCCCTCCTCCATCTCCTCCCCAGTACTAGACCTAGTGATGTCCATTCTGTACTCGGTGGTGCCTCCGGCAGTGAACCCCCTCATCTACAGCATGAGGAACCAGGAGCTCAGGGATGCCCTGAGAAAACTATTGCAATATACTGCAATATTCACAGAAAACAGCAGGACAACCTTCTGTTCATAACCTTTTTACAGTCTTCCTTTCTTTCTTTCTTTCTTTCTTTCTTTCTTTCTTTCTTTCTTTCTTTCTTTCTTTCTTTCTTTCTTTCTTTCTTTCTTTCTTTCTTTCTTTCTTTCTTTCTTTCTTTCTTTCTTTCTTTCTTTCTTTCTTTCTTTCTTTCCTTCTTTCTTTCTTTCTTTCTTTCTTTCTTTCCTTCTTTCTTTCTTTCCTTCTTTCCTTCTTTCTTTTTCTTTCTTTCTTTCTTTCTTTCTTTCTTTCTTTCTTTCTTTCTTTCTTTCTTTCTTTCTTTCTTTCTTTCTTTCTTTCTTTCTTTCTTTCTTTCTTTTCTTTCTTTCTTTCTTTTCTTTCTTTCTTTTCTTTCGTTTTGTTACTTTTTTTTCCTTCCTATATTCCTTGCTTTCTTTATCTCTTCCTCTCTTTCTCTCTTTCACTGTTTCTCTTTTTTCTCTCTTCCTCTTATTTTAGGCTTGTTGTAATATTATTCCTAATCTCGCTTTTTGAGCATTTCAGTGTTCTTTCTTCCCAATGACATGCTGTACACGAGAAGCCAGACTCCCTCTATACTTGAAACAAAATAAAGGCAGCAGCAGAAAATCAAGCAGCGAATGAATGCTTTATTTTGCTTTGCTTACACACGCAGCTTTTGCTTTACCTGGGCTGAGCTGGGAAGCGCTCGGGAGAGGAAAACACCAGTGCAGAGCTCAGCTGTGTGAGTGTGAAGGCTGGGTGCACACAGCAGTGTTCTCACACAGCCAGGCCTTCTGGAGAGACAGGAAGGACCAGCAGAGCAGGACCTGCTCTGTGCCACGGTCCACGGACACCCCGGGGAACCTGCCCCAGGGTAATCGTCACCAACCAGCCCCTCACAGCTGCAGCAACAGCCACTCACCTCAGCTCAGAGAGCTGCTCTGTCCCTCCATGGAGGGACACAAAATGACTGCATCAGAAGTTTGTTCTTGCTTTACAGACTCTTGAATGCACATGTCATGTGGGTGATGAGATGAATTTGAGGGAGCACAAGTGCCAGCAGCTACTGCTAGGAGTGTCCTGTTGTGGGAAACTCAGTCTCTTGAGATCACTTCAGGTTTTGAGTAACACCCCCTGGGTAACCACCACTGCCATGTGCTTCCTTGTATGTGGGTCATAGAGACATCGAATCACAGAATCACAGCATGGTTCGGGTTGCAAAGAACCTTTAAAGGTCATCTAGTCCAATCCCCTCTCCACACACAGGGACATCTTTCACTAGATCAGGTTTCTCAAAGCAGTGTCCAACCAGACTTTAAACACTTCCAATGATGGGCCATCGTCAGCTTTTCTGGGCAACCTGTTCCCTTCTCTCACCACCATTATCGCAATATATTTCTCCCTTATCTCCAATCTAAACCCGCCCTCTCTCCCTTTAAAACCCTTGGCCCTCGTCCTGTCACTGCAGGCCTTGGTACAAAGTCTCTCCTCGACTGTCCTACAAGCCTCCTTTTTATATTGGATTCCTGCAATAAGGTCTCCCTGGAGCCTTCTCTTCTCTGTGCTAAACAACCCCAACTCTCTCAGCTTTTCTCCATGAGAGGTGTTCCAGCTTTCAGAGCATTTTTGTGGCCCTACTCTACACGCACGCTAACAGGTCTATATTGGTCTTGTGCTTGGCCCCCCGGAGCTGGACACTGTTCTCCAGCTGGGGTCTCACCACAGCAGCGTAGAGGAGGACAATCCCCTCCCTCCACCTGCTGGCCACGCTTCTTTTCATGCAGCCCAGGATGCGCTTGGCTTTCTGGTCCTGCACTTGGACCACAACAACCCCATGCATCGCTACAGGCTTGGGGCAGTGTGGCTGGAGAGCTGCCTGGCAGAAAAGGACCTGGGGGTTGTAATTGACAAGCGGCTGAACAGGAGCCAGCAGTGTGCCCAGGCGGGCAAGAGGGCCAATGGCATCCTGGCTTGTATTAGAAATAGTGTGACCAGCAGAAGGAGGGAGGTGATTGTCCCCCTGTACTCAGCACTGGGGAGGCCACCCCTTGAGTATTGTGTCCAGTTCTGGGCACCTCAATACGAGAGAGATCTCGAGGTGCTGGAGCGAGTGCAGAGGAGGGCAACGAAGCTGGTGAAGGGCCTGGAGAATAAATCTGATGAGGAGCGAGTGAAGGAGCTGGGACTGTTTAGTTTGAGGAAGAGGAGGCTGAGGGGAGACCTCATCGCTCTCTACAACTACTTGAAAGGCCATTGTAGAGAGGTTGGTGCTGGTCTCTTCTCACAGGTCATTAGTGATAGAACAAGAGGGAATGGGTTCAAGCTGCAGCAGGGGAGGGTTAGGCTGGACATTAGGAAAAAATTCTTCCCAGAAAGAGTGGTCAGACACTGGAATGGGCTGCCCAGGGAGGTGGTGGAGTCACCATCCCTGGATGTGTTTAAGACTCGTTTAGATGTGGTGTTAAGGGATATGGTGTAAGGGAGAACTTCGTAGAGTGGAGTTGATGCTCGGACTCGATGATCCCAAGGGTCTTTTCCAACCTAAATGATTCTATGACTCTATGATTGCCAGCTCATGTTCAGTTACTCAAACCCCAGTATCCTCAAGCCCTTCTCTGCAGGGCTGCTCTCAAGCCCTTCGTCAACACACTCCATGTGTCTCCTGCACTGCTTACAGCTTGCTGGGATGCTCTTCCAGCAGCTGTCAGGGTGACTGGAGTCCCCCAGGAGGATCGGAGTGTCTGTGGTGCTTCCTGTAGGAGAAGTAAGAACGCTTCGTCAAAAGGCTCCTCTTGGTCAGGTGGCCTGGAGCAAACCCCAGCCATGAGGATTCCAGCTGCACAAGGGTGCTCAGCTCCTCCTCTTTGTTCCCCAGGCTGCGTGCATTGGTACAGAGGCACTTCAGCTGGGCCATTGACCAGGACAACTTCTTTAGAGGAACACATCCAAAATCCTATGAAGCATTTCACAGCTGTTTCCCTGTGGGTTCCGAACACACCAGCAGCCCCTGGCCCTTCTCTCTTCCTAAAATCTCCATCCCCTTCCCCCGGTCAATCCAGTCGGACATGCAACTGGCCTCTTTTATACCGTCTTCTGCCTCCTCCCTCTTGGTTCCTCCCTGCTCCCCCTTCCGCTGCATGTCCCTCAGGGGTTTGCACAGCTCTAGTCATTCCCGCATCCCTCCCAGACCAGGCTCCCTCTGAGTCACAACGTTCTCATTTCAAACGGACACTTGATCTTCCTGGAGGTGCCACCTGGACTTTCTTGATGGCCCACCAATTCCTGGGACTGGCAAAAGTTCTTTCTTGTCATGGACTCCATGGTTCTTTGCTCAAGTTTGTGGCTCAGTGCATTCTGCTTCTGGTTTTTCTCCCTTTTTTCTCCCCGTTTCCCCATTAACAAGGTCCCCGCTCAGATGACCTTGCTGGAATAAACACTCCACCTCTCACACGCCTCCATCCCTCAGCGTGACTGACCACCTTTGGCTCCCATCGCTGCCTCCCTGAGCCTTTGCCCTCAGGTTTGGGGCCCTGCACCTTCTTCTTTATGGCCACTCGGCCTGACAGCTGCCCCGCCCACCAGCTTCCGGCGGAAGTCCCGCCCCCTCTCCTCTACCGGGCCTCTGCTCTCTTCTGATTGGCTGCCAGCACCGGCCACCCTGGCTGGATAGACCCGGAAGTGCATGGGACCCGGAAGGCCCTTCCCCTCCATGCACGGGGGCGCCATTTTGGTTTGTCCACCATTTTCTGCCGAGATGCCGCCATTCCCTGGCAGGGAGCTGCCGTTTGGTTAAAGATCACACAGCTCCGTGATTGGCTAACGGCCAGTTCTTGACACCGTCACACCCGCGTGTTCTCAGGCAGCCTATGGGATGAGCTGCCTGCCTCGTTTGGATATAAAAATAGAATATTTCTAGACAATATAATCATATATTGTATATATCTAGGAAAGGAAGTGTATCATTCTACTAATGAATTTATTTTTTTTAATACTACACACACTATTTTTATATATATACTTATGTGTATGTGTATAGATTTCTACAATGGTAAACATTAATAAACATATAGAAATTAAATTAATAATTTTTGTTTCCAAAGTTTAAATAACTATAAATTTGAATTGGAGCTATACATTTGAATTGAGTAAATCCCCCTTCAATAAGATTTAGTGTAGTGAAGAATTACAGTTTAAATGTGAACGGAAGCAGAAGGAAAAGGCCGGGTGGGGGTCCCCCACTTTACCAGGCTGCAGAACAAGCCCTGACAGGGTGGGCTGGGGGGAATTCAAGAGGGCGGAGGGGTGCCCGAAAGGTGGTGGGGCACGGACACGCTGGAACGTGCCCAGGGGCTACGGCCCCCTTCTAGGAGGGGCGAGCAAGTGACGGAGAGGGGGGTCAGTACTGGCTTGGGTCCCCCCAAAAGATGAGCACGCAGCGAATAGGTTGGTATGTGCTTGTGAGGAGCTGCTGCCTGAGTAGCCAACAGGCCGAGAGGAGGCTTCTGGTGTGTGTAGGAGCTTGTGAGGAGTCGTATCTCAGAGGTGAGCAGACAGCAAGCACGGGGAGACGGGGTGGTCAGGTCTCTGGTGCCTGAGTAGCGGATAGACCAGGAGCAAGGCCAGGGCTCCTGCAGGGGCTGGTGAGGTCACTGGTGCTGCTGTAGCTGATAGGAGACATGTGGCTCAGGTTTGTACTTGTGATGTCACTCTTGGCTGAGTAGCTGATAAGGCAGGACCAGGTGCACAGCTCATGTAGGTGCTTGTGAGGTCACTGGTCCCTGCGCAGATGACAGGCCAGGAGCTGTCACCTGGCTTGTGGATGTCTTTGCGATGTCACTGGTGCCTGAGGAGCCCAGGAGAAACATGTCTTGTGTTGGGTGTTTTGAGGTCCCAGGTGCCTGAGAATCTGGGAGGCCAGGACTGGGCACCCATCTTGTGTAGGTGTTTGCAAGGTCACCTGTGACCGTTCAGCTGACAGGCCAGCAAGAGGCCCATGGGTTGTGTAGGTGCTGGTGAAGTCACTGCTGCCCGCGTACCTGGTAGGGCAGGAGCAGGTACATGGCCTGTGATTTCCCCACTGCCTGTGTAACTTTTAGGCAAGGAGCCGGTGTATGGTTTGTGTGGGTGCTTCTGATGTCATTAAAATGGACCTTTCCTTGATAGAACACATCAGAGGTTGACTCAGCATCAGAGCCATCTGACTTGAACTTCTGACTTTAACTTCTCAAGTGGTTTGATCACTCTCCTCACGGTAACTGAGGTCCATGGGAGTCAGCACCAAATACATCACAGGGTCGTTAAAATGCAAAAAGCTCTGATGAGCCATGCCTTTCCCCATAAGATTCTTCAAGTCTTCAAGTCTTGTACAGCCGTTTGGAGAGGTTTCAGGACTTTAAAGAGGGAGATTTCAATGAGCATCTAAAGGGAAAGGACTTTTTGAGATTTTTGGTTTCTTTTGTCAGTTTTTTTCCAGCTGACAGAATAACTGTTACCAACAATCTTCGGCTGATATTCATCCAGGGTGCCTCCTAAGGAGCTCTGGGCATGTCGGAAAAGCAGTCTCCTCGATGGCAAACACCGTATAGACAGTTCCTCCTCACCGCCCCAACCCCGCCATTTCTCTCCGTGGCCACCTGGCCATGATTTTAACATCTCAATGTTAAAATCTAACATTTTCCCACTGAAGTCTGTAGTTGAACGTTACAGCTCCTGGGCATCTTCATTTTATGAAATGTATTCATTCATCTCTGCTGCTGAAAACGTGCTCGTATTTTTTTAAATGTGGAAAACAATTCCTCAGCTTCTCAGGCAGACCTCAGTTGCTCGACACCCCAGTTACCTGATGCCTTTGCCTGGGACTGGCAGCCAGCACATGAGAGCTGAGGGACACCAGAGCCCCCAGCAGCTGCACAGGGAGGCTGGGCAGAGGGTCTCAGGGCATCTGCACTGGCAAGAGGCACCTGGGTCCCTGCAGCTGAGGACATTTGTGTCCTGTTAAATGCATCGCATCTGAAAATCTGAAAATCACTTTCCCTTCCAAATGGAGACAGCACACCAAATCGCCCCTCTAAGTCTGCAACATTAAAACACAACTAAACCAAACAAGGAGGATGAGAACCGCATGAAGGGCTGAGTCACCATCCCTGAATGTGTTTAAGACTCGTTTAGATGTGGTGTTAAGGGAGTAAGGGAGAACTTCGTAGAGTGGAGCCGATGCTCGGACTCAATGATCCCAAGGGTCTTTTCCAACCTAAATGATTCTATGATTCTATGGCCCAGGTGCTGTGTAGCTAGGGATTGTTTACTTATCCCACGCTTTGCCGCCAGGGAGAGCCATGAGAACTCCAGGGCTCGTTCCAGGTGCTGCGTCCGCACGTCCTTCGGCATCCACAATTCCCCCTTCTTCATTTACTACAAAAACAGTGGCCAAGGTTTTATCTGTAAGACGCTGCGCACACCGTAGCACACAGGGAATACAAAGCATAATGCACAAGAATATGCTTATACAAAAAAGCAAGAATTTTAGAGCTGATTGCAACCACCCAGTTAAGCCCCAACTGTTAAAAAGGTTATCCAGCCATCCCCAACTTCCCCCCATTCGTAATTTCTGCACATTTTGCTCTAACTGTTGTATACTTTTATGGATTGATTCAGAGTGGTCTGATAAATTCATACAGCACGTGCCATCAAAATCTTCACATCCATGGCCATGCGCTAATAACAGAAAATTGACGGCTGCTCTATTTTACAGAGTTGCATGGCGTACTGAATCTACATCTAATAAAAGGCCAGGAAGAGCTACTGAAGTAGCCTTACTTTGTTCCACAAGCCAACAACCTAGCTTTTTTTAAGAGCGTTAGCGCTTTTGCAGAAGCCACACCGAGAGCAGAGAAAGAAGAAATGGCAACCACAGGTGGCTGCCAAAAGTGTACCCGGTAATCAAGAGGGGTGACCTTTTGGAGATATGTTGCGTTTCGAGAGCATTTGGCAAAGTTAAAACACTTACGAGCATCCATCTGAATTTAGCCTAGAATACCAACCTCCTGTGGCTCTAAAGGCAGGGGAGAGAATAATTTATTTGCCCAATATAATCTACTGAGGCAATCTGTAGGTTAAGACTTTGTGATAACCAAGGGTCAAGGTCGTCCTTTTTGACAGGGACATGTATGTGGCTTGGATCCATTCCAGAAAGCTGCTGACAGCACAAACGACCCTGGGAAAACAATCGTGGTAACATTTCAGTCATCATAGTTACTGTTTTGGAAAAGGTAAGTGGCAAAACTACCCACTCTAATGCAGTCGGGCTCTTTGCGAGTGCATCATCCCACTGTCCTACCAGGGCGTAAGGTTGAAATTCTTGTAGGAAGGTGTTCAACGTGTCTTGCAGCAGTAGTAGACTATATCTTACCTGCAACGTGCTGTAACGCCTTCTGAGCTGTTGGGGTTAATGAACATAGAACTTATGGGAGGGGGGGCGGGGCGGACAGAGACAGCGCTCCAGGGCGTCCCCTGTATCTTCAAAGTGCGCTCATTTCTCTCTCCCTCTCTCCGGCCCGAGACAGACCCCTTATATCCTGCACCGGATTGAGTGGAGAAGTACAGGCTAGAGTCGCTGCACGTGTGGCCAGCGCATGCAGCGAGTCCCACCAGACTCGTGATCCGGCTTTGCTAACGGCGGCTGTCTGATACGTGACCACATTGTTGTAATCCCTTCTTGTTATCTTCTTCTGTGAAGGTCAGGTTCTCATGGATACACACGCAGTTGTGGAATAAATACTAAATTGGCTAAAAAATACAAAAGTACAGCATTGTTCACACATTAAGGAAAAGTATAAAATCAAGAGGCTTCTGAGGTAGAAAATAGCCGCAGCTGGCATGAAGCACACAACATCTGTGGTTCCCTGGTAAGCTACATGAGGTACGGGATGGGATGCAATTATCCCTGGCTTTACCTTATGATGTATAGCGGATACAGGAATGGGATGATACCATGAAACAGATAAGCTGCCAGTTAGCTGCCCACTAGATGCCCAGAGCCAACATTTTGTCAAATTTTGATGAAATGCTGTCCTTTGTGCGAACTTTGCTCATTATAATGTCATTATAATACCAAAACACACCTCCATCCCGAAGGCTACCCGCCTCCAAGGTGCAACCACTCCTTCTTGAGTCTGCGCCCTGAATTTCTCGTAAACTATACCTTTAATTGTGAAGCGAGAGAAATTTACACCAATCATGATAAAAGTATGTATGACTGAAGTCACTCAAACTCCACCTTGAAGATAACAAATAGTATAAAAATAGCCCAAGAGAGGGGGGATACCCAGGGAAGACACCATCATAAAGAATTACATCACTGACTTCTGGGATCAGTCGACGGGCTGAGCCTCTCTTCCCCCCCATAGGGACGCCTTTGGGTAAGACTTAGATTATACTGAGTGCTTCCTCGGGAAACTTAGAAATTTCTCTAGAGACTCTCTTTTTCTACATTTAGAGCCAGGCTGTATCGTTTATAACTTTGTCGCGCGTTTTGTATATGTAACAATACTTTCATTTGCACGTGCTTTGCAGACAGTGTATTTATCACCGGCAATCCTAAGAACCTGTATATCTGTTGTTTAAATAAACTGCACTTTTTTAAGTAGCTAGTCGTTTTGGTTTCTCACTGAACGCGACCAAAGACTCGAGAGTGGCCGTGCTAGTTCATGAGCACGACTAGACTGAAGGTGCAGTCCACTATTAGTGTATCCAAATCGTAATAGTTTAATACATATTAAACGCGATTGGACTGATAGTGCTGAATTGGGCATCACTCAGAATTTAAACCTAGCCGCACCTAGCCTCCCACCTCGGTGAGGAGTGTTAGAACGCAAGGGGGTTTATCTTCTGCTAAAACCGCTTTGCCCCTTTTCACGCAACAGCAGTTTTTACAGCAACATATTCTACAACTCGTACCAGGGTACGATGCAAAGCGGCATCTACAACTGATCGTATAATGCTTATTAAACACGGCAAACAGCGTACTAAACATAACAGACAAATTCCTTCCACACAGGCAAACGAGTATAATTTGCTTCAACCAACCCCACCCCCAAGTCCATCCAAAAAAGATTGCACCCAGTGGTCTCCACAAGTTGCTGGTTGGGTCAGTGCCGTTCTTGCAACTGGGCATGGATGGATTTGGAGTGGTCACTTAGATTCATACAACACAGTCCTTTAAAATCTTGACAACCATGTCTGTGAGCTGAAAGCAAAAAGTCAATAGCAGCTCTGTTTTGCAGCGTCGCATGTCGACTACTATCTCCATCAGCAATAACTCAGAAATAGCTGTACCAGTAGCATTGCTAAACTTATCCTTGGCAGCAAGAGAGTCCTTGTTCTCAAGAGCACATGCGGACTCCCTGTTCTTCCTGGTACAGTCTTCTCACTGTGCTTTGACCTTCCACAACTGCGTCCATGCCTGCTCGTTGGGACTCCGTAGACCGAACCAGGATAGCAGACGCATTCAATCCTTTTGGCTTTGCTGTTGCCTGTAAGGGCGCACACACCGGGCTGGAACCCACCGAGGTCCCGTTCCTGTGGAGACACAAGCATAGCCTCTCCCCCACGTTATCAACTGCTATGGACCCTCCATAATTCCTCATTCTAAATTATGTACTAGCACTTGAGCTTTACCCTCGCTATTGTGTTTGTCCACTCGCAAAGATGAATAATGTCGGCTAATGGTTGACTCGGCACTGTCAGATAAATTGAAAAAATTGAGTACATACAATGCCTTAGCCAAGCCTTCCTGTGGTGAGAGAGACTCAACTCCCCCTTTTTGGCGCAACAACATGCCTTTTAACGAACTATGCGATCGTTCTACAATGCCTCGGCCGGTAGGGGAGTGCGGAATGCCCGTAAGGTGCTTGACCCCCCAATCTTGAAAGAATTTTTGAAGGCGGAGGGAGATGTAAGCTGGGCCATTAGCCGTCTTAACCGTATGGGTGACACCTAGAGCAAAAGCTAGAGTAAAACGTTTGATAACAACGCGAGCTTTTTCACCAGTAGGACAAGTGGCATGTATGGCTCCGGAGAAGGTATCTATAGAAACATGGATGTATTTAAGGCGTCCAAATTCGGAAAAGTGAGTTACATCAGTTTGCCACAGCTCAAGAGCAGTAAGGCCTCGCGGGTTAACGCCAAAGGGTGATGAACTTGTGTATAACTGCTGGCAATCTGGACAGGCAGCAACGACATTTCTTGCCTGCCAGGGCATCCAGGAAAAGGTTTTTTGCAACGCTTTTGCATTCTGATGGAAAAATGCATGAGAGATTCGGGCTTGCTCTATTACCTGGGGCACTACTTGAGCTGTGAGAGTTAATGCATCAGCTCGTCCATTGCCTTCCACTAGGGGCCCTGGAAGGGCGGTGTGAGCTCTGATGTGCATGATCAAATAAGGATGCTGTCTGTTGTTCAGCAAATGCAAAAGCGTTGACAGTAGAGTAAGAAGTAAGGGGTTGGAGACTTCCCTTAAACAAGCATTTTCTATGCGGGGTACAAGTCCCACAACAGAGGCAGAATCAGTTATTATAGTGACAGGAGCGTCCCATTTCTGGAACACTCGTACAGCAGCGGCGAGCTCTACGATTTGTGGGGACCCGCTAGTTCGGCGTACATCAGAATCCCACAATTTACTCTGCGGGTCTTGCCTTCCTACGACTGAGCGGCCGGTTCGTCCAGAACCATCAGTAAAGACAGTCAAAGCTTGTAAAGGCACATGACTCACTTTCGGGGCTACATACAAAATAAAATCTTTTTGTAAGAGTCTATGGCTAGGGCTATGAATATCTGTTTGTCCCGGGTGGTCAATAGTCGCTGTTTGAAACATCACTGAGGTTTGTAGAAGCCATTGCAGCACTTGCGTGGCTATTGGTAAGATAATACGGGAAGACTCCTGCCCAGCTAATAGCATAAGCCGTTGTCTTCCTTTTGTGATCAACATAGCAAAGCATTCTGGGCGAGTTACCACTGTCTTATACAGCTGCTGAGAAAGGAAGACCCATTCAATAATGATCAAAGGGTCAGAACGAGTCTCATCCCACTGATACGTTAATGCATACGGTTGCACAGCGGGATTTAATATCACCATTTGGAAAGGTAGGCTCGGACACACGCGATCCGCTTGACGTGAGGCTAATGCTTTAGAAACCTTTGCCAAGGCCGACTGCGCTTCTGGGGTTAGACTCCTAGGTGACAAAAGATCTGAGGTCCCTGTTAACAAAGAAAATAATGGACTTAACTCGTGACTTGGTACCCCCAATAGTGGACGAACCCAATTAATGGCCCCTAAGAGCTTCTGTACATCATTAAGGGTTTTAATATCTGCTTGAATTTTCACTTGTTGCGGGATAATTTTTTGTTCTGTGCTCCTCCATCCCAAGTACTGCCACGGCTCCTTCTGGTGTACTTTTTCAGGCGCAATTTGTAACCCGGCAAGTTTTACTTGACGCTATGTAAACTGCAGAGCTGCTTGCACAGTCTCTCGTGACTCTGCTGACACAAGGATATCGTCCATATAACGGTATCTTATAGCATCAGCAAACCTTTGCCGAACGGGAGATAGGGCCTTTGCTGCAAACCACTGGCACGTTGTGGGGATATTTTCCATCCCCTGTGGGAGAACTGTCCAATGACAGCGTTCACAAGGTTCACTTACCTTGATAGATGGCACAGAAAATGCAAATTTGGGGGCATCCTCAGGATGCAACGGGATTATGAAAAAACAATCTTCCAATTTCGGGGGACCATAGTGGGTGAAGGCATGCCAGGTTGTAGAGTACCCATATCTTCCATTGCAGCATTAATTTTTCTTAGATCATGTAAAAGTCGCCATTTGCCCCTTTTTTTCTGGATTACAAACACAGGCGAATTCCACGGACTGGTCGTTGGGACTATATGGTCTTCTCGGAGCTGTTCTTCAACTGGCTGATGAAGGCGGCGCAACTTTTCGCGTGACAAGGGCCACTGTTCCACCCAAACGGGGTTATTAGATTTCCAGGTTAACTTTAAGGTGGCTTGCACCACAGTGGCCCCTAAGACAAATTTGACCCAATCTGTATTCCCCAGTGGCTCATACAGTCGCCGCCCCATAAAGTAATTGGCGTAGTTAACACAAAAGGACGGAATGGAGAAGTGCAGGGTCCTGCACCTGGGAAGGAAGAATGCCAAACACCAGTATAGGTTAGGGGCGGACATGCTGGGAAGCAGCTCTGAGGAGAAGGACCTGGGGGTCCTGGTAGACAGCAAATTATCCATGAGCCAGCAGTGTGCCCTTGTCGCCAAGAAGGCCAATGGCATCCTGGGCTGCATAGGGAAGACTGTGGCCAGTAGGTCGAGGGAGGTCATTCTCCCCCTCTACTCTGCACTGGTGAGGCCACAACTGGAGTACTGCGTCCAGTTTTGGGCTCCCCAGTTCAAGAGGGACAGGGCACTACTGGAGCGAGTCCAGCGTAGGGCAACCAAGATGATTATGGGACTGGAGCACCTCCCTTATGAGGAAAGGCTGAAAGAGCTGGGACTCTTTAGCCTGGAGAAGAGAAGGTTGAGGGGGGACCTGATTAACGTTTACAAGTACCTAAAGGGTGGGTTTAAGGAGGACGGAGCCAGGCTCTTTTCAATGGTTCCCAGCGACAGGACAAGGGGCAAGGGCACAAGCTAGAACATAGGAAGTTCCGTTCAAATACACGGAAAAACTTCTTTACAGTGAGGGTGACAGAGCACTGGAACAGGCTGCCCAGGGAGGTTGTGGAGTCCCCTTCTCTGGAGATTTTCAAGACCCGCCTGGATGCAGCCCTGAGGGATGTGCTGTAGGCAATCCTGCTCTAGCAGGGGAGTTGGACTAGATGATCTCTAGAGGTCCCTTCCAACTCTGAAGATTCTGTGATTCCGTGATTCCGTGAATGAGGCAGCACGATTCTCGGGCCCCTGGGTCTGAATTAGGTGTTTGCTCTGTAAAGGCAAAGCATTCCCGCCAATGCCCATTAATGCCTCCCCCACTTGTACTAACGGCCAGTTCACAGGCCATCTGTCTTCAGAGATGACTCTGACATCTGCTCCGGTGTCCAGAATACCGCTCACGCAAACAGGACCTTTTCCTCGCATCGTCAATGTGCACTGCATCAATGGTCGGCCAGCACTGACGGATTGCGTCCCTAGTATCTGTGGGCTCCCGGCTGAGACAAAGCCTCCGTTCCCCCTTTGTGTTTGAACAGCTTTCGGGGGACAGGCATCAAAATACACCAATTGGGCTATCCTGGAGCCGCAAGGTAGTGTGCAGGGGGGTGCTGGGGTCCATTTAGTCTCGCAGGATATAACACAGAGTAATTCACCAAGGCATGCAATACCATATACACATATAGGAAAAACCCAAAAACATCTCTCTATGGTACTGCTTTGAATCTAGTGTCCTATTTCTCTTTCTCTGCTGTTTTCTTGTAGCGCGCATGGCATACTTTTGTGCTAACGTGGCACATTTCCCGTCTAATTATACCTGTTTGGGTTTTCTTTTCTTTTTTCTTTTTTTTTCTGTTTTTCTTTTTTTTTCCTTTTTTCTTTTTTTTCTGTTTTTCTTTTTTTTTTTTTTTTTCTTCATCACTTACAACTGACGTAACAGTCTGCCTTTGCAACTAGGGCTCACCCTTAAGTTCCTCATTTTCCTACAGAGCATCCTAGAGATTTTGGCTCAACTCCTTTTCCCGATCGACCATGAGCTTATAGGCAAACAACAAACAACCAGCGATACGCCCTGAACGGGCGAGCCGTTCCCACGAGCGTAAGCGTGTCGGCTGATGAAAACTCCCCCAATATTTCAGGACTTCCATCGGTTCTACGGCCCCTCCTGGTCTATCTACCTGGGGCGCACTCACCTTACATCTACACATTGTGTATATACAAACTTCTTCACTTGACGGAGTGTCAGCCCCAGTCGCGTACGAGAACAGGACCACACCGGGCAGAACACCTGCTCCAGGGGAGTCACCTAACGACACTGCACACAACAAAAACCAAACAGTAGCACAGATGATGATCAGCAGGTAGAAGCTGGCGCCCACACACACTCACACAGCAGACATACAAAAACAACACTTCTATCTCAGGGAGACGGCTGGGGAGGGGAGGGGGCCAGGCGGGCGGTGGCAGGAGCGAAACGGCTCCGGCTCCGTCCTTCTCTGCTGACATTCTGACAATACACCGCAATACCCCGATTCCGGCTGCGCACGTATAAGCGGTTGATAAGGGGGAACAGATGCGGTACCTGGCGCAAATGGAGAAGGGTTAAGAACGGAGGAGCGCGATAGCGACTTTCGTCGCTGTTGCTGTAAAAATGTCCTCCGCAATTGGAGCAGATGCAGGAATAGCTTTAATTGGGGTTAAAGGTGGATAGAAATCAGGTTCAGTCTCTGGATTTATTGGACCAGGATCAAAGGGGTCCCCAGGATCATCCTCAGGGCTATTACAGAATAGGGTAGAGTGAACTTGAGTGCCTCCTTTCCCTTCGCCTTGTTCTGATCTCGGCAAGACCGGGCGACAATCGTCCGCTTGAAAATTAGGAGTTGCGGCGGTTGCCCGAAACGGAGCGGCATCTTATTGCTTGCAGCTTATCTGATATCCTCCCGTTTCCGTAACATCTCTAGAATTTGCCGCCCAGGGGTTAATAATTCAGCAGCAACCTTGTCCGCCTTAGTGGCTCTGCCCCAAAGTTTAACCCCTCTGGCGTCCCACGTTTTTATACTAAAAATAGTGATTGTTTCTGCAGGATCTGGTGTTAGGACTCGCAGAATATAGAAAGTTGCAGAATTTGACACTAATAACTATGACTTCCTATTTACGCTTTGAAGAAGTGCCTTAAGGCTTTAATTTTTTCACCTCCAGTGCAACCTCCAGACTTGCCCCAGGAGACAAGTGTCTGCTCATTAAGTGTCTGCTCATGACCTCCAGCATCTGCTGCTAAAAATCCAGAAGCCATGATTTCAAGCCAGCTTTCGCAGTGTAAGGATGCAAGCCAGCGGGACTCTTCAGTCACAATACTCAAGGGACTACGAGACACGGGATTTGCTGAAGAAAACTCTACTTACAAACGTCAGCAGGAGATCCGGCTGTTTACCCGAAGTGGAGAAACACAGTGAAGTCACCTTGAATTCATCAGGTAGTGCAGCATAATGCGATACTATACCTGACTGCACATGCGAGAGAAAAAGGATCAGAAACCTGTTGGATGGAGGGACAGGAGCCGCGCTTTGGCTTGAGCTGGCTGCAGCGTCTGCCTTGGTGTATGGGCAGTTCCCGCACCTCGCTGATCTTTGCTGTGTGAAGCCGTAATGACTCCGTGTATTGTCTGAATTCTGTATCATTTTCACAGAACTATTTTTAGAGTCAACACAGAGTACTACAGCTGTAGCTGAAAACATAGAAGAAATGTTTTTGCTGATCAAACGTGCAAGAACGTGTCCCGGTGAACGGATGGCTATGTCAGTTCTGTTGAGGGAAGCGTCCCATTTATTATTGGCAAATTTTTTAGTAAGACTGTGGTTAGGAATAAGATCCGTCCTGTAAGGCAGCAAGTACCTTCCCCTTCACGCTGGAGCGCGTGAGTCTGTCATGGCTGTTTCCTCAGTTGTGCCTGTTAAATGTTTCCGTGTGCTCAGGATGCAGTCATTGGTGCTTGGTTGAGGATTTCTGCTGATGTGCAGGATCGAACTTTGGTGAAAGTTTATTGTGTGGCTGTTGGTTTTCTTTCTGTTTTGAGTAGGGATGCACATCCACTGTTATTAAAGCCATCGGCCAACAGATTCTGCATCAGCCCAGTGACGTGTTCCCAGAGCTTCTCTGTGGGGTGCCGCTACTGGGAAGTAATTACCAAGGCCAGCGATGGGTGGGCTGTTGGAGTTGCTCATGAACTTCTTGGAAAAAGGGACAAATTAGGAAGAAGGGAGCATTCCTGGTGTGCAGAATGGGTAGGTCCCAAAGAGCAGCTGTCAGCGTGGCACAGAGACCGAGAAACATTATTATGCAAGGATAAACCGTTGAAGGTTGGAGTTTTGCTGGAGCTACAAAAGAAGACCGTGTCCTTTTATTCCATCGCTGACAAAGAAATGCTTTTGCACACCTTTGAAATCAATACCTCACCTCCTCTTTCCCCTGCTTTCTGGCTATATAGTCGAGAAAGAAATGGATCTTTAAGTCACACAAACAGGAGGTAAGGGCTTTTCAGAAAAGTGACAATTTTGGCTGTGACTGCAGAGCTTCTGTACGAGCTTCAGTGTCTCGCACAGGAATTTACCAAGGAGTGTGTAGCGACCCAGGCCTTCGTGGGAATGAGCAGCTGATACTTGGCTCTGCTTTTCTTCCCGCTCTGCTCTGCTGTAGCTGAACACTGAACTGCTGTCCCCGAACACCCTGGAAGCACTCTGGGCTAAATGCGCGTCCGTAAGATGCCCGCGGTGCGTGTGTCGGCTTCTACAAGAGTGGGGGTGGCTCTCTCAACGTTGCCCACAGTTAATGCACAGCTGGTGGCTGCTGCCTCTTGTTAGGGCTGAGGCGTCCCTTCCTGGTGCATCTGGAAGAAGAACGGGGCCAGCACGATGAACTGCCTGGGCACCTCTAGGTTTGCACGTGCAAACTGTGCTGCAGTGCTCAGGAGCAGCAATTTGTTGCGCTTTGATCATAAATCACCGTGCCACGTAAAAGGGAGTGTGTTGTGTCGCTCCTGGTGTTCCTGTGCGTGGGAGGCGCTCACTTGCAGGCGCAGCACTGCAGCCAGCCCCGTTCCATTACAGCGCTTGAAATCTGCATCGTGGCTCTCAATGGCAGAAAGCTGCGTCACCATCCCAGGGAAGCCCAGAGCAGAACTCCCGCGCAGAGTCGACAGGAGCCCACAAGCCCACTGCCTGCTGTATTTCCCACTGGGCTCTGAGGGGGGAGAGCGGAACTGGGGGCTGTGATTTGTCGAGGTGATGTCCCCTCTGTCCCTGTGACCGCCGTTCATGGCCCAAAAGAAAGGGGAAAAAACCCAACAGAAAATAAGGTGAAAGGCTTTTTATTAGTCAAATAAGAAATCACTTTCTGGAGAGCAGCTGTCCCTGCCCAGCTGCCCGGCTCCTGGGTCTGTCCCGCGGGGGCCTTGGTGCGTGAGGGAGGTGGCAGTCGGACGAGTCGCTCTTGCTCTCCGCTGCCTTGTGCAGCCCGGGCTGGTGCTGTGCTGGCCCTGTCAGGCAGCAGGGGTGGCAGGAGAGAGCAGCGTGAGCTGGGGTGGGGGCAGTGGGGGGGACACGGGTGGGGAAAACCCAGCACCTCGTGGGTGCCCTGCCCTCCCCGCTGTCCCCTTCACACCCATGGGATCCTCTCCCCAAGCCAGCCCCGGCCGTACCCTCTTTGTCTGTGAGCACGGGACTGCCCAGCTGCTCCCTGGACATGCAGCCGTCCTTTGCCAACAGGTCCACCACGTTGCACTGGGAATGAGAGAGCGGGCTGGCTGAGCCACGGGGCCGAACTCGGCATCCCTTGGCAACCCTCCCACGGCCAGCTCTCCCTGGGGAAAGTGAGGCACAGATGCCCCCCCCGCCCCCGCAGAGGCTCAGCCTCAGTCGCCCCCGCCATATCCCTACCTTTGTCATCCCTACCTTGTTGGGGAGCAGGAGCGGCCGGAGGCGCCGGGGGAGCTGGAGGTCCTGGCGGCGCTGCAGCGGGGTGGTGACAGTGTGCCGGCCCCCGCAGCTCCGCGGCACGGTGGGGTACTTGACCTCGGGGGGCGGCTGCCTGTGGGACGGGGTACGCGGATGCTCAGTGCCCGGCACCGTGGCAGCCCGTGCTTCAGCCTGCTACGCCAGGGAGGGGGCCAGGGGCTGCTCCCCGCTGGGGTCTGTCCCTCCCGGCTCCCCTCCGCCTGCTGCAGGAGACCCCCCAGCCGTCCTGCTGGGTCTGCTCTTTCCCCGCAGCCCCCGGGAGCTGGCCGTGGCAGTGGCAGGTCCCTGCACCCCACGCCAAGGACAGCAGGAGGCAGGAGCTGGGCTGTCCCAGCTGCAGTGCTTGATTTCAGCAACTTGTTTCAGAGAAGGAACCTGACCTCCCTAAGCCCGAGGTCAGGCTGAGACCAGACACAACTCATCCCATGTGGCTTCAGCGCCCTTGAGACAGAGGCTTGGGCCAGACGGGCAGCGAGGGGGGGCTGTAAAGCCCCACAGAGGCGGGGTAAGCACAGCTGACCCTCTGCAGCACAGCTCTGCTCCCCTGCCCTGCCCAGGTCCGCCCGGACCCCTGCGCCCCCACCTGGGGAAGAGCTCTCCCTCGCCGGGGCCAGGCCACCCTGCACCCCAGTGGGACGGGGATGGGTCCCCGTGTCCCCTACCTGTGGTCGTGCTGCTGTTCCTGCTCTGGCTTGAGAATGGGACGGGGGTGCTCGGCGAGGCGGGGGGACAGCGGCGGCAGGGATGGGATGGTCACGATGTGCCTGGGGAGGGCAGGAGCCGTAGATGGGTGACGGGGCAGTGCCCTGAAACCCATGGGCTTGTAGCCCACGGCAACCCCTGCTCCCCGGGGAGGGCTCTGTGTCCCCCTGCTCCCAGGCAGGGCCGCGAGGGGGCTGGGCAGGGTCAGACCCCCCAGGCAGAGCCCCGAACCCCTGTGCCTGGCACGGCGGGGCACTGCCAGCACCCATCGCCCCCCCGTCCCGCCCACAGTGCCAGGTGCTACTCACGGGCCAGGCACCGACATGTCGAGGGGCCGGTCGCAGGAGAGGCAGTGGAAATGGGTCAGCAGCGGGCTGGAGTGGGGAGAAAAGGGCTGGGTGAGCTCCTGGGGGGGACACAGGCAGGCAGCTCGCAGGCAGCAGCGAGGTGTCCCTGAAGGCGCCGCTCTCCCCGTTGCACTCACTTCTTAATCCCAGCTGCATCATCAGCCCCTGCCTGTGAGCCCTTCTGGAGCTGCTTGAGGTTGCTCTCCCAGTGCCCCTCCAGCTGCTTCTGCAGAGCCCCCAGCTCCTGGCGGTCCAGCTGTGGACAGGTGCCCCCCCTCAGCCAGCTGCCCCGGGATGGGACATGGTGGTCCCCGGCTGGGACAGCTGGCAGAGGGATCCTCGGAGGGATGCCAAGCCCTCAAGAAGCAAGTTTTGCGTGGCAGAGACGAGACACCCCTCACCTTGGAGGCCACCTCTTCACGAAGCTGTTGCTGGACCTTCTCCTGGCCCGTCTGCCAGCTCAGCATCTCCTCGAGCATCTCAGTCAGCCGCTCCATCCTTGCGTCGAACTCGCTGCGGTTGACTTTGCCAGCCAGGCTGGTTTTGTCTGCTTTCTAGCAAGAGGGAAGGGCAGGAGAGCGGTGGGGAAAGGACGAAGGTAGCCTAGGCAGGGCCAGCTCATGCTGGGAGGAGAGGGAGAAGTGGCTACGTGGCCCTGCTTGCCCCATCACCCCCATGGGGCTGGTGCCAGCAGCCAAAGGGTCCCGTGGGGAGACAGAGGGACCTGGCGAGGGAGCCGCGGCCAGTCTGGAAATCTTCCCTCCCCCCGGCAGGTTCTGCCACCAAGCAGCCAAGGGACAAGGGGTGATTGTCACCCTGCCTGGGACCCCCTTGGCTGGTGCTGGGGACCCTCGAGGCCATACCACATCGAGTGCCAGCATCAGGTCATTCTTGTCCGCTTTGCCCTTCACCAGCTTCTCCAGGGACTGGAACAGAGCCTTCCAACACAGAAAGCACCCCATGATGCCACGGCAGCGTCGGAGCTGCCTCCCGGCCAGCTCAGCACCCCCCATCTCCCACCCCCCTTAAAAACCTGCGGGAAAGGGACAAATCCCTGGTGGTGCCCAGGCTCTGCCTGGAGGATGCTCTGACCCCGTGGGGCTTTCAGCCACCCACCTTGGTATCTTGCTGCTGCCGCTGACTGTCACGCAGGAGGTTCCCCACGACGGAGCTGAGCTTTTCGTAGCTCCCTTGCACCTGCACAAGGGTGGCCTGGACGCGCTTCGGCACCTCCTCATCCTGCTGCAGGGAGGAAGATGACAAGGCGGTGCTGTGCAAGGGGGGACTGGCTGCCCCGTGGGGACAGAGCCAGGTTACTTGGCCGCTGGCCAAAGGCTCTCGGTGCCAGCAGGACATTTGCACCAAGGCTTTCATTTCCTTCCGTGCTGCTGACGTGTACAAGCCAATGTGGGGAGCAGCGAGGGGCTCCCCCATGTTACAGCACAGCACGACCAGCCAGGGGAGTCCCGGCAGCCCCCTCCCAAGCCCCCCATGCCAGCACCTCCCTACCTGGCTCTGCCTCGGCAGCTGCCTCAGCACCTTGCCCACCGCCCGCCGGGACATTAGGGAGTCCACCACCTCCTGGAGCTTCTCGTAGCGCTGCAGGAGCTGCCCCACCTGCGCTCCGGTGTCCCCACAGCAGGCAGGGCATGCTGCCTGCGCCTCTGCCTGCTCCTGCCCTGCGCTCTCCATCGCCTTCAGCTTGTCCTGCTGCAGGAAGGGGAGAAGGAATCGGCTCTCAGATGGAACGGATGCAGCCAACAAGCCAAGGTGCTGTGGAGGCTTGATGGCTGCAGCCGGCCAGGGGCCGTGGCCGGGAACCCTGCCAGGACCCCCCCACCCAGCCGGCGGGCAGTGGGAGCACTCCCCCTAGACCTCACCTGAGCCTGCATCTTCTCGGCCACCTGTGTCACCAGCTGCTTCAGCGTGGCCTCGGTCATGTCCTGCTGCTCACCCAGCTCCTTCAGCTCACGCTTTACCTTCTCTAATTCCAGCTCCTTCAGCCCCAACACCTCTTGCTTTAACTCCTGCAGCATGGACCTGGCCAGCAAGATGGGTGCACCGGCAGGCTTAGCCTCATCAGGGCCACTCAGGGGGCTGTCCCTCGCCCCCCAAACTGGGCTGGTCCCAGCCACTGGGCTCCCTTGCAGCCCCATGGGGTAGCAAACCCTCTCCCGTCCTTTTACCCCAGTTGCAGGGCGATCCGGTCGCTGCCATCTGCTCTCCAGTCCGCTCCGGCCACCCACAACATTCCAAGGGCATCCTCCAGCTGCCTGATCTGGGAACGGCGGTGGTGGCAGAGTCAGGGCATGGCACCCCGTGCTGTCCCTTTGCGGGGGGGCCCTTTGGCTGCCCCTCCCTCTCCCAATCCCCCCTGGCATCCCTGCAGCCCCCTCGGGGACTGCCACCGGCTCACCTTCTCCTTCACTTCCTGCAGCTCGCTGGCGAGGCTCTGCAGGGAGGACACCTGACCCCGGAGGGCGATGCTGTTGTCATCTAGAGGGACATGGTCCAAGGGGACATGCTGTCAGTGAGGGGTTCTCGCCCTTGGGGCCAGCCTCTGAGCATGATGAGCCCCCAGCCCAGGGTGTTCCCACGCTAAACACCCCCCACCAGCCCCCTCAGGGTTCCTACCTCCCTCCGGGAAGAGCAGGTGCGTCTGCTCACGCACGGCGTGGTCTGACTTGGTGGCTTCCAGGTGGGCCACCTGCTTCTTCGGGTGGCCAAGCTGCCCAGACTGGCCGAGAGCCTCCACCATCTCCATGCCATGGCCAGAGGCACTGCTGAAGGCTGAGGACCCCCAGGGCATTGCTGGCTCTTGCAAATGGAACATGCTGGGAGATCCTGGCTGCACCCCTGGGGTGGCTGTCCAGGTGCCAGGGGACTCTGGCTTCTCTCCTGGGCTGGTGGTCTTGATGCCTGGGAATGCTGGCTGCATGCCCGGAGTGGTGATTTGGGTGCTGGAGGGTTCTGCCTGCATCACTGGGGTAGTGCTCTGACCAACAGGGGACCCTGGCTGCTTTCCTGGGCTGGTGGTCTTGATGCCAGGGAATGCTGGCTGCATGCCCGGGGTGGTGATTTGGGTGCCGGGGTACCCTGGCTCCATCCCCTGTGTGGTGCTCGGAGTGCCAGGGGACCCTGGCTGCATGCTGGGGGTTGTGGCGCTGGCATCAGAAATGCTCTTCCCATCTGAAGGAGCGCCTGCCGCCTTCTCAGGGCTCACTGGTGCTCTGTGTGTCCCTGCTTGCGTCTCCTCGGAGCCAGGCTGTGTCCCTGGAGCCCCCTTGCTTGTGCTGGGCTCAGGTTGTGCCCCTGGTTCCTCCGTCCCCGGCACGGAGCTTGCCCCGTGCTGGGTGTCCACGGCCGCCTGGGGGGACTCTGTGGGGGAAGAAAGGCTCCCACTGCCCTCCTGGGAAGAGGAGGCCAAGGGGAGCAGGGTTACAGGCAGCCATGCAGCGGCAAGGACAGAGCCCAGGCCCCCCCGCCATGTCCCCACTGCCTGTCTCCAAGGCACCGCCTCCCGGGGCCAAACTCAAGGACACCACGAGAGCCCCAAGGCAAAGGCTGCCCCCCCCGCACAGAGCCCCGCGTCCCACGGCTACAGCCTCCTGCAACCTCCCCAGCCCCCTTAGTGCTTTGCTGGCCTCTGGGCCGGCAGCGTCTGAGCAGTCGAGCCTGGGGAGCGGCAAACCCTCCCTGACTCCCCGGGCCACGGCAGCGAGGCCTTTTGCTCTCCAGCAAGGGCATTCGGTGCTCCAGGCCTGCTGCCCAGTCCCGCTTCCCAGCCCAAGGGGCTGCGCTGGTGTTTCAGGAGCAGCAGCCCCCGGCGGGATTTGGAAACCATCTCACAGTGCCAAATGCTGGGATCTGCCCCCTCCTCCTCCTGCTTCTGCTTCGCTGCCCGCCAGGCGAGCCACCCCCCAGCACCTCCCAGCCCACCATGCTGCGCACCTCCTCCGGGACTGGGCTGAGTCTCCGCATTTCCTTCAGGCTTTTCTGGGGAAGGAAGGGATCAAGGGCTCAGCCCGGCCACGTAGCTGGCGGGGACGGCACCCTCGGGGACAGGACCCCCCAGCATCACTGCCCAGCACCCACCACCCATGGACCATGCCCCAGCACAGGAGGGACGGTCCCCCCAGGGGAGCTGGGGACACAGCTACCTCCTGTCTCAGTGCAGGATCCAGGACCCCCCGCGGCCATACTTCACCACGACACTTCTTGTGAGGGGGGCCTGGCAGCTGGCTGGCGGTGTCCTGGAGTTTCCCCTGGAGCAGGGAGAGGACAGGGACACCAGTCTGGCTGTGGGAGCGGATGTCAAAGGAGCATCCACACCTTGCCTTGGGCACAAGGGAGAGGGGCGCTGGGAAGGGCTGTGCCCGGGGGCTGTGGCTGTGTTGTCCGGGGCAGAGCTTTATCTCCCTCCTTCCCAGCTCCCACGTGTCGTGCCTTTTTTGATGGCTCTTTGGTTGCAAAGTGCCTGAGCATCCCTTTGGGTGATGCCCACAGTTCCTTCTAGCCCCAGCCTGAGCTGCAGGCAGCGGTGCCCGTTTCTGCCCTCCCTGGGGCCGTGCTGGCGGGCAGAGGGTGGGGAGCTCTGGGTGGGGGTGGCTGAGCTGCCCTGCTGCCCTCCTTGGGACATCCTTCCCACTCTGCCCTCCTGGTGCCCTTCCTGCTGGGGGACAGGGAGGGCTGATGGCCGCGGGGCAGGGGCTGGGGTGGTGATGGGGAGAGGGGCAGGGAGGGGGCGAGGGCCCAGCTCCCTCTCGGGGCACTGGCGGCAGCTCACCAAGCCGAGTGCCTCCTGCATCGCCCGCAGCTCCTCTTCCAGGTGGGACTGCACCTCCTTCATCGTGCCCATCTCCTGGAGGAGCTCCTCGGAGAGAGCTGTGGCCTGGCAGAAAGGGGTGGTGGGGGTGAGCCCCAGGAGAGGGTCCCTGGGGACCAGGACCATTGCCGCCGCTGTGGCCTGCCCAGAGCCGGGGGGCAGTGCCAGGCTGGCAGGGCAGCGCGGGCAGCACATCCCATCCATCACATCTTCAAGAGCTGAGATGGGGCAGCAGCTCCCCAGAGACCCCCACCCCAGCCCCGGGGGTGCAGCACAACGGCGGCGTGGACCCCGGAGGACGGGGTGTCGTGCAGGGGAGCACCCAGGGGATGGGCAAGAGCCTCTACCTTGGAGATGCCGCTCTCGTTGGCTTTGATCTTGTCCTTCATCCACCCCACGTCGGTGGCCACGGAGGCCAGCTGGGGGCTGCTCGTGCTCTCCTGGAGCAAGTCCTTCCCAGGCAGCCGCTCCCCCGGTTCCTGGGGCTGCTGCCCCCTGTCCTGGGCCCTGTCCCCCTCCTTCTCCAGCACAGGGGGTGCCTCTGCAGGCTGGTCCCCCTCCCAGAGCAGGGTCAGGCTGTCCCCCTGCTTCTGGGCGGGCAGGTCCTGCAGGCCCAGGTGCCCGAGCATGGCGAGCAGCAGGCTGCGCAACGCCACGAAGTTGACTGCCCCGAGCTCGGGCGTCCCGATGGCCTCGTCCAGCAGCTGGTACAGGCTGAGCTGGGCCATGGCTGCTGCCCTGCCCAAAGCCATGGAGGCACCTGAGGGGGATGGGAACCTTTCTGCCTGAGGGGGGCCCGGGATGGCTGGAAGGGATGGGCAGTTGAGCCCTTCCTCTTCCTCTTCCTCTTCCTCCTCTTCTTCCTCCTCCTCCTCTGCTGGCTCCTCGCAGCAGAGTGGTCGCACCAGCGGGACAGGTGACAAGGGACAATGCAGCGTCCCCTGTCGCTAGGCGATGCCCCGCCCCCCACAGCCACCTATCAACGGGGACGCTGCATTGTCCATTGTCACCCGTCCCACCGCGGAGTGGACGCCCTAATGGCGAAGGTGGAAGCAGACAAGAACAACCTGATGCTGGGACTCGATGTGGTGGGACCAGCCCCATGGGGGCGATGGGGCGAGCAGGGCCACGTAGCCACTTCTGCCTCTCCTCCCAACGCGAGAATGTTTCTTCATCTCTGTGCCATGCTGACAGCTGCTCTTTGGGACCTAGCCATTCTGCACACCAGGAATGCTCCCTTCTTCCTAATTTGTCCCTTTTTCCAGTAAGTTCATGAGGAAATAATTTCATGTGTCCTGGGGAGAATTAACCCTGTCCCCACCAGAACCAGGACATTATCCACGCCTTGTTCCATACCATCTATGCCATGCCCAGATCTTACAGATTCCAAAGAATTGCCACCACTTTCCCCTGTCATGTATATATCTACATATATATTCATGCAGATATAATGCCCTTAGTTTATGGCCCATCCCTCCAAAGTGTCCATTGAGTTCATTTCATCCATGGCTCTGGGCTCTGTTAGAACAGTCTCTTGGCTTGTTTGATTGCAGCGCATGTCTCACATTCATGGATGACCTGTGCAATAGTGTCCATGGTCAAGGCCACCCCTCGGTCACGAGCCCATCTACATGTCGCATCTCTTCCTTGATGGCCTGAGGTGTCACGGGCCCACCGAGCTATAAAGAGTTCACCCCTATGTTGCCAGTCCAGATCCAGCTGAGCCACTTCAATCCTAGCGGCCCGATCCACCTGCTGCTTGTTCTGATGTTCCTCCGTGGCCCGATTCTTCGGTACATGGGCATCTACGTGGCGTACTTTCACAACCAGATTCTCTGTCCAGGCAGCAATATCTTACCATAGTTCAGCAGCCCAGATAGGTTTGCCTCTGCGCTGCCACTTGCCCTGCTTCCGCTGCTGTAGCCACCCCCACAGAGTATTTGCCACCATCCATGAGTCAGTGTCGAGATCAAGTACCGGCCATTTTTCTCGCTCGGCAATGTCCAAAGCCAGCTGAATGGCTTTCACCTCTGCAAACTGGCTCGATTCACCCTGTCCTTCACTGGCCTCTGCAACTTGTCGTGTAGGACTCCACACAGCAGCCTTCCACTTTCCATGCTTTCCCACCATCCGGCAGGACCCGTCAGTGACCAGGGCATATTTCTTCTCATTTTCTGGCAGTTTATTATATGGTGGGGCCTCTTCTGCACGCGTCACCTCCTCCCCTGGTGACATTCCGAAATCCTTGCCTTCTGGCCAGTCCATGATCACTCCCAGAATTCCTGGGCGACTGGGGTTTCCCATTCGAGTTTGCTGTGTGATCAATGCAATACACTTACTCCCTGTGGCACCAGTTGCATTATGTGTGGTGGGGACCCTTTCTTTGACCATCCAGCCCAGCACCGGCAGTCGAGGTGCTGAGAGGAGCTGTGCTTCTATACCAACCACTTCCGAAGCAGCTCAACCCCCTTCATATGCTGCCAAGATCTCTTTTTCTGTTGGAGTGTAGCGGGCTTCGGATCCTCTGGATCCCCGACACCAAAACCCCAGGGGTCGACCTCGGGTCTCCCCTGGTGCTTTCTGCCAGAGGCTCCAGGTAGGGCCGTTCTCCCCGGCTGCGCTGTAGAGCACGTTTTCAATGTCTTGTCCTGCCCGGACTGTCCCCAGGGCCACTGCATGGACTATTTCCTGTCTGATTTGTTCAAAAGCTTGTCGTTGCTCAGGACCCCATTTGAAATCGTTCTTCTTCCGGGTTACTTGATACAGAGGGCTTACAATTAGATTGTGATGTGGGATATGCATTCTCCAAAAACCCACAATGCCTAAGAGAGCTTGTGTTTCCTTTTTACTAGTTGGTGGAGACATAGCTGCTATGTTGTTGATCACATCCGTTAAATACCCACATAAAAATACCCTCTCGGGAGGTAATCTATACCAAGGATGCATGGAGCCTCTGGGCCAGGCACAATGGGATGCATTTGCCACTCATTCCCAGTTAGGCTCACTTCAGCCTCCACCCAGTACAGTCAGCTCTTGGGACCCCCCTGTCACCCCAGAAATACAGATGGGTTCTGCCCCTCTGTAGCTTGATGGTATTA
The DNA here is from genome assembly GCF_964199755.1 of Larus michahellis. Lineage (NCBI taxonomy): Eukaryota > Metazoa > Chordata > Aves > Charadriiformes > Laridae > Larus > Larus michahellis. The sequence continues at coordinate 706,263 of NC_133912.1, forward strand.
GGGTGCACTGTGCACCCGTGTCCACTAGAGCCTTATACTCCTGTGGGTCTGATGTGCCAGGCCATCGGATCCACGCTGTCCAATAAACCCGGTTGTCCCTTTCCTCCACCTGGCCGGAGGCAGGGCCCCTCTAATCCTGGTCATACTATCTGGTACTCACTTCTTGCAGAAATGACTTGGAAGTTCCTTCAAGAGGATCAGAAGCAAGATCAGGCCTTCTGCTCTGTCTGGGCAACTGCCCCCTGGAGACCGGGGCGGCACTTTTCCTGGAGGGATCCCCTTTTGTGGTTGTCCTTCCTTGCAACTCCTGTACCCATGTCCGCAGGATTGAAGTAGGTTGTCCATCCCACTTCCTCATGTCCTCCCCGTGGTCACGCAGGTAGAACCACAGGGTGCCTCGTGGTGTGTACCCTCTGTACTCTCTCTCTTGAGTGGGGAAACGCCTGCTCCTAACAGCTGAGACGCTGGCCCGTACAGGTGGGGAGTAGGACATATTCTCTTCAAGTTGCTGGACCTTCCACGACAGTTTCTCCACAGCTGAGACAAGGCGGGAAGAGAGACTTTCTTCATATGGCCGGAGCCGGCCAGCCACCTCATCCACCCTTGGTCCCTCTTCACCTTTCCATTCCATTACTGCCAGTGAGTCGGCATATGACGATGGTGCGCTCCGTACAAACTTCTGCCACGTGGGCCTTGTGCATTGCACCTCATCAGGGTCTGTGCGTAAGTCTGCATCATCCGAGTCATAATAAACCATCTCCCGCACGGCTAATTCTCTCAGGTACTGGATACCTCTTTCCATGGTAGTCCACTTCCTTGGTTCCCTGGTTCAGCGGCAGTGGCTTCCACAGAGGGGGTTGGAGTAGCCGTAGCGTCTGTCGCAGGGGTTGCAGTAGCCGCAGTGTCTGTCGCAGGGGTTGCAGTAGCCACACTGTCTGTCGGCCTGGTCTCCATCTCTTTCCCCCGAGGGTGCTGCGTACCACTGAGCAGTGCCTGGTAGATACTGGCCAGGGCCCAGCACAGTGCGGTGAGTTGTGCCTCTCCAGAATAGCCACAGCATTTTCCCTTCAGATATTCTACCACTCTGTCAGGGTCCTGTAATTGTTCAGGGGTGAAGTCCCAGACCACTGGAGGCGAGAAGTTCTCTAGATACCTGCCCACGTTGTCCCACATGCCATGCCACCCCTGACTGTCCAGCCCCGGAGCAGATCTCTGCGTGGTAGTCTTAAATAGTCGTTTAACCCTAACCAAGACCTGGAACACGTTCAGGAGACATAACGATAGGACCAGGCTGGTTTGAGCATCCCAAGGATATTCAACATTCTCAAAAGCTGTCATACCTGACCCAAAGGAGAAAGGGAGGCAAAAGAGTTGGGGAAAGTGTCCCCCCGTTTCCCCCCCAGACGGGGTGTAATTATTAATAAATTGTGAGAGACGGTGCCCAATGTACGGGAGGGACAGCAATACCACATAAACACCCCAAAGTAACTGTCTGAACAGTGATGTTATCATATCATAAGCTGATATCGCACAGGACAGTAAAATAATAATCCTGATCCCTCTCCCAGAAGTAGCAACCATCATCGCAGGGAGTACATGAGCCATATAGGAATTTACATAACACAGCCACGAGAACAAACCAAGCAACAATTTACCTAATAAAATAAACGCATACGACAAAATCGTTTTTCCCAGCTCTAGTTGAATTCTGTTGTTATCTCAACCCTTCGAGCCCCACGTTGGGTGCCAAAAAGGACTGTCGTGGTTTGGCCTCAGACGGCAACAGAGAACCCCGTGCCGCTCGCTCGGGCCTTCCCAGTACGGGAAGAATCATAAGAAAAAGGCAAAACTCTTGGGTTGAGACAAAGGCAGTTTAACAGAACAGCAAAGGGAACAAGAAAACAAAGAACAACAATCACACGGACAGAGGAACATGCAAAGATGATTAGGGAACCGCCGCTCCCCGCCACTCCCTGGACCCTGGACACCCCAGCCCCCTCCAAGCGGAGAAGTCCTGCCCCCTCCCCCGGCAGCTCAGGGTGGGCATGGCTCACATGGCATGGAAGAGCAGGGAGAATTAACCCTATCCCCACCAGAACTATGACAGCTAGAGAGAAGGAAAACCTTCTTCCTCATCAGGAGAGACAAACATGGGAGCAGGTTGCCCAGAGGGGCTGCACTGTCTTCATCCTTTAGTATTTTCAGTTCCTTACTGCATAAATTCCTTAGCAACCTGGTCTGATCCCATAGCTCATCCTGTTGGGAGCAGCAGCTACAAGCAGAGACCTCCTGAGGTGCCTAAATGCTGACTAATGCTGATTTCTTCCCCTCTCTCTCTCCCCTTGATGATGGTGGGGGAAGCGCTTGGGTTCCCTGTGACCATGGAAGTGAATGAGATGCCAGTACAGTCAGATCAACGGCCGCTTCCTTCTCCTGCTGCAGGCAGTGTTGCTCACATGCAGGGCTGCCCCACAGGTACCCCCTAACAGCCTACCTACCCTAACAGGTACCCCCACAGAGCAGCCTCCTCTCTCCTGCACCTGCCTGGCTTTAACCCTTTCCACAAGCCCTGGCTCTGCACCACAAACACTCTGGTGAGAGTCCTCACCCCGCATGGTCACACGGTACAAGCTGCACTCCGAGGATTTTTCCTCCTGGGCGCTTTCCGGCCCAGCCCAGCTCCCTCCAAGCTCTCCCACCTCCCCTGCCCTCTCTCCATCCCAGCCCAGTCTGCGCTGGCCCAACAGCAGAGCCCGCCCCAGGGTGCTGCAGAGCTCTGGGCACTCACTCCACAGCCACAGCCCCTCTGAAGGGCACCGCAGCTGCTGGGGGGCAGAGGAGGGTCAGCCCCAGAGACGGGGGGCATTTGGGCACAAGGAAAAGGCAGTCAGTGGGCCCCCGTGTCCTCCTCCCCAGGATATTCTGAGGGGTCTGCAGCCCCTCTGTGCCATCCCCTCTCCCCAGCCCGGTACAAGAGCCCTGGCCCTGGGGACCCTCAGGCAGCTCCTGCCGCCCCAGTGACAGAGTGGCACTGGGACAGCCTGCCCCAGGCTGCTGCAGCCACAAAGGTCTTCTCATTTCCCATCCATTCGGCGCTGCTGCTGATGGGTCTCAGAAAAAAAAGTTGTAGCTGGTTCATTTATTTTATTTAAACACACAGAGCGCCTGAGTCTTCATTTACACAAATCTTTTGTGTCACACAAGACAGGTGGATATTTAAGGAGCGGGGGATGAATAATGATAGGCTCGACCCATCACAACAGATACAGGGAATCATTTGCAGAGGAAGGTACACAATCTATGGCTGATGAAAAAACGTCCAATCAGTTTCCTCAGGGCATCCTTGAGCTCCTGGTTCCTCATGCTGTAGATGAGGGGGTTCACTGCCGGAGGCACCACCGAGTACAGAACTGACAGCACCAGATCTAAGGATGGGGAGGAGATGGAGGGGGGCTTCAGGTAGGCAAATACTGCAGTGCTGATAAAGAGGGAGACCACGGCCAGGTGAGGGAGGCACGTGGAAAAGGCTTTGTGTCATCTTTGCTGTGAGGGGAACCTCAGCACAGCCCTGAAGATCTGCACATAGGACACCACAATGAAAACAAAACAGGCAAAAGAAAAAAAGACAGCAAATACAATAAGCCCGCCTTCCCTGAGGTAGTCTGAGTCTGAGCAGGAGAGCTTGAGGATCTGGGGGATTTCACAGAAGAACTGGTCTAGGGCATCGCCTTGGCAGAGGGGTATTGAAAATGTATTGGCCGTGTGCAGGAGAGCATTGAGAAAGCCACTGCCTCAGGCAGCTGCTGCCATGTGGACACAAGCTCTGCTGCCCAGGAGGGACCCATAGTGCAGGGGTTTGCAGATGGCAACGGAGCGGTCGTAGGCCATGACTGTCAGAAGATAAAACTCTGCTGCCAACAAGGTGAGAAAGAGAAAGAGCTGGGCAGCACATCCCGAGTAGGAGATGGCCCTTGTGTTCCAGAGGGAATTGGCCATGGCTTTGGGGAGAGTGGTGGAGATGCAGCCCAGGTCGAGGAGGGCGAGGTTGAGGAGGAAGAAGTTCATGGGGGTGTGGAGGCGGTGGTCACAGGCTACGGCAGTGATGATGAGGCCATTGCCCAGGAGGGCAGCCAGGTAGATGGCCAGGAAGAGCCAGAAGTGCAAGAGCTGCAGCTCCCGTGTGTCTGCGAATGCCAGCAGGAGGAAGTGGGTGATGGAGCTGCCGTTGGACATCGGATCCCTTTGTTCCCGAGGTACTGCCAAAGGAGGAAAGCACACTCACAAGTCAGGACAGCTCTGAGCAAATCTCTTCCCATTGCCTGCCCTTCCAAACCCAAGCCCCGAAAACACTCTTTGCCTGTGTCCTTCCTTCCGGCAGCTTTCTGCATTGCCCTTGTTGGAGCTCTCATTGTTGCTGGCCAAGTGTGCCGTGAGGAGCAGAGCTCTGCTTGTGGGCTCCCAAGGAGTCATCCCTGCTCCACAGCAGCGGGGATTTGGGAAAGGGGTTACAGCGTCTGACATTCACTAGTTACCTCATCTGTAATCCACTTGTAACGCAGAGGAGCTGCTCAGCATATTCCTGCAGGAAAACCTCAAGGAAGCTCCTGGTTGTCCTAAAGCTGCAGTGACATGAGCAGAGCCAGCTCACTCCTCAGCCTTGTCGGGGGGGAACGACCACGCAGCTTTTGACTCACTCCCCCCTGGCCCCCTGCAGAGGAACAGGGAGAAGAGGGAGAAAAAGGAATAAAAATCTCATGGGTTGAGGTACAGACAGTTTGATAGACCAGTAACGGGAAAGAAAATGACAATCATTGTAAAAGAATATAGGAAACCAGGAGTGATGCAGTACAATTGCTTACCACCCGATGCCCATCCCGAGCAGCGAACACGGATTCCTGCCGCCCGGCCAACCCCCATTTCTATACTGAGCATGACGTCTGTGGTATGGAATATTCCTAGGCCCAGCTTGTCCTGCCTGTGCTCCCTCTCACTTTCTACGGGAAACTGAACAAGTCCTTGACTTAACATACACACTACTTAGCAACAACTCAACCAAAATGTCTCATCATCATTAGTCTAAATCCAAACCACAGCAGCTTCTAGGAAGAAAATGAACTCTCTCCCAGCTGAAACCAGGACAACTCCCAGGTAGCGCTTGTCTTGAGGTGCTTCTGGCAAAGTCCCTGTGAAATGTCCACTGCCTCTGATGGAGCAGCAGAGAATCTCTGATCTTGAGCATGTCCTCCTGCTCTACCCAGGAGAGAGATCCCATAGGTTTTGGGCTATGAGAGCTTTAGGAGATCCCTGCAGGAACTGCAGCGGCATTGCCCTGCACCCAGAGACTTACCGTGTCAAGGGCTGTGAAGGTTTCTCTCTCTGTGAGCTCTCAGAGTCCTCCCACTCCCAGCTACCTTTAACCTCTCTCTGCCTGCTCGACTCCTCTCACGCTTGGTAGAGGAGCTCCTTGCCATGACTTTCCTCCATCCCGGAAGCCTGGACCAGTTTAGTGGCAGAGGACCAGCTCAAGGCATTTTATTGACCTCTCTGGTGGTTTTGGTGCTGAGCCCATGAAGATCAGACACAGGGGAAGCTGATGAAACCTCTCCAGAAGTCAACATCAGATGCAAACTGCAAAGTTTCTTGGAGCGTTAATGGGTCCCACTGAGGGCCATTACTGCCAAAGGCTCCTGGGGGCTCGTTTGAGGGAAAACTGGAGGCAGTGAGGGCAGGTAGGCAAAGGCAATGGATAGGTGTCTGATGCTGGCTAATCCTGAATGTGTGAGAGGAAGGCAAAGGGCCAAGCCCTGGCCTCCAGCCCCTGGGAAGGGAGATCCTGCCCCACAACCACAGCTCAGGGTCTTCCTGGGGCATTGTGATGGGAGGACGTGCAACGCCAAGGGCAGAAACACAGAATGACAGCTCCCGGGTGGGGAAGAGGAGGCGCTAAGGCCCTAGTGCTGTAAGGATAAGGTGTCTTCTGGTAGCCTTGGTGGCACAGACAACAGCCACAGCCAAGAGGAGAAAGACATAAGCACTGTTGGGGCCTTTCAGCCTTGCCATCTCCCTTGATCGTCTCCACCACTGACTGTGCTATGGTGTCCCACATCTGCTCCTCTTCCCCTGCAGGCTGCAGACATCCCCCCTGCTTCCCCGTCTTGCTCTCCTCTCGGCATCTCACTGCTTTTACTGAACTCTCTCCATTGTCCTTGGCTCTTCTTGAAACACAACGCCTTGGGCTGATCCCGACTCCCTCTGGGTGATCTGTTGCAGCACAGCACTGCCCTTGCAGTGGCATTTCTTTCTCCTGGTGTCCAGTCTCAACCTCCCAAGCTGACCTTTGTTGCATTATTTCTTTCTCCTGCTGTTTCCTTCCAAAGAAAACCTCCATCGTCTCTGAAATAACCCTGCAACCAGTTTCAGGCTATTCCAATACTGCCCAGAGCCTCCCTGCCACTGGGCCAGAGAAACCCAGGTCCCTCAGCCTCTCCACAAAGCACACGTGCACTGGGCCCTCAAGCCCAATGTGGCAGACCTCCTCTGGACACTCTCCTGGTCCTCTCCACTTCTCCAAAATGGGGAGCCGCACACTGGGACCGCAAACTGTGTGCGTTGGGCCGCAGCAGTGCTGAGTGAAAGGGGAAGGTGACTCAAATTGCCTGGGGGGCACACGCTCCTCCTCCTGCCGCCCCGTAGACAGCCGTCCTTGTCCACAGTGAGCGTGCACCACTGGCTCATGAGGCGTCCCTCAGGCTGCCCAGCCCCGTCTCCGTAGGGTCCCTGCTCAGCACATCAGGTCCCAGCCTGTCCTGCTGCCTTGGGGTTATTCTTCCCCGGGATGCAGGACTGGACACTTCTCCTTGCAAAACTTCAAGACATTTCTGTTGGCCAAATCCCAGCATTTCTCCAGCTGCCCCTGGCCTCAAGCTCCATTTGGTCAGCTGTTAATGTTTGTGTGCAGATGGTCACCCTGATGCTTGTTCCTCAGTGCTTGGTATCTGGGGACAGATCACTTTAATATCTTTACAGAATCACAGGATGGTTTGAGTTGGAAGGGACCTTAAAGATCACCCAGTTCCAACCCCCCTGCCCTGGGCAGGGACACCTCGCACTAGACCACGTTGCTCAAAGCCTCACCCAGCCTGACCTTGAACACCTCCAGGGATGGGGCATTGACAATTTCTCTGGGCAACCTGTTCCAGTGCCTCACCACCCTCACAGTAAAGAATTGTTTCCTGATATCCATTCTAAATCTACCCTCTTTCAATTTGAGGCCATTACCCCATGCCCTATCATCACACTCCCTGATAAAGAGTCCCTCCCCATCCTTCCGGTAGGCACCCTTTAGGGACTGGAAGGCCACTGTAAGGTCTCCGCGGAGCCTTCCCTTCTCCAGGCTGAACAACCCCAACTCTCTCAGCCTGTCCTCAGAGCAGAGGGGCTCCAGCTCTCTGATCATCTTTGTGGCCCTCCGCTGGACCCCTTCCAACAGGTCCATGTCCTTCTTATGCTGAGGACTCCAGAGCTCGACACAGTACTGCAGGTGGGGTCTCACCAGTGCGGAGTAGAGGGGCAGAATCACCTCCCTCCATCTGCTGGCCACGCTTCTTTTGATGCAGCCCAGGATGCAGTTGGCTTTCTGGGCTGCAAGTGCACTTTGCCTGCTCATGTTGAGCTTCTCGCCCACCAGCACCACTTTCTCCTCAGGGCAGCTCTCAAGCCATTCTCCGCTCAACCTGGATTTGTGCCTGGGATTGCCATGACCCAGGTGCAGGACCTTGCACATGGCCTGGATGAACTTTTTGAGGTTCACACAGGCCCACCTCTCAAGCCTCTCCAGGTCCCTCTGGATGGCATCCCTTCCCTCCAGCGTGTTGACTGTGCCACACAGCTTGGTGTCGTCGGCAAACTTGCTGAGGGTACACTCAATCCCATTGTCCATGTCACCAACAAAGATGTTAAACAGCACTGGTCCCAGTACTGACCCCTGAGGAACGCCACTCGTCACTGGTTTCCATGTGCACGTGATGATCTCAGCCCACTTTGCCACCACTGGAGAGACACAGGGAGAACCCATCTCATTCTAAGGCAGACATTGCAAAAGCTCAGTCAATCAGTCTCAGTCTTGTTTCTCCATCTTATCAGCAAAGTCAGTTTCGAACAAATGCTGTGTAGACTCATAAAACCATTCAGATGGCAACGGATCACGGGAAGTCTCCAGCATAACCTCTTGCTCAAAGCAGGCTGCATGTCGATTTCAGGCTCTGTTACTCACAGCTTTGCCTATTTGTGTCATGAAAATCTCCTAGGGATTTCGGGTTTGCTTTTGCTTTTGATCTATTCATGTTGAGTTTGTCAAGCATTGTACAGCTCAATGCAAAATATGATAGGAGGGGAAGATGACTTTCAGGTCCTTCAATTCTCCTAAGCTGATGCCATCCATGGACACTCTGGATAGTCAATGGGGTCCAGCAAATGATTTCCCAGCCTGAGGTTAGTCGTCTTCTTCTCACTGGATGAGTCACCCTCTAATCCCTCTTGACTGATTCGACTGTTTTCCTTTAAAGGTACTGGCAGCTTGGGCAGACACAGCGTGAACAAGCTGTTTGCAGTCAGCTCTCCAGGGGAGCTGAAGCTGCTCTGGAGTATGAAGATACCTAGGTGAAGCTATCAGAGATACCAGGAATGCCCCAGGAGACCTGTCCCCCTCCTGAGGAGGATTATAGCCAGGCAGGAGACGGGTTTTGTCTAAGCTACTATGGGACACCTGTGTTCACACAACCAAATACCTTGTTGGGACTTTTGGTACTATTTGGGCTCCTTTCACATACTCTGCTCTATCACTTTCTCCATAGGAGCCTCTTCAGGGCAATTCTCACTTCCTTATTCCTCAGGCTATAGATGACGGGGTTGCGCATGGGGGTCACAATCGTGTAAAACAGGGCAAGGTATTTGTCAGTGTCTGCAGAGTCTCTTGACCGCCGTTTAAAGTACACAACCATGACGGAGCCATAGAAGAGAGTCACCACCCCCAGGTGTGAGGAGCAGGTGGAAAAGGCTTTGCGTCTGCCCAGAACTGAAGGCATTTTCAGCATTGCCCTGACAATTTGAGTGTAAGAAACGACCATCAAGGAAAAGGGAAGGACTGCAAAGAGCAGGATGATGGTGTGCAGCATCACTTGGTTCCAGAAAGTGTCTGCACAGGCCAGTTCCAACAGAGGGGGGACATCACAGAAGAAGTGATGAAGGCTATGGGATGCACAGCCGGGCAAAGTGAACAGCTGGTAAGTCTGCCCTACTTGTACTGGGATGACAGCCACCCATGAGCCCACCACCAGTCTGACACAGAGGCTCCCATTCAGGATAAGGCCATAGTGCAGGGGGTCACAGATAGCTACATAGCGGTCGTAGGACACGGCGGCCAGGAGAAGGCTTTCGGTGCTGCCCAGCAAAACCAGGAAATACAGCTGGGCAGCACAGCCAAGGAAGGAGATGCTGCCGTCTCCCGTCAGGAAAGCCCGCAGCATTTTTGGCATGAGGCCATTCCCTGTGAGGACCGTGAGGTAGATGATCAGGAAGACTGTGAAGTGCAGGCCTTGCAGGTTGGCATGGTCAGAGAATCCCAGAAGAAGAAAGCCAGGTCCTGCTGTGTGGTTCTCCAAGCCTTTTCTTTGGGACATTTTCTGTCTACAGAGCAACCCAAACAACACGCTCACTGGACAATGGCAGCGGCCCACGCACCATCACGCACCCCTCAAGCACAGTGAAAGACTACAGAGAGCAGCACAGGTGTGACTGCAGTAATTAGGAAAGCCCAAACGAGATCTGCATGGCTGTATGGGAGCGGAACACCAGTTACTCGTTGAGCAAAGGCTTCTCAGGAGAAAACAGAACAGATCTCTTCAGTCCAAATGATGTATGGACCAGAAAAAACTATTTTTTCTGCTATAGAAAGGAAGGGAAGGGAAGGGAAGGGAAGGGAAGGGAAGGGAAGGGAAGGGAAGGGAAGGGAAGGGAAGGGAAGGGAAGGGAAGGGAAGGGAAGGGAAGGGAAGGGAAGGGCAACACCAGCTTTCACTCTTAGATTTTAGTGAGAGAGGGTTCCCTCAGCTCTTCTCAGAGATAAGACCCCACCTCCCGAAGCTCTGTCGACACACACAGAGACCAGGGGGACATGCCTTAGAGCCAAATTATTCATTTTTACATGGCTGACAGGTGAAGTCTATAAGAAAGAAAACAAACTGCTACCTGTCAATGAATCAGGTACATTGATGCACCCATGGGGCATTTCAACAAGGCAGAAAAGGTGCTATTTGTGCATATATCACGAGCGTTCAGGGTGCTAAAAGGAGGCGTTATGCAAGCAATCACAACACTACCTCAAAGAGCTTTCAAAGCATTCAAAAAAGGAAGGTGATGAAAGGTAGAGGAGTGGAGATCAGTGGGTGATCTCCCGAGATATCTAGTTTTCCTGAAAAGGTCGGGCTTTTATAGCTTGTGGACAAGCTCTGCCTGGTTCCAGTTCCTGTTCCTGACCCTGCTGCTCTGTCGCATGGATTCATGGCAGCTTACTGAGGGCTCCATGGCTCCGTTCCCAGCGCAGAAACGTTCCCCAGTCCCTGTAAGCCCTTGCAGAGCAGAGCGATGCTCGCGTCGGCTGGGAGACTGAGCCTTCCCTTTTGCATTTCCCAGAGCACACGGACTTCTCACGGCTCACACGTGAAGAACGTGAGCCATTAACAAGCAGCTCTGTTTGTCATCTTAAACTCTGACATATGAATAATGAGAATAGCAGTTTAGAAAACATGTCATAAAAGCATTCACATTAGCCAAGTGAAAAAAAACCAACACAAATGTCTTGTTCAAGAGGACGCTTGAATTCCCAGAGACATGCAGTCTTAAGAGCGTGATCACTATTACTTTTTCTTTTTTTCTTACTGCTCCTGCCTAGTGAGTTCTCCTAGAGCTGCCATTCAAAATCTCCAAGATAAAATTAGGGTTTATGTGAGGGAAAAGTGACCATGATTTCTTTCCTAATCTCCCCATTTCTGCATGCAAACGTGTAGAAAAATGAAATATTTTTATTTCCTGAAATACCGTCAGATACTTGCATTTATCGTACACAAATTTCTAAGTGAAAGAAACCATTTATAGGCAGGTTGCCCATAAGCAGCATTTTCTGCTTGTATAAACACACTCCGCCACCCCCCGGCCCCAAACCTACAGCATATTCTTTCTAACGCCCAGATAACTCGGTGCTTCATGAGATCACACCTAGTGCATGGGCTGGACTGACTTTGGGCGTGGGAAACTGCTGGAGGACTCTTCGCACAGTGACTGTCTCACCAGCGGCATTTCTCCAAGCCGAACAAAACCTGCTCGTCTGAGCCCAGCCAAGCCACCCCGATGCCTGCAGCCGCTTTTGGCAGTGGCTGTGCCGCCACGGTGCCTCAGCACTTCAGAGCATGCCGAAAGGGATTTACCATTGGCAGAAGCCACAATGCAGGAACACGCTCCTCACTCCACGGTGCCGCAGGAGACGGCGGTGACCTCTTTTTCTCTCTGTCATTTCCCTGGAAACCACCTGCGTGGGGTTCTCTGGACACTTCTCCCCGACTCATGTTCCTACCTGGGTATAAGTCAGTTAGTGAACAACCCCAGGAGAGACGACAGCAATGCTAGTGCTACCTGTGCTCCTCTCCAGACACCCACCGCATCATTAACAACGTTAGAAAGACTATCAGAATAATGGACGTTTGCGTCATCAGCAGGCTCTGAGCAACTTCCAGAACATGACTTTCAAAAATAGAGAAATTGAGAAATGAGACTGGGCAGCTCAAAAGAAAACTGCTAAGCTTGTGAGAGGCAAAAGAAAAAAAAGAAAAAAATCAAGGAGGGAGCAGGAAATAAGTAAATTCAGTCTGTGATTAGCTTTAGTTTGCAGCAACAGAAAAGGCTGCTCCGCAACACCTCCTCCCTGGGCCTCCACCTTGGCTGTGCCCCGTATTAGCTCCAAGGTGGAGACGGTCTTGAGTGGTCAAACTGCAATGGCTCATGCTCTGTGCTCAGGTTCACCTCCAAAGGGGGTGCAGGGAGAAAGCTCAGGCTGGAGGTTCATGGGAAGGTTAGAAGGCCTGTGTCCTGTCACGGCACTGCAGATGTCTACGTTTGCACAGTTTAACGTGACACGAACAATGGATGAGTGTGTCTGACCAAGGCAGCCTTGCGTGGCTCTATCGCCAATAGCACAAATGGCCCTTCCAGATGAGAGCATCTCCTGCCCTCCTGTGAGGCTCACGCAGCCCTTCATTTCTTACTCTGCAACTCTACGCATGGGTTGAGCCCTACCGTTCAGGCAGTTCTTCACCCACCGCAATCCTCTACCTGCTCATCTCCAACTTGGGCAACTTGTCCAGAAGGAGACTTTGAGGGACGCTATCAAAAGCTTTACTACAATCCAGCAAAACTGCATCCACCACCTTCCCTTCATCCACTGGGCAGGTGACCTTATTGTGGTTCATGGTGAATCATTTGTCCCCCTTAATGTTAACTCCTTCTCCCAGGTGGGCATTAGGGCTCTAGATGGCCCCCAGTTCAGGCTTGGCTGTTCACTCTCCAAGAAGGGCACTCTGTGGAGACTGCAGCAATACTGAGAGGGTTTCCCAGCAAAGTCCAAGAGAACAAGAGGAGGAGAAAGCCCAAGCTCTGACTCCATGAAGAGAAACTGGAGGTGCTGGAGATAATCTGGCCAAAGATTCCCCATGACAGGGGAATCCCTTCCCACCACTACCACTGGAGGGGTCTCCATGCACATTTCCAGCATTGTTAGAGTGCCAAAATACCCAAAGAAAGTCCTTTTGTGTCCATGCCCTGCTGTCCTGGCTGGCCTGCCTGGTGACCGTGCCTGAGACCAGGCTTATCCCAGTGCTTGACCCAGCCATGGGACCTTTCTTCCCTTTCACTGGCAGAGACAGGTTGTGACTTCACAATCAGCAGCCAAGCCATTTTCCTATTTCTGGCCTGTGAGGTTCTGAGGCAGAATTGACTTCAGGCACCTTCACAGACACCTGCCTCTTACTCACCTGTGAGGTTCTGAGGCACAGCTGACATAAGAGTAGCTTCCCCACCATCACCCACCTTGTCACCCACAAGCTGATCTGATACACGTCATCTCACATTTCATCTTCCAAAGTCAGGCGACCGTTCCAGGACCTCACAACCTCTGCATTCACTCTGCCTCTGGGGGAAAAACAGCTTAGAGTGAGGTTTGGAGGACAAGGGAAGGTTAGGGTTTCCGAGGGAGGCCGCTAGGGCTTTTGGGTTAGGGGTTTCTGTTACCAGTTCTCTTCCATGCGAACCAAAAACTCTGGTCAGAGTTTCTGCTTCATGATCGGGGTAGGGCTGGGGGTAAGAGCTCCCCTTTTAGGGCTAGGGGTCATGGTGAGGCTCAGGATGATTCTTCTTAGGGCTTCTTGTAATTGATCTGAGTCCTGCTCAGCTTTGTGGGTTAGGGGGTTGGGTTAGGGCTAGAGGCTTAGGGTTAGGCCAGAGTTAAGGCATTTCAAGAGCAGGAACCTCGCCAAGTGCTGTCCCTCCCACACGCTTCTCCCTTCACCTATCCCATGCTCCCTTCTCTCTTTGATGAAACTCTCAGGCATCTCGAGCACTTCACCATGCTGCTCCTCACACGCAGCTTCCTCCAGCATTAATGACACCACAATCTACTCGCCAGCAAGGGCACCTTTGCCTTCATCCTCCTCTTGCCTGCCCCTAACATCTCATCATCTCCCTGGCCTTTCCCTCCAGAACTTCACAATCCCTGCCCTCCTCCTACATCCTGGGAAACATGAGTAAGACTTAGGGGAGGGGTTGAAGACGAAAGGAGGTTGAGGGACAGGATTAGGGAGTTGGCTTTGGGTTTAGGCGTGAGGCATGTGGTGAGGGTTTCAGCTTTGGCATTGGTGTTCAGGGAAGGGCTACAGATGAGAGCTGCAGGTGAGGGATTAGGGTTAGGGTCCAGCAAAGTCTCAGTGTGAGCTGGGCAGTGCTGGGTCAGAGGGGAAGGGTGCGTAGCCACTTCGTGTGTTTCTGCCCTCGTGATGACCAGGGGAAAACTCAGCTGCCGATGACCAAAAGCATCATCATTCTAATGCGCTTCCAAAATCAAATCACACACACAGACACACACAAACACAAGGCTTACAAGAGAGCTTTTTAAATCGAATCGCGCACACACAAACAGATACAGAGGATAACCTATAGAATTAAGATGTTTCTCTTTTTGCAAAAAGTAGGAAATTCCTGGTACCAAACGATCTTGGTCACCTCGAGAAATCCAATAGTAGTGAATGACTCACTCTTTTCCTTCGTCTGCATTTGTCAGCAGATGAGCTCTGAAATCCTTGCGAAATCTACTCTGAAATCCAATCCTCGAAAGCCTCATGAAATCTACTTTTGAAATCCTCGCAAAACCTATACTTTGATATCCTTGGAAAATCTACACTTTGATATCTTCATATCCTCATATCCTCCTGCACGCTTTGATAGCCTGATATCCTCGATGTGCTGGGGCACCCACAACATCTCTGGAAAACCTGTTCCATCGTCTCACAACCCTTTTCATAAAAAAATTCTTCCTCAGGCCTATGCTAAATCTACTCTTTTTCAGTTTAGAACTGTTGTCTCTTGTCCTGTCACTACAGGCCTTGGTCAAGAGTCCCTTTCTTACGTATAACTCCCCTTTAAACTATATAAACTCTCGTATGTCTCAGGCGAACCTTGCCATGTTTGAATCTGTCAATAAGACGCTGTGTTGATTATAGCAAATTTTGTTAAATCATTTTGATAATTGCCAGGTGATTAATATTGTTAACATCATACAAGTAAACCCTGTGTTAATCAATCTTAAATTGCTGCCACATCAAAGTTGGGCAGGATCCCAAATCAACATTCCCAAGAAGAGTGGACATGAGGAGAAAGAAATGTCCCATGAAGGACAGTGCTGTGAGTGCTGAGGTGACCCAGAGGGAGCCTGGATCAGCGCAACGCTGGGTGTTCCAAGGAACAGGCAGGGAGGAAGAAGAGCTGTGAGTAAAGGCGAGGAGATGCCCCAGTGGGAGCAAGGGGAGGAAACAGGTTGGGTGTCCACAGCCTGCAGGTCTTTGTCCCCTTGGCTGTGGCGGTTGTCTTTGCTACCAAGGCCTGAAAGGAGACACCTTAATCTCATGGAAGTGGGGCCTCACTGCTTCCTTGCACCCCCCAGGGAGGCCGGGAGGTGTGGTGCCGTTGTCCTTCACTCGGCATTGCACACCCCACACCTCACTGCCCCAGGAGGAGCCCTGAGCCAGTGTGAGGGACAGCATCCCCCTTCCCAGGGCTGGCCGCTTGGCGGGATAAAATACATCAAGGCTTTACTCAGCACCAGCTCCACCTGCACAGTGCCTTTGCCTCCCTGTAATCACAGCCTCCACTTTCCTGCTCCAACAAACCCATGGGGAGGCTTGGTCTGTAATGGCCCTCAGTGGGGACAATTAATGCTCCAAGACACTTTGGCGTTTGCTTCTGACTTGAATTCCTGCACAGGTTGTTCCAGCTCCTCTCAGTACCTGGCATTCCTGGGCTCAGCAGCAAATGCCCCATGGGGCTCGTTAAAGTGCAGAAAGCCCTAATGAGCCACAGCTCTTCCATGATTTTCTTCAGGGCTTCTAGCCTGGTACAGCTCATTGGAGAGGTCTCAGGAGTCTACTTAAAGTGGAAGGTTTCAAGAAGAACTTAATAAAAAGGTAATTTTTCATTTTGAAAGGACTTTTTATTAGTTTTTTTATTCTTCCAGAGGAAATGCTTGCAGCTTTCTCCAACTGATACTGAACCAGAGGGTCTCCTAAGGAAGACCGGAGAAGAACCAACTGTCGTCTCCTCGAGGTCCCCCACTATATGGACAACTTTCCCCCCCACCTCCTCCTCCCCACCGTTTCTCTTGGGGCTGCCTGGGACTTGCATTCTTTTCCTACATCAGACTTGTGCGCCGAGTCTGCAGCTGAATGTTAACAGCTCCTTTGCACCAATTCCTGCCTGATTCCCCCGCAGACTTGGCTGTAAATAGACACGGGATTCTTATTAAATTTGAACAACCGGAAGGAAAAAAATGATACAAATTAATTAAAGAAACCCAATGCATTCCTCCACTATATGCCAAGTCCAAGCCTCCAATAAGGTCCACCTTCCTCAAACCATCACCATAAAAGATATATGTTGGAGAGACTGATAGGAAATTATAAATATACGTACAATTAGTGAGTTGGCTAAAGAGACAGTGTGGCAGATTAAGAAAACTTTGCCTTATTCTTGGCCAAATTTCCAGCCCAGAACCTTGTCACCAACTCATGTCTCTAGAGATGTCCCTGCCCATGTTACATTATGTGCTTGTTAAACAAAACTTTTCTTCTCCAGCAAACTCTAGCAAAACTCCTCCTTGGAGACAGTCTCCCCTCAAAGTCCCCTTGCAACCCTGTGGCCAATTGAGATGCAAGAATAAACTCATTACAGTTCCTTCACGTTAACAAGCTCCTAAGGGAAGGTCACGGAGTGTGGAGGGCCCTGGCAGGAATAAAGAGCCTTGGAGGTTCAGCAGGGTCTGCTGAGGGCTGTGGGTGATGAAGCTGCTTCAGGCAATGGAAGTGTGCCTCCCTGGGGGCTGATTAGAGCCGAAAGCCAGAGGCAGTGATTGCAGGGTGACAAAGAAAGGAGGCAGAGACATCCTGTGTGCTGTAGCCCCCTGGATGTGCCCGGTCAAGTCAAGGGGCGCAGTGCTAACCCCCAGCTCATTGAAATGGGGATGCTTTTGGTCATCACCATATGAGCTTTCCCTCTGCTCACCACGAGGGCCCAGACACGCTGAGTGCCTTCCACACTCTTGCCCCTCAGACTCGGCAGGACGCAGCTCCCCCTAAGCCTTTGCCTGGACCCTAACCCTAATCCCTCACCTGCAGCTCTCATCTGTAGCCCTTCCATGAACACGAACGCCAAAGCTGAAACCCTCACCACATGCCTCATGGCTAAAGCTGTTAGAGCGGGTCAAGACATGGATCACCAAAAATCATTGGAGGGCTGGAAGACGTCTCCTAGGAAGAACAGCTGAGAGAGTTGACGTTTTTGAGCCTGGAAACAAAAAAGCTGCAAGGAGACCTTCTTGTGGCCTCTTAATCTATGAGGGAGGTTTATAATAGAGAGAGAGAGAGAGGTTTTACCAGGGCCAGTAATGACAGGACAAGGGGCAATGGCTTTACACTGAAAGACGGTAGATTTAGATTGGACATAGGGAAGAAATATTTCACAGTGAGGGTGGTGAGACACTGGAAAAGGTTGCCCAGAGAAGTTGTGGATTCCCCATCCTTGGCGGTGTTTAGGGTCAGGTAGGGCAGGGCTTTGAGCATCCTGATCAAGTCACAGATGTCCCTAAAAACAGGCACAGGACTAGATGATCTTTAATAGTCCCTTCAAACCCAAACCATTCTGGGATACTAGGAGAGCAGATGTGGCCACACCAGTGCTGAGTCGAGGGGGACGATAAATCCCCATGTCTGGGTGGCCACGGTCCTTCTAACACCACCCCATATGCAGCTGGCCTTAATGGTGCTGAGCCTTTACCAGAGGCTCATATGGCATCCCTCAAAATGCCCAGGCCCCTCTCCTCAGACTCACTCTCACCTGGACCTCTCCCACTTTGCCCCTTCTCCTTGAAAAACTTGAGGAGGTTTCTGTTGGCCACGTCCCCAGGTGTCTCAAGGTCCCTGTGCACTGAAGCTCCAGCACGCCAGCATTTAAATTGCATGTGCAGATGGCTCATGCTGAGTCGTGGTTCCTCTAGCAAGACAACTTGAGTAGCTGTAGGACAGCAGAGGTAAGAAAAGGGGTTACTAGTGTCATGGACGTCATGAGGAAGGTGGAAAGTGCCACTGTAACCATCTCAGAAACACCAAGGGAAGGGCCAACAAGGAAACGGTGAAAAAGAGTTGGCTGTTTGTATGGGAGGAGATGAGGATGATCCAAGAGAAAAACTTGAGAGTGGAAAAAGACTGGAAAAGGGAATGAAAGTTGAATAGAATCATAGCATTGTCTTGGTTGGAAGGGACCTTTCAGATCACCTAGTCCAACCACCAAGGTACCTCTGACAAAAGCCATCACTACACCATAGCTCTAAGCACTATGTCTGCCGGTCTTTTAAATACCTCCACGGATGGTGCCTCAACCACTTCCTGGGCAGTCTGTTCCAATGCTTAATAACCCCTTCAGTGTAAAAATTTTTCCTAATATCCTGCCTAAACCTCCCTGGCACAACTTGAGGCCGTTTCCTTTTGTCCTATTGCCTCTTACTTGGGAGAAGAGACCGACCCCACATCCTTACAACCTCCTTTCCGGGAGTTTTAGAGAGTGAGAAGGTCTCCCCTCAGCCTACTTTTCTCCAGGCTTAACAATCCCAGCTCTCTCAGCCACTCCACATAAAGTTTATTCTCCAGATCCCTCACCAGCTCCGTTGCCCTTCCCTGGACCCACTCCAGCGCCTCATTACCTTTTTTGTGGTGAGGGGCCCAAAACAGGACGCAGTACTCAAGGTGGGGCCTCACCAGTGCCGAGTACAGGGGGACGATCACTTCCCTACTCCTGCTCACCACACTGTTTCCGATACAGGCCAGGATGCCGTTGGCCTTCTTGGCCACCTGGGCACACTGCTGGCTCATATTCAGCTGGCAGTCGACCAACACCCCCAGGTCCTTTCCTGCAGGGCAGCTCTCCAGCCACTCCTCCCCAGGCTTGTAACGCTGCATGGGGTTGGTGTGACCCAAGTGCAGGACCTGGCACTTGGCCTTGTTGAACCTCAGACCACTGGCCTTGGTCCATCGATCCAGACTCTCCAGATCCCTCTGCAATGCATTCCTACCCTCAAGCAGGTTGACACTCCCAATCAACTTGGTATCATCTGCAAACTTACTCAGGGTGCACTCGATCCAATGGATGACCAAATGGAGCTTGATGAAATGATAGAGTTTTCAATTCTTGGTGAAGGGAGGCGGGGAGCCAGCAAAACTGCCACCTTGGATTTCCGAAGGGCAGACTTTAGCCTGTTTAGGAGCATGGTTGAGAGTGTCCCTCGGGAGGCAGTTTTGAAGAGCAAAGGCGCCCAGGAAAGCTGGTCATACTTCAAGCAGGTGCTCTTAGAAGCACAGGAGAAGGCCATCCCCATGTCCCGAAAGACGAGCCGATGGGGAAGAAGGCCAGCCTGGCTAAATAGAGAGCTTTGGCTGGACCTCAGGAAAAAAAGGAAGGCTTACATTCTCTGGAAAAGGGGCTTAGCAACTTATGAGGATTATCAAGATATAACAAAGCTATGCAGGGGGAAGATTAGAAGGGCCAAAGCTCAACCAGAACTCAGCTTGGCCACTGCAGTTAAAGATAACAAGAAGATATTTTTCCAGTATATCAACAGAAAAAGGAAAACTAGGGAAAATATAGGTCCACTGATGAATGAGACGGGTGCCCTAGTGGTGGAAGACACAGAGAAGGCAGAGTTACTGAATGCCTTCTTTTCTTCGGTCTTCACTGATAAAGCCGTCCCTCACGCATCCCATACCCTGGCGGCAAGGGGGAAGGTCGCGAGAGAGGAAGATTTTCCCTTAGTTGAGGAGGACCGGGTCAGAGACCACTCGGCCAAGCTGGACATTCATAAATCCATGGGCCCTGACGGGATGCACCCGCGAGTGCTGAGAGAGCTGGCAGATGTTATCGCTAGACCGCTCTCCATCGTCTTTGAAAAGTCATGGGGAACAGGAGAGGTGCCTGAGGACTGGAGGAAGGCTGACATCACTCCAATCTTCAAAAAAGGCAAGAAGGAGGACCCAGGGAACTACAGGCCGGTTAGTCTCACCTCTGTCCCTGGGAAGGTAATGGAGCGACTCATTCTGGATGTCGTCTCCAAACACATAGAGGAACAGGAAGTTATTGGAAGTGGTCAGCATGGATTTACCAAGGGCAAATCATGCCTGACCAATCTGATAGCTTTCTATGATGTTATAACGGGTCGGCTGGATGAGGGGAGAGCCGTAGATGTCATCTACCTTGACCTTAGCAAGGCTTTTGACACTGTCTCCCATAACATCCTCATTAGGAAGCTGAGGAAGTATGGGCTAGACGAGGTGACAGTGAGGTGGATCGAGAGCTGGCTGAGTGACAGAACCCAGAGGGTTCTGATCAGCGGCACAGAGTCCAGTTGGAGGCCTGTAACGAGTGGTGTCCCTCAGGGGTCAATACTTGGACCAGTTTTGTTCAATATATTCATTAATGACCTAGATGAGGGGACAGAGCATATCCTCAGCAAGTTTGCTGATGATACCAAGCTGGGAGGGGTGGCCGACACTCCAGAGGGCCGTGCTGCCATCCAGCGTGACCTGGACAGGCTGGAGAGCCGGGCAGAGAAGAACCTAATGAGGTTCAACAAAAGCAAGTGTAGGGTCCTGCACCTGGGAAGGAAGAATGCCAAACACCAGTATATGTTAGGGGCGGACATGCTGGGAAGCAGCTCTGAGGAGAAGGACCTGGGGGTCCTGGTAGACAGCAAATTATCCATGAGCCAGCAGTGTGCCCTTGTTGCCAAGAAGGCCAATGGCATCCTGGGCTGCATAGGGAAGACTGTGGCCAGTAGGTCGAGGGAGGTCATTCTCCCCCTCTACTCTGCACTGGTGAGGCCACAACTGGAGTACTGTGTCCAGTTTTGGGCTCCCCAGTTCAAGAGGGACAGGGCACTACTGGAGCGAGTCCAGCGTAGGGCAACCAAGATGATTATGGGACTGGAGCACCTCCCTTATGAGGAAAGGCTGAAAGAGCTGGGACTCTTTAGCCTGGAGAAGAGAAGGTTGAGGGGGGACCTGATTAATGTTTACAAGTACCTCAAGGGTGGGTTTAAGGAGGACGGAGCCAGGCTCTTTTCAATGGTTCCCAGCGACAGGACAAGGGGCAAGGGCACAAGCTAGAACATCGGAAGTTCCGTTCAAATACACGGAAAAACTTCTTTACAGTGAGGGTGACAGAGCACTGGAACAGGCTGCCCAGGGAGGTTGTGGAGTCCCCTTCTCTGGAGATTTTCAAGACCCGCCTGGATGCAGCCCTGAGGGATGTGCTTTAGGCAATCCTGCTCTAGCAGGGGAGTTGGACTAGATGATCTCTAGAGGTCCCTTCCGACTCTGAAGATTCCGTGATTCCGTGATTCCGTGATTCCCTTTTGACTCAGCACTGGTGTGGCCCAACACACACAGCTGTGTCCCAGTGTGCGGCTCCCATTTTGGAGAAGTGGAGAGGACCTGGAGAGTCCAGAGGTCTGCCACGATGGGCTTGAGGGCCCAGTGCACGTGTGCTTTCTGGAGGGGCTGAGGGACCTGGGTTTCTCTGGCCCAGTGGCAGGGAGGCTCTGGGCAGTATTGGAATGGCCTGAAACTGGTTGCAGGGTTGGTTGTGAGATGATGGATCTTCTCTCTGGAAGGAAACAGCACGAGAAAGAAATAATGCAACAAAGGTCAGCTTGGGAGGTTGAGACTGGACACCAGGAGAAAGAAATGCCACTGCAAGGGCAGTGCTGTGCTGCAACAGATCACCCAGAGGGAGTCGGGATCAGCCCAAGGCGTTGTGTTTCAAGAACAGCCAAGGACGAAGGAGAGAGGTCAGTAAAAGCAGTGAGATGCCGAGAGGAGAGCAAGACGGGGAAGCAGGGGGGATGTCTGCAGCCTGCAGGGGAAGAGGAGCAGATGTGGGACACCATAGCACAGTCAGTGGTGGAGACGATCAAGGGAGATGGCAAGGCTGAAAGGCCCCAACAGTGCTTATGTCTTTCTCCTCTTGGCTGTGGCTGTTGTCTGTGCCACCACGGCTACCAGAAGACACCTTATCCTTACAGCACTAGGGCCTTAGCGCCTCCTCTTCCCCACCCGGGAGCCGTCATTCTGTGTTTCTGCCCTTGGCGTTGCACATCCTCCCATCACAATGCCCCAGGAAGACCCTGAGCTGTGGTTGTGGGGCAGGATCTCCCTTCCCAGGGGCTGGAGGCCAGGGCTTGGCCCTTTGCCTTCCTCTCACACATTCAGGAGTAGCCAGCATCAGACACCTCTCCATTGCCTTTGCCTACCTGCCCTCACTGCCTCCAGTTTTCCCTCAAACGAGCCCCCAGGAGCCTTTGGCAGTAATGGCCCTCAGTGGGACCCATTAACGCTCCAAGAAACTTTCAGAATTACATTTGACGTTGACTTCTGGAGAGGTTTCGTCAGCTTCCCCTGTGTCTGAGCTTCATGGGCTCAGCACCAAAACCACCAGAGAGGTCAATAAAATGCCTTGAGCTGGTCCTCTGCCACTAAACTGGTCCAGGCTTCCGGGATGGAGGAAAGCCATGGCAAGTCTCTTTTGCAGTCTCCTCTGCAAAGCGTGAGAGGAGACGAGCAGGCAGAGAGAGGTTAAAGGCAGCTGGGTGTGGGAGGACTCTGAGAGCTCACAGAGAGAGAAACCTTGATCACTAGATCAGGTTTCTCAAAGCATTGTCCAACCAGACTTTAAACACTTCCAATGATGGGCCATCGTCAGCTTTTCTGGGCAACCTGTTCCCTTCTCTCACCACCATTATCGCAATATATTTCTCCCTTATCTCCAATCTAAACCCGCCCTCTCTCCCTTTAAAACCCTTGGCCCTCGTCCTGTCACTGCAGGCCTTGGTACAAAGTCTCTCCTCGACTGTCCTACAAGCCTCCTTTTTATATTGGATTCCTGCAATAAGGTCTCCCTGGAGCCTTCTCTTCTCTGTGCTAAACAACCCCAACTCTCTCAGCTTTTCTCCATGAGAGGTGTTCCAGCTTTCAGAGCATTTTTGTGGCCCTACTCTACACGCACGCTAACAGGTCTATATTGGTCTTGTGCTTGGCACCCCGGAGCTGGACGCTGTTCTCCAGCTGGGGTCTCACCACAGCAGCGTAGAGGAGGACAATCCCCTCCCTCCACCTGCTGGCCACGCTTCTTTTCATGCAGCCCAGGATGTGCTTGGCTTTCTGGTCCTGCACTTGGACCACAACAACCCCATGCATCGCTACAGGCTTGGGGCAGTGTGGCTGGAGAGCTGCCTGGCAGAAAAGGACCTGGGGGTTGTAATTGACAAGCGGCTGAACAGGAGCCAGCAGTGTGCCCAGGTGGCCAAGAGGGCCAATGCCATCCTGGCTTGTATTAGAAATAGTGTGACCAGCAGAAGGAGGGAGGTGATTGTCCCCCTGTACTCAGCACTGGGGAGGCCACCCCTTGAGTATTGTGTCCAGTTCTGGGCACCTCAATACGAGAGAGATCTCGAGGTGCTGGAGCGAGGGCAGAGGAGGGCAACGAAGCTGGTGAAGGGCCTGGAGAATAAATCTGATGAGGAGCGAGTGAAGGAGCTGGGACTGTTTAGTTTGAGGAAGAGGAGGCTGAGGGGAGACCTCATCACTCTCTACAACTACTTGAAAGGCCATTGTAGAGAGGTTGGTGCTGGTCTCTTCTCACAGGTCATTAGTGATAGAACAAGAGGGAATGGCTTCAAGCTGCAGCAGGGGAGGGTTAGGCTGGACATTAGGAAAAAATTCTTCCCAGAAAGAGTGGTCAGACACTGGAATGGGCTGCCCAGGGAGGTGGTGGAGTCACCATCCCTGGATGTGTTTAAGACTCCTTTAGATGTGGTGTTAAGGGATATGGTGTAAGGGAGAACTTCGTAGAGTGGAGTTGATGCTCGGACTCGATGATCCCAAGGGTCTTTTCCAACCTAAATGATTCTATGACTCTATGATTGCCAGCTCATGTTCAGTTACTCAAACCCCAGTATCCTCAAGCCCTTCTCTGCAGGGCTGCTCTCAAGCCCTTCGTCAACACACTCCATGAGTCTCCTGCACTGCTTACAGCTTGCTGGGATGCTCTTCCAGCAGCTGTCAGGGTGACTGGAGTCCCCCAGGAGGATCAGAGTGTCTGTGGTGCTTCCTGTAGGAAAAGTAAGAACGGTTCGTCAAAAGGCTCCTCTTGGTCGGGTGGCCTGGAGCAAACCCCAGCCATGAGGATTCCAGCTGCACAAGGGTGCTCAGCTCCTCCTCTTTGTTCCCCAGGCTGCGTGCGTTGGTACAGAGGCACTTCAGCTGGGCCATTGACCAGGACAACTTCTTTAGAGGAACACACCCAAAATCCTATGAAGCATTTCACAGCTGTTTCCCTGTGGGTTCCGAACACACCAGCAGCCCCTGGCCCTTCTCTCTTCCTAAAACTCCGTCCCCTTCCCCCGGTCAATCCAGTCGGACATGCAACTGGCCTCTTTTATACCGTCTTCTGCCTCCTCCCTCTTGGTTCCTCCCTGCTCCCCCTTCCGCTGCATGTCCCTCAGGGGTTTGCACAGCTCTAGTCATTCCCGCATCCCTCCCAGACCAGGCTCCCTCTGAGTCACAACGTTCTCATTTCAAACGGCCACTTGATCTTCCTGGAGGTGCCACCTGGACTTTCTTGATGGCCCACCAATTCCTGGGACTGGCAAAAGTTCTTTCTTGTCATGGACTCCATGGTTCTTTGCTCAAGTTTGTGGCTCAGTGCATTCTGCTTCTGGTTTTTCTCCCTTTTTTCTCCCCGTTTCCCCATTAACAAGGTCCCCGCTCAGATGACCTTGCTGGAATAAACACTCCACCTCTCACACGCCTCCATCCCTCAGCGTGACTGACCACCTTTGGCTCCCATCGCTGCCTCCCTGAGCCTTTGCCCTCAGGTTTGGGGCCCTGCACCTTCTTCTTGATGGCCACTCGGCCTGACAGCTGCCCCGCCCACCAGCTTCCGGCGGAAGTCCCGCCCCCTCTCCTCTACCGGGCCTCTGCTCTCTTCTGATTGGCTGCCAGCACCGGCCACCCTGGCTGGATAGACCCGGAAGTGCATGGGACCCGGAAGGCCCTTCCCCTCCATGCACGGGGGCGCCATTTTGGTTTGTCCACCATTTTATGCCGAGATGCCGCCATTCCCTGGCAGGGAGCTGCCGTTTGGTTAAAGATCACACAGCTCCGTGATTGGCTAACGGCCAGTTCTTGACACCGTCACACCCGCGTGTTCTCAGGCAGCCTATGGGATGGGCTGCCTGCCTCGTTTGGATATAAAAATAGAATATTTCTAGACAATATAATCATATATTGTATATATCTATGAAAGGAAGTGTATCATTCTACTAATGAATTTATTTTTTTTAATACTACACACACTATTTTTATATATATACTTATGTGTATGTGTATAGATTTCTACAATGGTAAACATTAATAAACATATAGAAATTAAATTAATAATTTTTGTTTCCAAAGTTTAAATAACTATAAATTTGAATTGGAGCTATACATTTGAATTGAGTAAATCCCCCTTCAATAAGATTTAGTGTAGTGAAGAATTACAGTTTAAATGTGAACGGAAGCAGAAGGAAAAGGCCGGGTGGGGGTCCCCCACTTTACCAGGCTGCAGAACAAGCCCTGACAGGGTGGGCTGGGGGGAATTCAAGAGGGCGGAGGGGTGCCCGAAAGGTGGTGGGGCACGGACACGCTGGAACGTGCCCAGGGGCTACGGCCCCCTTCTAGGAGGGGCGAGCAAGTGACGGAGAGGGGGGTCAGTACTGGCTTGGGTCCCCCCAAAAGACGAGCACGCAGCAAATAGGTTGGTATGTGCTTGTGAGGAGCTGCTGCCTGAGTAGCCAACAGGCCGAGAGGAGGCTTCTGGTGTGTGTAGGAGCTTGTGAGGAGTCGTATCTCAGAGGTGAGCAGACAGCAAGCACGGGCAGACGGGGTGGTCAGGTCTCTGGTGCCTGAGTAGCGGATAGACCAGGAGCAAGGCCAGGGCTCCTGTAGGGGCTGGGGAGGTCACTGGTGCTGCTGTAGCTGATAGGAGACACGTGGCTCAGGTTTGTACTTGTGATGTCACTCTTGGCTGAGTAGCTGATAAGGCAGGACCAGGTGCACAGCTCATGTAGGTGCTTGTGAGGTCACTGGTCCCTGCGCAGATGACAGGCCAGGAGCTGTCGCCTGGCTTGTGGATGTCTTTGCGATGTCACTGGTGCCTGAGGAGCCCAGGAGAAACATGTCTTGTGTTGGGTGTTTTGAGGTCCCAGGTGCCTGAGAATCTGGGAGGCCAGGACTGGGCACCCATCTTGTGTAGGTGTTTGCAAGGTCACCTGTGACCGTTCAGCTGACAGGCCAGCAAGAGGCCCATGGGTTGTGTAGGTGCTGGTGAAGTCACTGCTGCCCGCGTACCTGGTAGGGCAGGAGCAGGAACATGGCCTGTGATTTCCCCACTGCCTGTATAACTTTTAGGCAAGGAGCCGGTGTATGGTTTGTGTGGGTGTTTCTGGTGACATTAAAATGGACTTTTCCTTGATAGAAGACATCAGAGGTTGACTCAGCATCAGAGCCGTCTGCTTTAACTTCTGACTTTAACTTCTCAAGTGGTTTGATCACTCTCCTCACGGTAACTGAGGTCCATGGGAGTCAGCACCAAATACATCACAGGGTCGTTAAAATGCAAAAAACTCTGATGAGCCATGCCTTTCCCCATAAGATTCTTCAAGTCTTCAAGTCTCGTACAGCCGGTTGGAGAGGTTTCAGGACTTTAAAGAGGGAGATTTCAATGAATATCAAAGGGAAAGGCCTTTTTGAGATTTTTGGTTTCTTTTGTCAGTTTTTTTTCCCAGCTGACAGAATAAGTGTTGCCAACATTCTTCGGCTGATATTCATCCAGGGTGCCTCCTAAGGAGCTCTGGGCATGTAGGAAAAGCAGTCTCCTCGATGGCAAACACCGTATAGACAGTTCCTCCTCACTGCCCCAACCCCGCCATTTCTCTCCGTGGCCACCTGGCCATGATTTTAACATCTCAATGTTAAAATCTAACCTTTTCCCACTGAAGTCTGTAGTTGAACGTTACAGCTCTGGGGCTCCAGTTCCCACCTGCTTTTCTTAGAGAACTGGCCGCAGCCAGGAACAGAAGGGTTTTTCTTAATTATGCACAAACAAAAGTACAAAGTGATGCAGCCTGATAGAACATATAACACAGTGCTGCAGAGAATGCTAATTTCTTGTCCCGAGGTTAATACGCTTCCTGAAAATGCCCTTTTTGGCATCATGGGAAAACATCTTCATTTTATGAAAAGTGTTCAATCATCTCTGCTGGTGAAAACGTGCTCGTAATTTTTTAAACGTGGAAAACAATTCCTCATTTTCTCAGGCACACCTCAGTTGCTCGACACCCCAGTTACCTGATGCCAGGCTCTGGGGTGCACAGCGTCCTCACATGGAGCTGGCAAATGCAGCACAGGGCCATCAGGAAAGCCATGCCCTCCTCCCGTGGGTGCAGGGCAGAGAGCCCAGGGCCTTCCAAAGGGGTCTGGTGCCTGTGTAGCATCATCTGAACACCCATAGCAGGGCACAGAGGCAAGGTCCATCCTGGCTACATCCAAGGACGCTACAGGAAGGGGAGGCTCCAGGAAGGGGAGGCTCTCTCAAGTGCATGGACATTGACGGATGCAGCAGGAGGAAGAAACATGATGAGTTAGAGACCTGTGTGTAGCTGAGGGCTACAAACTTGCTGGGACCATGGAGACACGCTGGAATGGCTCCCATGACTGGACTGCTGCGATGGAGGCACACAGGCTCTTTAGGAAGGACAGCCTGGGAAGAGGAGGATGGGGAGCTTCCCTGTACGTGAGAGAGCAGCTGGAGTGTGTGGAGCTCTGCCTGGGGATGGGTGGGGAGCCAAATGAGAGCTTTTGGGAGAGGATTCAAGAGAGGACAGGTAAAGGTGATGTTACAGTGGGTGTCTGACCTGACCGGGAAGACCAAGTGGATCACGCCCTCAACAGACAGACAGCAGCAGCCTGGTGTTCACAGTCCCTGCAAACACAGGCAGGGATTTACCTTAAAGAGAAAGATCTTACTTCAGTTTTTGTTTTCAGTTTCCCGCTGTTGGCAGGGAGAGAAATGTTAAGGCAGATGTCCCACTTGGACAGGAGCCTGACTTCCCTAGAGTGTTACATCAAGAATTCCGTAGGTCTGTGAGGAACCTCATAAAGTCCCTTCAGCCACCGCTCCGTCTACAAACAGCACCAACGCCACCTTTGTCGGACCATTGGGGTTTAGCACCAAAACCATGGAGAGGCACGTGCACAGCGGCCTGCCATGGGGAGGTTTCTGTGGGGCAGACATGGTGGAAAAAAAGCAGGAGAAAGGAAGAATGCCCCAAAGTGTGGCTTGGGATGTTGGGACCGGAAATGGAGAGAGGGAAATGTCACCCTGAGGGCAGTGCTTGGGTACAAGAGGACACCCAGGGGGAGGCTGGACCAGCCCATGGCTTTGTCTTTCCCGGAACAGCCAGGGAGGATGGAGAGATATCAGTAAGGGTAGTGAGCTATTGGGGGGAAAATTAAAAGACAATTGGGTGCCTTCAAAGAAAGAGGTGCAGGTATGGGACACTGAAGGAGTAACACCTTCAGGTTTGCTCAGCATCAGAGTCACCTTTAATTTCCCTTTCCCTACCTGTCATTATTGCCTCCAGTTTTCTACTCTAACGAGCCCCTAGGGAGGCTTTGTTGGTAATGGTCCTCAGTGGGACCCATTAACACTCCAAGAAACTTTGGAGTTTACATCTGAGTTTGTCATCTTGAGAGGTTTCTTCAGCTTCTTCTCAGTGTCTCAGGTTCATGGACTCCACCCCAAACCCACCCGAGGGGTCATTAAAAGTCCTTGGGCTGCTCCTCTGCTGCTGAGCTGGGCCAGGCTCTTGGGACAAAGGTGGGTGATGTGAAGCGGGCAGCAGGGCTGGGGGCACTGCCTGCAGGCACCGAGGATGAGACCATCAATGCAGAGGGAGCGTGAAGGCAGTTGTGACTGGGAGGAGAGCTGAGAGTTCACTGTGGGAGAAGGATTCCCAGCCCTCTGCACGGTAAGTGTGAGGCTGCAGGGCAATGCCAGTGCCGATCCTGAAGGGTTCTCATAAAGCTGTCGTAGCCCACAGCCTGTGGGATCTTTCTCTGGTGTGGAGGAGGAGAAGGGTGTGCTGCAGAGCAGGGCTTCCCTGCAGCACCGTCAGAGGGACAGGACACGATGGCTGCCTTCTCCTGGGGATGGTTGCAGGGGCATGAAGGCGGGTGTGCAGCCAGGGGTGCCCAGGGCTGTCCTTCAGAGCAGGGTCCCTGTGCTTCAGAGGAACTCTGCCTCCTGCCAGTGCCAACTCTAACCCTGCCCAGTGAGCTTCTGCCCTCAAGGAGGTGGGATCCAGGGCAGCAGCTGCCTCATCCGTGGCCAGAGCTGCAGCAGAAGGGACTCTCCTGAGCACCCTCTGTCCCTCCCAGGCCTTGTCTCCCTTTGGCAGAAGCATCGGGGCATTTCTCCTTGCTTCTCCACCCATCCCTGCTGCTGCTGTTGCTCTTGTTTTCAGTCTCTCTGGGGTGGGGGCTTCAGCAGCCGCTCAGCAACTGACCCTGCAGGTCCTGCCATGCAGATGTCTCCCTGGTGCCCAAGGCCTCTTCTAACCTCTGGGTCTCTAGGCAATGCAGTCCATGGGGTGGGGATGACGTTAACTCTCCACAAAGGGCACCCCATCTTCTGGGCATCCAAAAGCTGACAGCTCTTCCCTGGGGAGGGGAGTTTGGAGATCTGCACTTTGGAACTGGACTCCTCTGCTCTCCATGGGATCATCCTCCAGACCAAAGCGGTGCTGGCAAAAAGCAGCTGAGAGCAGGACGGATGGAGAGACCAGCTCTCCTCCTTCTGCACTAAGGGTCTGTCCTACTCCCTCCCAGGACTCTCACAATAGCACTTGTAGGGTAGCAAAAATGCCAGGGATTTCTACCTTCAAACATGACTCCTCAGGTGGGACAGGGGTAGCAAGAGCAAAATAAACAAAACAACCCCCCCAGCTCTGTTCTGCAGCCAGGGGAACTGGGAGTGACGGTGGTCAAAAGCTCTTTTATATCAGGGGTAGAGTTAACCTGCGATCACTCCTGGCTCCTCTCTGCCTCTTGCTGCACAGCATGACTGAGTCCTCTGGAGCCCACAGCAGAGCCCCCTGCTCCCCATTGCACCCTCAGCCAGCACAAACCAAGCATCACACCAGGATCTGCACAAACGCCTTCCTGGACGGACGGAGGTCATTTGGGGGGCCTTACCGTGACCAATGCAACAGGTTCTACTCAGACGTGTCTGTCCTAACTCTTCACTGTCTTTTCCTCCTTGGACAGGCCACCATGTGCAGAGGGAACAAATGTCCAATGGCAGCTCCATCACCCACTTCCTCCTGCTGGCATTCGCAGACACGCGGGAGCTGCAGCTCTTGCACTTCTGGCTCTTCCTGGCCATCTACCTGGCTGCCCTCCTGGGCAATGGCCTCATCATCACTGCCGTAGCCTGTGACCACCGCCTCCACACCCCCATGTACTTCTTCCTCCTCAACCTCGCCCTCCTCGACCTGGGCTGCATCTCCACCACTCTCCCCAAAGCCATGGCCAATTCCCTCTGGAACACCAGGGCCATCTCCTACTCGGGATGTGCTGCCCAGCTCTTTCTCTTTCTCACCTTGTTGGCAGCAGAGTTTTATCTTCTCACCATCATGGCCTACGACCGCTACGTTGCCATCTGCAAACCCCTGCACTATGGGTCCCTCCTGGGCAGCAGAGCTTGTGTCCACATGGCAGCAGCTGCCTGGGGCAGTGGCTTTCTCAATGCTCTCCTGCACACTGCCAATACATTTTCAATACCCCTCTGCCAAGGCAATGCCCTAGACCAGTTCTTCTGTGAAATCCCCCAGATCCTCAAGCTCTCCTGCTCAGATGCAGACTACCTCAGGGAAGTTGGGCTTCTTGTGTTTGGTGCCTGTTTATACTTTGCGTGTTTTGTTTTTATTGTGGTGTCCTATGTGCAGATCTTCAGGGCTGTGCTGGGGATCCCCTCGCAGCAAGGACGACACAAAGCCTTTTCCACGTGCCTCCCTCACCTGGCCGTGGTCTCCCTCTTTATCAGCACTGCAGTATTTGCCTACCTGAAGCCCCCCTCCATCTCCTCCCCATCCTTAGATCTGGTGCTGTCAGTTCTGTACTCGGTGGTGCCTCCGGCAGTGAACCCCCTCATCTACAGCATGAGGAATCAGGAGCTCAAGGATGCCCTGAGGAAACTGATTGGACGTTTTTTCATCAGCCATAGATTCTGTACCTTCCTCTGCAAATGATTCCCTGTATCTGTTGTGATGGGTCGAGCCTATCATTCTTCATCCCCCCCTCCTTAAATATCCACCTGTCTTGTGTGACACAAAAGATTTGTGTAAATGAAGAGT
Organism: Larus michahellis; assembly: GCF_964199755.1. NCBI lineage: Eukaryota > Metazoa > Chordata > Aves > Charadriiformes > Laridae > Larus > Larus michahellis. Next base: position 737,631 of record NC_133912.1, read on the forward strand.
CAGGCGCTCTGTGTGTTTAAATAAAATAAATGAACCAGCGGCAACTACTTTTTCTGAGACCCATCAGCAGCAGCGCCGAATGGATGGGAAATGAGAAGACCTTTGTGGCTGCAGCAGCCTGGGGCAGGCTGTCCCAGTGCCACTCTGTCACTGGGGCGGCAGGAGCTGCCTGAGGGTCCCCAGGGCCAGGGCTCTTGTACCGGGCTGGGGAGAGGGGATGGCACAGAGGGGCTGCAGACCCCTCAGAATATCCTGGGGAGGAGGACCCAGGGGCCCACTGACTGCCTTCTCCTTGTGCCCAAATGCCCCCCATCTCTGGGGCTGACCCTCCTCTGCCCCCCAGCAGCTGCGGTGCCCTTCAGAGGGGCTGTGGCTGTGGAGTGAGTGCCCAGAGCTCTGCAGCACCCTGGGGCGGGCTCTGCTGTTGGGCCAGCGCAGACTGGGCTGGGATGGAGAGAGGGCAGGGGAGGTGGGAGAGCTTGGAGGGAGCTGGGCTGGGCTGGAAAGTCCCCACGAGTAAAAATCCTCGGAGTGCAGCTTGTACCGTGTGACCATGCGGGGTGAGGACTCTCACCAGAGTGTTTGTGGTGCAGAGCCAGGGCTTGTGGAAAGGGTTAAAGCCAGGCAGGTGCAGGAGAGAGGAGGCTGCTCTGTGGGGGTACCTGTTAGGGTAGGTAGGCTGTTAGGGGGTACCTGTGGGGCAGCCCTGCATGTGAGCAACACTGCCTGCAGCAGGAGAAGGAAGCGGCCGTTGATCTGACTGTACTGGCTTCTCATTCACTTCCATGGTCACAGGGAACCCAAGCGCTTCCCCCACCATCATCAAGGGGAGAGAGAGAGGGGAAGAAATCAGCATTAGTCAGCATTTAGGCACCTCAGGAGGTCTCTGCTTGTAGCTGCTGCTCCCAACAGGATGAGCTATGGGATCAGACCAGGTTGCTAAGGAATTTATCCAGTAAGGAATTAACAATACTAAAGGATGAAGACAGTGCAGCCCCTCTGGGCAACCTGCTCCCATGTTTGTCTCTCCTGATGAGGAAGAAGGTTTTCCTTATCTCTAGCTGTCATAGTTCTGGTGGGGATAGGGTTAATTCTCCCTGCTCTTCCATGCCATGTGAGCCATGCCCACCCTGAGCTGCCGGGGGAGGGGGCAGGACTTCTCCGCTTGGAGGGGGCTGGTGTGTCCAGGGTCCGGGGTGTGGCGGGGAGCGGCGGTTCCCTAATCATCTTTGCATGTTCCTCTGTCCGTGTGATTGTTGTTGTTTGTTTTCTTGTTCCCTTTGCTGTTCTGTTAAACTGCCTTTGTCTCAACCCAAGAGTTTTGCCTTTTTCTTATGATTCTTCCCGTACTGGGAAGGCCCGAGCGAGCGGCACGGGGTTCTTTGTTGCCGTCTGAGGCCAAACCACGACAGTCCTTTTTGGCACCCAACGTGGGGCTCGAAGGGTTGAGATAACAACAGAATTCAACTAGAGCTGGGAAAAACAATTTTGTTGTATGCGTTTATTTTATTAGGTAAATTGTTGCTTGGTTTGTTCTCGTGGCTGTGTTATGTAAATTCCTATATGGCTCATGTACTCCCTGCGATGATGTTTCTCACCTCTGGGAGAGGGATGAGGATTATCATTCTGCTGTCCTGTGCAATATCAGCTTATGATATGATAGCATCACTGTTCCAACAAATATTTTGGGGTGTTTATGTGCTATTGCTATCCTACCCGTACATTGGACACCATCTCTCACAATTTATTAATAATTACACCCCGTCTGGGGGGGAAACGGAGGGGGGACACTTTCCCCAGCTCTTTTGCCTCCCTTTTCTCCCTCAGGTCAGGTATGACAGCTTTTGAGAATGTTGAATATCCTTGGGATTCTCAAACCATTGTACTGGTCCTAGTGTTATGTCTCCTGAACGTGTTCCACGTCTTGGTTAGGGTTAAACGACTATTTAAGACTACCACCTGGAAATCTGCTCCGAGGCTGGACAGTCAGGGGTGGCATGGCATGTGGGACAACGTGGGCAGGTATCTAGAGAACTTCTCGCCTCCAGTGGTCTGGGACTTCACCCCTGAACAATTACAGGACCCTGACAGAGTGGTAGAATATCTGAAGGGAAAATGCTGTGGCTATTCTGGAGAGGCACAACTCACCGCACTGTGCTGGGCCCTGGCCAGTATCTACCAGGCACTGCTCAGTGGTACGCAGCACCCTCGGGGGAAAGAGATGGAGACCAGGCCGACAGACAGTGTGGCTACTGCAACCCCTGCGACAGACGCTACGGCTACTCCAACCCCCTCTGTGGAAGCCACTGCCGCTGAACCAGGGAACCAAGGAAGTGGACTACCGTGGAAAGAGGCATCCAGTACCTGAGAGAATTAGCCGTGCAGGGGATGGTTTCTTATGACTCGGATGATGCAGACTTACCCACAGACCCTGATGAGGTGTAATGCACAAGGCCCACGTGGCAGAAGTTTGTACGGAGCGCACCATCATCATATGCCGACTTACTGGCAGTAATGGAATGGAAAGGCGAAGAGGGACCAACGGTGGATGACGTGGCTGGCCGGCTCCGGCCATATGAAGAAAGTCTCTCTTCCCCCCTTGTCTCAGCTGTGGAGAAACTGTCGCGGAAGGTCCAGCAACTTGAAGAGAATATGTCCTACTCCCCACCTGTACGGGCCAGCATCTCAGCTATTAGGAGCAGGCGTTTCCCCACTCAAGAGAGAGAGTACAGAGGGTACACACCACGAGGCACCCTGTGGTTCTACCTGCGTGACCACGGGGAGGACATGAGGAAGTGGGATGGACAACCTACTTCGATGCTGCGGACATGGGTACAGGAGTTGCAAGGAAGGACAACCACAAAAGGGGATCCCTCCAGGAAAAGTGCCGCCCCAGTTTCCAGTGGGCCGTTCCCCAGACAGAGCAGAAGGCCTGATCTTGCTTCTGATCCTCTTGAAGGAACTTCCAAGTCATTTCTGCAAGAAGTGAGTACCAGATAGTATGACCAGGATTAGAGGGGCCCTGCCTCCGGCCAGGTGGAGGAAAGGGACAACCGGGTTTATTGGACAGCATGGATCCGATGGCCTGGCACATCAGACCCACAGGAGTATAAGGCTCTAGTGGACACGGGTGCACAGTGCACCCTAATACCATCAAGCTACAGAGGGGCAGAACCCATCTGTATTTCTGGGGTGACAGGGGGGTCCCAAGAGCTGACTGTACTGGATGGAGGCTGAAGTGAGCCTAACTGGGAATGAGTGGCAAATGCATCCCATTGTGACTGGCCCAGAGGCTCCATGCATCCTTGGTATAGATTACCTCCCGAGAGGGTATTTTTATGTGGGTATTTAACGGATGTGATCAACAACATAGCAGCTATGTCTCCACCAACTAGTAAAAAGGAAACACAAGCTCTCTTAGGCATTGTGGGGTTTTGGAGAATGCATATCCCACATCACAATCTAATTGTAAGCCCTCTGTATCAAGTAACCCGGAAGAAGAACGATTTCAAATGGGGTCCTGAGCAACGACAAGCTTTTGAACAAATCAGACAGGAAATAGTCCATGCAGTGGCCCTGGGGACAGTCCGGGCAGGACAAGACATTGAAAAGGTGCTCTACAGCGCAGCCGGGGAGAACAGCCCTACCTGGAGCCTCTGGCAGAAAGCACCAGGGGAGACCCGAGGTCGACCCCTGGGGTTTTGGTGTCGGGGATCCAGAGGATCCGAAGCCCGCTACACTCCAACAGAAAAAGAGATCTTGGCAGCATATGAAGGGGGTCGAGCTGCTTCGGAAGTGGTTGGTACAGAAGCACAGCTCCTCTCAGCACCTCGACTGCCGGTGCTGGGTTGGATGGTCAAAGAAAGGGTCCCCACCACACATCATGCAACTGGTGCCACAGGGAGTAAGTGTATTGCATTGATCACACAGCAAACTCGAATGGGAAACCCCAGTCGCCCAGGAATTCTGGGAGTGATCATGGACTGGCCAGAACGCAAGGATTTCGGAATGTCACCAGGGGAGGAGGTGACGCGTGCAGAAGAGGCCCCACCATATAATAAACTGCCAGAAAATGAGAAGAAATATGCCCTGTTCACTGACGGGTCCTGCCGGATGGTGGGAAAGCATGGAAAGTGGAAGGCTGCTGTGTGGAGTCCTACACGACAAGTTGCAGAGGCCAGTGAAGGACAGGGTGAATCGAGCCAGTTTGCAGAGGTGAAAGCCATTCAGCTGGCTTTGGACATTGCTGAGCGAGAAAAATGGCCAGTACTTGATCTCGACACTGACTCATGGATGGTGGCAAATGCTCTGTGGGGGTGGCTACAGCAGCGGAAGCAGGGCAAGTGGCAGCGCAGAGGCAAACCCATCTGGGCTGCTGAACTATGGTAAGATATTGCTGCCTGGATAGAGAATCTGGTTGTGAAAGTACGCCACATAGATGCCCATGTACCGAAGAATCGGGCCACGGAGGAACATCAGAACAAGCAGCAGGTGGATCGGGCTGCTAGGATTGAAGTGGCTCAGCTGGATCTGGACTGGCAACATAGGGGTGAACTCTTCATAGCTCGGTGGGCCCATGACACCTCAGGCCATCAAGTAAGAGATGCAACATGTAGATGGGCTCGTGACCAAGGGGTGGCCTTGACCATGGACACTATTGCACAGGTCATCCATTAATGTGAGACATGCGCTGCAATCAAACAAGCCAAGAGACTGTTCTAACGGAGCCCAGAGCCATGGATGAAATGAACTCAACGGACACTTTGGAGGGATGGCCCATAAACTAAGGGCATTATGTCTGCATGAATATATATGTAGATTTATACATGACAGGGGAAAGTGGTGGCAATTCTTTGGAATCTGTAAGATCTGGGCATGGCATAGATGGTATGGAATGTCCTTATTTATGTGGATAATGTCCTGGTTCTGGCGGGGACAGGGTTAATTCTCCCCAGGACACATGAAATTATTTCCTCATGAACTTACTGGAAAAAGGGACAAATTAGGAAGAAGGGAGCATTCCTGGTGTGCAGAATGGCTAGGTGCCAAAGAGCAGCTGTCAGCGTGGCACAGAGATGAAGAAACATTCTCGCGTTGGGAGGAGAGGGAGAAGTGGCTACGTGGCCCTGCTCGCCCCATCGCCCCCATGGGGCCGGTCCCACCACATCGAGTCCCAGCATCAGGTTGTTCTTGTCTGCTTCCACCTTCGCCATTAGGGCGTCCACTCCGCGGTGGGACGGGTGACAATGGACAATGCAGCGTCCCCCGTTGATAGGTGGCTGCGGGGGGCGGGGCGTCGCCTAGCGACAGGGGACGCTGCATTGTCCCTTGTCACCTGTCCCGCTGGTGCGACCACTCTGCTGCGAGGAGCCAGCAGAGGAGGAGGAGGAAGAAGAGGAGGAAGAGGAAGAGGAAGAGGAAGGGCTCAACTGCCCATCCCTTCCAGCCATCCCGGGCCCCCCTCAGGCAGAAAGGTTCCCATCCCCCTCAGGTGCCTCCATGGCTTTGGGCAGGGCAGCAGCCATGGCCCAGCTCAGCCTGTACCAGCTGCTGGACGAGGCCATCGGGACGCCCGAGCTCGGGGCAGTCAACTTCGTGGCGTTGCGCAGCCTGCTGCTCGCCATGCTCGGGCACCTGGGCCTGCAGGACCTGCCCGCCCAGAAGCAGGGGGACAGCCTGACCCTGCTCTGGGAGGGGGACCAGCCTGCAGAGGCACCCCCTGTGCTGGAGAAGGAGGGGGACAGGGCCCAGGACAGGGGGCAGCAGCCCCAGGAACCGGGGGAGCGTCTGCCTGGGAAGGACTTGCTCCAGGAGAGCACGAGCAGCCCCCAGCTGGCCTCCGTGGCCACCGACGTGGGGTGGATGAAGGACAAGATCAAAGCCAACGAGAGCGGCATCTCCAAGGTAGAGGCTCTTGCCCATCCCCTGGGTGCTCCCCTGCACGACACCCCGTCCTCCGGGGCCCATGCCGCCGTTGTGCTGCCCCCCCGGGGCTGGGGTGGGGGTCTCTGGGGAGCTGCTGCCCCATCTCAGCTCTTGAAGATGTGATGGATGGGATGTGCTGCCCGCGCTGCCCTGCCAGCCTGGCACTGGCCCCCGGCTCTGGGCAGGCCACAGCGGCGGCAATGGTCCTGGTCCCCAGGGACCCTCTCCTGGGGCTCACCCCCACCACCCCTTTCTGCCAGGCCACAGCTCTCTCCGAGGAGCTCCTCCAGGAGATGGGCGCCATGAAGGAGGCGCAGTCCCACCTGGAAGAGGAGCTGCAGGCGATGCAGGAGGCACTCGGCTTGGTGAGCTGCCGCCAGTGCCCCGAGAGGGAGCTGGGCCCTCGCCCCCTCCCTGCCCCTCTCCCCATCACCACCCCAGCCCCTGCCCCGCGGCCATCAGCCCTCCCTGTCCCCCAGCAGGAAGGGCACCAGGAGGGCAGAGTGGGAAGGATGTCCCAAGGAGGGCAGCAGGGCAGCTCAGCCACCCCCACCCAGAGCTCCCCACCCTCTGCCCGCCAGCACGGCCCCAGGGAGGGCAGAAACGGGCACCGCTGCCTGCAGCTCAGGCTGGGGCTAGAAGGAACTGTGGGCATCACCCAAAGGGATGCTCAGGCACTTTGCAACCAAAGAGCCATCAAAAAAGGCACGACACGTGGGAGCTGGGAAGGAGGGAGATAAAGCTCTGCCCCGGACAACACAGCCACAGCCCCCGGGCACAGCCCTTCCCAGCGCCCCTCTCCCTTGTGCCCAAGGCAAGGTGTGGATGCTCCTTTGACATCCGCTCCCACAGCCAGACTGGTGTCCCTCTCCTCTCCCTGCTCCAGGGGAAACTCCAGGACACCGCCAGCCAGCTGCCAGGCCCCCCTCACAAGAAGTGTCGTGGTGAAGTATGGCCGCGGGGGGTCCTGGATCCTGCACTGAGACAGGAGGTAGCTGTGTCCCCAGCTCCCCTGGGGGGACCGTCCCTCCTGTGCTGGGGCATGGTCCATGGGTGGTGGGTGCTGGGCAGTGATGCTGGGGGGTCCTGTCCCCGAGGGTGCCGTCCCTGCCAGCTACGTGGCCGGGCTAAGCCCTTGATCCCTTCCTTCCCCAGAAAAGCCTGAAGGAAATGCGGAGACTCAGCCCAGTCCCGGAGGAGGTGCGCAGCATGGTGGGCTGGGAGGTGCTGGGGGGTGGCTCGCCTGGTGGGCAGCGAAGCAGAAGCGGGAGGAGGAGGGGGCAGATCCCAGCATTTGGCACTGTGAGATGGTTTCCAAATCCCGCCGGGGGCTGCTGCTCCTGAAACACCAGCGCAGCCCCTTGGGCTGGGAAGCGGGTCTGGGCAGCAGGCCTGGAGCACCGAATGCCCTTGCTGGAGAGCAAAAGGCCTCGCTGCCGTGGCCCGGGGAGTCAGGGAGGGTTTGCCGCTCCCCAGGCTCGACTGCTCAGACGCTGCCGGCCCAGAGGCCAGCAAAGCACTAAGGGGGCTGGGGAGGTTGCAGGAGGCTGTAGCCGTGGGACGCGGGGCTCTGTGCGGGGGGGGCAGCCTTTGCCTTGGGGCTCTCGTGGTGTCCTTGAGTTTGGCCCCGGGAGGCGGTGCCTTGGAGACAGGCAGTGGGGACATGGCGGGGGGGCCCTGGGCTCTGTCCTTGCCGCTGCATGGCTGCCTGTAACCCTGCTCCCCTTGGCCTCCTCTTCCCAGGAGGGCAGTGGGAGCCTTTCTTCCCCCACCGAGTCCCCCCAGGCGGACGTGGACATGCAGCATGGGGCAAGCTCCGTGCTGGGGACGGAGGAACCAGGGGCACAACCTGAGCCCAGCACAAGCAAGGGGGCTCCTGGGACACAGCCTGGCTCTGAGGAGACGCAAGCAGGGACAGAGAAAGCACCAGTGAGCCCTGAGAAGGCGGCAGGCGCTCCTTCAGATGGGAAGAGCATTTCTGATGCCAGCGCCACACCCCCCAGCATGCAGCCAGGGTCCCCTGGCACTCCGAGCACCACACAGGGGATGGAGCCAGGGTACCCCGGCACCCAAATCACCACCCCGGGCATGCAGCCAGCATTCCGTGGCATCAAGACCACCAGCCCAGGAAAGCAGCCAGAGTCCCCTGGCACCTGGACAGCCACCCCAGGGGTGCAGCCAGGATCTCCCGGCATGTCCCATTTGCAAGAACCAACAATGCCCTGGGGGTCCTCAGCCTTCAGCAGTGCCTCTGGCCATGGCATGGAGATGGTGGAGGCTCTCGGCCAGTCTGGGCAGCTTGGCCACCCGAAGAAGCAGGTGGCCCACCTGGAAGCCACCAAGTCAGACCACGCCGTGCGTGAGCAGACGCACCTGCTCTTCCCGGAGGGAGGTAGGAACCCTGAGGGGGCTGGTGGGGGGTGTTTGGCGTGGGAACACCCTGGGCTGGGGGCTCATCGTGCTCAGAGGCTGGCCCCAAGGGCGAGACCCCCTCACTGACAGCATGTCCCCTTGGACCATGTCCCTCTAGATGACAACAGCATCGCCCTCCGGGGTCAGGTGTCCTCCCTGCAGAGCCTCGCCAGCGAGCTGCAGGAAGTGAAGGAGAAGGTGAGCCGGTGGCAGTCCCCGAGGGGGCTGCAGGGATGCCAGGGGGGATTGGGAGAGGGAGGGGCAGCCAAAGGGCCCCCCCGCAAAGGGACAGCACGGGGTGCCATGCCCTGACTCTGCCACCACCGCCGTTCCCAGATCAGGCAGCTGGAGGATGCCCTTGCAAAGTTGTGGGTGGCCGGAGCGGACTGGAGAGCAGATGGCAGCGACCAGATCGCCCTGCACCTGGGGTAAAAGGATGGGAGAGGGTTTGCTACCCCATGGGGCTGCAAGGGAGCCCAGTGGCTGGGACCAGCCCAGTTTGGGGGGCGAGGGACAGCCCCCTGAGTGGCCCTGATGAGGCTAAGCCTGCTGGTGCGCCCATCTTGCTGGCCAGGTCCATGCTGCAGGAGTTAAAGCGAGAGGTGTTGGAGCTGAAGGAGCTGGGACTGCAGGAGTTAAAGCGAGAGGTGTTGGGGCTGAAGGAGCTGGAATTAGAGAAGATAAAGCGTGAGCTGAAGGAGCTGGGAGAGCAGCAGGACATGACCGAGGCCACGCTGAAGCAGCTGGTGACACAGGTGGCCAAGCAGATGCAGGCTCAGGTGAGGTCTAGGGGGAGTGCTCCCACTGCCCGCCAGCTGGGTGGGGGGGTCCTGGCAGGGTTCCCGGCCACGGCCCCTGGCCGGCTGCAGCCATCAAGCCTCCACAGCACCTTGGCTTGTTGGCTGCATCCGTTCCACCTGAGAGCCGATTCCTTCTCCCCTTCCTGCAGCAGGACAAGCTGAAGGCGACGGAGAGCGCAGGGCAGGAGCAGGCAGAGGCGCAGGCAGCATGCCCTGCCTGCTGTGGGGACACCGGAGCGCAGGTGGGGCAGCTCCTGCAGCGCTATGAGAAGCTCCAGGAGGTGGTGGACTCCCTAATGTCCCGGCGGGCGGTGGGCAAGGTGCTGAGGCAGCTGCCGAGGCAGAGCCAGGTAGGGAGGTGCCGGCATGGGGGGCTTGGGAGGGGGCTGCCGGGACTCCCCTGGCTGGTCGTGCTTTGCTGTAACATGGGGGAGCCCCTCGCTGCTCCCCACATTGCCTTGTACACGTCAGCAGCACGGAAGGAAATGAAAGCCTTGGTGCAAATGTCCTGCTGGCACCGAGAGCCTTTGGCCAGCGGCCAAGTAACCTGGCTCTGTCCCCACGGGGCAGCCAGTCCCCCCTTGCACAGCACCGCCTTGTCATCTTCCTCCCTGCAGCAGGATGAGGAGGTGCCGAAGCGCGTCCAGGCCACCCTTGTGCAGGTGCAAGGGAGCTACGAAAAGCTCAGCTCCGTCGTGGGGAACCTCCTGCGTGACAGTCAGCGGCAGCAGCAAGATACCAAGGTGGGTGGCTGAAAGCCCCACGGGGTCAGAGCATCCTCCAGGCAGAGCCCGGGCACCACCAGGGATTTGTCCCTTTCCCGCAGGTTTTTAAGGGGGGTGGGAGATGGGGGGTGCTGAGCTGGCCGGGAGGCAGCTCCGACGCTGCCGTGGCATCATGGGGTGCTTTCTGTGTTGGAAGGCTCTGTTCCAGTCCCTGGAGAAGCTGGTGAAGGGCAAAGCGGACAAGAATGACCTGATGCTGGCACTCGATGTGGTATGGCCTGGAGGGTCCCCAGCACCAGCCAAGGGGGTCCCAGGCAGGGTGACAATCACCCCTTGTCCCTTGGCTGCTTGGTGGCAGAACCTGCCGGGGGGAGGGAAGATTTCCAGACTGGCCGCGGCTCCCTCGCCAGGTCCCTCTGTCTCCCCACGGGACCCTTTGGCTGCTGGCACCAGCCCCATGGGGGTGATGGGGCAAGCAGGGCCACGTAGCCACTTCTCCCTCTCCTCCCAGCACGAGCTGGCCCTGCCTAGGCTACCTTCGTCCTTTCCCCACCGCTCTCCTGCCCTTCCCTCTTGCTAGAAAGCAGACAAAACCAGCCTGGCTGGCAAAGTCAACCGCAGCGAGTTCGACGCAAGGATGGAGCGGCTGACTGAGATGCTCGAGGAGATGCTGAGCCGGCAGACGGGCCAGGAGAAGGTCCAGCAACAGCTTCGTGAAGAGGTGGCCTCCAAGGTGAGGGGTGTCTCGTCTCTGCCACGCAAAACTTGCTTCTTGAGGGCTTGGCATCCCTCCGAGGATCCCTCTGCCAGCTGTCCCAGCCGGGGACCACCATGTCCCATCCCGGGGCAGCTGGCTGAGGGGGGGCACCTGTCCACAGCTGGACCGCCAGGAGCTGGGGGCTCTGCAGAAGCAGCTGGAGGGGCACTGGGAGAGCAACCTCAAGCAGCTCCAGAAGGGCTCACAGGCAGGGGCTGATGATGCAGCTGGCATTAAGAAGTGAGTGCAATGGGGAGAGCGGTGCCTTCAGGGACACCTCGCTGCTGCCTGCGAGCTGCCTGCCTGTGTCCCCCCCAGGAGCTCACCCAGCCCTTTTCTCCCCACTCCAGCCCGCTGCTGACCCATTTCCACTGCCTCTCCTGCGACCGGCCCGTCAACATGTCGGTGCCTGGCCCGTGAGTAGCACCTGGCACTGTGGGCGGGACGGGGGGGCGATGGGTGCTGGCAGTGCCCCGCCGTGCCAGGCACAGGGGTTCGGGGCTCTGCCTGGGGGGTCTGACCCTGCCCAGCCCCCTCGCGGCCCTGCCTGGGAGCAGGGGGACACAGAGCCCTCCCCGGGGAGCAGGGGTTGCCGTGGGCTACAAGCCCATGGGTTTCAGGGCACTGCCCCGTCACCCATCTACGGCTCCTGCCCTCCCCAGGCACATCGTGACCATCCCATCCCTGCCGCCGCTGTCCCCCCGCCTCGCCGAGCACCCCCGTCCCATTCTCAAGCCAGAGCAGGAACAGCAGCACGACCACAGGTAGGGGACACGGGGACCCATCCCTGTCCCACTGGGGTGCAGGGTGGCCTGGCCCCGGCGAGGGAGAGCTCTTCCCCAGGTGGGGGCGCAGGGGTCCGGGCGGACCTGGGCAGGGCAGGGGAGCAGAGCTGTGCTGCAGAGGGTCAGCTGTGCTTACCCCGCCTCTGTGGGGCTTTACAGCCCCCCCTCGCTGCCCGTCTGGCCCAAGCCTCTGTCTCAAGGGCGCTGAAGCCACATGGGATGAGTTGTGTCTGGTCTCAGCCTGACCTCGGGCTTAGGGAGGTCAGGTTCCTTCTCTGAAACAAGTTGCTGAAATCAAGCGCTGCAGCTGGGACAGCCCAGCTCCTGCCTCCTGCTGTCCTTGGCGTGGGGTGCAGGGACCTGCCACTGCCACGGCCAGCTCCCGGGGGCTGCGGGGAAAGAGCAGACCCAGCAGGACGGCTGGGGGGTCTCCTGCAGCAGGCGGAGGGGAGCCGGGAGGGACAGAGCCCAGCGGGGAGCAGCCCCTGGCCCCCTCCCTGGCGTAGCAGGCTGAAGCACGGGCTGCCACGGTGCCGGGCACTGAGCATCCGCCTACCCCGTCCCACAGGCAGCCGCCCCCCGAGGTCAAGTACCCCACCGTGCCGCGGAGCTGCGGGGGCCGGCACACTGTCACCACCCCGCTGCAGCGCCGCCAGGACCTCCAGCTCCCCCGGCGCCTCCGGCCGCTCCTGCTCCCCAACAAGGTAGGGATGACAAAGGTAGGGATATGGCGGGGGCGACTGAGGCCGAGCCTCTGCGGGGGCGGGGGGGGCATCTGTGCCTCACTTTCCCCAGGGAGAGCTGGCCGTGGGAGGGTTGCCAAGGGATGCCGAGTTCAGCCCCGTGGCTCAGCCAGCCCGCTCTCTCATTCCCAGTGCAACGTGGTGGACCTGTTGGCAAAGGACGGCTGCATGTCCAGGGAGCAGCTGGACAGTCCCGTGCTCACAGACAAAGAGGGTACGGCCGGGGCTGGCTTGGGGAGAGGATCCCATGGGTGTGAAGGGGACAGCGGGGAGGGCAGGGCACCCACGAGGTGCTGGGTTTTCCCCACCCGTGTCCCCCCCACTGCCCCCACCCCAGCTCACGCTGCTCTCTCCTGCCACCCCTGCTGCCTGACAGGGCCAGCACAGCACCAGCCCGGGCTGCACAAGGCAGCGGAGAGCAAGAGCGACTCGTCCGACTGCCACCTCCCTCACGCACCAAGGCCCCCGCGGGACAGACCCAGGAGCCGGGCAGCTGGGCAGGGACAGCTGCTCTCCAGAAAGTGATTTCTTATTTGACTAATAAAAAGCCTTTGACCCTATTTTTTGTTGGGTTTTTTTCTATATTCTGCCAGTCCTAACACCAGATCCTGCAGAAACAGGGTATCTGTTCCAAAATATAGATCCAACATCTAGCACCTCGCTTATTGCAAAATCTCTGGTATTCACCTTTCCACTTTTGTAATAGACACGGGGAGGGGGGCGGGGAGGAATTGGGGGGCTCTGGGCCAGGGCCTTGGGAGTGGGGACTCCCCTAGAAACGCACTGCAGACATTTTCTACGTTTTATTCCTATTTTTACGAGGGGACACACACGCTGATGGGGGGGGCATCAGCCCACGAGAGCTTCTAGCCAGCCTTTTCTCCCTCCTTTTTATTTTTTTTTAATATGTAGCTATCATATATAAATGCATCTAACGTACATAAACGCGCAGAGAAGGAAGGAGCAGCACGGAGGCACTGCCGGGCGACGGGGCCCCCCCCAGCATCCCTGCAGCCGGGCAGGGGAGGGACCGGCGGGAGAAATATCGACAAACAAACGGATGGCGGCGGCTGCGGGCACCCCGGATCGGGGCCGCGGGGGCACGGAGCCGCTGCGGAGCCCCCTGGCTCTGGGTTTCTTCCCGCACAGCCCGCCAGGGCCGCCCCTCACCCCGCTCTCTCCCTCCGCGCCCCGGCGGCAGGACTCGCCTCAGGGCGGCGCGCGGCCCGCACCCTCCCGCGCAGGCGCGCGCCGCCGCCGCTCCCGCGCTTGTCCCTCGCGCGCCGCCGTAGGAGGAAGCCGAGCGCGCGGGGGGGCCGCGGCGTGAGGGGCCCGTAGGCCGTGGCTGGTGGGAGAAGGTGAGTGCCGGAGGGGCCGGGCCGGCTGCGGGGCGGGGCGGGGCGCCCTGGGGTGCGGGAGAGCCGCTGCCGCCGTGCCACCGGCTGTCGCGTCGCCCTCCTGCCTGCCCGGGCTCCTTCGCCTCGGGGCGGGGAGGCCGGCGCAGAGCGGGCGGGCGAGGAGCGGAGCTCCGTCCCTGCGTGGCTGGCGGCGGTCGGGGCCGGGTGCTCCGTGGCCGCTCCGTGCGCGCTGAGAGCGGCGGGGGGAGGCGGCGGTGGCCTTCGTGGGAATGAGCAGCTGGTACTTGGCTCTGCTTTTCTTCCCGCTCTGCTCTGCTGTAGCTGAACACTGAACTGCTGTCCCCGAACACCCTGGAAGCACTCTGGGCTAAATGCGCGTCCGTAAGATGCCCGCGGTGCGTGTGTCGGCTTCTACAAGAGTGGGGGTGGCTCTCTGAATGTTGCCCACAGTTAATGCACAGCTGGTGGCTGCTGCCTCTTGTTAGGGCTGAGGCGTCCCTTCCTGGTGCATCTGGAAGAAGAACGGGGCCAGCACGATGAACTGCCTGGGCACCTCTAGGTTTGCACGTGCAAACTGTGCTGCAGTGCTCAGGAGCAGCAATTTGTTGCGCTTTGATCATAAATGACCGTGCCACGTTAAAGGGAGTGTGTTGTGTCGCTCCTGGTGTTCCTGTGCGTGGGAGGCGCTCACTTGCAGGCGCAGCACTGCAGCCAGCCCCGTTCTGTGGATGCCGAAGGAGCTGCGGACGCAGCACCCGGAAGGAGCCCTGGAGTTCTCCTCGCTCTCCCTGGCGGCAAACCCTGGGATAAGTAAACAAGGCCTAGCTACACAGCACCTGGGCCACGAGACGAAGGAGAAAAGGAGAGAGCGCTGAAGGCCGGCTGGGTTGCTAAAGATGAATAGCTTGTCTTGGTTTACAGCATGTATGGGCTGTGATATGTGTGGTATGTGCTGTGTAATCTCATGATAAGGAGGTAGCAGTGGGAAATTGCTAGCTCTGTAGCAGAGGGTATTTAAAGAGGCTGCTGCCTAAAATAAAGCGTTTTCGTTTGTGCACCAAACGGAGTCCGTGCCTAATTGCCACCAGTGGTGCCCCGTGTGAGACGGAGCGATTAACGAGGTTTGACGGGTGTCAAGCCCCGCAGAACTTAAGTGCTGCTGAAAGGAAGCAGGAGCCGGCTTCAGGCATCTCTTCAAGAGAGGTGAGCTGTGGGGAGCTAGGGGAAGTAACATATCTTGGGAAGAAAAGTCAGTACTAGGACTAATGGAGGGACTCTTGCGGAAACATCATGTATATACGAGCCTCCAGACCTTAAAAAAGATACTGAAATGGGTGTCCGTTAATTGCGATGGTGTCGATGCAATCACTATTTTTAGTATAAAAACGTGGGACGCCGGAGGGGTTAAACTTTGGGCCAGAGCCACTAAGGCGGACAAGGTTGCTGCTGAATTATTAACCCCTTGGCGGCAAATTCTAGAGATGTTACGGAAACAGGAGGATATCAGATAAGCTGCAAGCAATAATGATGCCGCTCCGTTTCAGGCAACCGCTGCAACTCCTAATTTTCAAGCGGACGATTGTCGCCCGGTCTTGCCGAGATCAGAACAAGGCGAAGGGAAAGGAGGCACTCAAGTTCACTCTACCCTATTCTGTAATAGCCCTGAGGATGATCCTGGGGACCCCTTTGATCCTGGTCCAATAAATCCAGAGACTGAACCTGATTTCTATCCACCTTTAACCCCAATTAAAGCTATTCCTGCATCTGCTCCAATTGCGGAGGACATTTTACAGCAACAGCGACGAAAGTCGTTATCGCGCTCCTCCGTTCTTAGCCCTTCTCCATTTGCGCCAGGTACCGCATCTGTTCCCCCTTATCAACCGCTTATACGTGCGCAGCCGGAATCGGGGTATTGCGGTGTATTGTCAGAATGTCAGCAGAGAAGGACGGAGCCGGAGCCGTTTCGCTCCTGCCACCGCCCGCCTGGCCCCCTCCCCTCCCCAGTCGTCTCCCTGAGATAGAAGTGTTGTTTTTGTAAGTCTGCTGTGTGAGTGTGTGTGGGCGCCAGCTTCTACCTGCTGATCATCATCTGTGCTACTGTTTGGTTTTTGTTGTGTGCAGTGTCGTTAGGTGACTCCCCTGGAGTAGGTGTTCTGCCCGGTGTGGTCCTGTTCTCGTACGCGACTGGGGCTGACACTCCGTCAAGTGAAGAAGTTTGTATATACACAATGTGTAGACGTAAGGTGAGTGCGCCCCAGGTAGATAGACCAGGAGGGGCCGTAGAACCGATGGAAGTCCTGAAATATTGGGGGAGTTTTCATCAGCCGACACGCTTACGCTTGTGGGAACGGCTCGCCCGTTCAGGGCGTATCGCTGGTTGTTTGTTGTTTGCCTATAAGCTCATGGTCGATCGGGAAAAGGAGTTGAGCCAAAATCTCTAGGATGCTCTGTAGGAAAATGAGGAACTTAAGGGTGAGCCCTAGTTGCAAAGGCAGACTGTTATGTCAGTTGTAAGTGATGAAGAAAAAAAAAAAAGAGAAAAACAGAATAAAAAGAAATAAAGAAAAAAGAAAAGGAAAAAAAGAAAAAAGATAAAAAAGAAAAAGAAAAGAGGAAAAAGGAAAGGAAAAATATAAAAAGAAAAAGAAAAAGAGAAAAGAGAAAAGAAAAACCAAACAGGAACAACTAGACAGGAAATGTGCCACGTTACCACAAACGTATGCCATGCGCGCTACAAGAAAACAGCAGAGAAAGAGAAATAGGACACCAGATTCAAAGCAGTACCATAGAGAGATGTTTTGGGGTTTTTCCTATATGTGTATATGGTATTGCATGCCTTGGTGAATTACTCTGTGTTATATCCTGCGAGACTAAATGGACCCCAGCACCCCCCTGCACACTACCTTGCGGCTCCAGGATAGCCCAATTGGTGTATTTTGATGCCTGTGCCCCGAAAGTTGTTCAAACACAAAGGGGGAGCGGAGGCTTTGTCTCAGCCGGGAGCCCACAGATACTAGGGACGCAATCCGTCAGTGCTGGCCGACCATTGATGCAGTGCACATTGACGATGCGAGGAAAAGGTCCTGTTTGCGTGAGCGGTATTCTGGACACCGGAGCAGATGTCAGAGTCATCTCTGAAGACAGATGGCCTGTGAACTGGCCGTTAGTACAAGTGGGGGAGGCATTAATGGGCATTGGCGGGAATGCTTTGCCTTTACAGAGCAAACACCTAATTCAGACCCAGGGGCCCGAGAATCGTGCTGCCTCAGTCCGTCCTTTTGTGTTAACTACGCCAATTACTTTATGGGGCGGCGACTGTATGAGCCACTGGGGAATACAGATTGGGTCAAATTTGTCTTAGGGGCCACTGTGGTGCAAGCCACCTTAAAGTTAACCTGGAAATCTAATAACCCTGTTTGGGTGGAACAGTGGCCCTTGTCACGCGAAAAGTTGCGCCGCCTTCATCAGCCAGTTGAAGAACAGCTCCGAGAAGACCATATAGTCCCAACGACCAGTCCGTGGAATTCGCCTGTGTTTGTAATCCAGAAAAAAAGGGGCAAATGGCGACTTTTACATGATCTAAGAAAAATTAATGCTGCAATGGAAGATATGGGTACTCTACAACCCGGTATGCCTTCACCCACTATGGTCCCCCGAAATTGGTGCCTCGCTATCATTGATTTGGAAGATTGTTTTTTCACAGTCCCGTTGCATCCTGAGGATGCCCCCAAATTTGCATTTTCTGTGCCATCTATCAAGGTAAGTGAACCTTGTGAACGCTGTCATTGGACAGTTCTCCCACAGGGGATGAAAAATATCCCCACAACGTGCCAGTGGTTTGCAGCAAAGGCCCTATCTCCCGTTCGGCAAAGGTTTGCTGATGCTATAAGATACCGTTATATGGACGATATCCTTGTGTCAGCAGAGTCACGAGAGACTGTGCAAGCAGCTCTGCAGTTTACATAGCGTCAAGTAAAACTTGCCGGGTTACAAATTGCGCCTGAAAAAGTACACCAGAAGGAGCCGTGGCAGTACTTGGGATGGAGGAGCACAGAACAAAAAATTATCCCGCAACAAGTGAAAATTCAAGCAGATATTAAAACCCTTAATGATGTACAGAAGCTCTTAGGGGCCATTAATTGGGTTCGTCCACTATTGGGGGTACCAAGTCACGAGTTAAGTCCATTATTTTCTTTGTTAACAGGGACCTCAGATCTTTTGTCACCTAGGAGTCTAACCGCAGAAGCGCAGTCGGCCTTGGCAAAGGTTTCTAAAGCATTAGCCTCACATCAAGCGGATCGCGTGTGTCCGAGCCTACCTTTCCAAATGGTGATATTAAATCCCGCTGTGCAACCGTATGCCTTAACGTATCAGTGGGATGAGACTCGTTCTGACCCTTTGATCATTATTGAATGGGTCTTCCTTTCTCAGCAGCTGTATAAGACAGTGGTAACTCGCCCAGAATGCTTTGCTATGTTGATCACAAAAGGAAGACAACGGCTTATGCTATTAGCTGGGCAGGAGTCTTCCCGTATTATCTTACCAATAGCCACGCAAGTGCTGCAATGGCTTCTACAAACCTCAGTGATGTTTCAAACAGCGACTATTGACCACCCGGGACAAACAGATATTCATAGCCCTAGCCATAGACTCTTACAAAAAGATTTTATTTTGTATGTAGCCCCGAAAGTGAGTCATGTGCCTTTACAAGCTTTGACTGTCTTTACTGATGGTTCTGGACGAACCGGCCGCTCAGTCGTAGGAAGGCAAGACCCGCAGAGTAAATTGTGGGATTCTGATGTACGCCGAACTAGCGGGTCCCCACAAATCGTAGAGCTCGCTGCTGCTGTACGAGTGTTCCAGAAATGGGACGCTCCTGTCACTATAATAACTGATTCTGCCTCTGTTGTGGGACTTGTACCCCGCATAGAAAATGCTTGTTTAAGGGAAGTCTCCAACCCCTTACTTCTTACTCTACTGTCAACGCTTTTGCATTTGCTGAACAACAGACAGCATCCTTATTTGATCATGCACATCAGAGCTCACACCGCCCTTCCAGGGCCCCTAGTGGAAGGCAATGGACGAGCTGATGCATTAACTCTCACAGCTCAAGTAGTGCCCCAGGTAATAGAGCAAGCCCGAATCTCTCATGCATTTTTCCATCAGAATGCAAAAGCGTTGCAAAAAACCTTTTCCTGGATGCCCTGGCAGGCAAGAAATGTCGTTGCTGCCTGTCCAGATTGCCAGCAGTTATACACAAGTTCATCACCCTTTGGCGTTAACCTGCGAGGCCTTACTGCTCTTGAGCTGTGGCAAACTGATGTAACTCACTTTTCCGAATTTGGACGCCTTAAATACATCCATGTTTCTATAGATACCTTCTCCGGAGCCATACATGCCACTTGTCCTACTGGTGAAAAAGCTCGCGTTGTTATCAAACGTTTTACTCTAGCTTTTGCTCTAGGTGTCACCCATACGGTTAAGACGGCTAATGGCCCAGCTTACATCTCCCTCCGCCTTCAAAAATTCTTTCAAGATTGGGGGGTCAAGCACCTTACGGGCATTCCGCACTCCCCTACCGGCCGAGGCATTGTAGAACGATCGCATAGTTCGTTAAAAGGCATGTTGTTGCGCCAAAAAGGGGGAGTTGAGTCTCTCTCACCACAGGAAGGCTTGGCTAAGGCATTGTATGTACTCAATTTTTTCAATTTATCTGACAGTGCCGAGTCAACCATTAGCCGACATTATTCATCTTTGCGAGTGGACAAACACAATAGCGAGGGTAAAGCTCAAGTGCTAGTACATAATTTAGAATGAGGAATTATGGAGGGTCCATAGCAGTTGATAACGTGGGGGAGAGGCTATGCTTGTGTCTCCACAGGAACGGGACCTCGGTGGGTTCCAGCCCGGTGTGTGCGCCCTTACAGGCAACAGCAAAGCCAAAAGGATTGAATGCGTCTGCTATCCTGGTTCGGTCTACGGAGTCCCAACGAGCAGGCATGGACGCAGTTGTGGAAGGTCAAAGCACAGTGAGAAGACTGTACCAGGAAGAACAGGGAGTCCGCATGTGCTCTTGAGAACAAGGACTCTCTTGCTGCCAAGGATAAGTTTAGCAATGCTACTGGTACAGCTATTTCTGAGTTATTGCTGATGGAGATAGTAGTCGACATGCGACGCTGCAAAACAGAGCTGCTATTG
This sequence comes from Larus michahellis, assembly GCF_964199755.1. Classification (NCBI taxonomy): domain Eukaryota; kingdom Metazoa; phylum Chordata; class Aves; order Charadriiformes; family Laridae; genus Larus; species Larus michahellis. The sequence goes on from NC_133912.1 coordinate 757,334, forward strand.
ACTTTTTGCTTTCAGCTCACAGACATGGTTGTCAAGATTTTAAAGGACTGTGTTGTATGAATCTAAGTGACCACTCCAAATCCATCCATGCCCAGTTGCAAGAACGGCACTGACCCAACCAGCAACTTGTGGAGACCACTGGGTGCAATCTTTTTTGGATGGACTTGGGGGTGGGGTTGGTTGAAGCAAATTATACTCGTTTGCCTGTGTGGAAGGAATTTGTCTGTTATGTTTAGTACGCTGTTTGCCGTGTTTAATAAGCATTATACGATCAGTTGTAGATGCCGCTTTGCATCGTACCCTGGTACGAGTTGTAGAATATGTTGCTGTAAAAACTGCGTGTGTATCCATGAGAACCTGACCTTCACAGAAGAAGATAACAAGAAGGGATTACAACAATGTGGTCACGTATCAGACAGCCGCCGTTAGCAAAGCCGGATCACGAGTCTGGTGGGACTCGCTGCATGCGCTGGCCACACGTGCAGCGACTCTAGCCTGTACTTCTCCACTCAATCCGGTGCAGGATATAAGGGGTCTGTCTCGGGCCGGAGAGAGGGAGAGAGAGATGAGTGCACTTTGAAGATACAGGGGACGCCCTGGAGCGCTGTCTCTGTCCCCGCCCCCCCCCCCATAAGTTCTATGTTCATTAACCCCAACAGCTCAGAAGGCATTACAGCACGTTGCAGGTAAGATATAGTCTACTACTGCTGCAAGACACGTTGAACACCTTCCTACAAGAATTTCAACCTTACGCCCTGATAGGACAGTGGGATGATGCACTCGCAAAGAGCCCGACTGCATTAGAGTGGGTAGTTTTGCCACGTACCTTTTCCAAAACAGTAACTATGATGACTGAAATGTTACCACGATTGTTTTCCCAGGGTCGTTTGTGCTGTCAGCAGCTTTCTGGAATGGATCCAAGCCACATACATGTCCCTGTCAAAAAGGACGACCTTGACCCTTGGTTATCACAAAGTCTTAACCTACAGATTGCCTCAGTAGATTATATTGGGCAAATAAATTATTCTCTCCCCTGCCTTTAGAGCCACAGGAGGTTGGTATTCTAGGCTAAATTCAGATGGATGCTCGTAAGTGTTTTAACTTTGCCAAATGCTCTCGAAACGCAACATATCTCCAAAAGGTCACCCCTCTTGATTACCGGGTACACTTTTGGCAGCCACCTGTGGTTGCCATTTCTTCTTTCTCTGCTCTCGGTGTGGCTTCTGCAAAAGCGCTAACGCTCTTAAAAAAAGCTAGGTTGTTGGCTTGTGGAACAAAGTAAGGCTACTTCAGTAGCTCTTCCTGGCCTTTTATTAGATGTAGATTCAGTACGCCATGCAACTCTGTAAAATAGAGCAGCCGTCAATTTTCTGTTATTAGCGCATGGCCATGGATGTGAAGATTTTGATGGCACGTGCTGTATGAATTTATCAGACCACTCTGAATCAATCCATAAAAGTATACAACAGTTAGAGCAAAATGTGCAGAAATTACGAATGGGGGGAAGTTGGGGATGGCTGGATAACCTTTTTAACAGTTGGGGCTTAACTGGATGGTTGCAATCAGCTCTAAAATTCTTGCTTTTTTGTATAAGCATATTCTTGTGCATTATGCTTTGTATTCCCTGTGTGCTACGGTGTGCGCAGCGTCTTACAGATAAAACCTTGGCCACTGTTTTTGTAGTAAATGAAGAAGGGGGAATTGTGGATGCCGAAGGACGTGCGGACGCAGCACCTGGAACGAGCCCTGGAGTTCTCATGGCTCTCCCTGGCGGCAAAGCGTGGGATAAGTAAACAATCCCTAGCTACACAGCACCTGGGCCATAGAATCATAGAGTCATTTAGGTTGGAAAAGACCCTTGGGATCATTGAGTCCGAGCATCGGCTCCACTCTACGAAGTTCTCCCTTACTCCCTTAACACCACATCTAAACGAGTCTTAAACACATTCAGGGATGGTGACTCAGCCCTTCATGCGGTTCTCATCCTCCTTGTTTGGTTTAGTTGTGTTTTAATGTTGCAGACTTAGAGGGGCGATTTGGTGTGCTGTCTCCATTTGGAAGGGAAAGTGATTTTCAGATTTTCAGATGCGATGCATTTAACAGGACACAAATGTCCTCAGCTGTAGGGACCCAGGTGCCTCTTGCCAGTGCAGATGCCCTGAGACCCTCTGCCCAGCCTCCCTGTGCAGCTGCTGGGGGCTCTGGTGTCCCTCAGCTCTCATGTGCTGGCTGCCAGTCCCAGGCAAAGGCATCAGGTAACTGGGGTGTCGAGCAACTGAGGTCTACCTGAGAAGCTGAGGAATTGTTTTCCACATTTAAAAAAATACGAGCACGTTTTCAGCAGCAGAGATGAATGAATACATTTCATAAAATGAAGATGCCCAGGAGCTGTAACGTTCAACTACAGACTTCAGTGGGAAAATGTTAGATTTTAACATTGAGATGTTAAAATCATGGCCAGGTGGCCACGGAGAGAAATGGCGGGGTTGGGGCGGTGAGGAGGAACTGTCTATACGGTGTTTGCCATCAAAGACACTGCTTTTCCTACATGTCCAGAGCTCCTTGGGAGGCACCCTGGATGAATATCAGCTGAAGATTGTTGGCAACACTTATTCTGTCAGCTGGGAAAAAAACTGACAAAAGAAACCAAAAATCTCAAAAAGTCCTTTCCCTTTGATATTCATTGAAATCTCCCTCTTTAAAGTCCTGAAACCTCTCCAACCGGCTGTACAAGACTTGAAGACTTGAAGAATCTTATGGGGAAAGGCATGGCTCATCAGAGCTTTTTGCATTTTAACGACCCTGTGATGTATTTGGTGCTGACTCCCATGGACCTCAGTTACCGTGAGGAGAGTGATCAAACCACTTGAGAAGTTAAAGTCAGAAGTTAAAGTCAGATGGCTCTGATGCTGAGTCAACCTCTGATGTCTTCTATCAAGGAAAAGTCCATTTTAATGCCACCAGAAGCACCCACACAAACCATACACCGGCTCCTTGCCTAAAAGTTATACAGGCAGTGGGGAAATCACAGGCCATGTTCCTGCTCCTGCCCTACCAGGTACGCGGGCAGCAGTGACTTCACCAGCACCTACACAACCCATGGGCCTCTTGCTGGCCTGTCAGCTGAACGGTCACAGGTGACCTTGCAAACACCTACACAAGATGGGTGCCCAGTCCTGGCCTCCCAGATTCTCAGGCACCTGGGACCTCAAAACACCCAACACAAGACATGTTTCTCCTGGGCTCCTCAGGCACCAGTGACATCGCAAAGACATCCACAAGCCAGGCGACAGCTCCTGGCCTGGCATCTGCGCAGGGACCAGTGACCTCACAAGCACCTACATGAGCTGTGCACCTGGTCCTGCCTTATCAGCTACTCAGCCAAGAGTGACATCACAAGTACAAACCTGAGCCACGTGTCTCCTATCAGCTACAGCAGCACCAGTGACCTCACCAGCCCCTACAGGAGCCCTGGCCTTGCTCCTGGTCTATCCGCTACTCAGGCACCAGAGACCTGACCACCCCGTCTCCCCGTGCTTGCTGTCTGCTCACCTCTGAGATACGACTCCTCACAAGCTCCTACACACACCAGAAGCCTCCTCTTGGCCTGTTGGCTACTCAGGCAGCAGCTCCTCACAAGCACATACCAACCTATTCGCTGCGTGCTCGTCTTTTGGGGGGACCCAAGCCAGTACTGACCCCCCTCTCCGTCACTTGCTCGCCCCTCCTAGAAGGGGGCCGTAGCCCCTGGGCACGTTCCAGCGTGTCCGTGCCCCACCACCTTTCGGGCACCCCTCCGCCCTCTTGAATTCCCCCCAGCCCACCCTGTCAGGGCTTGTTCTGCAGCCTGGTAAAGTGGGGGACCCCCACCCGGCCTTTTCCTTCTGCTTCCGTTCACATTTAAACTGTAATTCTTCACTACACTAAATCTTATTGAAGGGGGATTTACTCAATTCAAATGTATAGCTCCAATTCAAATTTATAGTTATTTAAACTTTGGAAACAAAAATTATTAATTTAATTTCTATATGTTTATTAATGTTTACCATTGTAGAAATCTATACACATACACATAAGTATATATATAAAAATAGTGTGTGTAGTATTAAAAAAAATAAATTCATTAGTAGAATTATACACTTCCTTTCCTAGATATATACAATATATGATTATATTGTCTAGAAATATTCTATTTTTATATCCAAACGAGGCAGGCAGCCCATCCCAGGGGCTGCCTGAGAACACGCGGGTGTGACGGTGTCAAGAACTGGCCGTTAGCCAATCACGGAGCTGTGTGATCTTTAACCAAACGGCAGCTCCCTGCCAGGGAATGGCGGCATCTCGGCAGAAAATGGTGGACAAACCAAAATGGCGACCCCGTGCATGGAGGGGAAGGGCCTCCCGGCTCCCATGCACTTCCGGGTCTATCCAGCCAGGGTGGCCGGTGCTGGCAGCCAATCAGAAGAGAGCAGAGGCCCGGTAGAGGAGAGGGGGCGGGACTTCCGCCGGAAGCTGGTGGGCGGGGCAGCTGTCAGGCCGAGTGGCCATAAAGAAGAAGGTGCAGGGCCCCAAACCTGAGGGCAAAGGCTCAGGGAGGCAGCGATGGGAGCCAAAGGTGGTCAGTCACGCTGAGGGATGGAGGCGTGTGAGAGGTGGAGTGTTTATTCCAGCAAGGTCATCTGAGCGGGGACCTTGTTAATGGGGAAACGGGGAGAAAAAAGGGAGAAAAACCAGAAGCAGAATGCACTGAGCCACAAACTTGAGCAAAGAACCATGGAGTCCATGACAAGAAAGAACTTTTGCCAGTCCCAGGAATTGGTGGGCCATCAAGAAAGTCCAGGTGGCACCTCCAGGAAGATCAAGTGTCCGTTTGAAATGAGAACGTTGTGACTCAGAGGGAGCCTGGTCTGGGAGGGATGCGGGAATGACTAGAGCTGTGCAAACCCCTGAGGGACATGCAGCGGAAGGGGGAGCAGGGAGGAACCAAGAGGGAGGAGGCAGAAGACGGTATAAAAGAGGCCAGTTGCATGTCCGACTGGATTGACCGGGGGAAGGGGACGGAGTTTTAGGAAGAGAGAAGGGCCAGGGGCTGCTGGTATATTCAGAACCAACCCTGATCTAGTGGGAGATGTCCCTGCCCATGGCAGGGGGGTTGGAACTAGATGATCTTTAAGGTCCCTTCCAACCCTAAAAATTCTATGATTCTGTGATTTCGGGTGTGTTCCTCTAAAGAAGTTGTCCTGGTCAATGGCCCAGCTGAAGTGCCTCTGTACCAACGCACGCAGCCTGGGGAACAAAGAGGAGGAGCTGAGCACCCTTGTGCAGCTGGAATCCTCATGGCTGGGGTTTGCTCCAGGCCACCCGACCAAGAGGAGCCTTTTGACGAAGCGTTCTTACTTCTCCTACAGGAAGCACCACAGACACTCCGATCCTCCTGGGGAATTCCGGTCACCCTGACAGCTGCTGGAAGAGCATCCCAGCAAGCTGTAAGCAGTGCGGGAGACACATGGAGTGTGTTGACGAAGGGCTTGAGAGCAGCCCTGCAGAGAAGGGCTTGAGGATACTGGTGTTTGAGTAACTGAACATGAGCTGGCAATCATAGAGTCATAGAATCATTTAGGTTGGAAAAGACCCTTGGGATCATCAAGTCCGAGCATCAACTCCACTCTACGAAGTTCTCCCTTACACCATATCCCTTAACACCACATCTAAACGAGTCTTAAACACATCCAGGGATGGTGACTCCACCACCTCCCTGGGCCGCCTATTCCAGTGTCTGACCACTCTTTCTGGGAAGAATTTTTTCCTAATGTCCAGCCTAACCCTCCCCTGCTGCAGCTTGAACCCATTCCCTCTTGTTCTATCACTAATGACCTGTGAGAAGAGACCAGCACCAACCTCTCTACAATGGCCTTTCAAGTAGTTGTAGAGAGTGATGAGGTCTCCCCTCAGCCTCCTCTTCCTCAAACTAAACAGTCCCAGCTCCTTCACTCGCTCCTCATCAGATTTATTCTCCAGGCCCTTCCCCAGCTTCGTTGCCCTCCTCTGCACTCGCTCCAGCACCTCGAGATCTCTCTCGTATTGAGGTGCCCAGAACTGGACACAATACTCAAGGGGTGGCCTCCCCAGTGCTGAGTACAGGGGCACAATCACCTCCCTCCTTCTGCTGGTCACACTATTTCTAATACAAGCCAGGATGCCATTGGCCCTCTTGCCCACCTGGGCACACTGCTGGCTCCTGTTCAGCCGCTTGTCAATTACAACCCCCAGGTCCTTTTCTGACAGGCAGCTCTCCAGCCACACTGCCCCAAGCCTGTAGCGATGCATAGGGTTGTTGTGGACTAAGTGCAGGACCAGAAAGCCAAGCGCATCCTGGGCTGCATGAAAAGAAGCGTGGCCAGCAGGTGGAGGGAGGGGATTGTCCTCCTCTACGCTGCTGTGGTGAGACCCCAGCTGGAGAACAGTGTCCAGCTCCGGGGTGCCAAGCACAAGACCAATATAGACCTGTTAGCGTGCGTGTAGAGTAGGGCCACAAAAATGCTCTGAAAGCTGGAACACCTCTCATGGAGAAAAGCTGAGAGAGTTGGGGTTGTTTAGCACAGAGAAGAGAAGGCTCCAGGGAGACCTTATTGCAGGAATCCAATATAAAAAGGAGGCTTGTAGGACAGTCGAGGAGAGACTTTGTACCAAGGCCTGCAGTGACAGGACGAGGGCCAAGGGTTTTAAAGGGAGAGAGGGCGGGTTTAGATTGGAGATAAGGGAGAAATATATTGCGATAATGGTGGTGAGAGAAGGGAACAGGTTGCCCAGAAAAGCTGACGATGGCCCATCATTGGAAGTGTTTAAAGTCGGGTTGGACACTGCTTTGAGAAACCTGATCTAGTGAAAGATGTCCCTGTGTGTGGAGAGGGGATTGGACTAGATGACCTTTAAAGGTTCTTTGCAACCCGAACCATGCTGTGATTCTGTGATTCGATGTCTCTATGACCCACATACAAGGAAGCACATGGCAGTGGTGGTTACCCAGGGGGTGTTACTCAAAACCTGAAGTGATCTCAAGAGACTGAGTTTCCCACAACAGGACACTCCTAGCAGTAGCTGCTGGCACTTGTGCTCCCTCAAATTCATCTCATCACCCACATGACATGTGCATTCAAGAGTCTGTAAAGCAAGAACAAACTTCTGATGCAGTCATTTTGTGTCCCTCCATGGAGGGACAGAGCAGGTCGCTGAGCTGAGGTGAGTGGCTGTTGCTGCAGCCGTGAGGGGCTGGTTGGTGACGATTACCCTGGGGCAGGTTCCCCGGGGTGTCCGTGGACCATGGCACAGAGCAGGTCCTGCTCTGCTGGTCCTTCCTGTCTCTCCAGAAGGCCTGGCTGTGTGAGAACACTGCTGTGTGCACCCAGCCTTCACACTCACACAGCTGAGCTCTGCACTGGTGTTTTCCTCTCCCGAGCGCTTCCCAGCTCAGCCCAGGTAAAGCAAAAGCTGCGTGTGTAAGCAAAGCAAAATAAAGCATTCATTCGCTGCTTGATTTTCTGCTGCTGCCTTTATTTTGTTTCAAGTATAGAGGGAGTCTGGCTTCTCATGTACATCAGGTCATTGGGAAGAAAGAACACTGAAATGCTCAAAAAGTGAGGTAAAAGAAAGAGAGAAAAAAAATAAAGAAACAATACACAGAGGAAGAGAGGAAAGCAAAGAAGGCAGGAAATTAAGAAAGAAGAAAAAATAAAGAATGAAAAGATTGAAAAGAAATAAAGAGAGAAAGAAAGAAAGAAAGAAAGAAAGAAAGAAAGAAAGAAAGAAAGAAAGAAAGAAAGAAAGAAAGAAAGAAAGAAAGAAAGAAAGAAAGAAAGAAAGAAAGAAAGAAAGAAAGAAAGAAAGAAAGAAGGAAAGAAGGAAAGGAAGAAGTAAAGAAGAAAAGAAAAAAGGAAGAAAGAAAGAAACCAACAAAAGAAGCACATAAATAGGTTATGAACAAAAGGTCATCCTGCTGTTATCTGAGAATATGCTGGGAGTCATGGGAGAAAGACAGTTACCTCATTGATGCTGAAATACAGTATATTGCAGTAGTTGCCTCAGGGCATCCCTGAGCTCCTGGTTCCTCATGCTGTAGATGAGGGCGTTCACTGCCGGAGGCACCACGGAGTACAGAAATGACACCACTAGGTCTAGATCGGGGGAGGAGATGGAGGAGGGCTTCAGGTAGGAAAACAAACCAGTGCTGATAAACAGGGACATAACGATCAGATGAGGGAGGCACGTGGAAAAGGCTTTATGTCGTCCCTGCTCTGAGGGGATCCTCAGCACAGCCCTGAAGATCTGCACATAGGACACCACAATGAAAAGAAAACAGGCAAAAGAAAAAAAGTTACTAAAAGCAAGAAGCCCAACTTCCCTGAGGTAGTCTGAGTCTGAGCAGGAGAGCTTGACAATCTGGGGGATTTCACAGAAGAACTGGTCTAGGGCATCGCCTTGGCAGAGAGGTATTGAAAATGTATTGGCCGTGTGCAGGAGAGCATTGAGAAAGCCACTGCCCCAGGCAGCTGCTGCCATGTGGACACAAGCTCTGCTGCCCAGGAGGGACCCATAGTGCAGGGGTTTGCAGATGGCAACGGAGCGGTCGTAGGCCATGACTGTCAGAAGATAAAACTCTGCTGAGATGAAGGTGACAAACAGGAAGACCTGTGCAACACATCCCAAGTAGGAGATGGCCCTTGTGTTCCAGAGGGAATTGGCCATGGCTTTGGGGAGAGTGGTGGAGATGCAGCCCAGGTCGAGGAGGGCGAGGTTGAGGAGGAAGAAGTACATGGGGGTGTGGAGGCGGTGGTCACAGGCTACGGCAGTGATGATGAGGCCATTGCCCAGGAGGGCAGCCAGGTAGATGGCCAGGAAGAGCCAGAAGTGCAAGAGCTGCCGCTCCCGCGTGTCTGCGAATGCCAGCAGGAGGAAGTGGGTGATGGAGCTGCCGTTGGACATCGGATCCCTTTGTTCCCGAGGTACTGCCAAAGGAGGAAAGCACACTCACAAGTCAGGACAGCTCTGAGCAAATCTCTTCCCATTGCCTGCCCTTCCAAACCCAAGCCCCGAAAACACTCTTTGCCTGTGTCCTTCCTTCCGGGAGCTTTCTGCATTGCCCTTGTTGGAGCTCTCATTGTTGCTGGCCAAGTGTGCCGTGAGGAGCAGAGCTCTGCTTGTGGGCTCTCAAGGAGTCATCCCTGCTCCACAGCAGCGGGGATTTGGGAAAGGGGTTACAGCGTCTGACATTCACTAGTTACCTCATCTGTAATCCACTTGTAACGCAGAGGAGCTGCTCAGCATATTCCTGCAGGAAAACCTCAAGGAAGCTCCCGGTTGTCCTAAAGCTGCAGTGACATGAGCAGAGCCAGCTCACTCCTCAGCCTTGTCGGGGGGGAACGACCACGCAGCTTTTGACTCACTCCCCCCTGGCCCCCTGCAGAGGAACAGGGAGAAGAGGGAGAAAAAGGAATAAAAATCTCATGGGTTGACGTACAGACAGTTTGATAGACCAGTAACGGGAAAGAAAATGACAATCATTGTAAAAGAATATAGGAAACCAGGAGTGATGCAGTACAATTGCTTACCACCCGATGCCCATCCCGAGCAGCGAACACGGATTCCTGCCGCCCGGCCAACCCCCATTTCTATACTGAGCATGACGTCTGTGGTATGGAATATTCCTAGGCCCAGCTTGTCCTGCCTGTGCTCCCTCTCACTTTCTACGGGAAACTGAACAAGTCCTTGACTTAACATACACACTACTTAGCAACAACTCAACCAAAATGTCTCATCATCGTTAGTCTCATACTAAATCCAAACCACAGCAGCTTCTAGGAAGAAAATGAACTCTCTCCCAGCTGAAACCAGGACAACTCCCAGGTAGCGCTTGTCTTGAGGTGCTTCTGGAAAAGTCCCTGTGAAATGTCCACTGCCTCTGATGGTGCAGCAGACAATCTCTGATCTTGAGCATGTCCTCCTGTTCTACCCAGGAGAGAGATCCCATAGGTTTTGGGCTATGAGAGCTTTAGGAGATCCCTGCAGGAACTGCAGTGGCATTGCCCTGCACCCAGAGACTTACCGTGTCAAGGGCTGTGAAGGTTTCTCTCTCTGTGAGCTCTCAGTGTCCTCCCACTCCCAGCTGCCTTTAACCTCTCTCTGCCTGCTCGTCTCCTCTCACGCTTTGCAGAGGAGACTGCAAAAGAGACTTGCCATGGCTTTCCTCCATCCCGGAAGCCTGGACCAGTTTAGTGGCAGAGGACCAGCTCAAGGCATTTTATTGACCTCTCTGGTGGTTTTGGTGCTGAGCCCATGAAGCTCAGACACAGGGGAAGCTGATGAAACCTCTCCAGAAGTCAACATCAGATGCAAACTGCAAAGTTTCTTGGAGCGTTAATGGGTCCCACTGAGGGCCATTACTGCCAAAGGCTCCTGGGGGCTCGTTTGAGGGAAAACTGGAGGCAGTGAGGGCAGGTAGGCAAAGGCAATGGAGAGGTGTCTCTGATGCTGGCTAATCCTGAATGTGTGAGAGGAAGGCAAAGGGCCAAGCCCTGGCCTCCAGCCCCTGGGAAGGGAGATCCTGCCCCACAACCACAGCTCAGGGCTCTTCCTGGGGCATTGTGATGGGAGGACATGAAACGCCAAGGGCAGAAACACAGAATGACAGCTCCCGGCTGGGGAAGAGGAGGTGCTAAGGCCCTAGTGCTGTAAGGATAAGGTGTCTTCTGGTAGCCTTGGTGGCACAGACAACAGCCACAGCCAAGAGGAGAAAGACATAAGCACTGTTGGGGGCTTTCAGCCTTGCCATCTCCCTTGATCGTCTCGACCACTGACTGTGCTATGGTGTCCCACATCTGCTCCTCTTCCCCTGCAGGCTGCAGACATCCCCCCTGCTTCCCTGTCTTGCTCTCCTCTTGGCATCTCACTGCTTTTACTGACCTCTCTCCTTCTCCCTTGGCTGTTCCTGAAACACAACGCCTTGGGCTGATCCCGACTCCCTCTGTGTGATCTGTTGCAGCACAGCACTGCCCTTGCAGTGGCATTTCTTTCTCCTGGAGTCTCAACCTCCCAAGCTGACCTTTGTTGCATTATTTCTTTCTCCTGCTGTTTCCTTCCAAAGAAAAGCTCCATCGTCTCTGAAATAACCCTGCAACCAGTTTCAGGCCATTCCAATACTGCCCAGAGCCTCCCTGCCACTGGGCCAGAGAAGCCCAGGTCCCTCAGCCTCTCCACAAAGCACACGTGCACTGGGCCCTCAAGCCCAATGTGGCAGACCTCCTCTGGACACTCTCCTGGTCCTCTCCACTTCTCCAAAATGGGGAGCCGCACACTGGGACACAGCTCTGTGTGTTGGGCCACAGCAGTGCTGAGTGAAAGGGGAAGGTGACTCAAATTGCCTGGGGGGCACACCTCCTCCTCCTGCAGCCCCGTAGACAGCTGGCCTTGTCCACAGTGAGCGTGCACCACTGGCTCATGAGGCGTCCCTCAGGGTGCCCAGCCCCGTCTCCACAGGGTCCCTGCTCAGCACATCAGGTCCCAGCCTGTCCTGCTGCCTTGGGGTTATTCTTCGCCGGGATGCAGGACTGGACACTTCTCCTTGAAAAACTTCAAGACATTTCTGTTGGCCAGCGTCTCCCAGCGTCTCTCCAGCTGCCCCTGGCCTGAAGCTCCATTTGGTCATCCATTGGATTGAGTGCACCCTGAGTAAGTTTGCAGATGACACCAAGTCGATTGGGAGTGTCAACCTGCTTGAGGATAGGAATGCATTGCAGAGGGATCTGGAGAGTCTGGATCGATGGACCAAGGCCAGTGGTCTGAGGTTCAACAAGGCCAAGTGCCGGGTCCTGCACTTGGGTCACACCAACCCCATGCAGCGTTACAAGCCTGGGGAGGAGTGGCTGGAGAGCTGCCCTGCAGGAAAGGACCTGGGGGTGTTGGTCGACTGCCGGCTGAATATGAGCCAGCAGTGTGCCCAGGTGGCCAAGAAGGCCAACAGCATCCTGGCCTGTATCAGGAACAGTGTGGTGAGCAGGAGTAGGGCAGTGATCGTCCCCCTGTACTCGGCACTGGTGAGGCCCCACCTTGAGTACTGCGTCCTGTTTTGGGCCCCTCACCACAAAAAAGGTAATGAGGCGAGGTATTGAGGTGCTGGAGTGGGTCCAGGGAAGGGCAACGGAGCTGGTGAGGGATCTGGAGAATAAACTTTATGTGGAGTGGCTGAGAGAGCTGGGATTGTTAAGCCTGGAGAAAAGTAGGCTGAGGGGAGACCTTCTCACTCTCTAAAACTCCCGGAAAGGAGGTTGTAAGGATGTGGGGTCGGTCTCTTCTCCCAAGTAAGAGGCAATAGGACAAAAGAAAATGGCCTCAAGTTGTGCCGGGGAGGTTTAGGCAGGATATTAGGAAAAATTTTTACACTGAAGGGGTTACCTAGCATTGGAACAGACTGCCGAGGAAGTGGTTGAGGCACCATCCGTGGAGGTATTTAAAAGACCGGCAGACATAGTGCTTAGAGCTATGGTGTAGTGATGGCTTTTGTCAGAGGTACGTTGATGGTTGGACTAGGTGATCTGAAAGGTCCCTTCCAACCAAGACAATTCTATTGATTCTATACAACTTTCATTCCCTTTTCCAGTCTTTTTCCACTCCCAAGTTCTTCTCTTGGATCATCCTCATCTCCTCCATGGTCCAGTGACCATTCAGTGCACAGGGACCTTGAGACACCTGGGGACGTGGCCAACAGAAACCTCCTCAAGGTTTTCAAGGAGAAGGGGCAAAGTGGGAGAGGACCAGGTGAGGAGTGAGTCTGAGGAGAGGGGCCTGGGCATTTTGAGGGATGCCATATGAGCCTCTGGTAAAGGCTCAGCACCATTAAGGCCAGCTGCGTATGATGCGGTGTTAGAAGGACCGTGGCCACCCAGACATGGGGATTTATCATCCCCCTCGACTCGGCACTGGTGTGGCCACATCTGCTCTCCTAGTATCCCAGAATGGTTTGGGTTTGAAGGGACTATTAAAGATCATCTAGTCCTATGCCTGTTTTTTAGGGACATCTGTGACTCGATCAGGATGCTCAAAGCCCTGCCCTACCTGACCCTGAACACCGCCAAGGATGGGGAATCCACAACTTCTCTGGGCAACCTTTTCCAGTGTCTCACCACCCTCACTGTGAAATATTTCTTCCCTATGTCCAATCTAAATCTACCGTCTTTCAGCGTAAAGCCATTGCCCCTTGTCCTGTCATTACTGGCCCTGGTAAAACCTCTCTCTCTTATAAACCTCCCTCATAGATGAAGAGGCCACAAGAAGGTCTCCTTGCAGCTTTTTTGTTTCCAGGCTCAACAACGTCAACTCTCTCAGCTGTTCTTCCTAGGAGACGTCTTCCAGCCCTCCAATGACTTTTGGTGATCCATCTCTTGACCCGCTCTAACAGCTTTAGCCATGAGGCATGTGGTGAGGGTTTCAGCTTTGGCGTTCGTGTTCATGGAAGGATTACAGATGAGAGCTGCAGGTGAGGGATTAGGGTTAGGGTCCAGGCAAAGGCTTAGGGGGAGCTGCGTCCTGCCGAGTCTGAGGGGCAAGAGTGTGGAAGGCACTCAGCGTGTCTGGGCCCTCGTGGTGAGCAGAGGGAAAGCTCATATGGTGATGACCAAAAGCATCCCCATTTCAATGAGCTGGGGGTTAGCACTGCGCCCCTTGACTTGACCGGGCACATCCAGGGGGCTACAGCACACAGGATGTCTCTGCCTCCTTTCTTTGTCACCCTGCAATCACTGCCTCTGGTTTTCGGCTCTAATCAGCCCCCAGGCAGGCACGCTTCCATTGCCTGAAGCAGCTTCATCACCCACAGCCCTCAGCAGACCCTGCTGAACCTCCAAGGCTCTTTATTTCTGCCAGGGCCCTCCACACTCCGTGACCTTCCCTTAGGAGCTTGTTAACGTGAAGGAACTGTAATGAGTTTATTCTTGCATCTCAATTGACCACAGGGTTGCAAGGGGACTTTGAGGGGAGACTGTCTCCAAGGAGGAGTTTTGCTAGAGTTTGCTGGAGAAGAAAAGTTTTGTTTAACAAGCACATAATGTAACATGGGCAGGGACATCGCTAGAGTTATGAGCTGGTGACAAGGTTCTGGGCTGGAAATTTGGCCAAGAATAAGGCAAAGTTTTCTTAATCTGCCACACTGTCTCTTTAGCCAACTCACTAATTGTACGTATATTTATAATTTCCTATCAGTCTCTCCAACATATATCTTTTATGGTGGTCGTTTGAGGAAGGTGGACCTTATTGGAGGCTTGGACTTGGCATATAGTGGAGGAATGCATTGGGTTTCTTTAATTAATTTGTATCATTTTTTTCCTTCTGGTTGTTCAAATTTAATAAGAATCCCTTGTCTATTTACAGCCAAGTCTGTGGGGGAATCAGGCAGGAATTGGTGCAAAGGAGCTGTTAACATTCAGCTGCAGACTCAGCGCACAAGTCTGATGTAGGAAAAGAATGCAAGTCCCAGGCAGCCCCAAGAGAAACGGTGGGGAGGAGGAGGTGGGGGGGAAAGTTGTCCATATAGTGGGGGACCTCGAGGAGACGGCAGTTGGTTCCTTTCCGGTCTTCCTTAGGAGACCCTCTGGTTCAGTATCAGTTGGAGAAAGCTGCAAGCATTTCTTCTAGAAGAATAAAAAAACTAATAAAAAGCCCTTTCAAAATGAAAAATTTCCTTTTTATTAAGTTCTTCTTGAAACCTTCCACTTTAAGTAGACTCCTGAGGCCTCTCCAATGAGCTGTACCAGGCTAGAAGCCCTGAAGGAAATCATGGAAGAGCTGTGGCTCATTAGGGCTTTCTGCACTTTAACGAGCCCCATGGGGCATTTGCTGCTGAGCCCAGGAATGCCAGGTACTGAGAGGAGCTGGAACAACCTGTGCAGGAATTCAAGTCAGAAGCAAACGCCAAAGTGTCTTGGAGCATTAATTGTCCCCACTGAGGGCCATTACAGACCAAGCCTCCCCATGGATTTGTTGGAGCAGGAAAGTGGAGGCTGTGATTACAGGGAGGCAAAGGCACTGTGCAGGTGGAGCTGGTGCTGAGTAAAGCCTTGATGTATTTTATCCCGCCAAGCGGCCAGCCCTGGGAAGGGGGATGCTGTCCCTCACACTGGCTCAGGGCTCCTCCTGGGGCAGTGAGGTGTGGGGTGTGCAATGCCGAGTGAAGGACAACGGCACCACACCTCCCGGCCTCCCTGGGGGGTGCGAGGAAGCAGTGAGGCCCCGCTTCCATGAGATTAAGGTGTCTCCTTTCAGGCCTTGGTAGCAAAGACAACCGCCACAGCCAAGGGGACAAAGACCTGCAGGCTGTGGACACCCAACCTGTTTCCTCCCCTTGCTCCCACTGGGGCATCTCCTCGCCTTTACTCACAGCTCTTCTTCCTCCCTGCCTGTTCCTTGGAACACCCAGCGTTGCGCTGATCCAGGCTCCCTCTGGGTGACCTCAGCACTCACAGCACTGTCCTTCATGGGACATTTCTTTCTCCTCATGTCCACTCTTCTTGGGAATGTTGATTTGGGATCCTGCCCAACTTTGATGTGGCAGCAATTTAAGATTGATTAACACAGGGTTTACTTGTATGATGTTAACAATATTAATCACCTGGCAATTATCAAAATGATTTAACAAAATTTGCTATAATCAACACAGCGTCTTATTGACAGATTCAAATATGGCAAGGTTCGCCTGAGACATACGAGAGTTTATATAGTTTAAAGGGGAGTTATACGTAAGAAAGGGACTCTTGACCAAGGCCTGTAGTGACAGGACAAGAGACAACAGTTCTAAACTGAAAAAGAGTAGATTTAGCATAGGCCTGAGGAAGAATTTTTTTTATGAAAAGGGTTGTGAGACGATGGAACAGGTTTTCCAGAGATGTTGTGGGTGCCCCAGGACATCGAGGATATCAGGCTATCAAAGCGTGCAGGAGGATATGAGGATATGAAGATATCAAAGTGTAGATTTTCCAAGGATATCAAAGTATAGGTTTTGCGAGGATTTCAAAAGTAGATTTCATGAGGCTTTCGAGGATTGGATTTCAGAGTAGATTTCGCAAGGATTTCAGAGCTCATCTGCTGACAAATGCAGACGAAGGAAAAGAGTGAGTCATTCACTACTATTGGATTTCTCGAGGTGACCAAGATCGTTTGGTACCAGGAATTTACTACTTTTTGCAAAAAGAGAAACATCTTAATTCTATAGGTTAACCTCTGTATCTGTTTGTGTGTGCGCGATTCGATTTAAAAAGCTCTCTTGTAAGCCTTGTGTTTATGTGTGTCTGTGTGTGTGATTTGATTTTGGAAGCGCATTAGAATGATGATGCTTTTGGTCATCGGCAGCTGAGTTTTCCCCTGGTCATCACGAGGGCAGAAACACACGAAGTGGCTACGCACCCTTCCCCTCTGACCCAGCACTGCCCAGCTCACACTGAGACTTTGCTGGACCCTAACCCTAATCCCTCACCTGCAGCTCTCATCTGTAGCCCCTCCCTGAACACCAATGCCAAAGCTGAAACCCTCACCACATGCCTCACGCCTAAACCCAAAGCCAACTCCCTAATCCTGTCCCTCAACCTCCTTTCGTCTTCAACCCCTCCCCTAAGTCTTACTCATGTTTCCCAGGATGTAGGAGGAGGGCAGGGATTGTGAAGTTCTGGAGGGAAAGGCCAGGGAGATGATGAGATGTTAGGGGCAGGCAAGAGGAGGATGAAGGCAAAGGTGCCCTTGCTGGCGAGTAGATTGTGGTGTCATTAATGCTGGAGGAAGCTGCGTGTGAGGAGCAGCATGGTGAAGTGCTCGAGATGCCTGAGAGTTTCATCAAAGAGAGAAGGGAGCATGGGATAGGTGAAGGGAGAAGCGTGTGGGAGGGACAGCACTTGGCGAGGTTCCTGCTCTTGAAATGCCTTAACTCTGGCCTAACCCTAAGCCTCTAGCCCTAACCCAACCCCCTAACCCACAAAGCTGAGCAGGACTCAGATCAATTACAAGAAGCCCTAAGAAGAATCATCCTGAGCCTCACCATGACCCCTAGCCCTAAAAGGGGAGCTCTTACCCCCAGCCCTACCCCGATCATGAAGCAGAAACTCTGACCAGAGTTTTTGGTTCGCATGGAAGAGAACTGGTAACAGAAACCCCTAACCCAAAAGCCCTAGCGGCCTCCCTCGGAAACCCTAACCTTCCCTTGTCCTCCAAACCTCACTCTAAGCTGTTTTTCCCCCAGAGGCAGAGTGAATGCACAGGTTGTGAGGTCCTGGAACGGTCGCCTGACTTTGGAAGATGAAATGTGAGATGACGTGTATCAGATCAGCTTGTGGGTGACAAGGTGGGTGATGGTGGGGAAGCTACTCTTATGTCAGCTGTGCCTCAGAACCTCACAGGTGAGTAAGAGGCAGGTGTCTGTGAAGGTGCCTGAAGTCAATTCTGCCTCAGAACCTCACAGGCCAGAAATAGGAAAATGGCTTGGCCGCTGATCGTGAAGTCACAACCTGTCTCTGCCAGTGAAAGGGAAGAAAGGTCCCATGGCTGGGTCAAGCACTGGGATAAGCCTGGTCTCAGGCACGGTCACCAGGCAGGCCAGCCAGGACAGCAGGGCATGGACACAAAAGGACTTTCTTTGGGTATTTTGGCACTCTAACAATGCTGGAAATGTGCATGGAGACCCCTCCAGTGGTAGTGGTGGGAAGGGATTCCCCTGTCATGGGGAATCTTTGGCCAGATTATCTCCAGCACCTCCAGTTTCTCTTCATGGAGTCAGAGCTTGGGCTTTCTCCTCCTCTTGTTCTCTTGGACTTTGCTGGGAAACCCTCTCAGTATTGCTGCAGTCTCCACAGAGTGCCCGTCTTGGAGAGCGAACAGCCAAGCCTGAACTGGGGGCCATCTAGAGCCCTAATGCCCACCTGGGAGAAGGAGTTAACATTAAGGGGGACAAATGATTCACCACGAACCACAATAAGGTCACCTGCCCAGTGGATGAAGGGAAGGTGGTGGATGCAGTTTTGCTGGATTGTAGTAAAGCTTTTGATAGCGTCCCTCAAAGTCTCCTTCTGGACAAGTTGCCCAAGTTGGAGATGAGCAGGTAGAGGATTGCGGTGGGTGAAGAACTGCCTGAACGGTAGAGCTCAACCCATGCGTAGAGTTGCAGAGTAAGAAATCAAGGGCTGCGTGAGCCTCACAGGAGGGCAGGAGATGCTCTCATCTGGAAGGGCCATTTGTGCTATTGGCGATAGAGCCACGCAAGGCTGCCTTGGTCAGACACACTCATCCATTGTTCGTGTCACGTTAAACTGTGCAAACGTAGACATCTGCAGTGCCGTGACAGGACACAGGCCTTCTAACCTTCCCATGAACCTCCAGCCTGAGCTTTCTCCCTGCACCCCCTTTGGAGGTGAACCTGAGCACAGAGCATGAGCCATTGCAGTTTGACCACTCAAGACCGTCTCCACCTTGGAGCTAATACGGGGCACAGCCAAGGTGGAGGCCCAGGGAGGAGGTGTTGCGGAGCAGCCTTTTCTCTTGCTGCAAACTAAAGCTAATCACAGACTGAATTTACTTATTTCCTGCTCCCTCCTTGATTTTTTTCTTTTTTTTTTTTTTTCCCCTCTCACAAGTTTAGCAGTTTTCTTTTGAGCTGCCCAGTCTCATTTCTCAATTTCTCTATTTTTGAAAGTCATGTTCTGGAAGTTGCTCAGAGCCTGCTGATGACGCAAACGTCCTTTATTCTGATAGTCTTTCTAACGTTGTTAATGATGCGGTGGGTGTCTGGAGAGGAGCACAGGTAGCACTAGCATTGCTGTCGTCTCTCCTGGGGTTGTTCACTAACTGACTTATACCCAGGTAGGAACATGAGTCGGGGAGAAGTGTCCAGAGAACCCCACGCAGGTGGTTTCCAGGGAAATGACAGAGAGAAAAAGAGGTCACCGCCGTCTCCTGCGGCACCGTGGAGTGAGGAGCGTGTTCCTGCATTGTGGCTTCTGCCAATGGTAAATCCCTTTCGGCATGCTCTGAAGTGCTGAGGCACCGTGGCGGCACAGCCACTGCCAAAAGCGGCTGCAGGCATCGGGGTGGCTTGGCTGGGCTCAGAGGAGCAGGTTTTGTTCGGCTTGGAGAAATGCCGCTGGTGAGACAGTCACTGTGCGAAGAGTCCTCCAGCAGTTTCCCACGCCCAAAGTCAGTCCAGCCCATGCACTAGGTGTGATCTCATGAAGCACCGAGTTATCTGGGCGTTAGAAAGAATATGCTGTAGGTTTGGGGCCGGGGGGTGGCGGAGTGTGTTTATACAAGCAGAAAATGCTGCTTATGGGCAACCTGCCTATAAATGGTTTCTTTCACTTAGAAATTTGTGTACGATAAATGCAAATATCTGACGGTATTTCAGGAAATAAAAATATTTCATTTTTCTACACGTTTGCATGCAGAAATGGGGAGATTAGGAAAGAAATCATGGTCACTTTTCCCTCACATAAACCCTAATTTTATCTTGGAGATTTTGAATGGCAGCTCTAGGAGAACTCACTAGGCAGGAGCAGTAAGAAAAAAAGAAAAAGTAATAGTGATCACGCTCTTAAGACTGCATGTCTCTGGGAATTCAAGCGTCCTCTTGAACAAGACATTTGTGTTGGTTTTTTTTCACTTGGCTAATGTGAATGCTTTTATGACATGTGTTCTAAACCGCTATTCTCGTTATTCATATGTCAGAGTTTAAGATGACAAACAGAGCTGCTTGTTAATGGCTCACGTTCTTCACGTGTGAGCCGTGAGAAGTCCGTGTGCTCTGGGAAATGCAAAAGGGAAGGCTCAGTCTCCCAGCCGACGCGAGCATCGCTCTGCTCTGCAAGGGCTTACAGGGACTGGGGAACGTTTCTGCGCTGGGAACGGAGCCATGGAGCCCTCAGTAAGCTGCCATGAATCCATGCGACAGAGCAGCAGGGTCAGGAACAGGAACCGGAACCAGGCAGAGCTTGTCCACAAGCTATAAAAGCCCGACCTTTTCAGGAAAACTAGATATCTCGGGAGATCACCCACTGATCTCCACTCCTCTACCTTTCATCACCTTCCTTTTTTGAATGCTTTGAAAGCTCTTTGAGGTAGTGTTGTGATTGCTTGCATAACGCCTCCTTTTAGCACCCTGAACGCTCGTGATATATGCACAAATAGCACCTTTTCTGCCTTGTTGAAATGCCCCATGGGTGCATCAATGTACCTGATTCATTGACAGGTAGCAGTTTGTTTTCTTTCTTATAGACTTCACCTGTCAGCCATGTAAAAATGAATAATTTGGCTCTAAGGCATGTCCCCCTGGTCTCTGTGTGTGTCGACAGAGCTTCGGGAGGTGGGGTCTTATCTATGAGAAGAGCTGAGGGAACCCTCTCTCACTAAAATCTAAGAGTGAAAGCTGGTGTTGCCCTTCCCTTCCCTTCCCTTCCTTTCCCTTCCCTTCCCTTCCCTTCCCTTCCCTTCCCTTCCCTTCCCTTCCCTTCCCTTCCCTTCCTTTCTATAGCAGAAAAAATAGTTTTTTCTGGTCCATACATCATTTGGACTGAAGAGATCTGTTCTGTTTTCTCCTGAGAAGCCTTTGCTCAACGAGCAACTGGTGTTCCACTCCCATACAGCCATGCAGATCTCGTTTGGGCTTTCCTAATTACTGCAGTCACACCTGTGCTGGTCTCTGTAGTCTTTCACTGTGCTTGAGGGGTGCGTGATGGTGCGTGGGCCGCTGCCATTGTCCAGTGAGCGTGTTGTTTGGGTTGCTCTGTGGACAGAAAATGTCCCAAAGAAAAGGCTTGCAGAACCACACAGCAGGACCTGGCTTTCTTCTTCTGGGATTCTCTGACCACGCCAACCTGCAAGGCCTGCACTTCACAGTCTTCCTGATCATCTACCTCACGGTCCTCACAGGGAATGGCCTCATGCCAAAAATGCTGCGGGCTTTCCTGACGGGAGACGGCAGCATCTCCTTCCTTGGCTGTGCTGCCCAGCTGTATTTCCTGGTTTTGCTGGGCAGCACCGAAAGCCTTCTCCTGGCCGCCATGGCCTACGACCGCTATGTAGCTATCTGTGACCCCCTGCACTATGGCCTCATCCTGAATGGGAGCCTCTGTGTCAGACTGGTGGTGGGCTCATGGGTGGCTGTCATCCCAGTACAAGTAGGGCAGACTTACCAGCTGTTCACTTTGCCCGGCTGTGCATCCCATAGCCTTCATCACTTCTTCTGTGATGTCCCCTCTCTGTTGGAACTGGCCTGTGCAGACACTTTCTGGAACCAAGTGATGCTGCACACCATCATCCTGCTCTTTGCAGTCCTTCCCTTTTCCTTGATGGTCGTTTCTTACACTCAAATTGTCAGGGCAATGCTGAAAATGCCTTCAGTTCTGGGCAGACGCAAAGCCTTTTCCACCTGCTCCTCACACCTGGGGGTGGTGACTCTCTTCTATGGCTCCCTCATGGTTGTGTACTTTAAACGACGGTCAAGAGACTCTGCAGACACTGACAAATACCTTGCCCTGTTTTACACAATTGTGACCCCCATGCGCAACCCCGTCATCTATAGCCTGAGGAATAAGGAAGTGAGAATTGCCCTGAAGAGGCTCCTATGGAGAAAGTGATAGAGCAGAGTATGTGAAAGGAGCCCAAATAGTACCAAAAGTCCCAACAAGGTACTTGGTTGTGTGAACACAGGTGTCCCATAGTAGCTTAGACAAAACCCGTCTCCTGCCTGGCTATAATCCTCCTCAGGAGGGGGACAGGTCTCCCGGGGCATTCCTGTTATCTCTGATAGCTCCACCTAGGTATCTTCACACTCCAGAGCAGCTTCAGCTCCCCTGGAGAGCTGACTGCAAACAGCTTGTTCAGGCTGTGTCTGCCCAAGCTGCCAGTACCTTTAAAGGAAAACAGTCGAATCAGTCAAGAGGGATTAGAGGGTGACTCATCCAGTGAGAAGAAGACGACTAACCTCAGGCTGGGAAATCATTTGCTGGACCCCATGGACTATCCAGAGTGTCCATGGATGGCATCAGCTTAGGAGAATTGAAGGACCTGAAAGTCATCTTCCCCTCCTATCATATTTTGCATTGAGCTGTACAATGCTTGACAAACTCAACATGAATAGATCAAAAGCAAAAGCAAACCCGAAATCCCTAGGAGATTTTCATGACACAAATAGGCAAAGCTGTGAGTAACAGAGCCTGAAATCGACGTGCAGCCTGCTTTGAGCAAGAGGTTATGCTGGAGACTTCCCGTGATCCGTTGCCATCTGAATGGTTTTATGAGTCTACACAGCATTTCTTCGAAACTGACTTTGCTGATAAGATGGAGAAACAAGACTGAGACTGATTGACTGAGCTTTTGCAATGTCTCCCTTAGAATGAGATGGGTTCTCCCTGTGTCTCTCCAGTGGTGGCAAAGTGGGCTGAGATCATCACGTGCACATGGAAACCAGTGACGAGTGGCGTTCCTCAGGGGTCAGTACTGGGACCAGTGCTGTTTAACATCTTTGTTGGTGACATGGACAATGGGATTGAGTGCACCCTCAGCAAGTTTGCCGACGACGCCAAGCTGTGTGGCACAGTCAACACGCTGGAGGGAAGGGATGCCATCCAGAGGGACCTGGAGAGGCTTGAGAGGTGGGCCTGTGTGAACCTCAAAAAGTTCATCCAGGCCATGTGCAAGGTCCTGCACCTGGGTCATGGCAATCCCAGGCACAAATCCAGGTTGAGCGGAGAATGGCTTGAGAGCTGCCCTGAGGAGAAAGTGGTGCTGGTGGGCGAGAAGCTCAACATGAGCAGGCAAAGTGCACTTGCAGCCCAGAAAGCCAACCGCATCCTGGGCTGCATCAAAAGAAGCGTGGCCAGCAGATGGAGGGAGGTGATTCTGCCCCTCTACTCCGCACTGGTGAGACCCCACCTGCAGTACTGTGTCGAGCTCTGGAGTCCTCAGCATAAGAAGGACATGGACCTGTTGGAAGGGGTCCAGCGGAGGGCCACAAAGATGATCAGAGAGCTGGAGCCCCTCTGCTCTGAGGACAGGCTGAGAGAGTTGGGGTTGTTCAGCCTGGAGAAGGGAAGGCTCCGCGGAGACCTTACAGTGGCCTTCCAGTCCCTAAAGGGTGCCTACCGGAAGGATGGGGAGGGACTCTTTATCAGGGAGTGTGATGATAGGGCATGGGGTAATGGCCTCAAATTGAAAGAGGGTAGATTTAGAATGGATATCAGGAAACAATTCTTTACTGTGAGGGTGGTGAGGCACTGGAACAGGTTGCCCAGAGAAATTGTCAATGCCCCATCCCTGGAGGTGTTCAAGGCCAGGCTGGGTGAGGCTTTGAGCAACGTGGTCTAGTGCGAGGTGTCCCTGCCCAGGGCAGGGGGGTTGGAACTGGGTGATCTTTAAGGTCCCTTCCAACTCAAACCATCCTGTGATTCTGTAAAGATATTAAAATGATCTGTCCCCAGATACCAAGCACTGAGGAACAAGCATCAGGGTGACCATCTGCACACAAACATTAACAGCTGACCAAATGGAGCTTGAGGCCAGGGGCAGCTGGAGAAATGCTGGGATTTGGCCAACAGAAATGTCTTGAAGTTTTGCAAGGAGAAGTGTCCAGTCCTGCATCCCGGGGAAGAATAACCCCAAGGCAGCAGGACAGGCTGGGACCTGATGTGCTGAGCAGGGACCCTACGGAGACGGGGCTGGGCGGACGCCTCATGAGCCAGTGGTGCACGCTCACTGTGGACAAGGACGGCTGTCTACGGGGCTGCAGGAGGAGGAGCGTGTGCCCCCCAGGCAATTTGAGTCACCTTCCCCTTTCACTCAGCACTGCTGCGGCCCAACGCACACAGTTTGCGGTCCCAGTGTGCGGCTCCCCATTTTGGAGAAGTGGAGAGGACCAGGAGAGTGTCCAGAGGAGGTCTGCCACATTGGGCTTGAGGGCCCAGTGCACGTGTGCTTTCTGGAGAGGCTGAGGGACCTGGGCTTCTCTAGCCCAGTGGCAGGGAGGCTCTGGGCAGTATTGGAATAGCCTGAAACTGGTTGCAGGGTTATTTCAGAGACGATGGAGGTTTTCTTTGGAAGGAAACAGCAGGAGAAAGAAATAATGCAACAGAGGTCAGCTTGGGAGGTTGAGACTGGACACCAGGAGAAAGAAATGCCACTGCAAGGGCAGTGCTGTGCTGCAACAGATCACCCAGAGGGAGTCGGGATCAGCCCAAGGCGTTGTGTTTCAAGAAGAGCCAAGGACAATGGAGAGAGTTCAGTAAAAGCAGTGAGATGCCGAGCGGAGAGCAAGACGGGGAAGCAGGGGGGATGTCTGCAGCCTGCAGGGGAAGAGGAGCAGATGTGGGACACCATAGCACAGTCAGTGGTGGAGACGATCAAGGGAGATGGCAAGGCTGAAAGGCCCCAACAGTGCTTATGTCTTTCTCCTCTTGGCTGTGGCTGTTGTCTGTGCCACCAAGGCTACCAGAAGACACCTTATCCTTACAGCACTAGGGCCTTAGCGCCTCCTCTTCCCCACCCGGGAGCTGTCATTCTGTGTTTCTGCCCTTGGCGTTGCACGTCCTCCCATCACAATGCCTCAGGAAGAGCCCTGAGCTGTGGTTGTGGGGCAGGATCTCCCTTCCCAGGGGCTGGAGGCCAGGGCTTGGCCCTTTGCCTTCCTCTCACACATTCAGGATTAGCCAGCATCAGACACCTATCCATTGCCTTTGCCTACCTGCCCTCACTGCCTCCAGTTTTCCCTCAAACGAGCCCCCAGGAGCCTTTGGCAGTAATGGCCCTCAGTGGGACCCATTAACGCTCCAAGAAACTTTGCAGTTTGCATCTGATGTTGACTTCTGGAGAGGTTTCATCAGCTTCCCCTGTGTCTGATCTTCATGGGCTCGGCACCAAAACCACCAGAGAGGTCAATAAAATGCCTTGAGCTGGTCCTCTGCCACTAAACTGGTCCAGGCTTCCGGGATGGAGGAAAGTCATGGCAAGGAGCTCCTCTACCAAGCGTGAGAGGAGTCGAGCAGGCAGAGAGAGGTTAAAGGTAGCTGGGAGTGGGAGGACTCTGAGAGCTCACAGAGAGAGAAACCTTCACAGCCCTTGACACGGTAAGTCTCTGGGTGCAGGGCAATGCCGCTGCAGTTCCTGCAGGGATCTCCTAAAGCTCTCATAGCCCAAAACCTATGGGATCTCTCTCCTGGGTAGAGCAGGAGGACATGCTCAAGATCAGAGATTCTCTGCTGCTCCATCAGAGGCAGTGGACATTTCACAGGGACTTTGCCAGAAGCACCTCAAGACAAGCGCTACCTGGGAGTTGTCCTGGTTTCAGCTGGGAGAGAGTTCATTTTCTTCCTAGAAGCTGCTGTGGTTTGGATTTAGACTAATGATGATGAGACATTTTGGTTGAGTTGTTGCTAAGTAGTGTGTATGTTAAGTCAAGGACTTGTTCAGTTTCCCGTAGAAAGTGAGAGGGAGCACAGGCAGGACAAGCTGGGCCTAGGAATATTCCATACCACAGACGTCATGCTCAGTATAGAAATGGGGGTTGGCCGGGCAGCAGGAATCCGTGTTTGCTGCTCGGGATGGGCATCGGGTGGTAAGCAATTGTACTGCATCACTCCTGGTTTCCTATATTCTTTTACAATGATTGTCATTTTCTTTCCCGTTACTGGTCTATCAAACTGTCTGTACCTCAACCCATGAGATTTTTATTCCTTTTTCTCCCTCTTCTCCCTGTTCCTCTGCAGGGGGCCAGGGGGGAGTGAGTCAAAAGCTGCGTGGTCGTTCCCCCCCGACAAGGCTGAGGAGTGAGCTGGCTCTGCTCATGTCACTGCAGCTTTAGGACAACCGGGAGCTTCCTTGAGGTTTTCCTGCAGGAATATGCTGAGCAGCTCCTCTGCGTTACAAGTGGATTACAGATGAGGTAACTAGTGAATGTCAGACGCTGTAACCCCTTTCCCAAATCCCCGCTGCTGTGGAGCAGGGATGACTCCTTGGGAGCCCACAAGCAGAGCTCTGCTCCTCACGGCACACTTGGCCAGCAACAATGAGAGCTCCAACAAGGGCAATGCAGAAAGCTCCCGGAAGGAAGGACACAGGCAAAGAGTGTTTTCGGGGCTTGGGTTTGGAAGGGCAGGCAATGGGAAGAGATTTGCTCAGAGCTGTCCTGACTTGTGAGTGTGCTTTTGGCAGTACCTCGGGAACAAAGGGATCCGATGTCCAACGGCAGCTCCATCACCCACTTCCTCCTGCTGGCATTCGCAGACACGCGGGAGCTGCAGCTCTTGCACTTCTGGCTCTTCCTGGCCATCTACCTGGCTGCCCTCCTGGGCAATGGCCTCATCATCACTGCCGTAGCCTGTGACCACCGCCTCCACACCCCCATGTACTTCTTCCTCCTCAACCTTGCCCTCCTCGACATGGGCTGCATCTCCACCACTCTCCCCAAAGCCATGGCCAATTCCCTCTGGAACACAAGGGCCATCTCCTACTCGGGATGTGTTGCACAGGTCTTCCTGTTTGTCACCTTCATCTCAGCAGAGTTTTATCTTCTGACAGTCATGGCCTACGACCGCTACGTTGCCATCTGCAAACCCCTGCACTATGGGTCCCTCCTGGGCAGCAGAGCTTGTGTCCACATGGCAGCAGCTGCCTGGGGCAGTGGCTTTCTCACTGCTCTCCTGCACACGGCCAATACATTTTCAATACCCCTCTGCCAAGGCAATGCCCTAGACCAGTTCTTCTGTGAAATCCCCCAGATCCTCAAGCTCTCCTGCTCAGACGCAGACTACCTCAAGGAAGGCAGGCTTCTTGTGTTTGCTGTCTGTTTATTCTTTGCGTGTTTTGTTTTCATTGTGGTGTCCTATGTGCAGATCTTCAGGGCTGTGCTGAGGATCCCCTCAGAGCAGGGACGACACAAAGCCTTTTCCACGTGCCTCCCTCACCTGGCCGTGGTCTCTCTGTTTCTCAGCACTGCCACATTTGCCTACCTGAAGCCCTCCTCCATCTCCTCCCCAGTACTAGACCTAGTGATGTCCATTCTGTACTCGGTGGTGCCTCCGGCAGTGAACCCCCTCATCTACAGCATGAGGAACCAGGAGCTCAGGGATGCCCTGAGAAAACTATTGCAATATACTGCAATATTCACAGAAAACAGCAGGACAACCTTCTGTTCATAACCTTTTTACAGTCTTCCTTTCTTTCTTTCTTTCTTTCTTTCTTTCTTTCTTTCTTTCTTTCTTTCTTTCTTTCTTTCTTTCTTTCTTTCTTTCTTTCTTTCTTTCTTTCTTTCTTTCTTTCTTTCCTTCTTTCTTTCTTTCTTTCTTTCTTTCTTTCTTTCTTTCCTTCTTTCTTTCTTTCCTTCTTTCCTTCTTTCTTTTTCTTTCTTTCTTTCTTTCTTTCTTTCTTTCTTTCTTTCTTTCTTTCTTTCTTTCTTTCTTTCTTTCTTTCTTTCTTTCTTTCTTTCTTTCTTTTCTTTCTTTCTTTCTTTTCTTTCTTTCTTTTCTTTCGTTTTGTTACTTTTTTTTCCTTCCTATATTCCTTGCTTTCTTTATCTCTTCCTCTCTTTCTCTCTTTCACTGTTTCTCTTTTTTCTCTCTTCCTCTTATTTTAGGCTTGTTGTAATATTATTCCTAATCTCGCTTTTTGAGCATTTCAGTGTTCTTTCTTCCCAATGACATGCTGTACACGAGAAGCCAGACTCCCTCTATACTTGAAACAAAATAAAGGCAGCAGCAGAAAATCAAGCAGCGAATGAATGCTTTATTTTGCTTTGCTTACACACGCAGCTTTTGCTTTACCTGGGCTGAGCTGGGAAGCGCTCGGGAGAGGAAAACACCAGTGCAGAGCTCAGCTGTGTGAGTGTGAAGGCTGGGTGCACACAGCAGTGTTCTCACACAGCCAGGCCTTCTGGAGAGACAGGAAGGACCAGCAGAGCAGGACCTGCTCTGTGCCACGGTCCACGGACACCCCGGGGAACCTGCCCCAGGGTAATCGTCACCAACCAGCCCCTCACGGCTGCAGCAACAGCCACTCACCTCAGCTCAGAGAGCTGCTCTGTCCCTCCATGGAGGGACACAAAATGACTGCATCAGAAGTTTGTTCTTGCTTTACAGACTCTTGAATGCACATGTCATGTGGGTGATGAGATGAATTTGAGGGAGCACAAGTGCCAGCAGCTACTGCTAGGAGTGTCCTGTTGTGGGAAACTCAGTCTCTTGAGATCACTTCAGGTTTTGAGTAACACCCCCTGGGTAACCACCACTGCCATGTGCTTCCTTGTATGTGGGTCATAGAGACATCGAATCACAGAATCACAGCATGGTTCGGGTTGCAAAGAACCTTTAAAGGTCATCTAGTCCAATCCCCTCTCCACACACAGGGACATCTTTCACTAGATCAGGTTTCTCAAAGCAGTGTCCAACCAGACTTTAAACACTTCCAATGATGGGCCATCGTCAGCTTTTCTGGGCAACCTGTTCCCTTCTCTCACCACCATTATCGCAATATATTTCTCCCTTATCTCCAATCTAAACCCGCCCTCTCTCCCTTTAAAACCCTTGGCCCTCGTCCTGTCACTGCAGGCCTTGGTACAAAGTCTCTCCTCGACTGTCCTACAAGCCTCCTTTTTATATTGGATTCCTGCAATAAGGTCTCCCTGGAGCCTTCTCTTCTCTGTGCTAAACAACCCCAACTCTCTCAGCTTTTCTCCATGAGAGGTGTTCCAGCTTTCAGAGCATTTTTGTGGCCCTACTCTACACGCACGCTAACAGGTCTATATTGGTCTTGTGCTTGGCCCCCCGGAGCTGGACACTGTTCTCCAGCTGGGGTCTCACCACAGCAGCGTAGAGGAGGACAATCCCCTCCCTCCACCTGCTGGCCACGCTTCTTTTCATGCAGCCCAGGATGCGCTTGGCTTTCTGGTCCTGCACTTGGACCACAACAACCCCATGCATCGCTACAGGCTTGGGGCAGTGTGGCTGGAGAGCTGCCTGGCAGAAAAGGACCTGGGGGTTGTAATTGACAAGCGGCTGAACAGGAGCCAGCAGTGTGCCCAGGCGGGCAAGAGGGCCAATGGCATCCTGGCTTGTATTAGAAATAGTGTGACCAGCAGAAGGAGGGAGGTGATTGTCCCCCTGTACTCAGCACTGGGGAGGCCACCCCTTGAGTATTGTGTCCAGTTCTGGGCACCTCAATACGAGAGAGATCTCGAGGTGCTGGAGCGAGTGCAGAGGAGGGCAACGAAGCTGGTGAAGGGCCTGGAGAATAAATCTGATGAGGAGCGATTGAAGGAGCTGGGACTGTTTAGTTTGAGGAAGAGGAGGCTGAGGGGAGACCTCATCGCTCTCTACAACTACTTGAAAGGCCATTGTAGAGAGGTTGGTGCTGGTCTCTTCTCACAGGTCATTAGTGATAGAACAAGAGGGAATGGGTTCAAGCTGCAGCAGGGGAGGGTTAGGCTGGACATTAGGAAAAAATTCTTCCCAGAAAGAGTGGTCAGACACTGGAATAGGCTGCCCAGGGAGGTGGTGGAGTCACCATCCCTGGATGTGTTTAAGACTCGTTTAGATGTGGTGTTAAGGGATATGGTGTAAGGGAGAACTTCGTAGAGTGGAGTTGATGCTCGGACTCGATGATCCCAAGGGTCTTTTCCAACCTAAATGATTCTATGACTCTATGATTGCCAGCTCATGTTCAGTTACTCAAACCCCAGTATCCTCAAGCCCTTCTCTGCAGGGCTGCTCTCAAGCCCTTCGTCAACACACTCCATGTGTCTCCTGCACTGCTTACAGCTTGCTGGGATGCTCTTCCAGCAGCTGTCAGGGTGACTGGAGTCCCCCAGGAGGATCGGAGTGTCTGTGGTGCTTCCTGTAGGAGAAGTAAGAACGCTTCGTCAAAAGGCTCCTCTTGGTCAGGTGGCCTGGAGCAAACCCCAGCCATGAGGATTCCAGCTGCACAAGGGTGCTCAGCTCCTCCTCTTTGTTCCCCAGGCTGCGTGCATTGGTACAGAGGCACTTCAGCTGGGCCATTGACCAGGACAACTTCTTTAGAGGAACACATCCAAAATCCTATGAAGCATTTCACAGCTGTTTCCCTGTGGGTTCCGAACACACCAGCAGCCCCTGGCCCTTCTCTCTTCCTAAAATCTCCATCCCCTTCCCCCGGTCAATCCAGTCGGACATGCAACTGGCCTCTTTTATACCGTCTTCTGCCTCCTCCCTCTTGGTTCCTCCCTGCTCCCCCTTCCGCTGCATGTCCCTCAGGGGTTTGCACAGCTCTAGTCATTCCCGCATCCCTCCCAGACCAGGCTCCCTCTGAGTCACAACGTTCTCATTTCAAACGGACACTTGATCTTCCTGGAGGTGCCACCTGGACTTTCTTGATGGCCCACCAATTCCTGGGACTGGCAAAAGTTCTTTCTTGTCATGGACTCCATGGTTCTTTGCTCAAGTTTGTGGCTCAGTGCATTCTGCTTCTGGTTTTTCTCCCTTTTTTCTCCCCGTTTCCCCATTAACAAGGTCCCCGCTCAGATGACCTTGCTGGAATAAACACTCCACCTCTCACACGCCTCCATCCCTCAGCGTGACTGACCACCTTTGGCTCCCATCGCTGCCTCCCTGAGCCTTTGCCCTCAGGTTTGGGGCCCTGCACCTTCTTCTTTATGGCCACTCGGCCTGACAGCTGCCCCGCCCACCAGCTTCCGGCGGAAGTCCCGCCCCCTCTCCTCTACCGGGCCTCTGCTCTCTTCTGATTGGCTGCCAGCACCGGCCACCCTGGCTGGATAGACCCGGAAGTGCATGGGACCCGGAAGGCCCTTCCCCTCCATGCACGGGGTCGCCATTTTGGTTTGTCCACCATTTTATGCCGAGATGCCGCCATTCCCTGGCAGGGAGCTGCCGTTTGGTTAAAGATCACACAGCTCCGTGATTGGCTAACGGCCAGTTCTTGACACCGTCACACCCGCGTGTTCTCAGGCAGCCTATGGGATGAGCTGCCTGCCTCGTTTGGATATAAAAATAGAATATTTCTAGACAATATAATCATATATTGTATATATCTAGGAAAGGAAGTGTATCATTCTACTAATGAATTTATTTTTTTTAATACTACACACACTATTTTTATATATATACTTATGTGTATGTGTATAGATTTCTACAATGGTAAACATTAATAAACATATAGAAATTAAATTAATAATTTTTGTTTCCAAAGTTTAAATAACTATAAATTTGAATTGGAGCTATACATTTGAATTGAGTAAATCCCCCTTCAATAAGATTTAGTGTAGTGAAGAATTACAGTTTAAATGTGAACGGAAGCAGAAGGAAAAGGCCGGGTGGGGGTCCCCCACTTTACCAGGCTGCAGAACAAGCCCTGACAGGGTGGGCTGGGGGGAATTCAAGAGGGCGGAGGGGTGCCCGAAAGGTGGTGGGGCACGGACACGCTGGAACGTGCCCAGGGGCTACGGCCCCCTTCTAGGAGGGGCGAGCAAGTGACGGAGAGGGGGGTCAGTACTGGCTTGGGTCCCCCCAAAAGACGAGCACGCAGCAAATAGGTTGGTATGTGCTTGTGAGGAGCTGCTGCCTGAGTAGCCAACAGGCCGAGAGGAGGCTTCTGGTGTGTGTAGGAGCTTGTGAGGAGTCGTATCTCAGAGGTGAGCAGACAGCAAGCACGGGGAGACGGGGTGGTCAGGTCTCTGGTGCCTGAGTAGCGGATAGACCAGGAGCAAGGCCAGGGCTCCTGCAGGGGCTGGTGAGGTCACTGGTGCTGCTGTAGCTGATAGGAGACATGTGGCTCAGGTTTGTACTTGTGATGTCACTCTTGGCTGAGTAGCTGATAAGGCAGGACCAGGTGCACAGCTCATGTAGGTGCTTGTGAGGTCACTGGTCCCTGCGCAGATGCCAGGCCAGGAGCTGTCACCTGGCTTGTGGATGTCTTTGCGATGTCACTGGTGCCTGAGGAGCCCAGGAGAAACATGTCTTGTGTTGGGTGTTTTGAGGTCCCAGGTGCCTGAGAATCTGGGAGGCCAGGACTGGGCACCCATCTTGTGTAGGTGTTTGCAAGGTCACCTGTGACCGTTCAGCTGACAGGCCAGCAAGAGGCCCATGGGTTGTGTAGGTGCTGGTGAAGTCACTGCTGCCCGCGTACCTGGTAGGGCAGGAGCAGGTACATGGCCTGTGATTTCCCCACTGCCTGTGTAACTTTTAGGCAAGGAGCCGGTGTATGGTTTGTGTGGGTGCTTCTGATGTCATTAAAATGGACCTTTCCTTGATAGAACACATCAGAGGTTGACTCAGCATCAGAGCCATCTGACTTGAACTTCTGACTTTAACTTCTCAAGTGGTTTGATCACTCTCCTCACGGTAACTGAGGTCCATGGGAGTCAGCACCAAATACATCACAGGGTCGTTAAAATGCAAAAAGCTCTGATGAGCCATGCCTTTCCCCATAAGATTCTTCAAGTCTTCAAGTCTTGTACAGCCGTTTGGAGAGGTTTCAGGACTTTAAAGAGGGAGATTTCAATGAGCATCTAAAGGGAAAGGACTTTTTGAGATTTTTGGTTTCTTTTGTCAGTTTTTTTCCAGCCGACAGAATAACTGTTACCAACAATCTTCGGCTGATATTCATCCAGGGTGCCTCCTAAGGAGCTCTGGGCATGTCGGAAAAGCAGTCTCCTCGATGGCAAACACCGTATAGACAGTTCCTCCTCACCGCCCCAACCCCGCCATTTCTCTCCGTGGCCACCTGGCCATGATTTTAACATCTCAATGTTAAAATCTAACCTTTTCCCACTGAAGTCTGTAGTTGAACGTTACAGCTCCTGGGCATCTTCATTTTATGAAATGTATTCATTCATCTCTGCTGCTGAAAACGTGCTCGTATTTTTTTAAATGTGGAAAACAATTCCTCAGCTTCTCAGGCAGACCTCAGTTGCTCGACACCCCAGTTACCTGATGCCTTTGCCTGGGACTGGCAGCCAGCACATGAGAGCTGAGGGACACCAGAGCCCCCAGCAGCTGCACAGGGAGGCTGGGCAGAGGGTCTCAGGGCATCTGCACTGGCAAGAGGCACCTGGGTCCCTGCAGCTGAGGACATTTGTGTCCTGTTAAATGCATCGCATCTGAAAATCTGAAAATCACTTTCCCTTCCAAATGGAGACAGCACACCAAATCGCCCCTCTAAGTCTGCAACATTAAAACACAACTAAACCAAACAAGGAGGATGAGAACCGCATGAAGGGCTGAGTCACCATCCCTGAATGTGTTTAAGACTCGTTTAGATGTGGTGTTAAGGGAGTAAGGGAGAACTTCGTAGAGTGGAGCCGATGCTCGGACTCAATGATCCCAAGGGTCTTTTCCAACCTAAATGATTCTATGATTCTATGGCCCAGGTGCTGTGTAGCTAGGGATTGTTTACTTATCCCACGCTTTGCCGCCAGGGAGAGCCATGAGAACTCCAGGGCTCGTTCCAGGTGCTGCGTCCGCACGTCCTTCGGCATCCACAATTCCCCCTTCTTCATTTACTACAAAAACAGTGGCCAAGGTTTTATCTGTAAGACGCTGCGCACACCGTAGCACACAGGGAATACAAAGCATAATGCACAAGAATATGCTTATACAAAAAAGCAAGAATTTTAGAGCTGATTGCAACCACCCAGTTAAGCCCCAACTGTTAAAAAGGTTATCCAGCCATCCCCAACTTCCCCCCATTCGTAATTTCTGCACATTTTGCTCTAACTGTTGTATACTTTTATGGATTGATTCAGAGTGGTCTGATAAATTCATACAGCACGTGCCATCAAAATCTTCACATCCATGGCCATGCGCTAATAACAGAAAATTGACGGCTGCTCTATTTTACAGAGTTGCATGGCGTACTGAATCTACATCTAATAAAAGGCCAGGAAGAGCTACTGAAGTAGCCTTACTTTGTTCCACAAGCCAACAACCTAGCTTTTTTTAAGAGCGTTAGCGCTTTTGCAGAAGCCACACCGAGAGCAGAGAAAGAAGAAATGGCAACCACAGGTGGCTGCCAAAAGTGTACCCGGTAATCAAGAGGGGTGACCTTTTGGAGATATGTTGCGTTTCGAGAGCATTTGGCAAAGTTAAAACACTTACGAGCATCCATCTGAATTTAGCCTAGAATACCAACCTCCTGTGGCTCTAAAGGCAGGGGAGAGAATAATTTATTTGCCCAATATAATCTACTGAGGCAATCTGTAGGTTAAGACTTTGTGATAACCAAGGGTCAAGGTCGTCCTTTTTGACAGGGACATGTATGTGGCTTGGATCCATTCCAGAAAGCTGCTGACAGCACAAACGACCCTGGGAAAACAATCGTGGTAACATTTCAGTCATCATAGTTACTGTTTTGGAAAAGGTAAGTGGCAAAACTACCCACTCTAATGCAGTCGGGCTCTTTGCGAGTGCATCATCCCACTGTCCTACCAGGGCGTAAGGTTGAAATTCTTGTAGGAAGGTGTTCAACGTGTCTTGCAGCAGTAGTAGACTATATCTTACCTGCAACGTGCTGTAACGCCTTCTGAGCTGTTGGGGTTAATGAACATAGAACTTATGGGAGGGGGGGCGGGGCGGACAGAGACAGCGCTCCAGGGCGTCCCCTGTATCTTCAAAGTGCGCTCATTTCTCTCTCCCTCTCTCCGGCCCGAGACAGACCCCTTATATCCTGCACCGGATTGAGTGGAGAAGTACAGGCTAGAGTCGCTGCACGTGTGGCCAGCGCATGCAGCGAGTCCCACCAGACTCGTGATCCGGCTTTGCTAACGGCGGCTGTCTGATACGTGACCACATTGTTGTAATCCCTTCTTGTTATCTTCTTCTGTGAAGGTCAGGTTCTCATGGATACACACGCAGTTGTGGAATAAATACTAAATTGGCTAAAAAATACAAAAGTACAGCATTGTTCACACATTAAGGAAAAGTATAAAATCAAGAGGCTTCTGAGGTAGAAAATAGCCGCAGCTGGCATGAAGCACACAACATCTGTGGTTCCCTGGTAAGCTACATGAGGTACGGGATGGGATGCAATTATCCCTGGCTTTACCTTATGATGTATAGCGGATACAGGAATGGGATGATACCATGAAACAGATAAGCTGCCAGTTAGCTGCCCACTAGATGCCCAGAGCCAACATTTTGTCAAATTTTGATGAAATGCTGTCCTTTGTGCGAACTTTGCTCATTATAATGTCATTATAATACCAAAACACACCTCCATCCCGAAGGCTACCCGCCTCCAAGGTGCAACCACTCCTTCTTGAGTCTGCGCCCTGAATTTCTCGTAAACTATACCTTTAATTGTGAAGCGAGAGAAATTTACACCAATCATGATAAAAGTATGTATGACTGAAGTCACTCAAACTCCACCTTGAAGATAACAAATAGTATAAAAATAGCCCAAGAGAGGGGGGATACCCAGGGAAGACACCATCATAAAGAATTACATCACTGACTTCTGGGATCAGTCGACGGGCTGAGCCTCTCTTCCCCCCCATAGGGACGCCTTTGGGTAAGACTTAGATTATACTGAGTGCTTCCTCGGGAAACTTAGAAATTTCTCTAGAGACTCTCTTTTTCTACATTTAGAGCCAGGCTGTATCGTTTATAACTTTGTCGCGCGTTTTGTATATGTAACAATACTTTCATTTGCACGTGCTTTGCAGACAGTGTATTTATCACCGGCAATCCTAAGAACCTGTATATCTGTTGTTTAAATAAACTGCACTTTTTTAAGTAGCTAGTCGTTTTGGTTTCTCACTGAACGCGACCAAAGACTCGAGAGTGGCCGTGCTAGTTCATGAGCACGACTAGACTGAAGGTGCAGTCCACTATTAGTGTATCCAAATCGTAATAGTTTAATACATATTAAACGCGATTGGACTGATAGTGCTGAATTGGGCATCACTCAGAATTTAAACCTAGCCGCACCTAGCCTCCCACCTCGGTGAGGAGTGTTAGAACGCAAGGGGGTTTATCTTCTGCTAAAACCGCTTTGCCCCTTTTCACGCAACAGCAGTTTTTACAGCAACATATTCTACAACTCGTACCAGGGTACGATGCAAAGCGGCATCTACAACTGATCGTATAATGCTTATTAAACACGGCAAACAGCGTACTAAACATAACAGACAAATTCCTTCCACACAGGCAAACGAGTATAATTTGCTTCAACCAACCCCACCCCCAAGTCCATCCAAAAAAGATTGCACCCAGTGGTCTCCACAAGTTGCTGGTTGGGTCAGTGCCGTTCTTGCAACTGGGCATGGATGGATTTGGAGTGGTCACTTAGATTCATACAACACAGTCCTTTAAAATCTTGACAACCATGTCTGTGAGCTGAAAGCAAAAAGTCAATAGCAGCTCTGTTTTGCAGCGTCGCATGTCGACTACTATCTCCATCAGCAATAACTCAGAAATAGCTGTACCAGTAGCATTGCTAAACTTATCCTTGGCAGCAAGAGAGTCCTTGTTCTCAAGAGCACATGCGGACTCCCTGTTCTTCCTGGTACAGTCTTCTCACTGTGCTTTGACCTTCCACAACTGCGTCCATGCCTGCTCGTTGGGACTCCGTAGACCGAACCAGGATAGCAGACGCATTCAATCCTTTTGGCTTTGCTGTTGCCTGTAAGGGCGCACACACCGGGCTGGAACCCACCGAGGTCCCGTTCCTGTGGAGACACAAGCATAGCCTCTCCCCCACGTTATCAACTGCTATGGACCCTCCATAATTCCTCATTCTAAATTATGTACTAGCACTTGAGCTTTACCCTCGCTATTGTGTTTGTCCACTCGCAAAGATGAATAATGTCGGCTAATGGTTGACTCGGCACTGTCAGATAAATTGAAAAAATTGAGTACATACAATGCCTTAGCCAAGCCTTCCTGTGGTGAGAGAGACTCAACTCCCCCTTTTTGGCGCAACAACATGCCTTTTAACGAACTATGCGATCGTTCTACAATGCCTCGGCCGGTAGGGGAGTGCGGAATGCCCGTAAGGTGCTTGACCCCCCAATCTTGAAAGAATTTTTGAAGGCGGAGGGAGATGTAAGCTGGGCCATTAGCCGTCTTAACCGTATGGGTGACACCTAGAGCAAAAGCTAGAGTAAAACGTTTGATAACAACGCGAGCTTTTTCACCAGTAGGACAAGTGGCATGTATGGCTCCGGAGAAGGTATCTATAGAAACATGGATGTATTTAAGGCGTCCAAATTCGGAAAAGTGAGTTACATCAGTTTGCCACAGCTCAAGAGCAGTAAGGCCTCGCGGGTTAACGCCAAAGGGTGATGAACTTGTGTATAACTGCTGGCAATCTGGACAGGCAGCAACGACATT
This sequence comes from Larus michahellis, assembly GCF_964199755.1. NCBI lineage: Eukaryota > Metazoa > Chordata > Aves > Charadriiformes > Laridae > Larus > Larus michahellis. Next base: position 794,713 of record NC_133912.1, read on the forward strand.
TCTTGCCTGCCAGGGCATCCAGGAAAAGGTTTTTTGCAACGCTTTTGCATTCTGATGGAAAAATGCATGAGAGATTCGGGCTTGCTCTATTACCTGGGGCACTACTTGAGCTGTGAGAGTTAATGCATCAGCTCGTCCATTGCCTTCCACTAGGGGCCCTGGAAGGGCGGTGTGAGCTCTGATGTGCATGATCAAATAAGGATGCTGTCTGTTGTTCAGCAAATGCAAAAGCGTTGACAGTAGAGTAAGAAGTAAGGGGTTGGAGACTTCCCTTAAACAAGCATTTTCTATGCGGGGTACAAGTCCCACAACAGAGGCAGAATCAGTTATTATAGTGACAGGAGCGTCCCATTTCTGGAACACTCGTACAGCAGCGGCGAGCTCTACGATTTGTGGGGACCCGCTAGTTCGGCGTACATCAGAATCCCACAATTTACTCTGCGGGTCTTGCCTTCCTACGACTGAGCGGCCGGTTCGTCCAGAACCATCAGTAAAGACAGTCAAAGCTTGTAAAGGCACATGACTCACTTTCGGGGCTACATACAAAATAAAATCTTTTTGTAAGAGTCTATGGCTAGGGCTATGAATATCTGTTTGTCCCGGGTGGTCAATAGTCGCTGTTTGAAACATCACTGAGGTTTGTAGAAGCCATTGCAGCACTTGCGTGGCTATTGGTAAGATAATACGGGAAGACTCCTGCCCAGCTAATAGCATAAGCCGTTGTCTTCCTTTTGTGATCAACATAGCAAAGCATTCTGGGCGAGTTACCACTGTCTTATACAGCTGCTGAGAAAGGAAGACCCATTCAATAATGATCAAAGGGTCAGAACGAGTCTCATCCCACTGATACGTTAATGCATACGGTTGCACAGCGGGATTTAATATCACCATTTGGAAAGGTAGGCTCGGACACACGCGATCCGCTTGACGTGAGGCTAATGCTTTAGAAACCTTTGCCAAGGCCGACTGCGCTTCTGGGGTTAGACTCCTAGGTGACAAAAGATCTGAGGTCCCTGTTAACAAAGAAAATAATGGACTTAACTCGTGACTTGGTACCCCCAATAGTGGACGAACCCAATTAATGGCCCCTAAGAGCTTCTGTACATCATTAAGGGTTTTAATATCTGCTTGAATTTTCACTTGTTGCGGGATAATTTTTTGTTCTGTGCTCCTCCATCCCAAGTACTGCCACGGCTCCTTCTGGTGTACTTTTTCAGGCGCAATTTGTAACCCGGCAAGTTTTACTTGACGATATGTAAACTGCAGAGCTGCTTGCACAGTCTCTCGTGACTCTGCTGACACAAGGATATCGTCCATATAACGGTATCTTATAGCATCAGCAAACCTTTGCCGAACGGGAGATAGGGCCTTTGCTGCAAACCACTGGCACGTTGTGGGGATATTTTCCATCCCCTGTGGGAGAACTGTCCAATGACAGCGTTCACAAGGTTCACTTACCTTGATAGATGGCACAGAAAATGCAAATTTGGGGGCATCCTCAGGATGCAACGGGATTATGAAAAAACAATCTTCCAATTTCGGGGGACCATAGTGGGTGAAGGCATGCCAGGTTGTAGAGTACCCATATCTTCCATTGCAGCATTAATTTTTCTTAGATCATGTAAAAGTCGCCATTTGCCCCTTTTTTTCTGGATTACAAACACAGGCGAATTCCACGGACTGGTCGTTGGGACTATATGGTCTTCTCGGAGCTGTTCTTCAACTGGCTGATGAAGGCGGCGCAACTTTTCACGTGACAAGGGCCACTGTTCCACCCAAACGGGGTTATTAGATTTCCAGGTTAACTTTAAGGTGGCTTGCGCCACAGTGGCCCCTAAGACAAATTTGACCCAATCTGTATTCCCCAGTGGCTCATACAGTCTCCGCCCCATAAAGTAATTGGCGTAGTTAACACAAAAGGACGGAATGGAGAAGTGCAGGGTCCTGCACCTGGGAAGGAAGAATGCCAAACACCAGTATAGGTTAGGGGCGGACATGCTGGGAAGCAGCTCTGAGGAGAAGGACCTGGGGGTCCTGGTAGACAGCAAATTATCCATGAGCCAGCAGTGTGCCCTTGTCGCCAAGAAGGCCAATGGCATCCTGGGCTGCATAGGGAAGACTGTGGCCAGTAGGTCGAGGGAGGTCATTCTCCCCCTCTACTCTGCACTGGTGAGGCCACAACTGGAGTACTGCGTCCAGTTTTGGGCTCCCCAGTTCAAGAGGGACAGGGCACTACTGGAGCGAGTCCAGCGTAGGGCAACCAAGATGATTATGGGACTGGAGCACCTCCCTTATGAGGAAAGGCTGAAAGAGCTGGGACTCTTTAGCCTGGAGAAGAGAAGGTTGAGGGGGGACCTGATTAACGTTTACAAGTACCTAAAGGGTGGGTTTAAGGAGGACGGAGCCAGGCTCTTTTCAATGGTTCCCAGCGACAGGACAAGGGGCAAGGGCACAAGCTAGAACATAGGAAGTTCCGTTCAAATACACGGAAAAACTTCTTTACAGTGAGGGTGACAGAGCACTGGAACAGGCTGCCCAGGGAGGTTGTGGAGTCCCCTTCTCTGCAGATTTTCAAGACCCGCCTGGATGCAGCCCTGAGGGATGTGCTGTAGGCAATCCTGCTCTAGCAGGGGAGTTGGACTAGATGATCTCTAGAGGTCCCTTCCAACTCTGAAGATTCTGTGATTCCGTGATTCCGTGAATGAGGCAGCACGATTCTCGGGCCCCTGGGTCTGAATTAGGTGTTTGCTCTGTAAAGGCAAAGCATTCCCGCCAATGCCCATTAATGCCTCCCCCACTTGTACTAACGGCCAGTTCACAGGCCATCTGTCTTCAGAGATGACTCTGACATCTGCTCCGGTGTCCAGAATACCGCTCACGCAAACAGGACCTTTTCCTCGCATCGTCAATGTGCACTGCATCAATGGTCGGCCAGCACTGACGGATTGCGTCCCTAGTATCTGTGGGCTCCCGGCTGAGACAAAGCCTCCGTTCCCCCTTTGTGTTTGAACAGCTTTCGGGGGACAGGCATCAAAATACACCAATTGGGCTATCCTGGAGCCGCAAGGTAGTGTGCAGGGGGGTGCTGGGGTCCATTTAGTCTCGCAGGATATAACACAGAGTAATTCACCAAGGCATGCAATACCATATACACATATAGGAAAAACCCAAAAACATCTCTCTATGGTACTGCTTTGAATCTAGTGTCCTATTTCTCTTTCTCTGCTGTTTTCTTGTAGCGCGCATGGCATACTTTTGTGCTAACGTGGCACATTTCCCGTCTAATTATACCTGTTTGGGTTTTCTTTTCTTTTTTCTTTTTTTTTCTGTTTTTCTTTTTTTTTCCTTTTTTCTTTTTTTTCTGTTTTTCTTTTTTTTTTTTTTTTTCTTCATCACTTACAACTGACGTAACAGTCTGCCTTTGCAACTAGGGCTCACCCTTAAGTTCCTCATTTTCCTACAGAGCATCCTAGAGATTTTGGCTCAACTCCTTTTCCCGATCGACCATGAGCTTATAGGCAAACAACAAACAACCAGCGATACGCCCTGAACGGGCGAGCCGTTCCCACGAGCGTAAGCGTGTCGGCTGATGAAAACTCCCCCAATATTTCAGGACTTTCATCGGTTCTACGGCCCCTCCTGGTCTATCTACCTGGGGCGCACTCACCTTACATCTACACATTGTGTATATACAAACTTCTTCACTTGACGGAGTGTCAGCCCCAGTCGCGTACGAGAACAGGACCACACCGGGCAGAACACCTGCTCCAGGGGAGTCACCTAACGACACTGCACACAACAAAAACCAAACAGTAGCACAGATGATGATCAGCAGGTAGAAGCTGGCGCCCACACACACTCACACAGCAGACATACAAAAACAACACTTCTATCTCAGGGAGACGGCTGGGGAGGGGAGGGGGCCAGGCGGGCGGTGGCAGGAGCGAAACGGCTCCGGCTCCGTCCTTCTCTGCTGACATTCTGACAATACACCGCAATACCCCGATTCCGGCTGCGCACGTATAAGCGGTTGATAAGGGGGAACAGATGCGGTACCTGGCGCAAATGGAGAAGGGTTAAGAACGGAGGAGCGCGATAGCGACTTTCGTCGCTGTTGCTGTAAAAATGTCCTCCGCAATTGGAGCAGATGCAGGAATAGCTTTAATTGGGGTTAAAGGTGGATAGAAATCAGGTTCAGTCTCTGGATTTATTGGACCAGGATCAAAGGGGTCCCCAGGATCATCCTCAGGGCTATTACAGAATAGGGTAGAGTGAACTTGAGTGCCTCCTTTCCCTTCGCCTTGTTCTGATCTCGGCAAGACCGGGCGACAATCGTCCGCTTGAAAATTAGGAGTTGCGGCGGTTGCCCGAAACGGAGCGGCATCTTATTGCTTGCAGCTTATCTGATATCCTCCCGTTTCCGTAACATCTCTAGAATTTGCCGCCCAGGGGTTAATAATTCAGCAGCAACCTTGTCCGCCTTAGTGGCTCTGCCCCAAAGTTTAACCCCTCTGGCGTCCCACGTTTTTATACTAAAAATAGTGATTGTTTCTGCAGGATCTGGTGTTAGGACTCGCAGAATATAGAAAGTTGCAGAATTTGACACTAATAACTATGACTTCCTATTTACGCTTTGAAGAAGTGCCTTAAGGCTTTAATTTTTTCACCTCCAGTGCAACCTCCAGACTTGCCCCAGGAGACAAGTGTCTGCTCATTAAGTGTCTGCTCATGACCTCCAGCATCTGCTGCTAAAAATCCAGAAGCCATGATTTCAAGCCAGCTTTCGCAGTGTAAGGATGCAAGCCAGCGGGACTCTTCAGTCACAATACTCAAGGGACTACGAGACACGGGATTTGCTGAAGAAAACTCTACTTACAAACGTCAGCAGGAGATCCGGCTGTTTACCCGAAGTGGAGAAACACAGTGAAGTCACCTTGAATTCATCAGGTAGTGCAGCATAATGCGATACTATACCTGACTGCACATGCGAGAGAAAAAGGATCAGAAACCTGTTGGATGGAGGGACAGGAGCCGCGCTTTGGCTTGAGCTGGCTGCAGCGTCTGCCTTGGTGTATGGGCAGTTCCCGCACCTCGCTGATCTTTGCTGTGTGAAGCCGTAATGACTCCGTGTATTGTCTGAATTCTGTATCATTTTCACAGAACTATTTTTAGAGTCAACACAGAGTACTACAGCTGTAGCTGAAAACATAGAAGAAATGTTTTTGCTGATCAAACGTGCAAGAACGTGTCCCGGTGAACGGATGGCTATGTCAGTTCTGTTGAGGGAAGCGTCCCATTTATTATTGGCAAGTTTTTTAGTAAGACTGTGGTTAGGAATAAGATCCGTCCTGTAAGGCAGCAAGTACCTTCCCCTTCACGCTGGAGCGCGTGAGTCTGTCATGGCTGTTTCCTCAGTTGTGCCTGTTACATGTTTCCGTGTGCTCAGGATGCAGTCATTGGTGCTTGGTTGAGGATTTCTGCTGATGTGCAGGATCGAACTTTGGTGAAAGTTTATTGTGTGGCTGTTGGTTTTCTTTCTGTTTTGAGTAGGGATGCACATCCACTGTTATTAAAGCCATCGGCCAACAGATTCTGCATCAGCCCAGTGACGTGTTCCCAGAGCTTCTCTGTGGGGTGCCGCTACTGGGAAGTAATTACCAAGGCCAGCGATGGGTGGGCTGTTGGAGTTGCTCATGAACTTCTTGGAAAAAGGGACAAATTAGGAAGAAGGGAGCATTCCTGGTGTGCAGAATGGGTAGGTCCCAAAGAGCAGCTGTCAGCGTGGCACAGAGACCGAGAAACATTATTATGCAAGGATAAACCGTTGAAGGTTGGAGTTTTGCTGGAGCTACAAAAGAAGACCGTGTCCTTTTATTCCATCGCTGACAAAGAAATGCTTTTGCACACCTTTGAAATCAATACCTCACCTCCTCTTTCCCCTGCTTTCTGGCTATATAGTCGAGAAAGAAATGGATCTTTAAGTCACACAAACAGGAGGTAAGGGCTTTTCAGAAAAGTGACAATTTTGGCTGTGACTGCAGAGCTTCTGTACGAGCTTCAGTGTCTCGCACAGGAATTTACCAAGGAGTGTGTAGCGACCCAGGCCTTCGTGGGAATGAGCAGCTGATACTTGGCTCTGCTTTTCTTCCCGCTCTGCTCTGCTGTAGCTGAACACTGAACTGCTGTCCCCGAACACCCTGGAAGCACTCTGGGCTAAATGCGCGTCCGTAAGATGCCCGCGGTGCGTGTGTCGGCTTCTACAAGAGTGGGGGTGGCTCTCTCAACGTTGCCCACAGTTAATGCACAGCTGGTGGCTGCTGCCTCTTGTTAGGGCTGAGGCGTCCCTTCCTGGTGCATCTGGAAGAAGAACGGGGCCAGCACGATGAACTGCCTGGGCACCTCTAGGTTTGCACGTGCAAACTGTGCTGCAGTGCTCAGGAGCAGCAATTTGTTGCGCTTTGATCATAAATCACCGTGCCACGTAAAAGGGAGTGTGTTGTGTCGCTCCTGGTGTTCCTGTGCGTGGGAGGCGCTCACTTGCAGGCGCAGCACTGCAGCCAGCCCCGTTCCATTACAGCGCTTGAAATCTGCATCGTGGCTCTCAATGGCAGAAAGCTGCGTCACCATCCCAGGGAAGCCCAGAGCAGAACTCCCGCGCAGAGTCGACAGGAGCCCACAAGCCCACTGCCTGCTGTATTTCCCACTGGGCTCTGAGGGGGGAGAGCGGAACTGGGGGCTGTGATTTGTCGAGGTGATGTCCCCTCTGTCCCTGTGACCGCCGTTCATGGCCCAAAAGAAAGGGGAAAAAACCCAACAGAAAATAAGGTGAAAGGCTTTTTATTAGTCAAATAAGAAATCACTTTCTGGAGAGCAGCTGTCCCTGCCCAGCTGCCCGGCTCCTGGGTCTGTCCCGCGGGGGCCTTGGTGCGTGAGGGAGGTGGCAGTCGGACGAGTCGCTCTTGCTCTCCGCTGCCTTGTGCAGCCCGGGCTGGTGCTGTGCTGGCCCTGTCAGGCAGCAGGGGTGGCAGGAGAGAGCAGCGTGAGCTGGGGTGGGGGCAGTGGGGGGGACACGGGTGGGGAAAACCCAGCACCTCGTGGGTGCCCTGCCCTCCCCGCTGTCCCCTTCACACCCATGGGATCCTCTCCCCAAGCCAGCCCCGGCCGTACCCTCTTTGTCTGTGAGCACGGGACTGCCCAGCTGCTCCCTGGACATGCAGCCGTCCTTTGCCAACAGGTCCACCACGTTGCACTGGGAATGAGAGAGCGGGCTGGCTGAGCCACGGGGCCGAACTCGGCATCCCTTGGCAACCCTCCCACGGCCAGCTCTCCCTGGGGAAAGTGAGGCACAGATGCCCCCCCCGCCCCCGCAGAGGCTCAGCCTCAGTCGCCCCCGCCATATCCCTACCTTTGTCATCCCTACCTTGTTGGGGAGCAGGAGCGGCCGGAGGCGCCGGGGGAGCTGGAGGTCCTGGCGGCGCTGCAGCGGGGTGGTGACAGTGTGCCGGCCCCCGCAGCTCCGCGGCACGGTGGGGTACTTGACCTCGGGGGGCGGCTGCCTGTGGGACGGGGTACGCGGATGCTCAGTGCCCGGCACCGTGGCAGCCCGTGCTTCAGCCTGCTACGCCAGGGAGGGGGCCAGGGGCTGCTCCCCGCTGGGGTCTGTCCCTCCCGGCTCCCCTCCGCCTGCTGCAGGAGACCCCCCAGCCGTCCTGCTGGGTCTGCTCTTTCCCCGCAGCCCCCGGGAGCTGGCCGTGGCAGTGGCAGGTCCCTGCACCCCACGCCAAGGACAGCAGGAGGCAGGAGCTGGGCTGTCCCAGCTGCAGTGCTTGATTTCAGCAACTTGTTTCAGAGAAGGAACCTGACCTCCCTAAGCCCGAGGTCAGGCTGAGACCAGACACAACTCATCCCATGTGGCTTCAGCGCCCTTGAGACAGAGGCTTGGGCCAGACGGGCAGCGAGGGGGGGCTGTAAAGCCCCACAGAGGCGGGGTAAGCACAGCTGACCCTCTGCAGCACAGCTCTGCTCCCCTGCCCTGCCCAGGTCCGCCCGGACCCCTGCGCCCCCACCTGGGGAAGAGCTCTCCCTCGCCGGGGCCAGGCCACCCTGCACCCCAGTGGGACGGGGATGGGTCCCCGTGTCCCCTACCTGTGGTCGTGCTGCTGTTCCTGCTCTGGCTTGAGAATGGGACGGGGGTGCTCGGCGAGGCGGGGGGACAGCGGCGGCAGGGATGGGATGGTCACGATGTGCCTGGGGAGGGCAGGAGCCGTAGATGGGTGACGGGGCAGTGCCCTGAAACCCATGGGCTTGTAGCCCACGGCAACCCCTGCTCCCCGGGGAGGGCTCTGTGTCCCCCTGCTCCCAGGCAGGGCCGCGAGGGGGCTGGGCAGGGTCAGACCCCCCAGGCAGAGCCCCGAACCCCTGTGCCTGGCACGGCGGGGCACTGCCAGCACCCATCGCCCCCCCGTCCCGCCCACAGTGCCAGGTGCTACTCACGGGCCAGGCACCGACATGTCGAGGGGCCGGTCGCAGGAGAGGCAGTGGAAATGGGTCAGCAGCGGGCTGGAGTGGGGAGAAAAGGGCTGGGTGAGCTCCTGGGGGGGACACAGGCAGGCAGCTCGCAGGCAGCAGCGAGGTGTCCCTGAAGGCGCCGCTCTCCCCGTTGCACTCACTTCTTAATCCCAGCTGCATCATCAGCCCCTGCCTGTGAGCCCTTCTGGAGCTGCTTGAGGTTGCTCTCCCAGTGCCCCTCCAGCTGCTTCTGCAGAGCCCCCAGCTCCTGGCGGTCCAGCTGTGGACAGGTGCCCCCCCTCAGCCAGCTGCCCCGGGATGGGACATGGTGGTCCCCGGCTGGGACAGCTGGCAGAGGGATCCTCGGAGGGATGCCAAGCCCTCAAGAAGCAAGTTTTGCGTGGCAGAGACGAGACACCCCTCACCTTGGAGGCCACCTCTTCACGAAGCTGTTGCTGGACCTTCTCCTGGCCCGTCTGCCAGCTCAGCATCTCCTCGAGCATCTCAGTCAGCCGCTCCATCCTTGCGTCGAACTCGCTGCGGTTGACTTTGCCAGCCAGGCTGGTTTTGTCTGCTTTCTAGCAAGAGGGAAGGGCAGGAGAGCGGTGGGGAAAGGACGAAGGTAGCCTAGGCAGGGCCAGCTCATGCTGGGAGGAGAGGGAGAAGTGGCTACGTGGCCCTGCTTGCCCCATCACCCCCATGGGGCTGGTGCCAGCAGCCAAAGGGTCCCGTGGGGAGACAGAGGGACCTGGCGAGGGAGCCGCGGCCAGTCTGGAAATCTTCCCTCCCCCCGGCAGGTTCTGCCACCAAGCAGCCAAGGGACAAGGGGTGATTGTCACCCTGCCTGGGACCCCCTTGGCTGGTGCTGGGGACCCTCGAGGCCATACCACATCGAGTGCCAGCATCAGGTCATTCTTGTCCGCTTTGCCCTTCACCAGCTTCTCCAGGGACTGGAACAGAGCCTTCCAACACAGAAAGCACCCCATGATGCCACGGCAGCGTCGGAGCTGCCTCCCGGCCAGCTCAGCACCCCCCATCTCCCACCCCCCTTAAAAACCTGCGGGAAAGGGGCAAATCCCTGGTGGTGCCCAGGCTCTGCCTGGAGGATGCTCTGACCCCGTGGGGCTTTCAGCCACCCACCTTGGTATCTTGCTGCTGCCGCTGACTGTCACGCAGGAGGTTCCCCACGACGGAGCTGAGCTTTTCGTAGCTCCCTTGCACCTGCACAAGGGTGGCCTGGACGCGCTTCGGCACCTCCTCATCCTGCTGCAGGGAGGAAGATGACAAGGCGGTGCTGTGCAAGGGGGGACTGGCTGCCCCGTGGGGACAGAGCCAGGTTACTTGGCCGCTGGCCAAAGGCTCTCGGTGCCAGCAGGACATTTGCACCAAGGCTTTCATTTCCTTCCGTGCTGCTGACGTGTACAAGCCAATGTGGGGAGCAGCGAGGGGCTCCCCCATGTTACAGCACAGCACGACCAGCCAGGGGAGTCCCGGCAGCCCCCTCCCAAGCCCCCCATGCCAGCACCTCCCTACCTGGCTCTGCCTCGGCAGCTGCCTCAGCACCTTGCCCACCGCCCGCCGGGACATTAGGGAGTCCACCACCTCCTGGAGCTTCTCGTAGCGCTGCAGGAGCTGCCCCACCTGCGCTCCGGTGTCCCCACAGCAGGCAGGGCATGCTGCCTGCGCCTCTGCCTGCTCCTGCCCTGCGCTCTCCGTCGCCTTCAGCTTGTCCTGCTGCAGGAAGGGGAGAAGGAATCGGCTCTCAGATGGAACGGATGCAGCCAACAAGCCAAGGTGCTGTGGAGGCTTGATGGCTGCAGCCGGCCAGGGGCCGTGGCCGGGAACCCTGCCAGGACCCCCCCACCCAGCCGGCGGGCAGTGGGAGCACTCCCCCTAGACCTCACCTGAGCCTGCATCTTCTCGGCCACCTGTGTCACCAGCTGCTTCAGCGTGGCCTCGGTCATGTCCTGCTGCTCACCCAGCTCCTTCAGCTCACGCTTTACCTTCTCTAATTCCAGCTCCTTCAGCTCCAACACCTCTTGCTTTAACTCCTGCAGCATGGACCTGGCCAGCAAGATGGGTGCACCGGCAGGCTTAGCCTCATCAGGGCCACTCAGGGGGCTGTCCCTCGCCCCCCAAACTGGGCTGGTCCCAGCCACTGGGCTCCCTTGCAGCCCCATGGGGTAGCAAACCCTCTCCCGTCCTTTTACCCCAGTTGCAGGGCGATCTGGTCGCTGCCATCTGCTCTCCAGTCCGCTCCGGCCACCCACAACATTCCAAGGGCATCCTCCAGCTGCCTGATCTGGGAACGGCGGTGGTGGCAGAGTCAGGGCATGGCACCCCGTGCTGTCCCTTTGCGGGGGGGCCCTTTGGCTGCCCCTCCCTCTCCCAATCCCCCCTGGCATCCCTGCAGCCCCCTCGGGGACTGCCACCGGCTCACCTTCTCCTTCACTTCCTGCAGCTCGCTGGCGAGGCTCTGCAGGGAGGACACCTGACCCCGGAGGGCGATGCTGTTGTCATCTAGAGGGACATGGTCCAAGGGGACATGCTGTCAGTGAGGGGTTCTCGCCCTTGGGGCCAGCCTCTGAGCATGATGAGCCCCCAGCCCAGGGTGTTCCCACGCTAAACACCCCCCACCAGCCCCCTCAGGGTTCCTACCTCCCTCCGGGAAGAGCAGGTGCGTCTGCTCACGCACGGCGTGGTCTGACTTGGTGGCTTCCAGGTGGGCCACCTGCTTCTTCGGGTGGCCAAGCTGCCCAGACTGGCCGAGAGCCTCCACCATCTCCATGCCATGGCCAGAGGCACTGCTGAAGGCTGAGGACCCCCAGGGCATTGCTGGCTCTTGCAAATGGAACATGCTGGGAGATCCTGGCTGCACCCCTGGGGTGGCTGTCCAGGTGCCAGGGGACTCTGGCTTCTCTCCTGGGCTGGTGGTCTTGATGCCTGGGAATGCTGGCTGCATGCCCGGAGTGGTGATTTGGGTGCTGGAGGGTTCTGCCTGCATCACTGGGGTAGTGCTCTGACCAACAGGGGACCCTGGCTGCTTTCCTGGGCTGGTGGTCTTGATGCCAGGGAATGCTGGCTGCATGCCCGGGGTGGTGATTTGGGTGCCGGGGTACCCTGGCTCCATCCCCTGTGTGGTGCTCTGAGCGCCAGGGGACCCTGGCTGCATGCTGGGGGTTGTGGCGCTGGCATCAGAAATGCTCTTCCCATCTGAAGGAGCGCCTGCCGCCTTCTCAGGGCTCACTGGTGCTCTGTGTGTCCCTGCTTGCGTCTCCTCGGAGCCAGGCTGTGTCCCTGGAGCCCCCTTGCTTGTGCTGGGCTCAGGTTGTGCCCCTGGTTCCTCCGTCCCCGGCACGGAGCTTGCCCCGTGCTGGGTGTCCACGGCCGCCTGGGGGGACTCTGTGGGGGAAGAAAGGCTCCCACTGCCCTCCTGGGAAGAGGAGGCCAAGGGGAGCAGGGTTACAGGCAGCCATGCAGCGGCAAGGACAGAGCCCAGGGCCCCCCCGCCATGTCCCCACTGCCTGTCTCCAAGGCACCGCCTCCCGGGGCCAAACTCAAGGACACCACGAGAGCCCCAAGGCAAAGGCTGCCCCCCCCGCACAGAGCCCCGCGTCCCACGGCTACAGCCTCCTGCAACCTCCCCAGCCCCCTTAGTGCTTTGCTGGCCTCTGGGCCGGCAGCGTCTGAGCAGTCGAGCCTGGGGAGCGGCAAACCCTCCCTGACTCCCCGGGCCACGGCAGCGAGGCCTTTTGCTCTCCAGCAAGGGCATTCGGTGCTCCAGGCCTGCTGCCCAGACCCGCTTCCCAGCCCAAGGGGCTGCGCTGGTGTTTCAGGAGCAGCAGCCCCCGGCGGGATTTGGAAACCATCTCACAGTGCCAAATGCTGGGATCTGCCCCCTCCTCCTCCTGCTTCTGCTTCGCTGCCCGCCAGGCGAGCCACCCCCCAGCACCTCCCAGCCCACCATGCTGCGCACCTCCTCCGGGACTGGGCTGAGTCTCCGCATTTCCTTCAGGCTTTTCTGGGGAAGGAAGGGATCAAGGGCTCAGCCCGGCCACGTAGCTGGCGGGGACGGCACCCTCGGGGACAGGACCCCCCAGCATCACTGCCCAGCACCCACCACCCATGGACCATGCCCCAGCACAGGAGGGACGGTCCCCCCAGGGGAGCTGGGGACACAGCTACCTCCTGTCTCAGTGCAGGATCCAGGACCCCCCGCGGCCATACTTCACCACGACACTTCTTGTGAGGGGGGCCTGGCAGCTGGCTGGCGGTGTCCTGGAGTTTCCCCTGGAGCAGGGAGAGGACAGGGACACCAGTCTGGCTGTGGGAGCGGATGTCAAAGGAGCATCCACACCTTGCCTTGGGCACAAGGGAGAGGGGCGCTGGGAAGGGCTGTGCCCGGGGGCTGTGGCTGTGTTGTCCGGGGCAGAGCTTTATCTCCCTCCTTCCCAGCTCCCACGTGTCGTGCCTTTTTTGATGGCTCTTTGGTTGCAAAGTGCCTGAGCATCCCTTTGGGTGATGCCCACAGTTCCTTCTAGCCCCAGCCTGAGCTGCAGGCAGCGGTGCCCGTTTCTGCCCTCCCTGGGGCCGTGCTGGCGGGCAGAGGGTGGGGAGCTCTGGGTGGGGGTGGCTGAGCTGCCCTGCTGCCCTCCTTGGGACATCCTTCCCACTCTGCCCTCCTGGTGCCCTTCCTGCTGGGGGACAGGGAGGGCTGATGGCCGCGGGGCAGGGGCTGGGGTGGTGATGGGGAGAGGGGCAGGGAGGGGGCGAGGGCCCAGCTCCCTCTCGGGGCACTGGCGGCAGCTCACCAAGCCGAGTGCCTCCTGCATCGCCCGCAGCTCCTCTTCCAGGTGGGACTGCACCTCCTTCATCGTGCCCATCTCCTGGAGGAGCTCCTCGGAGAGAGCTGTGGCCTGGCAGAAAGGGGTGGTGGGGGTGAGCCCCAGGAGAGGGTCCCTGGGGACCAGGACCATTGCCGCCGCTGTGGCCTGCCCAGAGCCGGGGGGCAGTGCCAGGCTGGCAGGGCAGCGCGGGCAGCACATCCCATCCATCACATCTTCAAGAGCTGAGATGGGGCAGCAGCTCCCCAGAGACCCCCACCCCAGCCCCGGGGGTGCAGCACAACGGCGGCGTGGACCCCGGAGGACGGGGTGTCGTGCAGGGGAGCACCCAGGGGATGGGCAAGAGCCTCTACCTTGGAGATGCCGCTCTCGTTGGCTTTGATCTTGTCCTTCATCCACCCCACGTCGGTGGCCACGGAGGCCAGCTGGGGGCTGCTCGTGCTCTCCTGGAGCAAGTCCTTCCCAGGCAGCCGCTCCCCCGGTTCCTGGGGCTGCTGCCCCCTGTCCTGGGCCCTGTCCCCCTCCTTCTCCAGCACAGGGGGTGCCTCTGCAGGCTGGTCCCCCTCCCAGAGCAGGGTCAGGCTGTCCCCCTGCTTCTGGGCGGGCAGGTCCTGCAGGCCCAGGTGCCCGAGCATGGCGAGCAGCAGGCTGCGCAACGCCACGAAGTTGACTGCCCCGAGCTCGGGCGTCCCGATGGCCTCGTCCAGCAGCTGGTACAGGCTGAGCTGGGCCATGGCTGCTGCCCTGCCCAAAGCCATGGAGGCACCTGAGGGGGATGGGAACCTTTCTGCCTGAGGGGGGCCCGGGATGGCTGGAAGGGATGGGCAGTTGAGCCCTTCCTCTTCCTCTTCCTCTTCCTCCTCTTCTTCCTCCTCCTCCTCTGCTGGCTCCTCGCAGCAGAGTGGTCGCACCAGCGGGACAGGTGACAAGGGACAATGCAGCGTCCCCTGTCGCTAGGCGATGCCCCGCCCCCCACAGCCACCTATCAACGGGGACGCTGCATTGTCCATTGTCACCCGTCCCACCGCGGAGTGGACGCCCTAATGGCGAAGGTGGAAGCAGACAAGAACAACCTGATGCTGGGACTCGATGTGGTGGGACCAGCCCCATGGGGGCGATGGGGCGAGCAGGGCCACGTAGCCACTTCTGCCTCTCCTCCCAACGCGAGAATGTTTCTTCATCTCTGTGCCATGCTGACAGCTGCTCTTTGGGACCTAGCCATTCTGCACACCAGGAATGCTCCCTTCTTCCTAATTTGTCCCTTTTTCCAGTAAGTTCATGAGGAAATAATTTCATGTGTCCTGGGGAGAATTAACCCTGTCCCCACCAGAACCAGGACATTATCCACGCCTTGTTCCATACCATCTATGCCATGCCCAGATCTTACAGATTCCAAAGAATTGCCACCACTTTCCCCTGTCATGTATATATCTACATATATATTCATGCAGACATAATGCCCTTAGTTTATGGCCCATCCCTCCAAAGTGTCCATTGAGTTCATTTCATCCATGGCTCTGGGCTCTGTTAGAACAGTCTCTTGGCTTGTTTGATTGCAGCGCATGTCTCACATTCATGGATGACCTGTGCAATAGTGTCCATGGTCAAGGCCACCCCTCGGTCACGAGCCCATCTACATGTCGCATCTCTTCCTTGATGGCCTGAGGTGTCACGGGCCCACCGAGCTATAAAGAGTTCACCCCTATGTTGCCAGTCCAGATCCAGCTGAGCCACTTCAATCCTAGCGGCCCGATCCACCTGCTGCTTGTTCTGATGTTCCTCCGTGGCCCGATTCTTCGGTACATGGGCATCTACGTGGCGTACTTTCACAACCAGATTCTCTGTCCAGGCAGCAATATCTTACCATAGTTCAGCAGCCCAGATAGGTTTGCCTCTGCGCTGCCACTTGCCCTGCTTCCGCTGCTGTAGCCACCCCCACAGAGTATTTGCCACCATCCATGAGTCAGTGTCGAGATCAAGTACCGGCCATTTTTCTCGCTCGGCAATGTCCAAAGCCAGCTGAATGGCTTTCACCTCTGCAAACTGGCTCGATTCACCCTGTCCTTCACTGGCCTCTGCAACTTGTCGTGTAGGACTCCACACAGCAGCCTTCCACTTTCCATGCTTTCCCACCATCCGGCAGGACCCGTCAGTGACCAGGGCATATTTCTTCTCATTTTCTGGCAGTTTATTATATGGTGGGGCCTCTTCTGCACGCGTCACCTCCTCCCCTGGTGACATTCCGAAATCCTTGCCTTCTGGCCAGTCCATGATCACTCCCAGAATTCCTGGGCGACTGGGGTTTCCCATTCGAGTTTGCTGTGTGATCAATGCAATACACTTACTCCCTGTGGCACCAGTTGCATTATGTGTGGTGGGGACCCTTTCTTTGACCATCCAGCCCAGCACCGGCAGTCGAGGTGCTGAGAGGAGCTGTGCTTCTATACCAACCACTTCCGAAGCAGCTCAACCCCCTTCATATGCTGCCAAGATCTCTTTTTCTGTTGGAGTGTAGCGGGCTTCGGATCCTCTGGATCCCCGACACCAAAACCCCAGGGGTCGACCTCGGGTCTCCCCTGGTGCTTTCTGCCAGAGGCTCCAGGTAGGGCCGTTCTCCCCGGCTGCGCTGTAGAGCACGTTTTCAATGTCTTGTCCTGCCCGGACTGTCCCCAGGGCCACTGCATGGACTATTTCCTGTCTGATTTGTTCAAAAGCTTGTCGTTGCTCAGGACCCCATTTGAAATCGTTCTTCTTCCGGGTTACTTGATACAGAGGGCTTACAATTAGATTGTGATGTGGGATATGCATTCTCCAAAAACCCACAATGCCTAAGAGAGCTTGTGTTTCCTTTTTACTAGTTGGTGGAGACATAGCTGCTATGTTGTTGATCACATCCGTTAAATACCCACATAAAAATACCCTCTCGGGAGGTAATCTATACCAAGGATGCATGGAGCCTCTGGGCCAGGCACAATGGGATGCATTTGCCACTCATTCCCAGTTAGGCTCACTTCAGCCTCCACCCAGTACAGTCAGCTCTTGGGACCCCCCTGTCACCCCAGAAATACAGATGGGTTCTGCCCCTCTGTAGCTTGATGGTATTAGGGTGCACTGTGCACCCGTGTCCACTAGAGCCTTATACTCCTGTGGGTCTGATGTGCCAGGCCATCGGATCCACGCTGTCCAATAAACCCGGTTGTCCCTTTCCTCCACCTGGCCGGAGGCAGGGCCCCTCTAATCCTGGTCATACTATCTGGTACTCACTTCTTGCAGAAATGACTTGGAAGTTCCTTCAAGAGGATCAGAAGCAAGATCAGGCCTTCTGCTCTGTCTGGGCAACTGCCCCCTGGAGACCGGGGCGGCACTTTTCCTGGAGGGATCCCCTTTTGTGGTTGTCCTTCCTTGCAACTCCTGTACCCATGTCCGCAGGATTGAAGTAGGTTGTCCATCCCACTTCCTCATGTCCTCCCCGTGGTCACGCAGGTAGAACCACAGGGTGCCTCGTGGTGTGTACCCTCTGTACTCTCTCTCTTGAGTGGGGAAACGCCTGCTCCTAACAGCTGAGACGCTGGCCCGTACAGGTGGGGAGTAGGACATATTCTCTTCAAGTTGCTGGACCTTCCACGACAGTTTCTCCACAGCTGAGACAAGGCGGGAAGAGAGACTTTCTTCATATGGCCGGAGCCGGCCAGCCACCTCATCCACCCTTGGTCCCTCTTCACCTTTCCATTCCATTACTGCCAGTGAGTCGGCATATGACGATGGTGCGCTCCGTACAAACTTCTGCCACGTGGGCCTTGTGCATTGCACCTCATCAGGGTCTGTGCGTAAGTCTGCATCATCCGAGTCATAATAAACCATCTCCCGCACGGCTAATTCTCTCAGGTACTGGATACCTCTTTCCATGGTAGTCCACTTCCTTGGTTCCCTGGTTCAGCGGCAGTGGCTTCCACAGAGGGGGTTGGAGTAGCCGTAGCGTCTGTCGCAGGGGTTGCAGTAGCCGCAGTGTCTGTCGCAGGGGTTGCAGTAGCCACACTGTCTGTCGGCCTGGTCTCCATCTCTTTCCCCCGAGGGTGCTGCGTACCACTGAGCAGTGCCTGGTAGATACTGGCCAGGGCCCAGCACAGTGCGGTGAGTTGTGCCTCTCCAGAATAGCCACAGCATTTTCCCTTCAGATATTCTACCACTCTGTCAGGGTCCTGTAATTGTTCAGGGGTGAAGTCCCAGACCACTGGAGGCGAGAAGTTCTCTAGATACCTGCCCACGTTGTCCCACATGCCATGCCACCCCTGACTGTCCAGCCCCGGAGCAGATCTCTGCGTGGTAGTCTTAAATAGTCGTTTAACCCTAACCAAGACCTGGAACACGTTCAGGAGACATAACAATAGGACCAGGCTGGTTTGAGCATCCCAAGGATATTCAACATTCTCAAAAGCTGTCATACCTGACCCGAAGGAGAAAGGGAGGCAAAAGAGTTGGGGAAAGTGTCCCCCCATTTCCCCCCCAGACGGGGTGTAATTATTAATAAATTGTGAGAGACGGTGCCCAATGTACGGGAGGGACAGCAATACCACATAAACACCCCAAAGTAACTGTCTGAACAGTGATGTTATCATATCATAAGCTGATATCGCACAGGACAGTAAAATAATAATCCTGATCCCTCTCCCAGAAGTAGCAACCATCATCGCAGGGAGTACATGAGCCATATAGGAATTTACATAACACAGCCACGAGAACAAACCAAGCAACAATTTACCTAATAAAATAAACGCATACGACAAAATCGTTTTTCCCAGCTCTAGTTGAATTCTGTTGTTATCTCAACCCTTCGAGCCCCACGTTGGGTGCCAAAAAGGACTGTCGTGGTTTGGCCTCAGACGGCAACAGAGAACCCCGTGCCGCTCGCTCGGGCCTTCCCAGTACGGGAAGAATCATAAGAAAAAGGCAAAACTCTTGGGTTGAGACAAAGGCAGTTTAACAGAACAGCAAAGGGAACAAGAAAACAAAGAACAACAATCACACGGACAGAGGAACATGCAAAGATGATTAGGGAACCGCCGCTCCCCGCCACTCCCTGGACCCTGGACACCCCAGCCCCCTCCAAGCGGAGAAGTCCTGCCCCCTCCCCCGGCAGCTCAGGGTGGGCATGGCTCACATGGCATGGAAGAGCAGGGAGAATTAACCCTATCCCCACCAGAACTATGACAGCTAGAGAGAAGGAAAACCTTCTTCCTCATCAGGAGAGACAAACATGGGAGCAGGTTGCCCAGAGGGGCTGCACTGTCTTCATCCTTTAGTATTTTCAGTTCCTTACTGCATAAATTCCTTAGCAACCTGGTCTGATCCCATAGCTCATCCTGTTGGGAGCAGCAGCTACAAGCAGAGACCTCCTGAGGTGCCTAAATGCTGACTAATGCTGATTTCTTCCCCTCTCTCTCTCCCCTTGATGATGGTGGGGGAAGCGCTTGGGTTCCCTGTGACCATGGAAGTGAATGAGATGCCAGTACAGTCAGATCAACGGCCGCTTCCTTCTCCTGCTGCAGGCAGTGTTGCTCACATGCAGGGCTGCCCCACAGGTACCCCCTAACAGCCTACCTACCCTAACAGGTACCCCCACAGAGCAGCCTCCTCTCTCCTGCACCTGCCTGGCTTTAACCCTTTCCACAAGCCCTGGCTCTGCACCACAAACACTCTGGTGAGAGTCCTCACCCCGCATGGTCACACGGTACAAGCTGCACTCCGAGGATTTTTCCTCCTGGGCGCTTTCCGGCCCAGCCCAGCTCCCTCCAAGCTCTCCCACCTCCCCTGCCCTCTCTCCATCCCAGCCCAGTCTGCGCTGGCCCAACAGCAGAGCCCGCCCCAGGGTGCTGCAGAGCTCTGGGCACTCACTCCACAGCCACAGCCCCTCTGAAGGGCACCGCAGCTGCTGGGGGGCAGAGGAGGGTCAGCCCCAGAGACGGGGGGCATTTGGGCACAAGGAAAAGGCAGTCAGTGGGCCCCCGTGTCCTCCTCCCCAGGATATTCTGAGGGGTCTGCAGCCCCTCTGTGCCATCCCCTCTCCCCAGCCCGGTACAAGAGCCCTGGCCCTGGGGACCCTCAGGCAGCTCCTGCCGCCCCAGTGACAGAGTGGCACTGGGACAGCCTGCCCCAGGCTGCTGCAGCCACAAAGGTCTTCTCATTTCCCATCCATTCGGCGCTGCTGCTGATGGGTCTCAGAAAAAAAAGTTGTAGCTGGTTCATTTATTTTATTTAAACACACAGAGCGCCTGAGTCTTCATTTACACAAATCTTTTGTGTCACACAAGACAGGTGGATATTTAAGGAGCGGGGGATGAATAATGATAGGCTCGACCCATCACAACAGATACAGGGAATCATTTGCAGAGGAAGGTACACAATCTATGGCTGATGAAAAAACGTCCAATCAGTTTCCTCAGGGCATCCTTGAGCTCCTGGTTCCTCATGCTGTAGATGAGGGGGTTCACTGCCGGAGGCACCACCGAGTACAGAACTGACAGCACCAGATCTAAGGATGGGGAGGAGATGGAGGGGGGCTTCAGGTAGGCAAATACTGCAGTGCTGATAAAGAGGGAGACCACGGCCAGGTGAGGGAGGCACGTGGAAAAGGCTTTGTGTCATCTTTGCTGTGAGGGGAACCTCAGCACAGCCCTGAAGATCTGCACATAGGACACCACAATGAAAACAAAACAGGCAAAAGAAAAAAAGACAGCAAATACAATAAGCCCGCCTTCCCTGAGGTAGTCTGAGTCTGAGCAGGAGAGCTTGAGGATCTGGGGGATTTCACAGAAGAACTGGTCTAGGGCATCGCCTTGGCAGAGGGGTATTGAAAATGTATTGGCCGTGTGCAGGAGAGCATTGAGAAAGCCACTGCCCCAGGCAGCTGCTGCCATGTGGACACAAGCTCTGCTGCCCAGGAGGGACCCATAGTGCAGGGGTTTGCAGATGGCAACGGAGCGGTCGTAGGCCATGACTGTCAGAAGATAAAACTCTGCTGCCAACAAGGTGAGAAAGAGAAAGAGCTGGGCAGCACATCCCGAGTAGGAGATGGCCCTTGTGTTCCAGAGGGAATTGGCCATGGCTTTGGGGAGAGTGGTGGAGATGCAGCCCAGGTCGAGGAGGGCGAGGTTGAGGAGGAAGAAGTTCATGGGGGTGTGGAGGCGGTGGTCACAGGCTACGGCAGTGATGATGAGGCCATTGCCCAGGAGGGCAGCCAGGTAGATGGCCAGGAAGAGCCAGAAGTGCAAGAGCTGCAGCTCCCGCGTGTCTGCGAATGCCAGCAGGAGGAAGTGGGTGATGGAGCTGCCGTTGGACATCGGATCCCTTTGTTCCCGAGGTACTGCCAAAGGAGGAAAGCACACTCACAAGTCAGGACAGCTCTGAGCAAATCTCTTCCCATTGCCTGCCCTTCCAAACCCAAGCCCCGAAAACACTCTTTGCCTGTGTCCTTCCTTCCGGCAGCTTTCTGCATTGCCCTTGTTGGAGCTCTCATTGTTGCTGGCCAAGTGTGCCGTGAGGAGCAGAGCTCTGCTTGTGGGCTCCCAAGGAGTCATCCCTGCTCCACAGCAGCGGGGATTTGGGAAAGGGGTTACAGCGTCTGACATTCACTAGTTACCTCATCTGTAATCCACTTGTAACGCAGAGGAGCTGCTCAGCATATTCCTGCAGGAAAACCTCAAGGAAGCTCCTGGTTGTCCTAAAGCTGCAGTGACATGAGCAGAGCCAGCTCACTCCTCAGCCTTGTCGGGGGGGAACGACCACGCAGCTTTTGACTCACTCCCCCCTGGCCCCCTGCAGAGGAACAGGGAGAAGAGGGAGAAAAAGGAATAAAAATCTCATGGGTTGAGGTACAGACAGTTTGATAGACCAGTAACGGGAAAGAAAATGACAATCATTGTAAAAGAATATAGGAAACCAGGAGTGATGCAGTACAATTGCTTACCACCCGATGCCCATCCCGAGCAGCGAACACGGATTCCTGCCGCCCGGCCAACCCCCATTTCTATACTGAGCATGACGTCTGTGGTATGGAATATTCCTAGGCCCAGCTTGTCCTGCCTGTGCTCCCTCTCACTTTCTACGGGAAACTGAACAAGTCCTTGACTTAACATACACACTACTTAGCAACAACTCAACCAAAATGTCTCATCATCATTAGTCTAAATCCAAACCACAGCAGCTTCTAGGAAGAAAATGAACTCTCTCCCAGCTGAAACCAGGACAACTCCCAGGTAGCGCTTGTCTTGAGGTGCTTCTGGCAAAGTCCCTGTGAAATGTCCACTGCCTCTGATGGAGCAGCAGAGAATCTCTGATCTTGAGCATGTCCTCCTGCTCTACCCAGGAGAGAGATCCCATAGGTTTTGGGCTATGAGAGCTTTAGGAGATCCCTGCAGGAACTGCAGCGGCATTGCCCTGCACCCAGAGACTTACCGTGTCAAGGGCTGTGAAGGTTTCTCTCTCTGTGAGCTCTCAGAGTCCTCCCACTCCCAGCTGCCTTTAACCTCTCTCTGCCTGCTCGACTCCTCTCACGCTTGGTAGAGGAGCTCCTTGCCATGACTTTCCTCCATCCCGGAAGCCTGGACCAGTTTAGTGGCAGAGGACCAGCTCAAGGCATTTTATTGACCTCTCTGGTGGTTTTGGTGCTGAGCCCATGAAGATCAGACACAGGGGAAGCTGATGAAACCTCTCCAGAAGTCAACATCAGATGCAAACTGCAAAGTTTCTTGGAGCGTTAATGGGTCCCACTGAGGGCCATTACTGCCAAAGGCTCCTGGGGGCTCGTTTGAGGGAAAACTGGAGGCAGTGAGGGCAGGTAGGCAAAGGCAATGGATAGGTGTCTGATGCTGGCTAATCCTGAATGTGTGAGAGGAAGGCAAAGGGCCAAGCCCTGGCCTCCAGCCCCTGGGAAGGGAGATCCTGCCCCACAAGCACAGCTCAGGGTCTTCCTGGGGCATTGTGATGGGAGGACGTGCAACGCCAAGGGCAGAAACACAGAATGACAGCTCCCGGGTGGGGAAGAGGAGGCGCTAAGGCCCTAGTGCTGTAAGGATAAGGTGTCTTCTGGTAGCCTTGGTGGCACAGACAACAGCCACAGCCAAGAGGAGAAAGACATAAGCACTGTTGGGGCCTTTCAGCCTTGCCATCTCCCTTGATCGTCTCCACCACTGACTGTGCTATGGTGTCCCACATCTGCTCCTCTTCCCCTGCAGGCTGCAGACATCCCCCCTGCTTCCCCGTCTTGCTCTCCTCTCGGCATCTCACTGCTTTTACTGAACTCTCTCCATTGTCCTTGGCTCTTCTTGAAACACAACGCCTTGGGCTGATCCCGACTCCCTCTGGGTGATCTGTTGCAGCACAGCACTGCCCTTGCAGTGGCATTTCTTTCTCCTGGTGTCCAGTCTCAACCTCCCAAGCTGACCTTTGTTGCATTATTTCTTTCTCCTGCTGTTTCCTTCCAAAGAAAACCTCCATCGTCTCTGAAATAACCCTGCAACCAGTTTCAGGCTATTCCAATACTGCCCAGAGCCTCCCTGCCACTGGGCCAGAGAAACCCAGGTCCCTCAGCCTCTCCACAAAGCACACGTGCACTGGGCCCTCAAGCCCAATGTGGCAGACCTCCTCTGGACACTCTCCTGGTCCTCTCCACTTCTCCAAAATGGGGAGCCGCACACTGGGACCGCAAACTGTGTGCGTTGGGCCGCAGCAGTGCTGAGTGAAAGGGGAAGGTGACTCAAATTGCCTGGGGGGCACACGCTCCTCCTCCTGCCGCCCCGTAGACAGCCGTCCTTGTCCACAGTGAGCGTGCACCACTGGCTCATGAGGCGTCCCTCAGGCTGCCCAGCCCCGTCTCCGTAGGGTCCCTGCTCAGCACATCAGGTCCCAGCCTGTCCTGCTGCCTTGGGGTTATTCTTCCCCGGGATGCAGGACTGGACACTTCTCCTTGCAAAACTTCAAGACATTTCTGTTGGCCAAATCCCAGCATTTCTCCAGCTGCCCCTGGCCTCAAGCTCCATTTGGTCAGCTGTTAATGTTTGTGTGCAGATGGTCACCCTGATGCTTGTTCCTCAGTGCTTGGTATCTGGGGACAGATCATTTTAATATCTTTACAGAATCACAGGATGGTTTGAGTTGGAAGGGACCTTAAAGATCACCCAGTTCCAACCCCCCTGCCCTGGGCAGGGACACCTCGCACTAGACCACGTTGCTCAAAGCCTCACCCAGCCTGACCTTGAACACCTCCAGGGATGGGGCATTGACAATTTCTCTGGGCAACCTGTTCCAGTGCCTCACCACCCTCACAGTAAAGAATTGTTTCCTGATATCCATTCTAAATCTACCCTCTTTCAATTTGAGGCCATTACCCCATGCCCTATCATCACACTCCCTGATAAAGAGTCCCTCCCCATCCTTCCGGTAGGCACCCTTTAGGGACTGGAAGGCCACTGTAAGGTCTCCGCGGAGCCTTCCCTTCTCCAGGCTGAACAACCCCAACTCTCTCAGCCTGTCCTCAGAGCAGAGGGGCTCCAGCTCTCTGATCATCTTTGTGGCCCTCCGCTGGACCCCTTCCAACAGGTCCATGTCCTTCTTATGCTGAGGACTCCAGAGCTCGACACAGTACTGCAGGTGGGGTCTCACCAGTGCGGAGTAGAGGGGCAGAATCACCTCCCTCCATCTGCTGGCCACGCTTCTTTTGATGCAGCCCAGGATGCAGTTGGCTTTCTGGGCTGCAAGTGCACTTTGCCTGCTCATGTTGAGCTTCTCGCCCACCAGCACCACTTTCTCCTCAGGGCAGCTCTCAAGCCATTCTCCGCTCAACCTGGATTTGTGCCTGGGATTGCCATGACCCAGGTGCAGGACCTTGCACATGGCCTGGATGAACTTTTTGAGGTTCACACAGGCCCACCTCTCAAGCCTCTCCAGGTCCCTCTGGATGGCATCCCTTCCCTCCAGCGTGTTGACTGTGCCACACAGCTTGGTGTCGTCGGCAAACTTGCTGAGGGTACACTCAATCCCATTGTCCATGTCACCAACAAAGATGTTAAACAGCACTGGTCCCAGTACTGACCCCTGAGGAACGCCACTCGTCACTGGTTTCCATGTGCACGTGATGATCTCAGCCCACTTTGCCACCACTGGAGAGACACAGGGAGAACCCATCTCATTCTAAGGCAGACATTGCAAAAGCTCAGTCAATCAGTCTCAGTCTTGTTTCTCCATCTTATCAGCAAAGTCAGTTTCGAACAAATGCTGTGTAGACTCATAAAACCATTCAGATGGCAACGGATCACGGGAAGTCTCCAGCATAACCTCTTGCTCAAAGCAGGCTGCATGTCGATTTCAGGCTCTGTTACTCACAGCTTTGCCTATTTGTGTCATGAAAATCTCCTAGGGATTTCGGGTTTGCTTTTGCTTTTGATCTATTCATGTTGAGTTTGTCAAGCATTGTACAGCTCAATGCAAAATATGATAGGAGGGGAAGATGACTTTCAGGTCCTTCAATTCTCCTAAGCTGATGCCATCCATGGACACTCTGGATAGTCAATGGGGTCCAGCAAATGATTTCCCAGCCTGAGGTTAGTCGTCTTCTTCTCACTGGATGAGTCACCCTCTAATCCCTCTTGACTGATTCGACTGTTTTCCTTTAAAGGTACTGGCAGCTTGGGCAGACACAGCGTGAACAAGCTGTTTGCAGTCAGCTCTCCAGGGGAGCTGAAGCTGCTCTGGAGTATGAAGATACCTAGGTGAAGCTATCAGAGATACCAGGAATGCCCCAGGAGACCTGTCCCCCTCCTGAGGAGGATTATAGCCAGGCAGGAGACGGGTTTTGTCTAAGCTACTATGGGACACCTGTGTTCACACAACCAAATACCTTGTTGGGACTTTTGGTACTATTTGGGCTCCTTTCACATACTCTGCTCTATCACTTTCTCCATAGGAGCCTCTTCAGGGCAATTCTCACTTCCTTATTCCTCAGGCTATAGATGACGGGGTTGCGCATGGGGGTCACAATCGTGTAAAACAGGGCAAGGTATTTGTCAGTGTCTGCAGAGTCTCTTGACCGCCGTTTAAAGTACACAACCATGACGGAGCCATAGAAGAGAGTCACCACCCCCAGGTGTGAGGAGCAGGTGGAAAAGGCTTTGCGTCTGCCCAGAACTGAAGGCATTTTCAGCATTGCCCTGACAATTTGAGTGTAAGAAACGACCATCAAGGAAAAGGGAAGGACTGCAAAGAGCAGGATGATGGTGTGCAGCATCACTTGGTTCCAGAAAGTGTCTGCACAGGCCAGTTCCAACAGAGGGGGGACATCACAGAAGAAGTGATGAAGGCTATGGGATGCACAGCCGGGCAAAGTGAACAGCTGGTAAGTCTGCCCTACTTGTACTGGGATGACAGCCACCCATGAGCCCACCACCAGTCTGACACAGAGGCTCCCATTCAGGATAAGGCCATAGTGCAGGGGGTCACAGATAGCTACATAGCGGTCGTAGGACACGGCGGCCAGGAGAAGGCTTTCGGTGCTGCCCAGCAAAACCAGGAAATACAGCTGGGCAGCACAGCCAAGGAAGGAGATGCTGCCGTCTCCCGTCAGGAAAGCCCGCAGCATTTTTGGCATGAGGCCATTCCCTGTGAGGACCGTGAGGTAGATGATCAGGAAGACTGTGAAGTGCAGGCCTTGCAGGTTGGCATGGTCAGAGAATCCCAGAAGAAGAAAGCCAGGTCCTGCTGTGTGGTTCTCCAAGCCTTTTCTTTGGGACATTTTCTGTCTACAGAGCAACCCAAACAACACGCTCACTGGACAGTGGCAGCGGCCCACGCACCATCACGCACCCCTCAAGCACAGTGAAAGACTACAGAGAGCAGCACAGGTGTGACTGCAGTAATTAGGAAAGCCCAAACGAGATCTGCATGGCTGTATGGGAGCGGAACACCAGTTACTCGTTGAGCAAAGGCTTCTCAGGAGAAAACAGAACAGATCTCTTCAGTCCAAATGATGTATGGACCAGAAAAAACTATTTTTTCTGCTATAGAAAGGAAGGGAAGGGAAGGGAAGGGAAGGGAAGGGAAGGGAAGGGAAGGGAAGGGAAGGGAAGGGAAGGGCAACACCAGCTTTC